>NC_031994.1:33682387-33802464 GCF_001879085.1 Nicotiana attenuata
TCTGGTATTCTCTTACTTCGCAACTGTATGTCCATCTTAGTTTAATACTGCTCCTCCACTATGTGTTTCACATCCTAGTTCTGTTACACTTTCCTTTACTATTTTTCTGCAACTTTGTCATTATTGTTCCTACGTGAATCCCCTTACCCTTTACCCTTTGTATGTGAGTTATGGTTTGCTGTCTATGATCCTGAACTGGATTATTTGAATCCCAAACTCAATCAATGCCCATTCCCTTTTCCCCTTTTATGTGTCTGAGCCCTGGACTGGGGTCTGATAGTGTCCTAGTCACTATCTAGACTTTGGTCTGACCTCAAAAGGTCTGCTCCTAACTTGTTCAACCAAATAAGTGGTCAGGGGTGTGCCAGCCTACTTTGTAGCTAGGTATGACCACCACCTGTCATGGCTCCCCAACTCCCCTTTCACTTTGCACTTACTCTTAACTATAAGTTCTGCCTCTCTCTTGCAAGCCATGCTTTGGGACCCCTGAGCTCCCTCTGAACTTGGATGCATGAGAGCTGGCTCTTCCACACTGCACTATTCTAGTTCTGATAGTATCCTGGGTGTAAGCAACGCCTGGAATCCCTGATATTCCTTGGAACTTTGAAACACCTTGGATAAAGAGAAGGATTTGGAAATCTGGATCCCGGAAGTGGCTCAGTCGCATGTTATTAGACATAATGGTTGAATTAGGCTACTCGGATCTAGCTGTTAGCTTTTGATGTATCTTTTAATTTCCACTTTGATTCATTGGATTGTAGTAATTTTGTATGAAACTCGGGGAGTATAGTAAAAGGGTGTGGGAGGGGTCTTTACTTTTCTTGCATCCAAGGGGGTAGAAATCATGAGTTAGGATTTTTATTCAAACTAGAAATCCTGCCTATAGGGTCTTTAATACTGATTCAATCACATAGAGACCATGCCTATAGGATTTAACGCTTAACTTTACCGCAAAATCACCTAGAAAGCATGTCTATAGGATTTAACATTCATGTTCTGTAATGACACATATAGAGATCATGTCTATAGGCTCTTGCATTTCTGCATATACAAATGTCATTAGGCAAACCGTTTATAGGCTCAATAACAAAGTTGCATATAGACATCATGTGTATAAGACTCCTATTAATGTCATGATAGGGTGTTAAAATCGGTAAACGTATAGAAAGCATGCCTATAGGAAACCTCGTCTTTAATAGCATCATTCGTTCTCAAGCAGTATCGATTGCTGGAACTAGTGTCTCTACCAAAACTGGTAATTTTCTACTTTTGAAACCCGCTAAAATTGGTAAACCTTTTTTCTATAACCAATCTGCACTCCCCCGAAACTCGTAAACCTTTTAATCAGTCTACATCTTTTCTGAAACAACTGGTAACTCTTTTCTAAAATCGGTTTGCATCTTTTCTCTTTGTTTAAACTGATAATTCTTTTTCTATAATCAACTTGCATCTTTTCTGAAACTACTGGTAACTCTTTGCATCTTTTTCCTAAAATTAATAGATCATACGCCTAGGTTTTTATTTCAACTCATAAACAAAGGTTGGCTAATTAATGAATTGGGTCAGTCCCTGACAACTGTATCCGAGTTGCCTAATGCAGACTCTCTGTTTAAATACATGTGTTGAACCAGTCCGCTCGCTGCTTAATTTAATCTAAGACCAAATCAGTATTTGTCAAGGCATGCTAAACTAAATGATTGTTTGACTTCTGGGGTTAATTTAAGCCTTGTATGCTTGCTTGTCCTCCCCTTTTACTTGATACTTGTTTTGAATGTCGAGCTAGAATTTTATCCTTTAAACTCCACAAAGGCCCCCATCCCTTTCTTCCCCTTTAGGATTAGAAGTCCTAATACCCCGGGACTAATAGGATTAGGACGGGTAGTAGCATGCGATAAGTAAACGATACCGTTCTGCGCTTTAATACCTTAACGGGGTGGGAAGGGAAGACATGGAGATGATGATTACACGATAACACTCCGCATACAACTGAGTACCAGTGTTGTGCGAATGATCCATGTAATGTATAAACCTAGGACCCCTTTCTCCTTCGTTATTAGTTTAACAAAATTTTCTGAATCTTTAAAGCTATTGCATTTTCAATTTCTGCTTCTCGCATGATCTTTCGGATTATTTGCACTAAGTACTTGACCTTTTCCTCTACTTGCACGTTTTTTACAAAAATTGCACCTTTAAAGTTCAGCACTTCTTTTAACCTTTTGTGCTTCTTATACTTGTTTATTCACATTTACATCTAAAGTCACAATTGTAGCATGGCCGGGAACCACACTAGTGGATCTTGAGGGGTGCCTAACACCTTCCCCTCGAGATAATTTCAAGCTCTTACCCAAAACTCTGGTATGCATCTTTAATTCTTCTAAAAGTGTCCTAATGCACTATAATCATTAGGTGGCGACTCTCCAAACTCTCAAAAAACCCAATTCCCAAAGTGGGAAAAGTGTTGTCTTCCCAAATGTCGTGAACCCGATTCCGCGGGGAAAAAAAAGGGGGCGTCGACACCAGGCTTCATCCTCCGGTCTTCGGGGGTGAGCGTCATGAGGATGCCCAGGACTTCATTGACAGGTGCAGGGACAGACTGCACAACATGAGGATATTGGAGTCGCATGGAGTTGACTTCACTACTTTTCAGCTGGAGGGCAGGGCTCGTAGATGGTGGCAGTCTTATGCACTTGGCAGGCCAGCAGGTTCTCCTCCCCTCACTTGGGGTCAGTTCACACAGCTATTCCTGGATCGGTACATTCCACCCTCTGAGAGGGAAGAGCTTCGGTATTAGTTCAAGCATCTAGAGCAAGGTCAGATGTCAGTGACCGATTATGAGGCGAGGTTCTCTGAATCGTCTCGCCATGCACTCATGATACTCCCCACAGAGGCAGAGAGAGTACGGAGGTTTGTTGATGGGTTACACCCCACTATTCGATCTGGTATGGCCCGAGAGGTAGAGATGGGTACAGGGTATCAGCTAGTGATTGAGATTGCTCGCAGGATTGAGGGTTATCGTTTGAGGGGTAGAGAGCAGATGCAACAGGATAAGAGGGCTAGATTTTCAAGAGAGTTCAGAGGTGCCCCAGCTAGGGGTAGGGGTCACTTAGGGAGGGGTAAGCCCAGCAGGCCCTCACACTCAGCACCACCACCCCCTCCCTGAGGTGCCCCGACGAGGCCTTATTTCAGTGCGATGCCGGAGGGTTCTTACCGCCCACCAGCTACTCAGGGTTCCTCCGGCGGGTATTCTGGGTATCAGGATTCTTCTAGTGCTCCCTTCAGCGCCGTGCTAGAGAGTTCCTATCGTCCGCCAGCTATCCAGGGTTCTTCCAGTGGGTATTTGGGTCGGCAGACTCAGACTCCAGGGCAGCAGGCTATGGTGCCTAGAGCGTGCTACGAGTGTGGAGATCTGGGTCACCTGAAGAGGACTTGCCCCCGGCTTCGGGGTAAGGCAGCACAGCAGGGTTAGCAGCCCGTGATTCCAGCACCAGCCGCCCAGCCACCTAGAGGTGGAGGGCAGGCTGGTAGGGGCCGTCCTAAAGGCGGAGGCCAGACAGGGAAAGGTCAGCCCGCTATTGCTCAGTCAGGTGGATGACAGCCAGCCGGCGCTCCAGCTAGGTTCTATGCTCTTCCAGCCAAGCCAGATGCATTGGCCTCAGATGCCGTCATCACAGGTATTATTTCCGTTGGTGGTAGGGATGCTTTGGTATTATTCGATCCAGGGTCTACTTATTCATATGTATCATCTCTGTTTGCTCGCTTCCTGGTTATTTCTCCTGAGCCTTTGGGTGTTCCTGTTCATGTGTCCACTCATGTGGGTGATTCTGTGGTTGTGGATCGGATCTACCGGTCCTGTGTGGTCACTTTCTGTGGTTTCGAGACTAGAGCAGATCCTCTGTTGCTGGATATGATCGATTTCGAGGTCATCCTGGGCATAGATTGGTTATCTCCATATCACGCCATCCTTGATTGCCATGCCAAGACTGTTTCGCTAGCGATGCCAGGATTGCCGAGATTGGAGTGGAAGGGTTCCACAGTGGATATGCCTAGCAGGGTTATTTCCTTCCTGAAGGCTCAGCACATGGGCGGAAAAGGGTGTTTGGCTTACTTAGCTTATGTTCTAGACACCACTGCAGAGTCTCCGACGATTGATTCAGTGCCAGCGGTCCGAGAGTTCGCCGATGTTTTTCCTTCTGATCTTCCTGGCGTGCCTCCGGATCGTGATATCGATTTCTGTATTGATTTGGCCCCAGGCACTCAGTCTATATCTATTCCAATCGTATGGTTCCTAAGGAGTTGAAAGAGTTGAAGGAGCAGCTTGAGGAGTTGTTGGCGAAGGGGTTTGTCAGACCCAGTGTATCGCCTTGGGGTGCACCAGTGTTATTTGTGAAGAAGAAGGATGGGACTATGCGGATGTGCATTGATTACCGCCAGTTGAACAAAGTCACCATCAAGAACAAGTATCCGTTGTCTCGTATTGATGATTTGTTCGACTAGTTGCAGGGTGCTAGGGTGTTCTCTAAGATTGACCTGAGGTCAGGGTATCATCAGCTGAAGATTCGGGACTCAGATGTTCCGAAGACTGGATTCAGGACTAGATATGGCCATTATGAGTTTCTAGTGATGTCCTTTGGCTTGACCAATGCACCAGCAGCATTTATGGATCTGATGAACAGGGTATTCAGGCCTTATATTGATTCCTTTGTTATCGTCTTCATTGACGACATCTTAATATACTCACGTAGCCTAGGGGAGCACGAGCAGCATTTGAGAGTAGTGCTTCAGACTTTGCGGGAGCAGAAGCTATATGCTAAGTTCTCCAAGTGTGAGTTTTGGCTTGAGTCAATGGCATTCTTGGGGCATATTGTGTCCGGAGAGGGTATTAAGGTGGATCCCAAGAAGATTAAGGCAGTTCAGAGTTGGCCACGTCCTACTTCAGTGACCGAGAATAGGAGTTTCCTGGGGTTAGCAGGCTATTACCGGCGATTTGTGCAGGGCTTCTCATCTATTGCATCACCTTTGACTAGATTGACCCAGAAGGGTGCTCCATTCCATTGGTCCGATGATTGTGAGGAGAGCTTTCAGAAGCTCAAGACAGCTTTGACTACGGCCCCAGTTCTTGTATTGCCTTCCGGTGAGGGGATGTATACGGTATATTGTGACGCTTCACGTGTTGGTCTGGGATGTGTGTTGATGCAGGAGGGGCGAGTTATTGCATATGCTTCGCGTCAGCTGAAGATTCATGAGAAGAATTACCCTGTGCACGATCTGGAGTTGGCAGCGATTGTTCATGCTCTTAAGATATGGAGGCACTATTTGTATGGGGTGCCTTGCGAGGTTTATACCGATCACTGCAACTTACAGCATTTGTTCAAGCAGAGGGATCTCAATTTGAGGCAGCGCAGGTGGCTCAAGCTACTAAAGGATTATGATGTCACCATTCTTTATCATCCGGGCAAGGCGAATGTGGTCACGGATGCCTTGAGCAGAAAGGCGAAGAGTATGGGTAGTTTGGCCTTCATTCCAGCAGAGGAGAGGCCACTAGATTTGGACATTTAGTCCTTGGCTAACAGACTTGTGAGGTTGGACATTTCAGAGCCCACCCGGTTCTAGCATGTGTGGTTGCTCAGTCTTCGTTATTGGGACAGATTAAGGCCCGACAGTTCGATGATCCACATTTGGCGGTTCTCAGAGAGACGGTACTTCAGGGAGGTGCCAAGGAGGTTTCTATTGGCGAGGATGGCGTTATGCGACTCCAGGGTCGTCTATGTGTTCCTAATGTTGATGGTCTGAGGAAGAGGATCCTAGAGGAGGCACACAGTTCGCGGTATTCTATCCACCCGGGAGTTACGAAGATGTATCGTGATTTGAGGCAGCATTACTGGTGGCGGGGGATGAAGAAAGACATAGTGAAGTATGTGACTAAGTGTTTGAACTGTCAGCAGGTCAAGTATGAACATCCGAGACCGGTGGCCTACTTCAGCAGATGCCTATACCATAGTGGAAGTGGGAACGCATCACCATGGACTTCGTAGTTGGGTTGCCACGGACTTTGCGGAAGGTTGATTCAGTGTGGGTCATTGTGGATAGGTTGACCAAGTCGGCCTATTTCATTCCAGTGGCGACTACTTATACAGCGGAGAGGTATGCTCAGATTTATATTCGGGAGATAGTCCGATTGCATGGTGTGCCGGTTTCCATCATATCAGACAGAGGCCCTCAGTTCACTTCCCATTTATGGAGAGCCGTTTAGAGTGAGTTGGGGACTCGTGTAGAGCTTAGCACAGCATTCCATCCTCAGACCGACGGACAGTCGGAGCGGACAGTTCAGATCTTGGAGGATATGCTTAGAGCATGTGTGATTGACTTTGGAGGGCAGTGGGATCAGTTCTTGCCCTTAGCGGAGTTTGCGTACAACAACAGCTACCAGTCCAGCATAGAGATGGCCCCGTACGAGGCCTTATATGGTCGACGTTGTCGTTCTCCTATCGGGTGGTTTGAGCCTGGTGAGGCTAAGTTACTTGACACAGATTTGGTACGGGATGCCTTGGATAAGGTAAAGTTGATTCAGGAGAGGCTTCGCACAGCTCAGTCCAGACAAAAGAGCTACGCGGATCAGAANAAAACCTAGCCTAGCCCTTCGAATCTTCGCCGGAACATTTTCCGGCCATGACACTACCAGTCCCAAATGCAACCAAAATTACACCACCGGTTCTCCTCGCTCCCCTCTTTCTAACCCTGCCCTTGGTATCCTTCGAATCTGGCCGGAATCGCTCGAATATGGAATTTAAATTTTCCGGCCAAAACCTTACTTCGTCCAAAGGGCCCCAAATTCATACCATATACTCCCCTGACCTCCCTCATCGCTAATCCCTAACCAAATCCCTTCGAATCTGAGTAGAAGCACCCAGATTTTAAATCTAGGGTTTTGAGCATCGAGTCTTTAGGGTGGAACTTCAAGGGTCAGAATCCTTGTTGATAGTTTGGTCATGAGAAGTTTGGAATCAGCTAAGTTTTCCTCTTATCTTTTTTTTTGTAATTTTTTTGGTTTTTATTAGTTCGATTCATGTTTTATTAGATGCAGTTTTAATTGTTGAATGATTCTAATTAGTAGTTTAGTTAACAATAATCGGTTTCTTTAAGTAGCAAATGTCGAGGTTAATATTCAAGTCGATTTCCATTAATTGTTTAGTTCTGATATGATGCTCATTCTATTTAGTTTAGTATTCAATTGTGAGTTAAGTGTTAATTTTTAGTTTAATTCAAATTGATTCCAGTTATTGGTGTAGTTGATGATTTTGATTTTTGTATTTTTTGTCTAAATTCCGGTTTCAAATCAGTATTGAGTATTATCTTTTGAACTGAATAAATGTGGATTGTTAATTAGTTTAATTCTGATTGTCTGTCAAGCGATATAGTTTGAGTTTCATTGATTAGTCTTAATTAGTCATTGAGTTCACTTTGGGTTAACTTGATTATAGCTGGTAGATGTTAGCTAAGGTTAGTAATTTCAGTATAGTTAAAGGGTAGTTTGGGCACTGAGAAAGGGTAGTTTAATCAGATTTGGTAATTGTTGAAATGAAGTGAGGGTAGAATAGGAATTGTATTGGGTATAGAACCTCCTAGGATGGACTATAGTGCAGGTTTCAGTAAACTTAGGGTAGTTACTTGTGTAGCAAGTCAGAAAATAAGGGGGTAAAAATAGAATTAAAATAGGACTAAAGGGAAAAGTGAAAATCTGAAGTTGCACCCTAAGTTTACTTATAAATAGGCATTCTTTTGCCTTGTGCAGCAAGTTTTGGAGCCTCAAAAATTTCCCCAAAAGATATCTCTCTAATTTCATATCCAGTTCTGAAATCCAAACCTTCAAAAACCCAAAAACAATAGAGAATCTAAGAGAAAAATCCAAAAAAAATATCACTGTTCCATTAGGAGTTTTATGCTGATTTCACTTTTCAGTTAGTCTATTAACAATTCCAGAAGTGTTTTGGTGTTTTCAAGTCAGATTTGTGGTTTAGTCAAGTTTGATGGTTTGCTTCTGTTTGTTGAGGGTGATCTGTGTTGATTGGTTTTCTGGAGTTTTTGGGGGCTCAATTTCAAGTATCTGTGGTCTCTTCATGTCATCTACAACTGATTTCCTGATTTTTATTTTGTTGTGACTCCTCATGGATCGTTGATCTCATTTTTCTGGGCTGTTATTTGATCTTTGCTTGTTGCTGCTGCTGATACTCTTCTTCTTCTTACTGTATTTCGACATCCAGGTACACAATTGCGTTCTTGATTGACTGTAAGCTGAAAATGTGCAGAAGTAAATTTGTATGAAGAATCAAAGCCTAGTTCTGATTTAGCCTTGCTCATGACTTGTGCACGTTTCATTCATTGATATTATGTAAATCTATACCAGCTTTGTATAACTGGACTGTTTTGGACTGAGAAGGACTGTTAAAATAATTTGATTCCTCCGAACGATAGCTGAGTTTTACATCTAATCATATTAGCTCGAATTAGCTTTAAATTCAGTAGTCCTAGTTCAATAGCGTTAGGTAGGTTGCCAGCTAGTTGTAAATCAGAAAAATTAAAAGCACTGTTGGAGTTCTACCTGCTTAGTTTAGGTCGCTTCTTCTTCCTTAATGTCAACAATTGAGTCCAATAAAATTATAATTCAGAGCAGGGCGAGTGTTTATGTATTGATCTGAAAATATGATAGTTGTAACTCATGTCTAAACGTGTACATATTATTCGTGTGATATCATACCGTAATTTAAAAATGCTGGGCGAGAACTTGATTTGTCAAATGTTTGTTGAACTTAGTTTATTTGCTTCACAAACTTGGGCCTAAGCTGGCCCTGTCGCACCAATACTGCTTTGTAAATACACAGGCCCGCCTTAAGCCATTCAATTCCGCTGGACTGAGGGCACGTGCAGACCTGGACCAGGTCCTTGTTTAAGTGAAGTCCAACATTCAAAAATCTCACCTCACCTATTTAAACTGGGAGTGGGGGCTTGAGCTTCTTTTGGAATACTTTCGAATAATAATGGGCTTGCTAACCAATTAACTAGGATTTAGAGACGGTGCTTAATAACAAATCATAGTTCTTCTTTAGATTGGCCTTTAAACTAAAACGAGATGAGCCTCGCTAAACAAAACAAACAAATGGCGGGGCCCTCGATAAATGCTTATGTTAAAAATACTTAGACTTCGGGATGGGCCGTTTAGCGAATTTCACGGCCTTTCTCAAAGATGATAACACGTTAGTCGCTTTAGGCGCGTTTATAATAATACTACTTTCCTAAACTCGGGTGCACATTTATGTGACCCAAATCCAAATCCCAACGGAGTCGAAATGTGTTGACAACCACGGGTGCACTGGTGTGACATGGTTCGAGATACATTTTCACGACGTTGCAATTCTTATTGAAATAACAATAAAAGCAGTTTACTAATAAAGGGCACCTAAGTTAGAACATGTTTTGGAATCAGATAAAATCAAATATGACAATTAAGCGATCGTGCTAGAACCTCGGAACCCGGGAATGCCTAACACCTTCTCCAGGGTTAACAGAATTCCTTACCTGGATTTCTGGTTCGCAGACTATTATACAGAGTCATTCTTTTCCTCGGTTCGGGATTCAACCAGTGACTTGGGACACCATTAATCTCCCAGGTGGCGACTCTGACATCTTAATAATAAATCCCGTTCCGATTGTCCTTTAAGTGGAAAAACTCCTTTATGCCCTGTCGGGTGTAGGTAAAAAGGAGGTGTGACAGGGCTTGTTCTTGATATTGGAAGTGCGCTTTGGAGCGAGGTGAGTCTCCTTTCTAACCTTGTAAGAGGGAAATGTCCCCATAGGCATAATAATTGAATTGATTGTCATTGTATTCGGGGGCTACGTACGCACTAGGTGACGAGAGTCCGTGCGTAGCAACTATTATACTAAGTACGGGTAGTTTAGGACCCATGCTTTACGTGATATTCTAGTACAGTTTGATTAACTTGGATTCATATGAACTATTTTGATTAAGAAGAATGGGACTAGAGAATAACCCTTATCCTGTTTGTCCTTTAAGAGAGAATGATTGGCATTTCTATGTATGGTTACTTTTCACGTATATAATGATTGTTGTTGTTGCTTGCCAATGAGCTTATTTCTGTTTGACCGCGTCGCACGGGTGATTCGCGAGCGGGGTAATAGATGCATCAATGGTTCGAGCCGTTCGACCCTCGGCAGAGACAATTTACTTTTATGTTGGATCGGGCCGTACGTTCCTCGGTGATTATCTGCGCATGATCTATTTGGCATTCTATTGTTGGTTAAACTTTATAATCGTTTAAATATATAAATGGACGCTCATGCTGAGAATCTAAAGGAAGAATTGTTGTTTTATACTTACCAATCCTTACGATTTGAGTTATTTCTGCTTATTATAAATTCCCCTCATTTTTCATGACCTTAGTAAGTATCGAGTCGACCTCTCCTCTCTACTTCTTCGAGATTAGACTGGATACTTACTGGGTACATATTGTTTATGTACTCATGCTACACTTCTGTACTTAATTGTACAGGATCTGAGGAAGGTGGATCTGGTTATCATTTTGGTGCGCACCCGTGAGCGGACTTGGGACTTCTACGGTGAGCTGCTTTTCCTCCATGCCGACCCGCAACCAAAGAAGTCTTTCCTTTGTACTTTTATTTTTTTCTGTCTATCCTGATTCAGACAGTAGGATAGTATGATATTCTTTTGGGTGTATATTCTACTAGCTGCCCGTAACTTGTGACACCAGGTTCTGGCATACACTTTGGTAGACATTTATATTTTTTTTGGGTTGTATAATTACTTTATTTACGGCATTTCGCTCTTCTGGCTTAATTCCAAAATTAAGTATCTATTTCACTCATTTCTGATTAAAAGCAATATAAGAATTTAGTAATGTTTCCGCGATGGCTTGCCTGACAATGGCGTCAGGCCCCCACATGACCTATTGTGGAAATGGGTCGTGACAACATGGTATCAGAGCACTAGGTTCACGTAGGTCTCACAAGTTATGGGCAAACCTAATAGAGTCTTTTTTATCGGTACAGAGACGTCTGTATTTATCTTCGAGAGGCTATAGGGTGTTAGGAAAGACTACTCTTTATTCACTTCTTATCGTGCAGTGGTTGGTATACTAAAATTCCCTCTCCTATTCTCTCACAGATGGTGAGAACTCGCACCGCTGACGTTCTGGACCCGGGAGGAGCAGCTCCCCCCGTTGCTAGAGGCCGAGGTAGAGGTCGGGGGAGGGCACTGACCCGTGGTAGGGGATGAGGGCGTCCCAGAGCCGTTCCAGTAGCACCACCAGCAGATCCTGCGGGGTATCCTATCATTGAGGAGCAGAGCGAGGTGCCCGTAGCTGAGTCTACACCGGCGGATTTCATGACAGCACCGGGATTTCAGGAGGTCATGGGCCGCATGCTACGGTTCATGGACACTATGACTCAGGCTGGTTTATTTCCAGCAGACCCAGCTACTTCACATGCAGGAGGGGGAGCCCAGACCCCTACTGCTCAGGCTCCAGGTCATGCAGGTGCAGTATATCAGACTCCGAGGGCACTACCCGCAGATGGGGCTCAGCCAGTTGCTGCAGTGGCACCCCAGCCCAGGCCAGCGGTGGATGGTGATCCGCAGAAGTTATTGGACAGATGGACCAGGCTTTATCCTACGGTCTTCGGGAGTGAGCGTCATGAGGATACCCAGGACTTCATTGACAGGTGCAGGGACAGACTACACAACATGAGGATATTGGAGTCGCATGGAGTTGACTTCACTACTTTTCATGGAGGGCAGGGCACGTAGATGGTGGTAGTCTTATGCACTTGGTAGGCCAGCAGGTTCTCCTCCCCTCACGTGGGGTCATTTCACATAGCTATTCTTGGATCAGTACATTCTACCCTCTGAGAGGGAAGAGTTGCGGTATCAGTTCGAGCATCTAGAGCAGGGTCAAATGTCAGCGACCGATTATGAGGCGAGGTTCTCTGAATTGTTTCGCCATGCACTCATGATACTCCCCACAGAGGCAGAGAGTACGAAGGTTTGTTGTGGGGTTACACCCCACTATTCGATCTGGTATGGCCCGAGAGGTAGAGATGGGTACAGGGTATCAGCTAGTGATTGAGATTGCTCGCAGGATTGAGAGTTATCGTTTGAGGGGTAGAGAGCAGATGCAGCAAGATAAGAGGGCTAGATTTTCAGGAGAGTTCAGAGGTGCCCCAACTAGGGGTAGGGGTCACTTCGGGAGGCCCAGCAGGCCCTCACACTCAGCACCACCATCCCCTCCCCGAGGTGCCCCGACGAGGCCTTATTTCAGTGCGATGCCGGAGGGTTCTTACCGCCCACCAGCTACTCAGGGTTCCTACGGCGGGTATTCTGGGTATCAGGATTCTTCTAGTGCTCCCTTCAGCGCCGTGCCAGAGAGTTCCTATCGTCCGCCAGCTATCCAGGGTTCTTCCAGTGGGTATTCGGGTCAGCAGACTCAGACTCCAGGGCAGCAGGCTATGGCGCCTAGAGCGTGCTACGAGTGTGGAGATGCGGGTCACCTGAAGAGGACTTGCCCCAGGCTTCGGGGTAAGGCAGCACAGCAGGGTTAGCAGCCCGTAATTCCAGCACCAGCCGCCTAGCCACCTAGAGGTGGAGGGCAGGCTAGTAGGGGCCGTCCTAGAGGCAGAGGCCAGACAGGGAGAGGTCAGCCCGCTATTACTCAGTCAGGTGGAGGCCAGCCAGCCGGCGCTCCAGCTAGGTTCTATGCTCTTCCAGCCAGGCCAAATGCATTGGCCTCAAATGCCGTCATCACAGGTATTATTTCCGTTGGTGGTAGGGATGCTTCGGTATTATTTGATCCAGGGTCTACTTATTCATATGTATCATCTCTGCTCGCTCGCTTCTTGGTTATTTCTCCCGAGCCTTTGGGTGTTCCTGTTCATGTGTCCACTCCTGTGGGTGATTTTGTGGTTGTGGATCGGATCTACCGGTCCTGTGTGGTCACTTTCTGTGGTTTCGAGACTAGAGCAGATCTTCTGTTGCTGGATATGATCGATTTCGAGGTCATCATGGGCATGGATTGGTTATCTCCATATCACGCCGTCCTTGATTGCCATGCCAAGACTATTTCGCTAGCGATGCCAGGATTGCCGAGATTGGAGTGGAAGGGTTCCACAGTTGATATGCCTAGCAGGGTTATTTCCTTCCTGAAGGCTCAGCACATGGTCGGAAAAGGGTGTTTGGCTTACTTAGCTTATGTTCGAGACACCACTGCAGAGTCTCCGATGATTGATTCAGTGCTAGTAGTCCGAGAGTTCGCCGATGTTTTTCCTTCTGATCTTCCCGGCATGCCTCCGGATTGTGATATCGATTTTTGTACTGATTTGGCCCCAGGCACTCAGCCTATATCTATTCCACCGTATTGTATGGCTCCTAAGGAGTTGAAGGAGCAGCTTGAGGAGTTGTTGGCGAAGGGGTTTGTTAGACCCAGTGTATCGCCTTGGGGTGCACCAGTGTTATTTGTGAAGAAGAAGGATGGGACCATGTGGATGTGCATTGATTACCGCCAGTTGAACAAAGTCACCATCAAGAACAAGTATCCGTTGCCTCGTATTGATGATTTGTTCGACCAGTTGCAGGGTGCTAGGGTATTCTCTAAGATTGACCTGAGGTAAGGGTATCATCAGCTGAAGATTCGGGACTCGGATGTTTTGAAGACTGCATTCAGGACTAGATATGGCCATTATGAGTTTCTAGTGATGTCCTTTGGCTTGACCAATGCACCAGCAACATTTATGGATCTGATGAACAGGGTATTCAGGCCTTATATTGATTCCTTTGTTATCGTCTTCATTGGCGACATCTTAATATACTCACGTAGCCTGGGGGAGCACGAGCAGCATTTGAGAGTAGTGCTTCAGACTTTGCGGGAGCAGAAGCTATATGCTAAGTTCTCCAAGTGTGAGTTTTGGCTTGAGTCAGTGGCATTCTTGGGGCATATTGTTTCCGGAGAGGATATTAAGGTGGATCCCAAGAAGATTGAGGCAGTTTAGAGTTGGCCACGTCCTACTTCAGTGACTGAGATCAGGAGTTTCCTGGGGTTAGCAGGCTATTACCAGTGATTTGTGCAGGGCTTCTCATCTATTGCATCACCCTTGACTAGATTGACCCAGAAGGGTGCTCCATTCCATTTTTCCGATGATTGTGAGGAGAGCTTTTAGAAGCTCAAGACAGCTTTGACTACGACCCCAGTTCTTGTATTGCCTTCCGGTGCGGGGATGTATACGGCATATTGCGACGCTTCACATGTTGGTCTGGGATGTGTGTTGATGCAGGAGGGGCGAGTTATTGCATATGCTTCGCGTTAGCTGAAGATTCATGAGAAGAATTACCCTGTGCACGATCTGGAGTTGGCAGCAATTGTTCATGCTCTTAAGATATGGAGGCACTATTTGTATGGGGTGCCTTGCGAGGTTTATACCGATCACCGCAGCTTACAGCATTTGTTCAAGCAGAGGGATCTCAATTTGAGGCAATGCAGGTGGCTCGAGCTACTAAAGGATTATGACGTCACCATTCTTTATTATCCGGGCAAGGCGAATGTGGTCGCGGATGCCTTGAGCAGAAAGGCGGAGAGTATGGGTAGTTTGGCCTTCATTCCAGCAGAGGAGAGGCCACTAGCTTTGGATATTTAGTCCTTGGCTAACAGACTTGTGAGGTTGGACATTTCAGAGCCCAGCCGAGTTCTAGCATGTGTGGTTGCTCAGTCTTCGTTATTGGGGCAGATTAAGGCCCGACAGTTCGATGATCCACATTTGGCAGTCCTCAGAGAGACGGTACTTCAGGGAGGTGCCAATGAGGTTTCTATTGGTGAGGATGGTGTTCTGTGACTCCAGGGTCGTCTATGTGTTCCTAATGTTGATGGTCTGAGGAAGAGGATCCTAGAGGAGGCACACAGTTCGCGGTATTCTATCCACCCGGGAGTTACGAAGATGTATCATGATTTGAAGCAGCATTACTGGTGGCGGGGGATGAAGAAAGACATAGTGAAGTATGTGACTAAGTGTTTGAACTGCCAGCAGGTCAAGTATGAACATCAGAGACCGGGTGGCCTACTTCAGCAGATGCCTATGCCAGAGTGGAAGTGGGAAAGCATCACCATGGACTTCGTAGTTGGGTTGCCATGGACTTTGCGGAATATTGATTCAGTGTGGGTCATTGTGGATAGGTTGACCAAGTCGGCCCATTTCATTCTAGAGGCCCTCAGTTCACTTCCCATTTCTGGAGAGCCGTTCAGAGTGAGTTGGGGACTCGTGTAGAGCTTAACACAACATTCCATCCTCAGACTGACGAAGAGTCGGAGCGGACAGTTCAGATCTTGGAAGATATGCTTAGAGCATGTGTGATTGACTTTGGAGGGCAGTGGGATTAGTTCTTGCCCTTGGCGGAGTTTGCGTACAACAACAGCTACCAGTCCAGCATAGAGATGGCCCCGTACGAGGCTTTATATGGTCGACGTTGTCGTTCTCCTATCGGGTGGTTTGAGCCTGGTGAGGCTAAGTTACTTGGCACAGATTTGGTACAGGATGCGTTGGATAAGGTAAAGTTGATTCAGGAGAGGCTTCGCACAGCTCAGTCCCGACAAAAGAGCTACGCGGATCAGAAGGCACGGGATGTATCATTTATGGTTGGCGAGAAGGTTCTCTTGAAAGTCTCGCCCATGAAAGGGCATTATGAGGTTCGGGAAGAAGGGCAAGTTGAGCCCAAGGTTTACTGGCCCCTTTGAAGTGTTGAGACGAGTTGGGGAGGTTGCCTATGAGCTCGCCTTACCCCCCAGGTTATCAGGAGTTCATCCAGTTTTTCACGTTTCGATGCTTCGGAAATATCATGCCGACCTATCCCACGTTTTGAACTTCAGTACCATTCAGTTAGATGAGAGTTTGGGCTATGAGGAGGAGCCAGTTGCTATTATTGATAGGCAGGATCACCAGTTGAGGTCCAAGAGGATTTCTGCAGTGAGAGTCCAGTGGAGGGGCCAACCGGTCGAGCAGGCGACCTGGGAGTCCGAGGAGGACATGCGGAGCAGATATCCCCACTTATTCAGCAGTCCAGGTACTTTTCTACGTCCGTTCGAGGACGAACGTTTGTTTAGGAGGTGGAGAATGTAACGACCCGACTGGTCGTTTTGCCTTTTAGAACCCCTTACCCTAAATAAAACCTTCCGTACTTGCTTAGCTAATTTACGACTTGCGGGGATGGTTGGTTCGGGAGTTGGAAGAGATTTGAGTGAGATATGTCTAATTGTTTTTTTAAGATTCTCTAAAAAAAAGGCCAAGTTTGACTTCAGTCAACTTTTTGGAAAAACGGACCCGGACTCGTGATTTGACGGTCCCGGGAGGTCCGTGGAAAAATATGGGACCTGGGCGTATGCCCGGAATCGAATTCCGAGGTCCCTAGCCCGAGTAATGAATTTTTATTGAAAATTGTTAAATTGAAATCCTAAGAGTTTAATAAAAAGGAAAAATGCTTCACATTGATATCGGGCCCGTATGTTGGTTCCGGATCCCGGTACAAGTTCGGTATAATATTTTAGTTATGTCTGTGAAATTTGGTGAGGAACGAGGCTGATTTGACGTGATTCGGACGTTCGGTTGAAAACATAGGAATTCAGGTATTCTTGAGGATTTCATGCATTTTGGTGTTAAATCCGTGGTTTTAGGTGTTAATTATGTGATTTGATTACTTGAGCAAGTTTGCACACTGTTGTAGGACTTGCGTGAGTGTTCGGAGTGGAGCCCCGAGGGCTCGCGTGAGATTCGGGCATGGTTGGAGGTAAGAAAATACAGCAGTTTTGCTGGTATTTTTGCTGCTGCTGCTGCAGGTTTCGCAATTGCGAAATGGCCATCGCAATTGCGAACTCGCATTTGCGAAGTTGGCCGGGCTGGGCAGTGTTCGCATTTGCGAGCCATTTCTTTGCAATTGCGAACCCAGCAGGGTCCGCATTTGCGACCCATGCATCGCATTTGCGATCGAGGCAGGCTGGGGCTCAGTTCGCATTTGCGAACCTTTTGTCGCAATTGCGACCTTGCATTTGCGAGCCTGGTGTCGCAATTGCGACATCAGAGGACTGGTCAGGGCTTTTAAAAAACGGGACTTAGAGCATTTATTTCATTTCTACTCTACACTTGGGCGATTGGAGAGCTTCCAAAGAGGGGATTTCAACATAGCATTGTGAGGTAAGTTATTTCCATTCATCCTTAGTTTAAATACATATATATTAGGTAGATTAAACACCAAAAATTAGATAAAATCAAAGGGGTTAGAGCTAGACCTAGGGTTTTAATAAAACTAAGATTTAACCACGAAATTTGTTATGAAATGAACTAGAAATCATATATTATTGATCCTTAGGTAGTAGAGAACGATTTCCTTCGAAAAATTTCGGAATCCGAGCACGTGGGCCCGGGGTTGGAATTTAGGAAACTCATGTAAATAGTTGGGAAATGGCTTGAATAGCTAGAAATCGATCTTGTGAGCTTATATTAATTAGTTCTTACTTCATTTAACTAGTTTGAGATCGTTCGACTCCGAATTTGAGGACTCGGGCTTGTTCTTGATATTGGAAGTGCGCTTTGGAGCGAGGTGAGTCTCCTTTCTAACCTTGTAAGAGGGAAATGTCCCCATAGGCATAATAATTGAATTGATTGTCATTGTATTCGGGGGCTACATATGCACTAGGTGACGATAGTCCGTGCGCAGAAACTATTATGCTAAGTCTGGGTAGTTTAGGACCCATAAGCATGCTTTACGTGATATTCTAGTACAGTTTGATTAACTTGGATTCGTATGAACTCTTTTGATTAAGAAGAATGGGACTAGAGAATAACCCTTATCCTGTTGGTCCTTTAAGAGAGAATGATTGGCATTTCTATGTATGGTTACTTTTCACGTATATAATGATTGTTGTTGTTGCTTGCCAATGAGCTTATTGCTATTTGACCGCGTCGCACGGGTGATTCGCGAGCGGGGTAATAGATGCATCTATGATTCGAGCCGTTCGACCCTCGGCAGTGCACAATTTACTTTTATGTTGGATCGGGCCGTACGTTCCTCGGTGATTATCTGCGCATGATCTATTTGGCATTCTATTGTTGGTTAAACTTCATATTTGTTTAAATATATAAATGGACGCTCATGCTGAGAATCTAAAGGAAGAATTGTTGTTTTATACTTACCAATCCTTACGATTTGAGTTATTTCTGCTTATTCTAAATTCCCCTCATTTTTCATGACCTTAGTAAGTATCGAGTCAACCTCTTGTCTCTACTTCTTCGAGATTAGACGGGATACTTACTGGGTACATTTTGTTTATGTACTCATGCTAAACTTATGTACTTAATTGTACTAGATCTGAGGCAGGTGGATCTGGTTATCATTCCGGTGTGCACCCGTGAGCGGACTTGGGACTTCTACGGTGAGCTGCTTTTCCTCCATGCCGACCCGCAGCCGAAGAAGTCTTTCCTTTGTACTTTTATTTTTTTCTGTCTATCCTGATTCAGACAGTAGGATAGTATGATATTCTTTTGGGTGTATATTCTACTAGCTGCCCGTAGCTTGTGACACCAGGTTCTGGCACACACTTTGGTAGACATTTATATTTTTTTTTGGGTTGTATAATTACGTTATTTACGGCATTTCGCTCTTCTGGCTTAATTCCAAAATTAAGTTTCTATTTCACTCATTTCTAATTAAAAGCAATATAAGAATTTAGTAATGTTTTCGCGATGGCTTGCCTGACAATGGCGTCAGGCGCCCTCATGACCTATTGTGGAAATGGGTCGTGACAATTCTGGAACAAATGTTAACTTGAATTATTGACGATTGAGGACTTCTGGGATAATTTCTTCAATTATTGAGTTAGTTATACACAACCAATAGTTATGACTATCTTTAGGAACTTACACTTTTAATTTATAACTCAATACTATTTTTAAAAAAATTAACTACTAAAAAATCTAGTTTTAGCGACGGACAAATTCTGTAGCTATATAGAGAAATCTGTCGTTGATCTTATTTAGCGATGGATTAGCGACAGATTATCAAGAAATTCTGCTAGCTACAGACGATTTAGCGACAGATTAGCAACGACGATCGTAGCTAATTCCAGCTTTTTTAGTAGTGATTATACTCATTAAGACAGGATTCACGCGCATCGCGCGTACCCGAAGACTAGTATACTAAAAGAAAAGAAGCTTTGCTCCTTCTCCTTAGTAGACCAATCGTGATGTTCAAGCTTATCTTGTTGCTATTATGATTCAAAAGGAAACTAGAAGTGTGAATCTTTTTTCACTTTTTATAACTAATAACCAACTTGTCATTTTGATTATTTATGCATAAACCCTTTCATATATTTCAAAATAGCAAAACTTCAAAAATGAGCACAAATGTGAATATGTAAATTATATATATCCATATTATATTGAAAGGAGAGTAGTATGCATCTATATTATATTAAAAGGAGAGTAGTATGCATTGTGGTTAAGCCAAGTGGTAAGTTAAAATGAAGCCACTTGGCAAATTTAGGACAACATTAATAATTAAAAATTATATATAAAAACATAATTAATGGAGGTAGCTTAATGAATCTTATACATAATCTAAATAGATCTAGACAAATCTAATCTATATATCTATATTTAAATTTATATGTATATTGATATCTATATCTATATCTATATCTATATTTATATATTGACCCACTCATAGATTTTCTTCTATGCTAACAAGAAATATGGAGGTGAAAAATTAATTAAAAACTATAATTGAAAAAAATAAAAACATATAAAGACGTAAATTGAGATAAGCTATGACTATTTATACTTTGGAGTAAGTTAAAATATAAAATAAAACTAAAAATTACTTAAAATATTAAAGATTTATTGAGTTTAAAAACTAAATAAATTCAAGCAGCAAAATAAGATTGTCACGACCCGGATTTCCCACCATCAGAGTCGTGATGGCGCCTACTCGTGGTAGCTAGGCAAGCCAACTTAATTACCTTTCCATCACTAGCAATTATCTTTAAAAGTTTATAACATCAATATAGAACATAAAGTCTAATAAGAACAATAGCGGAAGTCTGTCTTAAAATGATGAATTTAAAATGTGGAATAGTAAAAAACAACCTCTACCCAAGACTTGGTGTCACATTACTCACGAACCACTAAGAATAAACTAAATACAAAGGTCTGAAAGAAATATAACAACTGTCTGTCTCGAAACAAGGAGGCAACAGTCTAAAAGAAAACAATGAGAAGAGACGCCGGGCCTGCGGACGCCTGCAAGGCTACCTCAGTCTCGTGAATATGAATCGTCTGCTTTCGAACTACTGCTGTTGCTGTTCCTCAAAACCTGGACCTGTGCAAAAATGCACAGAAGAGTAGCATCAGCACAACCGACCCCATGTGCTGGTAAGTGTCTAGCCTAACCCCGGCGAAGTAGTGACGAGGCTAGACTGGACACCACATAAACCTGTGCAGTTATAGATATACAGCGGAAATCGAATACAAAGCAATTACCAACATGGGAGGGGAAACATGCTATGGGGAGTTACAATAATAACAATAATCCAGAGTAACAACTAAAGCAACTTGGGTTCACAGTGAACAAGGAATCAATACTCAAATGTAAACACATAGCCTCAATAATTGTTGCGGCGTGCAACCCGCTCCATAATTACCATTGTTGCGGCGTGCAACCCGCTCCACAATATCATTGTTGCGGCGTTCAACCCGACCCATATCACTTATCATATATCATTGTTGCGGCACGCAACCCGATCCTCATATATTATTGTTGTGGCGCGCAACCCGATCCTCAACATCATTGTTGCGGCGTGCAACCCGATCCTCAATATCATTTAACAGTCTGACTTCCCAAACAACAGTCACAATTAAGGGGCATAAAATAAGCAAATATTGGACAACCATCCCGGCAAGGGAAAGAATCCAACAAGTTCAACCAGACATCCCGACAAGGGAATAATCAACAACGCTTTCTCTTTCTTACTTTCCTTATCTTATAATTCACTTTACTATTTTGAGCCAACGCTCCAAAGAATCAAGTTATTTCGTAGACTTTCAATATTCGTATCACAATTCGAGCCAATGCTCCAGGAATCAAATGATCCTATTACCGTTCACATGTTATTCACAACATATAGAAATCCTCCATTAAATACGGAGTTCACAACCAAATCATGATAATCACATTATAAGGACTCACGGTCATGCTAGACACCAATGTATAGATACTCGTCACCATGCCTATACATCGTACTCGATCACATAGCAATTAGCAACAAGACTCAACTCCTATTCCCTCAAGCTAGGGTTAAACCAAACACTTACCTCAAAGCCTTGAAATCCACTTAATCCTCAACTATCGCTTTACCTCGTGATTCCACCTCCAATACAGTGATATCTAGGCATAATTAATTCAACAATATCAATAAAGACTCAATGGCAAATTTCTCATAGCCTAGATATGAATTTTCTAGCATTATTCCATACCAAAATTAGACACCGGGCCCACATGGTCCCAACTCTAAGCTCGGACCAAAACCCGATCACCCATAAACCCACGAGTGCAAATATATAATTTGTTTTAAGATTCGACCCCAAATTGAGGTTGAATCACCCAAAATTCTCAAAACCCTAACTCTACCCAAAACCCATAATTTCTACCTTGATTTCATGTTTTAGGGCTAGGAAATTAGTAATTAGATGAAGAAATAATGAGGGAATGATTAAGATTACTTACCCAAAGAGTTATGGAGGAAGGAGAGCTTGAATTTCGTCTATGGAGGGTTTAAGAGGAGAGCTCGTGTGAAAAAAATGAAGGAATCCCGTGCTACTGTTCTGTTTTTTAACTTAAAAGTTCACTGGGCAAAATTGCCCTACGCGATCGCGGAAATAGGGATGCGATCGCGAAGGGTACCACTTACTGGTCATCGCGATCGCATGGAGGGTTACGCGATCGCGTAGAAGAACTACTGGGGGTCCAAGGATTTGGCTTACGCGATCGCATGATTCAAGACGCGATCGCGAAGGAAGACGACAGTTCTATGCGATCGCGTGGGGAAGAGCACGATCGCGAAGAAGGAAATCCCTGTGTGAAAATTGCAGAAAATCTGCTATCATCCTAAGTCCAAAACCACCCCGAACACCTCCGAAAACACTCCCGAGCCCTCGGGGCTCCTAACCAATCACACACCCTAACTCAATAACATCGTACGAACTTACTCGAGCGATCAAATCGCCAAAATAACCTCAAAATCATTGGATCAAGCCTCAAAATCATCATTTTCCTTTCAAACTTCAAACTTTAGATATTTAGGTCCGAAACACGCCAAACGACGTCCGATTTCGACCAAACTTTACAGAAAGCGCTTAACACATATTTAAGACTTGTACCGGGCGTCGGAACCAAAATACAAGCCCGATACCACAGTCTTTTAATAAATTTTCATTTCCATTTTCCTTAATAATTTCAGAAAAAAATAATTTCACAAAAAAATTCATTTCTTGGGCTCTAGACCTCGGAATTCGACTCCGGGCACATGCCCGAGTCCCATATTTTTCTACGGACCTTCCGGGACCGTCCAATCTTGAGTCCGGGTCCGTTTACCAAAAATGTTGACCGAAGTCAACCTTAAACATATTAATATCAAAATTCTTCAAATTTTTCACAGAATTCACATATTTCAACATAAAAACTTTCCGGCTACGCGGCCGGACTGCACATGCAAATCGAGGCAAGTAAAAATAAGGTTTTCAGGCCTCGGAAGCACAGAATGAATGAGGAACCAGGTGATGACCCTTTGGGTTGTCACAAAGATCTTACATAAAGTATACAAATTATTTATAAGGTAATAGAAATATTAAATAATCAGAAAAAGATATTTTAATAACAAGAATAATAAATTCATATTAATATTGACAAATCGTGCAAGCGAATATTTTATATGTAAATATTACTACAACATTTAGATATAATGTGTTCAAACAATTAAGAAAATATTTTTCTATGATTAATATTTGAATTGAGTTCAATTAGTTTAAGTTTGAAAGCATCATAATTTTTTGAAAATATGGTCCAACTAAGAAAATAGAATGATAAAAATTATTTGAATTTGAGATGAGAAAGTATTTTAATTTTTATCTATATTATATTAGAATGAGTGTGGTAAAAATAGATATTAAATTCAAACAGGCTAATGAAATTTCACATAACAATGTAATAATATTAGGTAGTTCATAATATAAAATCAAAAATAAAGAATACATAGAAAAAAAAATCAGATTTTTAATCATAGGAAAAAGTGTAAAACATTTTAAAATTTGAGATAAGAAAGTTTTTTATATTATGATAAGAAAAGTTGTCACGACCCATTTCCATAATAGGTCATGATGGCGCCCAACACCATTGCCGGGCAAGCCAACGCGAAAAATACTAAATAAAATTTCATTTACCTTTACCCCGAAATAGTTGAAATAATTCTTTAAGTTGAAATAAAATCAGAAATGATTAGTAAAGTCATAATAATCATACAAACCCCAAAATGATACAGTCTACTAATGTGTGTGCCATGACCTGGTGTCACAAGCTGTGGGCAACTAGTAGAATATACAAAAGAATCACACTATCCTACTGTCCGAAACAGAATAGATAGCAAAAATACATAAGAAAGACTTCTCCAGGCTGCTGAACGGCATGGGAGGGAAGCAGCTCACCGTAGAAGTCTCGAGTCCGCTCAGGGATGTGCACCAAACTGATAGCCAGATACACCTGCCTCAGATCCTGTACAATTAAGTACAGAAGTGTAGTATGAGTACATAAACAATATGTACCCAGTAAGTATCCTGTCTAATCTCGAAGAAGTAGAGACGAGAGGTCGACGTGACACTTACTAGGGTCAAATAGCATGATAAGTGATAAGTGCTATTTGACACTTACTAGGGTCAAATAGCATATATATATATATATATATATATATATATAAGCATGGATAGCACAACAATTAGCAGTCTAGCATGAAGCAGCGAGTCCTTTTCTAGATGTTATCACAATTAGCCGTTTACATTTAGGGCATGTAACAAATACCATTCACAGCATTGCCGATCAATAAGCATGCGCAAGTAGTGCCGAGATCGTACGGCCTGATCCAACATAAAATAAAGTGTGCACTGTCGGAGGGTCGAATGGCGCGAACCATAGATGCATCTATTACTCCACTCGCAAATCATACATGCGACGCGGTCAAATGTATTTAAACACAACAACAGGTAGGCAGTATAATCATCAAGGGAGCAAGCACTCACAAATTATCAACTTCTCTTTAAAAGGGGCAAGAAAGTAGTGTTCCGATTATTATATCCGTTTACCATATTCAACAGAATTTAGATAAATCTTAGATTAATCATAGATTCACAAGAACATCACGCAAAGCATGCTTTAGGGTCCTAAACTACCCGGACTTAGCATAATAGTAGCTACGAACAGACCCTCGTCACCAAGTGCGTACGTAGCCCCCGCATTTAGTGGCAAATTATTCAATTATTACACCTAGGGGGACATTTCCCTCTTACAAGGTTAGATAGGAGATTGACCTCGCTCCAAAGTGCACTTCCAATACCAAGAACGAGTCCAAGCCCTCAATTCAGAGCCGAACGATCCCAAACTCAAGATGCTAAGTGAAGTTCTTCTCTCAAAAGCTCCCAAATCGCCCAATGGAGGAGTGAAAATATGATAAAAATGACTTAGAACCCGTACTAAATGAACCTCACTGCCCAGCGATTTCCGCATTTACGGTCAAGGGACCGCATCTGCGGTCCCGCATCTGCGAGAGATGGGCCGCACGTGCGAAAATGCGCCAAGGAGTTGGGACCGCATCTGCAGTCTCCAAGCCACATCTGTGGAGCCGCATCTGTGGCTTGGGAGCCGCTTCTGCGGTTCCTGGCCTGGCTTACCTGAGCCGCTTCTGCGATGCAAGGACCACATCTGCGGTCCACCAACCGCAGGTGCGGTTATGACAGAAGCAGCAACCTTCAGCACTTCTCAAATTTTTCCACTTCACTCGAGCCTCGTCCGATTGACGCTCGGGGCTCTCGGGCCCCGCCCGAACATACCGGCAAGTCTGAAATCACGAAATGGAGCTACTCGAACCCTCGGAACGCCCGAAACAACGCTAAATCTAAGAATCACCTCCTAAAACCAATTGAATCAAACCTTTGAACTTCAAGTTCTTAATTTTCCTCAAACGGGCCAAAACGCCCTTAAACTACTCGGATTGACACCAAATTTTACGGATAAGTCTTAAATGATATTTTGGACCTGTTCCGAGCTTCGGAGCCAACATACGAGCCCGATACCCATGAAATCAATCATTACTTAGTTTATTTAAATCATTAAAACTTCAATTTAACAATTTCCAATAAGAATTCATTACTCGAGCTAGGGACCTCGATATTCGATTACGGGCATACGCCCAGGTCCCATATTTTCCTGCGGACCCTCCGGAATCGTCAAAAAATGAATCCGGGCCCGTTTGCCCAAAATATTGACCAAAGTCAAACTTAGCCTTTTAAGAAAATCCTAAAGAGTTAAATGTGTATATTTCAATCCAAACTCTTCTAAATCCCGAGCCAACCATCCCCGCAGGTCCTAAATTGGTGAAAGCAAGCACAGAGAGTTTTATTTGGGGGAACGGGGTTCTAAAAAGGCAAACTACCGGTCGGGTCGTTACATCCTCCACCTCTTAAACAAATGTTCATCCTCGAACTGACATAGAAAGGTACCTGAAGTGCTGAATAGATGAGGGTATCTGCTCCGCATGTCCTCCTCGGACTCCCAGGTCGCCTCCTCGACTGGTTGGCCCCTCCACTGGACCCTCACTGCAGAAATCCTCTTGGACCTCAACTGACGATCTTGCTTATCAATGATAGCAACCGGCTCCTCCTCATAACCCAAACTCTCATCCAGCTGAACGGTACTGAAGTCTAACACATAGGATAGGTCGGGATGATACTTCCGAAGCATCGATACATGAAAAACCGGATGAACTCCCAATAAGATGGGGGGTAAAGCAAGCTCATAGGCAACCTCCCCAACTCGTCTCAACACCTTAAAGGGGCCAATAAACCTTGGGCTCAACTTGCCCTTCTTCCCGAACCTCATAATACCCTTCATTGGCGAAACTTTCAAGAGAACCTTCTCGTTAACCATGAATGATACATCACGCACCTTCTGATCCACGTAACTCTTCTGTCTGGACTGAGCGGTGCGAAGCCTTTCCTGAATCAACTTTACCTTATCCAAGGCATCCTGTACCAAATCTGTACCATATAGCCTCACCAGGCTCAAACTACCCGATAGGAGAACAACAACGGCGACCATATAAAGCCTCGTATGGAGCCATCTCTATGCTGGACTGATAGCTGTTGTTGTATGCAAATTCCGCCAAGGGCAAGAACTGGTCCCACTGCCCTCTAAAGTCAATCACACAGGCTCTAAGCATATCCTCCAAAATCTGAATCGTCCGCTCGGACTGTCCCTCGGTCTGAGGATGGAATGTTGTGCTAAGCTCTACGCGGGTCCCCAACTCACTCTGAACGGCTCTCCAGAAATGGGAAGTGAACTGAGGGCCTCTGTCTGATATAATGGAAACAGGCACACCGTGCAATCGGACTATCTCCCGAATATAAATCTGAGCATACCTCTCTGTTGTATAAGTAGTCGCCACTGGAATGAAGTGGGCCGACTTGGTCAACCTATCAACGATGACCCATACTGAATCAAACTTCCACAAGGTCCGCGGCAACCCAACTACGAAATCCATGGTAATGCGCTCCCACTTTCACTCTGGTATAAGCATCTGCTGAAGTAGGCCACCCGATCTCGGATGTTCATACTTGACTTGCTGGCAATTCAAACACCTAGCCACATACTCCACTATGTCTTTCTTCATCCTCCGCCACCAGTAATGCTGCCTCAAGTCATGATACATCTTCGTAGCCCCCGGGTGGATTGAATACCGCGAACTGTGTGCCTCCTCTAGTATCCTCTCCCTCAGACCGTCAATATTAGGAACACATAGACGACCCTGGAGCCGCAAAACACCATCCTCGCCAATAGAAACCTCCTTGGCACCTCCCTGAAGCACTGTCTCTCTGAGAACCGCCAAATGTGGATCATCGAACTGTCGGTCCTTTATCTCCCCCAGTAATGAAGACTGAGCAACCATACACGCAAGAACCCGGCTGGGCTCCGAAATGTCCAACCTCACTAATCTGTTAGCCAAGGACTGAATGTCCAAAGCTATTGGCCTCTCCCCTACTGGAATAAATGCCAAACTACCCATACTCTCTGCCTTTCTGCTTAAGGCATCCGCGACCACATTTGCCTTGCCCGGATGATAAAGAATGGTGATCCTTCAGTAACTCAAGCCACCTGCGCTGCCTCAAATTAATATCCCTCTGCTTGAACAAATGCTGCAAGCTGCGATGATCGGTATAAACCTCACATGAAGCTCCGTACAGGTAGTGCCTCCATATCTTAAGAGCATGAACAATCACCGCCAACTCTAGATCGTGCACAGGATAATTTTTCTCATGAATCTTCAGCTGGCGGGAGGCATATACAATATCTCGCCCCTCCTGCATCAATACACAACCCAAGCCAACGGGCGAAGCATCGCAATACACTATATACATCCCTGAACCGGAAGGCAACACAAGAACCGGTGCTGTAGTCAAGGCTGTCTTGAGCTTCTGGAAGCTCGCCTCGCAATCACCGGACCAATGGAAAGGAGCACCCTTTTGGGTCAATCTAGTTAGAGGTGATGCAATAGATGAAAAGCCCTGCACGAACCGCCTGTAATAACCTGCTAACCCCAGGAAACTCCTGATCTCGGTCACTGAAGTAGGGCGTGGCCAACTCTGAACTGCCTCAATCTTCTTGGGATCTACCTTGATACCCTCTCCTGACACAATATGTCCCAAGAATGCTACCGACTCTAGCCAAAACTAACACTTGGAGAACTTAGCATATAGCTTCTGCTCTCGCAAGGTCTGAAGCACTACTCTCAGATGCTGCTCGTGCTCCCCCAGGCTATATGAGTATATCAAGATGTCATAATGAAGACGATGACGAAGGAATCAATATAAGGCCTGAACACCCTATTCATCAAATCCATAAACGCTGCTGGGACATTAGTCAAGCCAAAGGACATCACCAAAAACTCATAATGGCCATATCTAGTCCGGAATGCAGTCTTCGGAACATCCGAGTCCCGAATCTTCAACTGATGGTGCCCTGATCTCAAGTCTATCTTAGAGAACACCCTCGCACCCTGCAACTGGTCGAACAAGTCATCGATACGGGGCAACGGATACTTATTCTTGATGGTGACTTTGTTCAGCTGCCGGTAATCAATGCACATCCGCATAGTCCCATCTTTCTTCTTCACAAATAACACTGGGGCACCCCAAGGTGATACACTAGGCCTAACAAACCCCTTCCCCAACAACTCCTCAAGCTGCTCCTTCAACTCCTTCAACTCCTTAGGAGCCATACAGTACGGTGGAATGGATATAGGCTGGGTAACTGGAGCCAAATCTATACAGAAATCAATATCGCGATCCGGTGACATGCCAGGAAGATCAGAAGGAAACACATCAGCGAACTCTCGAACTATTGGAACTGAATCAATCGTCGGAAACTCTGCGGTGGTGTCCCGAACATAAGCTAGATAAGCCAAACACCTCTTCTCGACCATATGTCGAGCCTTCGGGAAAGAAATAACCCGACTAGGTGTATCTTCCACTCCAATCTCGGTAACCCTGGCATCACTAATGAAATAGTCTTGGCATGGCAATCTAGGACGGCGTGATATGGAGATAACTAATCCATGCCCAGGATGACCTCAAAATTGATCATATCAAGCAACAGGAGATCTTCTCTAGTCTCGAACCCACAGAATGTGACCACACAGGATCGGTAGATCCGATCCACAACCACAGAATCATCCACAGGAGTAGACACATGAACAGGAGTGCCCAAGGGCTCAGGAGAGATAACCAAGAAACGAGCAAATAGGGATGATACATACGAATAAGTAGACCCTGGATCAAATAATATCGAAGCATCTCTACCACCGATAGAAATAATACCTGTGATGACGGCATCTGAGGCCAATGCATCTGGCCTGGCCGGAAGGGCGTAGAATCTGGCTGGAGCGCCGGCTGCCTGGCCTCCACCTGACTGAGCAGTAGCTGGCTGACCTCTCCCTGCCTGGCCTCCACATCTAGGACGGCCCCTACCGGTCTGCCCTCCACCTCTAGGTGGCGGGGCAGCCGGTGCTGAAATCATAGGCTGCTGACCTTGCTGTACTACCTTGCCTCGAAGTCGGGGGCAAGTCCTCTTCATGTGGCCTGGGTCCCCACACTCGTAGCAAACTCTGGGCACCATAGCCTGCTATTTGGAAGCCTGGCCCTGATGGCCTGTGGACCCACTGGAAGAAGCCTGAATAGCCGTAGGACGATAAGAACTCTCCAGCATAACACTGAAATAAGAATCAGAAGAACCCTGAACAGCTGGTAGGCGATAAGAACTCTCTGGCATGGCGCTGAAATAAGGGCGCGCTGGAGCACCTCGACCAGGTGGTGGTGCTGAATATGGGGGCCTGCTGGGCCGCCCTCTCCCGAACTGACCTCTGCCCCTAGCCGGGGCACCTCTGAACTCTCTGGAGAACCTATCCCTCTTATCCTGCTGCATCTGCTCCCTACCCCTCTGACGGTAACCCTCAATCCTCCGAGCAATCTCCATTACTAACTGGTAAGGAGTCCCCATCTCTACCTCTCAGGCCATGTTGGCCCTGATGCTAGAATGCAACCTTGCAACAAACCTCCGCACCCTCTCTGCGTCAGTAGGAAGTATCATCAATGCATGGCGGGATAGCTCAGAAAACCTCGCCTCATAATCGGTCACGGACATCTGGCCCTGCTCTAGCTGCTCAAACTGATACCGCAGCTCTTCCCTCTCAGAGGGTGGAATATACCTGTCCAGAAACAACTGCATGAACTCACTCCAAGTGATAGGAGGAGAACCTGCTGGCCTGCCCAGAACATAAGACTGCCACCATATGCGGGCCCTGCCCTCAAGCTGAAAAGTAGTGAAGTCAACTCCATGCGACTCCAATATCCTCATGTTGTGCAGTCTGTCCCTACACCTGTCAATAAAGTCCTGGGCATCCTCATGACGCTCTCCCTCGAAGACCGGAGGGTGAAGCCTAGTCCATCTATCTAATAACTTCTGCGGATTGCCATCCGCAGCTGGCCTGGGCTGGGGTGCCATTGCAGCAACCGGCTGAACCCCATCCGCGGGTAGTGCACCCGGAGTCTGATATACTGCGGCTGCGTGACCAGGAGCCTGAGCAGTAGGGGTCTGTGCTCCCCCTCCTGCCTGTGAGGTAGCTGGATCTGCTGGAAATAAACTAGCCTGAGTCATAGAATCCATGAACCGAAGCATACAACCCATAACCTCCTGAAATCCCGGTGCTGTCATAAAGTCTACCGGGGTGGGCTCAGCTGCGGGCACCTCACCCTGCTCCTCGATAATAGGATCCCCGCAGGATCTTCAAGTCGTGCTACTAGGACAACTCTGGGACGCCCTCGTCCCCTACCTCGGGCCGGTGCCCTCCCTCGGCCTCTGCCTCGGCCTCTAGTAGCGGGGGAAGTAGCCCCTCCCGGGTTCGGAACATCGGCCGTGCGTCTCCTCACCATCTGTGAGAGAGTAGAGAAGGAAACTTAGTACACCGACCACTGCACGAGATGAAATGAATAAAGAGTAGTTTTCCTAAAACCCTATAGCCTCTCAAAGATAAATACAGACGTCTCTGTACCGATCCGTAAAACTCTATTAGGTTTGCCCATGACTTGTGATACCTACGTGAACCTAGTGCTCTGATACCATATTGTCACGACCCATTTCCATAATAGGTCATGATGGCGCCCAACACCATTGCCGGGCAAGCCAATGCGGAAAATACTAAATAAACTTTCATTTACCTTTACCTCGAAATAGTTGAAATAATTCTTTAAGTTGAAATAAAATCAGAAATGATTAGTAAAGTCATAATAATCATACAAACCCCAAAATGATACAGTCTACTAATATGTGTGCCAAGACCTGGTGTCACAAGCTGTGGGCAACTAGTAGAATATACAAAAGAATCACACTATCCTACTGTCCAAAACAGAATAGACAGCAAAAATACATAAGAAAGACTTCTCCAGGCTTCTGAACGGCATGGGAAGGAAGCAGCTCATCGTAGAAGTCTCGAGTCCGCTCAGGGATGCGCACCAGATTGATAGCCAGATACACCTGCCTCAGATCCTGTACAATTAAGTACAGAAGTGTAGTATGAGTACATAAACAATATGTACCCAGTAAGTATCCTGTCTAATCTCGAAGAAGTAGAGACGAGAGGTCGACGTGACACTTACTAGGGTCAAATAGCATGATAAGTGATAAATATATATACTAAGCATGGATAGCACAATAACTAGCAGCCTATAGCATGAAGCAGCAAATCCTTTACTAGATGTTATCACAATTAGCCGTTTACATTTAGGGCATGTAACAAATACCATTCACAACATTGCCGATCAATAAGCATGAGCAAGTAGTGCCGAGGTCGTACGGCCCGATCCAACATAAAATAAAGTGTGCACTGTCGGAGGGTCGAACGGCGCGAATCATAGATGCATCTATTACTCCGCTCGTGAATCATACATGCGACGCAGTCAAATGTATTTAAACACAACAACAGGTAGGCAGTATAATCATCAAGGGAGCAACCACTCACAAATTATCAACTTCTTTTTAAAAGGGGCAAGAAAGTAGTGTTCCGATTATTATATCCGTTTACCATATTCAACAAAATTTAGACAAATCTTAGATTAATCATAGAGTCACAAGAACATCACGCAAAGCATGCTTTAGGGTCCTAAACTACCCGGACTTAGCACAATAGTAGCTACGCACAGACCCTCGTCACCAAGTGCGTACGTAGCCCCCGCATTTAGTGGCAAATTATTCAATTATTACACCTAGGGGGACATTTCCCTCTTACAAGGTTAGATAGGAGACTGACCTCGCTCCAAAGTGCACTTCCAATACCAAGAACGAGTCCAAGCCCTCAATTCGGAGCCGAACGATCCCAAACTCAAGATGCTAAGTGAAGTTCTTCTCTCAAAAGCTTCCAAATCGCCCAATGGAGGAGTGAAAATGTGATAAAAATGACTTAGAACCCGTATTAAATGAACCTCACTGCCCACCGATTTCCGCATCTGCGGTCAGGGGACCGCATCTGCGAGAGATGGGCCGCACCTGCGAAAATGGGCCAAGGAGCTGGGACCGCATCTGCGGTCTCCAGGCCGCATCTGCGGCTTGGGAGCCGCTTCTGCGGTTCCTGGCCTGGCTTACCTGAGCCGCTTCTGCGATGCAAGGACCCCATCTGCGGTCTCGCACCTGCGTTCTACCAACCGCAGGTGCGGTTATGACAGAAGCAGCAACCTTCAGCACTTGTCAAATTTTTCCACTTCACTCGAGCCTCGTCCGATTGACGCTCGGGGCTCCCGGGCCCCGCCCGAACATACCGGCAAGTCTAAAATCACGAAACGGACCTACTCGAACCCTCGAAGCGCCCGAAACAACGCTAAATCTAAGAATCACCCCTAAAACCAATTGAATCAAACCTTTGAGCTTCAAGTTCTTAATTTTCCTCTAACGGGCCAAAATTCCCTTAAACTACTCGGATTGACACCAAATTTTACGGATAAGTCTTAAATGATATTTTGGACCTGTTCCGGGCTTCGGAACCAACATACGAGCCTGATACCCATGAAAACAATCATTACTTAGTTTCTTTATATCCTTAAAACTTCAATTTAACAATTTCTAATAAGAATTCATTACTCGGGCTAGGGACCTCGGTATTCGATTCCGGACATACACCCAAGTCCCATATTTTCCCGCGAACCCTCCGGAATCATCAAAATACGAATCCGGGCCCGTTTTCCCAAAATGTTGATCAAAGTCAAACTTAGAGTTAAATGTGTATATTTCAATCCAAACTCTTCTGAATCCCGAGCCAACCATCCCCGCAGGTCATAAATTGGTTAAAGCGAGCACAAAGAGTTTTATTTGGGGGAACGGGGTTCTAAAAAGGCAAACGACCGGTCGGGTCGTTACAAAAGTCATAATATAAGTCCACATAACTCAAGTATAATAATAATTAAAAAACTAAAAATGTTAAACAATAAAATTAAATTAGAGATAAACGCGACCAAACGCTCTCTCCTCTCTCTACTTTCGCTCTCTAGGTCGTCTTCTTCGTTTAGGGCAGCCATGGCTGCTGCGACATCTCCCCAGCCTTTGGCTGTGGGAGAGGCAATCCAAAACACCATATAAACTCAACCAAATCGTAATACCAAACAATCTTACGCGTCACAGCTTCTAGGAAAACAAGCTGCCACGAAATTGTCAAAACTGGAACTATGTCCTGTAACGTTTGAGCATGGAATACCAACTGTAGAATTCACCATTGAAGAAGTGAATGCATTCACCATGGAGGAAGGGCTGCACCAAGCAGTCATACTGAAATTTTCGTATGGAAAGCCTGAACTTCAAGAGCTGCGACAAACGATTCCAAAACAGTTTGATATTAAAGGCTACTATAATATTGGACAATTGGAATATCGTCATGTACTGGTAAGGTTTGATTTATTTGAAGATTTTGTTCAAGTCTTATCAAAATCCACAGGATATGTTAAGTCGAAGGGCAATGAGTTCTTCTTCAGAACTTTTCCATGGACGATTGGATTTAATCCAAGAGAAGAGACGTCGAAAGCAGTTGTTTAGATCTCCTTACCTGATCTTCCTACAAATTTCTTTGCAAAGAAGTCACTAATGTCCATAGCCTCAGCTGTTGGTAAACCTCCGGCAGTAGAGAAAGCTACACAAGATAGAGCAAGACCAAGCACAACTAGGGTTAAGGTTCTACTTGACCTACTTGACAAACATCCTAAGAAAATAGGATCCATATTGTTGATACAAATTCTGGAAAGTTAGTCAAACATTCTCAAGAGATCGTGTATGATAATCTCCCAAAATATTGTACCTATTGTAAGCATCAAGGTCATAATAAAAAAACATGTCGTTGGAGGATCGAGGGAAGTAAGGATGATGTAGCAGTAGTGGATGGAAGTGCAGGCCTGGGCAGTATTGAAAAGTTACAAGGAGACGCTAGGGAATATCTTAATGCAAAAAGGGATATGCAACTAAGAGAGGAAGCAAGAAAAGAAAATTCAGTCGAACAACAGGAGTTACAATCAACAGAAGGTAATCAAATTTCTATCGTGAATAATTCCTATGGGGTGAACCGTGCAGTTGATGGTAATTCTGGAGGGGGTGATGTAATGGTTAATGAAGGACATCCTAAAGATACCATTATAGGTGATGATACAAAAATTTATAAAGGACCACCTCCACCTTCTAGAGATGTTCCTGCTAGAATAGCTCTAGCAAGGATTTCCAATGTTGTGAATCCAATCGTAGAAGCTTATGACAAACTAGCGAGTGCTGCAAAAATTCTTTCAACTGGTACAATTTCAAAGAAAGATGCTGAGGTAACTGTGTATATTAATGAAGATGTTATAGCTGGCGTTCGAGACACAGTAGTTCAGCAACAGGAAGGTCATGGGGTAGTAAATAAGGGAACCTCCACAGGTGCTAAGGAGGTTAAAGGTCCACAAAGGGAAGATGAAAGTGAGAAGCTGGCTTTGACTCAACAGGCTAAGAATATGGTGAATACACAGGCTGGAGAAAGTATATGTGATAAGGCAACTGGACATCAGAATAATGCAGGAAGGTCTAGGGGGAATATATCAACTAATTCCTCAGTTGGAATTTCCCAAAAACCAGCTGGAGGTGAACAACATAGAATTGCTGGGCACAACTCTGATGGAGAAACTGTGGCCCAGATTTCTGGGGATAAAAAAGGGGAATAAAAGAGTGCAATGTTGGAGAATAATACTGGGAAGTTAAGGGAGGATGATAAAGGAGGTGATAGGAGTAAAAGCCAAGGAGTTTGGAACGTGGTATCAGCTCGAAAATCGCCCACAAAGAAGGACGGGTCACCAAAACAGCAGAACCAAGGTGCTCGACGAAATGACTCTCATATTGGTGCCAACTCAAATAAGTTCGAGGTTCTTGCAGCTGCTGGAGATCCAGAAGTTGAGGTAACAACATTAAATGATCAAGAGATGTCCAAACAACTAGTTGCAATGCCCAGTAATGAACAAGGAAGGCCAGACAGTGTTGGTTTGGACAAGAACTTGGATGTTCGACGAAAGGATTCTAAGAATAATTTGGGGACTGAAATTGAACTTCAAGCTCACAATTCCAATGTGCCTACTTTGCATTTTTCAAATCCTCATGTAGAACAAATAATTAAAGATGCCCAGAATGAAATGATGATGCAATCTACAATGGTTAAACAACCTATGGTTACCCTGAACACCTCCGTTTTTGATGTACCTTCTCAGTCAGTTGAATCTTTTGGGGGGTTTGAAGGTGAATCTGGGAAGCTCATGTTGTCAACGGGGAATAACAATGAGGTAATACAAAAAAAGCAAATGCGAGGATGATGGAAATTAAATCCAAGTTGTGGCAGGATCAAAGAGAGGAGGATGATGAAGAAGATTGGGGTGATAGCTTTATTGGATATTCATCTGAAGAAGGAGGCAGGAGATCGATCAAGACAGTGCAGGTGAGGATCTTGACACAATTTCAAGGTCTAAACCTTTTAGGGTACCAGCAGCATTGTCCAAGAGCAAGTTAAATCTTAATGCTCCAGCTTTTATACCTAGACACTCTCCAACTAAAAGCTTACCTCAAGATACAGCAACATCTACAAGACAGAATGTTCAGGCTGCAAGTACTACAGATGCTCAAGAAGCCACAACATCAAAATCTGGGCAGTTGGTGATCACAAATCTAGTCATTTCTGAGGAGGAGAGAAAGCTGTTGGATGCTATGGTAAGTTCTACGCCTATAAATCCTATTTCTCTTAGCACAGGTCCTGTAAGTAAGAGCATGAACAAAGTGCAACGCAAGGGACAACAACAAAGTAAGGCAGTGATGATAAACACACATGGAGAATCTGCCGTGGTACCACTTGATGTCATTCAAAATGCCCCACAACCTGTGAATTTGGGGAGAGAATTATATGAAGAAGGAGAGGAAGATGCAATATTAAAATAATGTAGGGAAGAGGCAGCAAGAAAAGGTGATTTATCACCTATGCACAGCGGAAAAATTAAGAAGTCTCGTACAAGGGATAAAAGTTGGGACGGCAGGGTGAATGAAGATGCAAATGTATGGCGACTTCCAATGAGAGTTGCCAAACAAAAGCAAGCCATCCCAACTACATCCACAAAATCCAATCGTTCAAAGAAGAAAATATAAATTTTGAAGACATTTTGAAAAGGGTCGATGATGAAGATAAGAGTCTACAAGTTGAAGATTTCACAAGTATAGAGAAGAAAGACCAACATAGTTATTTCTACATTACATTAGCATAGCCTTATGTAATATCATCACAGAGTATGTTATAAACTCTGTGATGATCATAGAATATCTAGTGCTAGCTAGTTCATTCTTTTTACATGCATGCTAGTAGGTGAGGCTTTTTATTTGCCTCAATAGGATTAGTAAGGTAAGGTTTAGCCCAGTTTGTGTTGCTCTAGCCCTATGCCTTTGGAAAGATGTCCAAATGGCTATGAGATTATATGCCATCGCGAGACTTTGCCGGCAGCTACACCATGATTCCTCTACATGAGGCTGTCATAAGGGCATTGTGAGGCGCAGAGGACGGATTATATAGCCAAGGCATAGAGGCAACATTACTGGGCTATTGTCCCCCTTATTTGTACTCTTCCTATGTGGTTCTTTTTTTTTTAGTATTAATAATACTAGCCCTAGGCACCTGCCTAGTGGATTTGCTTAAAAAAAAATTAGATAATGTAAGGACATTTATGAATCATAAGTTTAGAAAATAAAATAAATATACAATACTTAAAAATATTATTAAAATTTAAATAATTTAAAATTTTGAGCAATATTTTTAAAACAAAATAAATATTTATTTTATAATTAAAAAATTATATATTTATCTTATATTATTAAAGAAAAGTAGTTGAGAATGATATTAAATAAAGTTATGAGTTACTGAAAAGCCACATAAAACGTAATAAAAATATATATTAGATTAAAAAAATAGCAAAATGATGTTAAATTATTTGAAACCTTCTGTTAGAAATGAAAAAAAAGACTATTTGAATTTGAGATTAGAAAGTTCTTAAAACTATGAAGCGAATGCTCCAATATGAATAATACAACGAAATTGAAGTCTTATTTATGAAAAATAAAACAATAACAAAAATTAAAATTTTAAATTACAAAATATATTTCTAATATAGGTACTTTTACAAAAACTAAATTCGTATCTTAAAACTAAAAAAGAAAAAAAAATTATGTAAAGAAGTAAAATGATAGTGAAAATATTACTATAACATTTAGATATAATATGTTCAAACAATTAAGAAAATACTTTTCTATGATTAATATCTGAACCGAGTGCAGTTAGTTGAGTTTGAATGCTTAGCATAATTTTTTGAAATTGCGGTCCAGTTTAGAAAATAAAATGATAAGAATTATTTGAATTTGAGATGAGATTTTTTTTTTGAAAATATTTCGTAAAGAATTAAAATGACAGTAAAAATATTATTACAATATTTAGAAATAATGTGTTCAAAAAATTATGAATTTTATTTTCTATGATTAAATAAATTTTTAAAAATAGAAAATAAATTTCTAATATTGGTAATCTTAATAATGAAAGTTAAAAATTAAATTTTATCTTAAAGCTAAAAAAGAAAGAAAAATTAATTGCATCTAATACAAAATTAATTATAAGAGAACTCAATACATTTGGAACATGATAATCAAATAACTTATGTATTAATATTTAGACTAATTAAGTTATAATTTAAAACAATATATGACATTATTTTGGCTATAGGTAAAACATTAATATAAAACTAATTAACATTTATAGTAGGGAAGAGAATGTATATTAAAAAAAATAGAGGTAGTGTGAGGATACTTATACTTTAAATTAATTTATAATAGATAAAATAAAATAATTAACTAATATTAAAAAATATTACTGATAAATTTAAATGATTAAAATATTATGAATAAGCGGATAAAAGCATAAAATTATACCAAATTTCAAGAATAAAACATTTATTTTTATCAAATACTATTAAAAGGATAACAAGCAAGACATCAATTTAATTATAAGCTAATAAAAAGTTATATGATAGTATAATAATATTAATATTAAATAATACAATAACTATAAGAAAAGAATTAAAAAAAAAGAATTTACGTAAAAATGATGTGATTAATAAGACATATTTGACTTCCAGATAAAAATAAAGTGATAGTAAAATTTTGGTAAAATAATGTGATCTAATGTGCTCGAACAAGAAAGATCACAATATGACATGTTTAGTATTCTTTAATATCGACTATTGGAACGAAATGCAAGTACTAAAATCAAGGAATTACATTATATATTAAAAAGATTGGTTGTCTACAACGAGATTTGATCAATAATTCCATATCCTGCTTCATAATTAAATTCTCATGTTATATATTTTTTTTTATCTGAGAGATTCATATTTTAAGGTTATTTGTACATCATTCAAACAACCTACATCGCAATTTGAAATGATTTGTCCGTGCATCGCGCGGGTACTAATACTAGTTATACTAGTGTTAGAACCCACGCGATGCGCGGATAATTTGACAAAATATTAATCTTATAATATTATAATATAATATATCATATTATTTTAAGAAATATTAGTTGTTATTTTATTATTTATTGTAGTGTACAGAAATATAACAAATCTATACAAAATCAAATGATACACATCATATAGTAATCAAATAAATTTATCAATAATATTTACTTAATTTTATTAAGTAAATTTAAAGCGTGAATAGAATCACATTATATCTATTATATGTCATAAACCTACTGATAATTAAAATAATTATTATTTTTATATTATTTTCAAAAATAAAGTAAATTGAATTCTTCTTCCCATTTGTATTTAATATGAAAGTTAAATATTTTTTATATATTAAAATTACTATATAATTAGTTAAATTATATCTATACTCTATAGTTTAAACATTCTCATCATAATTTTAAGAACTGTCTAATCTCAAATTCAGATAGCCTTTCCTTTTCAATATATAGTCTTATTACGTTTTATTAAGAAAAACTCGGAGCGGTGAGAGAGAGAAAGCTCTAGAGGCGTATGTTAAGAGAAACTAGCTAACGTACGCCTTCCATGGCTCTCTAGAAGAAGAAACAAATTCCGGCGCCGGTGGTAGACACCACTCTGTCCTCAACCAAAGACGAACCTCTGAGAGTTGTTACACCAGAAACGGGAGTTCCACAAAGTTTAGCCCCAATTCAAATAGGGCAATGGATGATGGGTATGGGAAGCGCTACAACTATACTGCAAGCACTGAACCAAGTTCAGTCAGAGATACCAGAGAGGCAACCGGTGGAGGAAGCGCACCGGCAGCCTGAAGCACACAATGCGGCAAGGAAATTAACATTCTCTGCAAGCTCGAGTGCGGTCAAACCAACAATGGCGGATGTAGTTAAAGGTAATCGAACTCAACAATTAGGGAAAGAGCTCAATTATTTTCCTCCGACATTGAAAGATGGAAATAAAATTGTTAAGCTAAGTGCAAATGCTATAGAAAAGCAGAACTAGAAGTGGAGGTCAGCCCTAATTGGCTATGTCGTAGGGGGTAATCCTACTTTTAAAGAGATGCTGAGATTTGTTTATGGGGTATGGAATACTGTCACAACTCCACAAGTATATCTACATGATGAAGGGTATTTCATATTCAGATTCGAAGACGAAGAGGACAAATTGAAGATACTACAGAATGGAGCTTATACCTATAATAACAGGCCTATGATTCTGAAACAATGGGTGCCAAACTAGAGGACCTGATGGTAGCTACTATGAGCAATTGATTGAGTATGAGTGAAAACCAGAGTATTGTCAGGAATGCTTACTAATTGGAAGGCATAAAGCAAGTTGCAAGGAACAAAACAGAGTAAGTCAAGGCAGTAATGTCCAGCAACTACCAAGGAGGTAGAAGAAGAAGACTAAGCAGCAATGGAAAGCTAAACCTAATACAGGTTCAGTTACTGAAATTGTGATTGAAGCTGCTGGCAAACCAAATGAAGAACTCGAGAAGGAGAATCAAGAAGTAAATACAATAGAGGAAAGTCAGAAAGTTCAAGAGAGTAAAAATAGAGGCAAGCAGAAAATGGTAGAAGTCAAGGGTAACAGGTCAAGAACCTTGATAGAAACTGAAGAAGTGGAGCAGTTCCTTCAAAAGAACAGATCCGGTGCATTGAGGATAGAACCTGAAAAAGCTAATGCCAATATGGCAAAAGGGAACACAAGGAACAAAGACCCTCCATGATCATTTGCTCTTGGAATATAAGAGGGCTGAATAAGCCCTATAAGCAAAAGGAATTGAAGTCCTTTTTGCTTAAGAATAAAGTGGTATTGCTGGGATGTCTAGAAACTAAAGTAAAGCAGAAAAGAGCAGAAAAAATAAAAAGAAAGTTTGGAGTAGAATGGAAAATACATGCTAATTACCTAGTCAGTAATAGAGGCAGGGTGTGGATTTGTTGGAGACCTAATAAGGTTTCAGTGAATATCCTAGTATCTCATATGCAACTGCTACATTGCAAGGTTGAGGACAAGGAGTCACAATTTGCTTGTGAGATAACATTTGTATATGGGATGAATACTCAACAGGAAAGACAAGTGTCACAACCCAAAATCCATTAAGGGTCGTGATGGCGCTGGACACCGCTGTCAGGCAAGCCAACCAAATACTTATTTAAACTCCAATTTTAACAATTTTGAAAACTAAGATTTTCCTTTAAATTTCATAAGTGAAAAGGTAACTGCTTCAATTCAAATTACATATAGCAATCAATACAAAAATATTTAAAAACCATTCCAGAACCCGATGTCACAAGTGCATGAGCATCTACTGATAAGGAAATAAAATACAATACCACATCCGTCCGGAATACAGTGGACAGAAAGAAAATACAATTTACTGGAAGGGACTTTACTAGCTGCGGGCCGCCTCGAATAATGCAACTCACTTAGTCCCCGAATCATTCGTGCTGCCATGCCTTGTGGGCTGCTAGAAATAAATATACACGTGCAACAAAAATGCACAGAAGTGTAGTATGAGTACGTAAACAACGTGTACTCAATGAGTATCCCGTCTAATCTCGAAGAAGTAGAGACGAGATGGTCAACTTCGACACTTACTAGAGGTCAATTGACAATATACTGAAAATGTGAGGAAATCATGGATTTATATAGCAGTCCTAATTCACGAAGCCAGCAAATAGGTAAACACCTTCAACAAATAATCAAGGATTTTCAAGGTTTACTCTTTATTATCTTCTCAATTTATATCAAGCCGCGAAGGGCACATTTCACATTTAAAATGCTAAAGCAACCATATAACATGCGCAAATCACACCGAGGCGACGGCCCGATCCAACAGAAATAAACTGTGCACTTGCCGAGGGTCGACGGCGCGCCTATAGATGCATCTATTTAATCTGCCGAGGCGTTCGGCCCGTTCCATAAATAAACACATACCCTTCTCGCGAATCATGCATGCGACGCAGGTACACATAGAGATACATGCTCAATCAGTCAATTAAGAATTTATCGGGAATATTTATCCAAATAAAACAATTTCTCTTTTTAACAATTCAGGAAAAATGATGTTTAATCTCCTTTTAAATTCATTTACTAATCCAAGGTGATTTAAGCAATTCAAGCTATCAATAGGGTCATAAATGATCCAAGTATAACATGCTTTTGGGCCCTAACTACCCGGACAATGGCATAATAGTAGCTACGCACGGACTCTCGTCACCTCGTGCGTACGTAGCCCCCGCAAATAGGAGCACATAATCAATTATTTCACCTATGGGGACAATTCCCTCTTACAAGGTTAGAAAGGAGACTCACCTCGCTCCGAAGATCCATAGCCTGCATCCCACGCCCTTTCGAAGACTCTAATTGATGCACCACGCTCCAAAACTAGCCAATGGTTACGTAAATCCATTAATGTATGCTCAATTAATCAGTGCAATCTAATTTATAGCAATTCCTAACTCCGATCGAAAATTTGACCAAAACGCCCTCGGGCCCACGTGCTCGGAATCCGAAATTTTTTGAAGATAAAGATTACCCATGACCTTTGGAACTCAAATATATAATTTTCACTAAATTCCATACTCAACATCGTGGTCTAATTCGAAGAAATGCCAATTTCTAGGTTTTCCACCAAAACCTAAATTTTTCCATAATTTCCTTGCCTAAATCCATGTATAAACTTTATAGTTAACTCAAAGCTAGCATAAATTACTTACCTCATGATGAGTGACGAAAATGGCACCTCAAAGCTGCTCCCCATCGACTCCAATGGAAGAAAAATGGGGTTGAAATGAACTCAACCCCGAACTTAAAAGACCTCACTGCTCCAGCTGTTTCCGCACCTTCGGTTACTTGGCCGCTTCTGCGGTTCCGCAGGTGCGGTTAAAATGCCGCATCTGCGGTCTTTCCTGATCCACCCCTTTCTCGCTTCTGCGACTTTCCACCCGCAGATGCGGTCCCGCTTCTGTGGAACTTTGACCGCATCTGCGGTCCTCTCCAAGATACTCCCATCCGCTTCTGCGACCCTTTCTCCGCAGATGCGGTTCCGCTTCTGCTACCTTGACCGCATCTGCAGTCCTCAAGCCTTAGACCAAAACTCGCCTCTGTGGCTCCCTGTCCGCTTCTGCGGTGCCGCTTCTGCGGTCAACCGACCGCAGAAGCGAAAATACCAGCAACCAGATTCCTTCAGCTGTCCAAAAATTCAAATTACGATCCGTTAACAACCCAGAATCCATCTGAGGCCCCCGGGACCCCAACCAAACATACTAATCAATCCCAAAACACATTACAGACTCGCTCGGGGCCTCAAATCACATCAAACGACGCTAAAATCATGAATCGACCTCCAATCCAAACTCAATGAACTTCAAAAATTCAAACTTCTATTTCCGATGTTTAAACCTATCAAATCACGTCCGATTGACCTCAAATTTTGCGTACCAGCCATATTCGACATTACGGACCTATTCCAACTTTCGAAATCGGATTCCGACCCCGATATCAAAAAGTCAACTTCCGATCAAACTTCTCAAAACCTTCAAATTTCTATCTTTAGCCAAATGACTCCAAAGTGACCTACGGACCTTCGGATTCACTTCCGATCGCGCTCCCAACTCCAGAATCACCATACGGAGCTATTCAGAGACTCGGAATCCCAAAAAGACATCGATAACACTGAAATGCACTTCAAGCCAAACTTATGAAATTTCTTCTAAAATGCTAACTTCCACAATAGGCGCCAAAACGCACCCGAGTTATCCAAAACCCGATCCGGGCATACGCCCAAGTCCAAAATCATCATACGAACCCGCTGGAACCTTCAAATCCTGATTCCGAGGTCGTTTACTCAAAATTCCAATCCTAGTTCATTCTTTCAACTTTAAGCTTCCGACATGAGAATTCTCTTTCCAAATCAACTCTGGACTTCTCGAAATTCAATTCCGACCACTCGCACAAGTCATAATACCTGAAATGAAGCTGCTCACGGCCTCAGGCTGCTGAACGAAGTGCTAGAGCTCAAAACGCCTGGTCGGGTCGTTACAACAAGAGCTATGGAGAATGTTAAAGCAAATTAATAGCTCCATCACAAAACCTTGGATGGTGATTGGAGATTTTAATACAATCCTTTCTGTGCATGATAGAGTTAATGGGATGCCAGTAAAACAATTAGAAATGGAAGATTTCCAAAATTGCATTCAAGAAATTGGATTGGGCCAACTAAATAGAAAAGGGTGCACCTACTCATAGTGTAATAAACGAGAGGCAAATGAAAGAATTTACAGCTTGATTGATTGGACATTTGGAAATGACTTATGGTTTATGAAGTATGGAAAACTGGAAGCATACTATCATATCCCGGAATGTTCAGATCACTCTCCAATATCAGAACAGAAGTGGCTAAGCAGAAACTGCCAAGGCCATTCAGATTAGTCAATGTGTTATTATCCCAAGAGAAATTCAAAGAAGTAGTACATAAAGTGTGGGAACAGCAGGTGCATGGACACACCATGTACTCAATCTGGAGGAAACTAAAGTTTATAGAAATAGAGACATCCCAAATGAACAAAGAAATGTCAATGTTGGAGAGGAAGATCAGTATACTGGAAGAAGAACTGAAACAAGTACAGCTAGACCTAAGTGCAGACTTGTTCAATGAACAGCTTATAATAACTGAAAAAGAGACCCTAATGCAACTAGAGAAATGGGCAACAATACATGAACAAGTGATCCGACAGAAGTCAAGAGCAACATGGCTAGCATATGGTGATTCAAATACGAGATTTTTCCATGCAGCATTGAAAGCAAGACAAGCGAGAAACAGAAGTTACAAGCTTTTTCCAGAAGTTGTTGGGCTCAAGTGAAGGAGAAGTGCCATGTTTAGATCCAAGAATTGCAAGAGATGGACCTTGTATTACTGCTGAGCAAAAGCTACTTCTTATTCAAGAAGTGACAGAAACTGAGATAGTTCAGGCTTTGAAGGACCTACCAGCTGAAAAAGCTCCTGGTATCGATGGGTTTCCAGCAGAATTTTTTAAGAAGTACTGGCACTTGATAGGGAAGGATGTGACAAAGGCAACAACACAATTCTTCCAAACTGGAAAGTTGCTAAAGGAGGTGAATTGTACTACTGTAACACTAGTTCCCAGAGTTAAAAATCCCTCTTTTGTGAAGGAATTCAGACCCATAGCCTGTTGTACAACTCTATATAAGCTGATTGCCAAAGTTATTACTACTACGTTAAAACTAGTAGTTGACCACCTAGTAGGACATTCACAATCAACTTTTATTGAGGGGAGGAATATTCTGGATAATGTGATTGCGGCTCATGAATTGGTAAAGGGATACAAACAAAAGAGAGTGTCTCCTAGATGTCTAGTGAAGGTAGACATTAGGAAAGCATATGATACAGTGAACTGGGGTTTTCTCAGAATGATATTGCTAGAATTTGGGATGCCTATGAAATTTGTAAATCTGATTATGGAGTGTGTAAGTACAATGAGCTATTCATTGCTATTCAATGGAGGACTTACTCCCAGATTCCAAGCCAAGAAAGGTTTAAGACAGGGAGATCCAATGTCTCCATACTTGTTTGTCTTAGTGATGGAGTATTTGAATAGATCACTTAAACAGTTGAGACATATTCCAGATTTTAACTATCATCCAAGATGCAACAAGATGGAGATAGTTCATATATGCTTTGCGGATGACTTAATCATGTGTTGTAGAGCTAATGTAATTTCAGTGAAGTTGATGACGAAGCAGTTTAATCACTTCTCAGAAGTATCTGGATTAAAGGCCAATTTAGAGAAAAGTTCTTTACATGTGGCAGGGGTTAACTCAAGGTTGAAGAATCAAATATTAGAAGAGATGCAGTTTTCAGAGGGGGAGATACCATTCAGATATGTCACGACCCAAAATCCACTAAGGGTCGTGATGGCGCCGGACTCCACTGTCAGGAAAGCCAACAACCAATAACTAGTAACTTCTCGTTTAAAGTATTTTTTGAAATCACTTCCTTTACGCGTTTAAACAATACGTGATAAATTCCACTGAATAAATGATGAAACATTTAACAAGTTTTACATTTCTGAATAAATCCATAGACATCCCTAGAACACGGTGTCACAAGTGCATGAGCTATTTCTAAGAAACAATACAATACAACATCCGTCCGGAATACAAATGGACAGAAAGTAAATACAATATACTGGAAGGGACTATACTAGCTGCGGGCCGCCTCGAGTAATGCAACTCACCTAGTCCCAGTATCACCCATGCTGCTACGCCCAGTAGGCCACTAGTAGTACAGGCACCTCAGCAACAAAAATGCACAGAAGTGTAGTATGAGTACATAAACAACGTGTACTCAGTAAGTATCCCGCCTAATCTCGAAGAAGTAGAGACGAGATGGAAACTTCGACACTACTAAAGGTCCAGTAATATTATTATTAATGCGATGACTCACAGAATTATTAAGAACAACAGTAGATTTAAATGAATTACTAGACAGGTAAAAGTTTCTTTTTATAAAAAGCCTCCGGATTCATAATCCTTTAATTAACAATTATCTCAAGTCGGGAGAGCAGCTACCAATGTCAATAAATATCAAGGCAAGCAATATAAGCATGCGCAACTCATACCGAGGTCATACGGCCCGATCCAACATAAATGTAAAATGTGCACTGCCGAGGGTCGAACGGCACGAACCATAGATGCATCTATTACCCCGCTCGCGAACCATACATGCGACGCGGTCAAATTTAAATAAGCAATCATCCTGCTCGCGAACCTTACATGCGACGCAGGTACACATAGAAATACATGCTCAAACAGCAGATTAAGAATTCATAGAGGAACATTTATCCAAATAAAGCCAAATTCTCTTTTAACGATTTGAGAAAATGAAGTTTAATCCTTTTAGAAATTCATTTACCAGTTCGACAGGATTTAAGCAATTCAACTGTAACCAACATTACAATTATTCCAAGTACAACATGGTTTTAGGTCCTAGACTACCCGGACAATAACATAATAGTAGCTACGCACGGACTCTCTTCACCTCGTGCGTACGTAGTCCCCATAGATAGGAGCACATAACCAATTAACTCACCTATGGGGACAATTCCCACTTACAAGGTTAGAAAGGAGACTCACCTCGCTCCGAAGTTCCAAAACCGGCATTCCACGCCTTTCCGAAGACTTGAATCGATGTTAAATACTCCAAAACTAGCCAATGATCATGCAAATTCATTAATATACAATAAACTACTCGTATTAATCCAATTTATAACAATTCCTACCCCGATCGGAATGTTGAAAAAAATGCCCTCGGGCCCACGTGCCCGGATTTCCAAAATTTTCGAAGAGTAAGTTTACCCATAGCTTCACGAACTCAAATATATAATTTTTTCTAAATTCCATACCCAAAATCGTGGTCAAAATCCAAGAATACTAATTTTCTAGGTTTTCCCTCAAACCCCAAGTTTTCTACAATTTCCATGTCTAAATCCATATATAAACCTTGTATTTAACTCAAAACTAGCATAAATTTCTTACCTCGTAATGAATGACGGAACCCCCTCTTCAAAAGCTCCAAAAAACGCCCAAGCCAAGAGAAAAATGGGTGAAATGAACTCCAATCCCGAATTTTAAACATTCTGCCCAGCCCAGGTCCGCCCTTCTTCGCGTTCGCGGCCTGTCGCTCACGTTCGCGAAGGTCTGTTACCCAGCCCCTTCGCGCTCGCATACAAGGCCTCGCGTTCGCATAGGCCAAAACCTCGGGCCCAGCTTTTCCTTCTACGTGTTCGCGATCTCCCCCTCGCGTTCGCGTAGTGGCTAAGCCCACCCCTTCTCGTTCGCGACTTCCTCTTCGCGTTCGCGAAGGAAAAATCCAGCAGCCCCCCAACTTTCCTCTTCGCGTTCGCGAGACACCCTTCGCGTTCGCGAAGAAGGAAACCAGATACCAGCAACCAGCAGCAGCTTTTTACGCAAATTCGACCCGTTAAGCACCGAGAATCTACCCGAGGCCCCCGGGGCCCCAACCAATCGTACCAACTAGTCCCAAAACACATTACGGACTTACTCGAGGCCTCAAACCACATCAAACAACACTAAATCATGAATCGACCTCCAATCCAAGCTTTATGAACTTTAGAATTTCAAACTTCTACTTTCGATGCTTAAACCTATCAAATCACGTCCGATTGACCTCAAATTTTACATACAAGTCATATTCGACATTACGGACCCACTCCAACTTCCGGAATCAAATTCCGACCCCAATATCAAAAAGTCCACTTCCGGTCAAACTTCTCAAAAACCTTCAAATTTCCATCTTTATCCAAATGACTTCAAAATGACCTACGGACCTCCGAATTCACTTCCGATCGCGCTCCCAACCTCAGAATCACCATACGGAGCTACTCCCAGACTTGGAATCCCAAACGGACATCGATAACACTGAAATGTACTTCAAGCCAAACTTATGAATTTCTTCCAAAATGCTAACTTCCACAATAGGCGCCAAAATGCTCCCGGGTTATCCAAAACCCGTACCAGGCATACGCCCAAGTCTGAAATCATCATACGAACCTGCTGGAACCTTCAGATCCCGATTCCGAGGTCGTTTACTCAAAAATCCAATCCTAGTTAATTCTTTCAACTTTAAGCTTCTGAAATGAGAATTCTCTTTCCAAATCAACTCCGAACTTCCCGAAATTCAATTCCGGCCATGCGTACAAGTCATAATACCTGAAATGAAGTTGCTCATGGCCTCAGACTGCTGAACGACGCGCTAGAGCTCAAAACGACCGATCGGGTCGTTACATTCTCTCCCACTTAAACATACGTTCGTCCTCGAACGTGCTGAGAACTACGCTGAAGTAGTCTGAAATCACTGTTTAACACCTCCTGCACCTTCCCGTGCTACCACAACTCAGTTGAGCACATTAGATCGATCAATTCTCAAGATATTTCTTTTTATTCAAGCAAATAAGCCTTAGAGCCCAATTCCAACATCCGGAATTCTCTGCCAGGCTTGTTCCAACATACACTCACCGTATCAATAACTACACGCAGAACCAAAACATGACTGCATACCTTAGTTAAATTCACAACCTGCACAACTTTACTCACAGGGCCACAATAACATTCTCTGATCAAATTAATCGAAATTCCACGAATCTAATGCTCTCATTGCACCTCATGACCTACATAGGTCTTGCTCTAGTTCTTACAATACCGCCATGACGGAAGAGATGTGTAGAAATTCATAACCGACTATCGAATCAACAAATCATTAGGTCTATACTCCTGACAAGAACCATCACCTCCTTCTGAACCAAATAAGGGTCTTAGTTCCTTAATATACTTCATATAGTCAGATTGCACTGATCCTAAATCCAATGATCTCATCTCACCCAGTACGAACTGCTCAGGCAATAAGCTACCCCGGACATAATCAAAAGTCTCATATGATGCCACAGTGTGCCAATAGGCTACCAATTCGAACGCGGTACAATGAAAACGATCTCTGAAAAAAGGAAATCCAATTACCCCCCTCGCGAATCATACATGCAACGCGGTCAACATAATTGAACTGACACCCTGCTCGTGAATCATACATGCGACGCGGGCATACAGATAATATGAGTCTTCCTCAGAAAAATAGGAGACAAAACACATAAAAACAGATATAGGGAACTGTACTCAACATCATACTGTTGCAGCACAAAACCTGCTCCAAACAGCATACCCATGGCGGCGTGCCACCCGATCCACACATAAAATTCGCATAATGAGGTAAACGCCGAGCTAGATTGCTCATTACAACAAGATATCGAATATCGGTCACAAGCACGCTAAGTACATAATACCATCCCTGGGGAGACATATAGCGCTATAAGCTACAAACTCAAGCACAACTGAGGTGCGATATACGATCTGAATCACAAGAGCCATTTTGCTCATATAACATCATCGCTACGCAGAACCTCAACACATAAGCAATTCACCAAGCCGTCTCACAACTCGCACGGCGCAATACATCATCACATGAAATAACCGGCGACAATACGCCCTGACTACTCTTCCATAAGAAGCGCATTACTGAAATGAATACATCTGGCCTGATATAGAGCCCATATTCACATTTAAATCCATCCACAGACCTCAAGCTGATTCTGATCGTACTGAATCAGGCCAATAACCTTTCAAAGGTTTATAACAACTCCCCTTTCTCTCATAACACATAAGATCAACCATCATAACTGGAGTAATCATCCACAGTCCACAACTCAATAAATCAAGTGCCCTCCACGCATCAATTCCGAAATCAACGATATCACCACAATCTTCATACTTGGTTTAACTCTTCAACCAATCAAGTGACTACATGCCACACTTATACAACCTTCCTATGGGGAACGCTCCCACAACCTTATGTAACAATTAACAGGTTTGTACATCCAAACCACCGGCCGTACTAACGCTAAAAAGCGATCAAGAATACCTAACCAGGATGCAAAGCCTTTTTCACAAAACACCGACTTCAAGTGACGCTGAAGGCAATACCAACTTACTTTAAACATCGAAACTACTTTCCTGCTCATCCGAGCTCGCGACATCCTTGTTAACACTGAACCGTAACCTTGATCCTTACTTCAAATCCTATAGCGCTCACTGCACCCAACATGCCAATATTCAATAGGACACAATTTCCATCATAACTCCGGAACCACTAATAGGTTGACGCTTGATTATATAAAACCTTTCACTTATCTCATTTCAGGAGAACCATCGCCATACGCAGGTGAATTCTCATAACCGCAGAATATGCAAATCTCCGAGTAGTGGTCTAACCCACCATAACCCTTCCGGGATACGCATACACGTAACAGGCCATAACAGTGGAATACCTCTAAATAACATCAATTACGGCGGTCGACGAGCCTCACACGTGCCGTCACAAATCACTTGCATAACTTGATCACGCTGAATGAACTAATCACTACCACCAATATGCCAATTCAACATTGGCTAACCGATCTATCTTCTTCCAAATTAATTCTCGATTGCCTTAGAAATAATAATAACTCCATTCAACACATAACACACTTCATCTGCACTCATCCCGAGTGACCTTGAATCACGAGACCATGCTGTCTCAAATCCCACAAACCATTTCATACCTCCCAAAAGTTATACTGCAAGTCAAACCATCACAGAACATTATGTGCCTCTCCTCATAAGCTGCTACAAAGCTTTATTCTTAACTGTACTTATGTGCTTGAAATCATTAGGCACCATGCTTTACCCCTTCGAATTCACTAGGACCGTTGCTGAGAGCCACCCACTCTTACTAAGTCCCGAATATAATTAACTCCGAGGCTCCACTGGCATATGAACACCCATCTCAATGAAGCACTCGACTGAATCCCTTCCCTTGAAACCCGCATCTATACAAGACATGAATCTTGAATCCTTCCCCAAGTTTGAACATGAGCCAATAAGGCCAACCATAGCACACGTTTAACAATTCCTTTGCTCAATTTACCACTTATCTTCTTTTCCTGTAGCTTGAATAGCTCATCAATATTCTAATAACCCGAAACCTCGCAAGTAGATTACCATACAACCCAATCGTAGGCAGTGGGACTCTCCCACTTATCTTGAAGTCACTATTACATAACTCTTAAATTCACTAGGATTCCCTATCTCTTATTGACATGACCATGCGCAATCGACCGCAAAATTCCTCGAAATCTTTTATAAAACCCCCTCTGTATACTATGAATCACCAACCACATTCGCACGACTGATCCCTTTGTGGTATCAGCAATAGAATACTTTGCAGAAGCTTTGCCAACCACGCGACCGCTAACCTACTCACAGGGAATAACCCCCCTGTGGAAAACACTCTCCGACATCTTCCAACGTCGCTGCACGGGGTACAATCACTGTGGCATTAATGACCCATCCTGAGTTCAAGCTCACTCTCTAGCTGCACCAGTCCCTTCACTCCTCGAGGACATCAATTAAGTGTGCGGCAACATCTTTCCATTTCAAAGTTAGGTAGTATCCTTCTTCATTTCAAGCAGCTTCTTTCCGTTATATCAAGTCTTCTGCCGCATAATAGTCCATACTTCAAATTAATCCGTAGGCCCAAATCACCAATCACTAAAATTCCCAAGTCGTTCCAAACTCTCCTTAAGGTGCGCAGTCACCCTAACGCAAGGCCCATATGCAACTCCGCCACTCTCCCACTTTGGAGGAACTCACCCCTCTATTCGACCACCCAACCTTTGCTTCTTATACCTGGCCTTCTAGAAATTTTATCCACTGCCTGACACTCTCCACACTCCCTTCCTTATCCTCTGCTGCTCAATTGTTGCCTTAAATAGAACCTACCTCCGTGGCACTTGAACCCACAATTGTTGCTTTAAACCTTTCCGAAGATCATCTTCCTCAAACCGTCGACCTTAGGAACACTGATTCAATCCTACACTACCGCACCCGGCGATATCTGATAGCCGCCTCTCCAATACTATTTCACAATATTTACCCCAATGGCGAATTATAGAGGATCATAACACCGACGAACTTAGCACGTTCAATTAGGACAACGACACCTCATCATAGAAGGAAACTCCACCACGCTCACAAATACAAAGTCTCATTACTCCACCCGCCCACATCTGACCATTCTCAGTCTGATTGCCTTTCCCCTGCCGGGAATGAAATACCAAATTTCTAAATCATGCACTGAGTAAACATCCCTTCAAATCACTCATTGCCCCGACACATAGGCAAACATCCTACCATCATATCAATACTGTGGAACAATCATTCATAAGCATCATGGCATCTTGTGCCTAGCCTCAGAGCTCTCGGAAGTACCGCTACTGAGCTGAAACGACAGAATATCCTTCCATAAGGCGACGATAATAGCTCAAACAAACACGCAGGGAGAACACCCTGCACCACATTCGTAGTACCATTACAATCCTTCAATTCTCGATTTATAACCAGCGATTCGCGTCGCGTAAGATTGAGTAAGAAGGAGACAAGGGTATAAGCCTCAAGGAATCAAATCGCACGATGAGGAATCAAGAAGGGAAGTACTCCTAACAGCCCTGTAGCCTCCCGAAGATAAGTACAGACGTCTCTGTACAGATCTGCGAGACTCTACTAGACTTGCTCATGACTAGTGAGACCTAAGGGAAGTGCTCCGATACCATGTTGTCACGACCCAAAATCCACTAAGGGTATTGATGGCGCCGGACTCCACTGTCACGCAAGCCAACAACCAATAACTCCACTGTCACGCAAGCCAACAACCAAAATCCACTAAACGTCCAGTAATATTATTATTAATGCGATGACTCATAGAATTAATAAGAACAACAGTAGATTCAAATGAATCACTAGACAGGTAAAAGTTTCTTCTTATAAAAAGCCTCCGGATTCATAATCCTTTAATTAACAATTATCTCAAGTCGGGAGAGCAGCTACCAATGTCAATAAATATCAAGGCAAGCAATATAAGCATGCGCAACTCATGCCGAGGTCGTACGGCCCGGTCCAACATAAATGTAAAATGTGCTCTGCCGAGGGTCGAATGGCACGAACCATAGATGCATCTATTACCCCGCTCGCGAACCATATATGCGACGCGATCAAATTTGAATAAGCAATCATCCTGCTCGCGAACCTTACATGCGATGCAGGTACACATAGAAATACATGCTCAAACAGCAGATTAAGAATTTATCGAGGAATATTTATGTAAATAAAAGCCAAATTCTCTTTTAACGATTTCGCAAAATGAAGTTTAATCCCTTTAGAAATTCATTTACCAGTTCGACAGGATTTAAGCAATTCAATTGTAACCAACATTACAATTATTCCAAGTACAGCATGCTTTTGGGTCCTAGACTACCCGGACAATAACATAATAGTAGCTACTCACGGACTCTCGTCACCTCGTGCATACGTAGCCCCCACAGATAGGAGCACATAACCAATTAACTTACCTATGGGGACAATTCCCTCTTACAAGGTTAGAAAGGAGACTCACCTCGCAACGAAGTTCCAAAACCGGCATTCCACGCCTTTTCGAAGACTTGAATCGATGTTAAATACTCCAAAACTAGCCAATGATCATGCAAATTCATTAATATACGATAAACTTTTCGTATTAATTCAATTTATAACAATTCCTACCCCCGATCGGAAAGTTGACAAAAACGCCCTCGGGCCCACGTGCCCGGATTTCCAAAATTTTTGAGGAATAAGTTTACCCATAGCTTCACAAACTCAAATATATAATTTTCTCTAAATTCCATACACAAAATCGTGGTCAAAATCCAAGAATACTAATTTTCTAGGTTTTCCCTCAAACCCCAAGTTTTCTACAATTTCCATGTCTAAATCCATATATAAACCTTGTATTTAACTCAAAACTAGCATAAATTTCTTACCTCGTGATGAATGACGGAACCCCCTCTTTAAAAGATCCAAAATTTGCCCATGCCAAGAGAAAAATGGGTGAAATGAACTCCAATCCCAATTTTTAAACATTCTGCCCAGCCCAGGTCCGCCCTTCTTCGCGTTCGCGGCCTGTCGCTCGCGCTCGCGAAGGACCCATCCCCTTCGCGTCCGCATACAAGGCCCCGCGTTCGCGTAGGCCAAATGACCTCAGGCCCAGCTTTTCCTTGTACGCGTTCGCGATCTCCTCCTCGCGTTCGCGTAGTGGCTCAGCCCACCCCTTCGCATTCGCGACTTCCTCTTCGCGTTCGCGAAGTCCAAATCCAGCAGCCCCCCACTTTCCTCTTCGCGTTCGCGAGACACCCTTCGCGTTCGCAAAGAAGGAAACCAAATACCAGCAACCAGTAGCAGCTTTTTACCTAAATTCGACCCGTTAACCACCCGGAATCCACCCGAGGCCCCCGGGCCCCAACCAATCATACCAACTAGTCCTAAAACACATTACGGACTTGCTCGAGGCCTCAAACCACATCAAACAACACTAAAATCATGAATCGACCTCCGATTCAAGCTTTATGAACTTTAGAATTTCAAACTTCTACTTTCGATGCTCAAACGTATCAAATCATGTCCGATTGACCTCAAATTTTACATACAAGTCATATTCGACATTACGGACCCACTCCAACTTCCGGAATCGGATTCCGACCCTGATATCAAAAAGTCCACTTCCGATCAAACTTCTCAAAAACCTTCAAATTTCCATCTTTAGCCAAATGACTTCAAAATGACCTACGGACCTCCGAATTCACTTCCGATCGCACTCCCAACCCCAGAATCACCATACGGAGCTACTCCCAGACTCGGAATCCCAAACGGACATCGATAACACTGAAATGCACTTCAAGCCAAACTTATGAAATTTCTTCCAAAATGCTAACTTTCACAATAGGCGCCAAAATGCTCCTGGGTTATCCAAAACCCGAACCGGGCATACGCCCAAGTCCGAAATCATTATACGAACCTGCTGGAACCTTCAGATCCCGATTCCGAGGTCGTTTACTCAAAAATCCAATCCTAGTTAAATCTTTCAACTTTAAGCTTCCGAAATGAGAATTCTCTTTCCAAATCAACTCCGAACTTCCCGAAATTCAATTCCGATCACGCGTACAAGTCATAATACCTGAAATGAAGTTGCTCATGGCCTCAGACTACTAAACGACCCGCTAGAGCTCAAAACGACTGGTTGGGTCATTACAAGATATTTGGAAGTTCCTCTATCATCAAGGAAGATCACAGTTCAACAGTGTCTACCTCTAGTTGAAAGAATGACTGCAAAATAAGATGTTGGTCTACGAAGTAATTAGCATATTGTGGAAGGGTTGAACTCATAAAGAGTGTTCTATTTGAGATGCAAACTTATTGGGCCCAGTTGTTTTTAATCCCAAAGAAGGTCATTCAGCTAATGACAAGAATATGCAGAATATTCTTATGGACAGGCAGTCATGAAAGCTCAAGGAGAGCATTGGTTGCATGGGAAACATTGTGTAAGCCATATTCAGCAGGGGGTCTAAATTTTATAGAGTTTCATACTTGGAACAAAGCAGCTCTTAGCAAGCTGTTATGGGCTGTAGCAATGAAGAAAGATTCTCTTTGGATAAAATGGATACGCACATTCTATATCAAAGGGAAAGACATATAACAAATGACAACTCCAGCTAGAGCTTGTTGGATAGTACGAAAAATATTGGACGCAAAGAAATGGTACTTGAACAAGGATTTAATTGTGGCATTACAAGACTGCTGCATCACAGGTAAGTTCAGAATCAAAAAAGCATACCAAGCCTTCCTACCACAGAATCAGAAGTTGAAAGGGAGAGGACTTGTATTGGGATCAAAGACTATTCCAATATACAAGTTTAACTTATGGTTGGCACTTATGGGAAGGTTAGCTACTGTGGATCGAATACAGAAATGGGGTGTCAATGTACAAACAGATTGTGTTTTGTGTAATACAGGAGCTGAGAAGACTTTGCAGCATTTGTTCTTTCAATGCAATTACTCTGCCTACATCTGGAATGCAATACTTCAATGGCTAGGGGAGAAGAGGAAGATCAGTAACTGGGAAGAAGAAACAGAATGAATTAGCAAAAAAACTAGGAACAACAGACCACGAGCACAGATCCTACAATTCTTATATGCTGCTACTGTTTACCATTTGTGGAGTGAAAGAAACATAAGAAGATTTCAAGACAAAAAGAGAGAGGGTCGACAGATCCTTAAAGAGATTGTAATACAATTGCATACAAGAGGACAACAATTCAGCAAATGGAGAAGAGTCCTAGAGTCTTTGAATAACTACCCTAAGTAGAGGTAAAGAGGTTTTCGAAAGAGTTTTTTTATACCTTTACATAGATAGGAAGAATTTGGAGACTAGTTATAGAGTCCAAATATAACTAGTGGATGTAAATAGATATACTTGGTTTAAATAAAAATTTTAATTTTGGCCAAAAAAAAAAAAGAACTTGTAACTTTATTTAATATCATTATCAAATACTATTATTTAATATTATATAGATAAGTATATAATTTTGTTAATCATAAAATAAATATTTATTTTATTTTGGAAATATCGGTTGAAAATTTTAGTTAATAATATTTTAAGTATTGTATATTTTCTTTATTTTCTAAAGTTATGATTTATAAATATTCTCACATTATCTCTAATTTATTTTTATTATTCAATATCTTTAGTTTTTGATTTTATCTATTAGACTTGAGTTACGCGAACTTATCCATATTATGACCTTTCTTATCATAATATAAGAAAACTTTCTCATCCCAAATTTAAATAAGTTTTACCCTTTTTTCTATGATAAAAAATCTGAATTTTTTTTCTCTATTTATTTATTAGTTTTGCTATTATATTGTTCAATACCTAATATTATTATATTGTCATGTAGCTTTTCATTAGCTAGTTTGATAGTATTTATTTCTAGCATACTCATTCTAATAGAATATAGATAAAAATTTAAATGTATTTCAGTAGTAGCTTTGACTTTATTGTTCATATTCCAAAATATGATTTTTCTTATCATATTTCAAAAAACAATCTCATCTCAATTCAAAAATTCTTATCATTTTATTTTCTAAATTGGACCGCATTTACAAAAAATTAAGTTATGCTTTCAAACTTAAATGAACCGTACTCAATTCAAATATTAATCATAAAAAATTATTTTGAACACATTATATCTTAACGTTGTAGTAATATTTACGTATAAAATATCTATTTGCCTGATTTATCAATATTAATATGACTTTATTATTTTTGTTATTAAAATATTTTTTACTGATTATTTAGTTTTTCTAGCTAATATAGAAGAAAATTTATGAGTGAATCAATACATAGATATAAATATAGATATATATATACAAATATACATATAAATATAAATATAAATATAAATATAGATATATAGATTAGATTTATCTAAGATCTATTTAGATTATGTATAAGATTTATTCAACTACTTTCATTAATATATTTCCACTTATAATTTCTAATTATAAATATTGTCTTAAAATCGCCAAGTGACTTCATTTTAGCTTGCCACTTAGCTTAACCACAATGCATACTACGCTCCTTTCAATATAATATAGATTTATCTAAGATCTATTTATATTATGTATAAGATTCATTCAACTACTTCCATTTATAATTTCTAATTATAAATATTGTCTTAAAATCGCCAAGTGGCTTCATTTTAGCTTGCCACTTAGCTTAACCACAATGCATACTACCCTCCTTTTAATACAATATAGATGAGAAGGAGGATAGTGAAGAATGAGGTTAAGCCAAGTGGCATATTGAGAAAAAGCCACTAGGCACTTTTAAAACAAAATTTAAATAGATTTTACGACAAAATCTAATATAGATTAACAAGATTGTGACGACCCAAAAGGTCATCACTTGTTTTAGAAATAAATTCTGTGTTCTGAGGCCTTAAAACCTGTGACGACCCTAAACCCAGACCCGGTCGTGATGGCGCCTCTCGTGAAGACAAGGGCAGCCGACATAACTCCCAATTCATCTTACACAATCATAATAACACATTTAAGTCATTAACATGCTAATAATCCCAAAATATAAGTGAAACAGTATAATTTGCGGAAAACAACCAACACAGCCCGACATCGGGGTGTCACCAGTCATGAGCATCTAACATAAGTCTCGAAATATGGAAAAAAGACCACAGTCTATTACAAAATCCAGTACTAGGGAAAAGAAACAATGATAAGAGGGAGAAACACTGGGCTACGAATGCTCTGATACCAACTTGTCACGACCCTAAACCCAGACCCGATCGTGATGGCACCTCTCGTGAAGATAAGGCCAGCCGACACAACTCTCAATTCATCTTAAACAATCATAATAACACAATTTAAGTCATTAACGTGCTAATAATCCTAAAATATAAGTGAAACAGTATAATTTGAGGAAAATAGCCAACACAGCCCGACATCGGGGTGTCACCAGTCATGAACATCTAACATAAGTCTCGAAATATGGCAAAAAGACTACACAGTGTATTATAATATCCAGTACTAGGGAAAAGAAACAATGATAAGAGGGAGAAACACAGGGCTGCGAATGCCGAGCAGCTACCTAGTGGACTCCGGAAATCTGCTGGAAGCTATCAACCCTCGCTAGCAGGACCTGAAGCGCCTGAATCTGCACACAGGGTGCAGGGAGTAAAGTGAGTACTCCAACTCAGTGAGTAATAACAATAAATGAAGACTGAGCGATAAGAAATCACGTAAAACCACAACAACATGCTATAAAGAAGCAGAATAAAACCAGTAAAGTACAATAAAATAGTGAAATCTCATAAAACACCTTTTAGCATTTAAACACGTAAATGAAATGTAGCTAGAAAAGATAAACACATAAAAACCGCCCCTCGGGCACAATAACAACAGAATCAGCCCCTCGGCCAATAATAATAGAACAACACCAGTCCCTCGAGCTATATCTCATATCACAATGGGTATCCGAGCTCACTAGGGGGTGTACAGACTCCGGGAGGGGCCCCTTACGGCCCAAGCGCAATATCAAGCCATCTCGTGGCATAATCACTAGGCCCTCGGCCTCATATCAACAAGCCACCTCGTGGCGTACAATCTCAAGCCCTCAGCCTCATAATCATAATCAGTGTATCACTGCTGCGGCGTGCAGCCCGACCCAAAAGTGTCCTCACAACATAGGCTCTTGGCCTTACTCAGTCAGAATCTCATAAGCCACTCGGGCAACAGTAAAACATGATGCTCAGCCCAAAATATGATTTAAATATCATTTAAGGCGTTAAAACAGAGTAAAGATGGCTGAGTTATGAAAATAGTAGAATATAACATGACTGAGTACAAGTATAAAGTCAAAACAGTGAGGAAATGGCAGTAAAAATCCCCTAAGGGTCCAATTAGTTGGCACTAGGCCCAAATATGGCATTCAGCCCAAAACATGATGATAGCAAACAGTTTTCAATCAAATACTCGGTAAAAAAGTCATTCGGGATGGACTAAGTCACAATCCCCAATGGTGCACGACCCCACGCTCGTCATCTAGCGTGTGCGTCACCTCAATATAGCACAACGATATGAAATCCGGGGTTTCATACCCTCAAGACAACATTTACAATCATTACTCACCTTAATCTGGCCCAAACTCTAGCTCGTGATGCCTTTGCCCCTCGAATCAGCCTCCGGATGCTCCAAATCTAGGCAAAATCAGAACATAACCATCAAAATATGCTAAGGGAACAAAGCCACTCGGAAACAATCGAAAAACAACACGAATCTCGAAATTAACCAAACCCGACCCCGGGCCCACGTCTTGGAACTCGATATATTTTACATCATTAGACTCCTTATCTCCCCACGAGTTCATACATATCAAAAGTTCAGAAATCCGACCACAAATGGTCCTTCAAATCCTTAATCAAAGGCCTAAGTTCCCAAGCCCTAGTTTCCTCCATATTTAACCCTTAATTTCCATCATTACAGCTCTAATCCGTGAAATAATACCACAGAAACAAGTTTTTATGATCCAAAACCTTACCTCAATGAAGTCTCCTTGAATTCCCTCTTCAAAATCGCCCAAAAGCTCCGGAAATCGCCTTTAGAAATGGTGAAATCTCTGAAAATCGCGAAGGAAAAATTACATACATTCTAACCCAGGCTTTTCGCACCTGCGGTCCATCCACCGCATCTGCGGTACCGTTTCTGCGGTCCAAGACACTGCATCTGCGGTTTTCACTTATGGGCCAAATCTGCATCTGCGATGCACAATCCGCACCTCCGCCACCGCAGGTGAGGTTCCTGCCTTCCTAGGCTCTTTCCGCTTCTGCGACTGGTCTTCCGCATCTGCGGGGTCGCACCTGCGATCCTTCAACCGCAGATGCAGTTATGACAGCAACAAAATGGCTTCAGCTTCCCAACTCAACTCCAAATCTTCCGTCAACCACCCGAATTCACCCGAGGCCCCCGGGACCTCAACCAAAAGCACCAACAAGTCTTATACTACCATCCAAACTTATACCAATCTTCAAAACACCTCAAACAACATCAAATCAACCAAAACACATCGGATTCAAGCCTAAGGTTCTCAAAATCTTCCGAATTACGCTTTTGATCAAAAAGTCTACCAAACCACGTCCGAATGACCTGAAATTTTGCACACACATCCCAGATGACACAACGGTCCTACTGCAACTCCCGGAATTCCATTCCGACCCCTATATCAAAATCTCACCTATCAACCGAAAAACGCCAAAATTCCACTTTCGCCAATTCAAGCCTAAATCTACTACGGACCTCCAAAACACATTCCGATCACGCTCCTAAGTCTCAAATCACCTCCCAAAGCTATCCGAACTATCGGAACTCACATTCGAGCCCTCTAACACATAAGTCAACATCTGGTTGACTTTTCCAACTTAAGCTTTCTCAAAAGAGACTAAGTGTCTCAGACCTTACCAAAACCTTTCCGAACCCGAGCCAATCAATCTAATCATACATAGAACCGATAAACAAAGCAATAAGAAGCAGAAATGGGGGAAACGGGCGGTAACTCATGAAACGACCGGCCGAGTCGTTACATCATCCCCCCTTAAACAAACGTTCGTCCTCGAACGAGTCAGGAAACATACCTGAAGCCTCAAACAGGTGAGGATATCTGCTCCGCATCTCCTGCTCGGTCTCCCAGGTAGCCTCCTCCACGGGCCGACCTCTCCACTGCACTTTCACTTAAGCTATATCCTTTTATCTCAACTTTCGAACCTGACGCTCCAAAATAGTTGCTGGCTCCACATCATTGGTCAGATCACCATCTAACTGAACCGTGCTGAAATCCAGAATATGAGACGGATCACCAATATACTTCCGGAGCATAGACACATGAAATACCGGATGCACACTCGACAAGCTGGGTGGCAAAGCAAGCACATAAGCCACATCCCCATTCCTCCGAAGTACCTCAAAAGGCCCAATGAACCGAGGACTCAATTTACCCTTCTTCCCAAATCTCATAACACCCTTCATGGGTGAAACCTTCAACAGAACCTTCTCACCAACCATGTAGGACACATCCCGAACCTTCTTGTCAGCATAGCTCTTTTGTCTCGACTGTGCTGTACGAAGCCTCTCCTGAATCACCTTCACCTTGTCTAAAGCATCCTGCACCAAATCTGTACCCAATAGCCTGGCCTCGCCTGGCTCAAACCAACCAACTGGAGATCTACACCGCCTCCCATACAAAGCCTCATATGGGGCCATCTTAATACTCGACTGGTAACTATTGTTATAAGCAAACTCTGCGAGCGCTAGAAACTGATCCCAAGACCCTCCAAAATCAATGACACAAGCGTGCAACATGTCCTCCAATATCTGAATAGTGCGCTCGGACTGCCCATCTGTCTGAGGGTGAAAAGCTGTGCTCAACTCAACCTGGGTACCCAATTCTCGCTGTAAGACCTCCAAAACTGTGAAGTAAACTGAGTGCCCCGATCTGAAATGATGGAAACTGGGACACCATGCAAACGAACAATCTCCCGAATATATATCTCTGCCAACCGCTCTGAAGAATAGGTGGTACAGATAGGAATGAAGTGCGCGGACTTGGTCAGTTGATCCACAATCACCCAAATAGCATCGAACTTCTTCAAAGTCCGTGGAAGCCCAACTACAAAGTCCATGGTGATCCGCACCCACTTCCATTCTGGAATATCCATCCGCTGAAGCAAGCCACCCGGTCTCTGGTGCTCATATTTCACCTGCTGACAATTGAGGCACCGAGCTACAAATCCCACAATGTCTTTCTTCATTCTCCTCCACCAATAATGCTGTCTCAGATCCTGATACATCTTCGCGGCACCCGGATGAATGGAATATCACGAGCTATGGGCCTCCTCCAGAATCAACTCCCGAAGCCCATCTACATTGGGCACACATATCCGGCCCTGCATCATCAACACCCCATCATCACCGATAGTCACATCTCTGGCATCATCATGCTGAACTCTGTCCTTAAGGACAAACAAATGAGGATCATCATACTGGCGCTCTCTGATGCGATCGTATAAGGAAGACCGAGAAATCACACAAGCTGTCACGACCCATTTCCACAACAGGTCATGATGGCGCCCAACACCATAGCCGGGCAAGCCAACGCAGAAAATACTGACTAAACTTTTATTTACCTTTACCCCGAACTAATGGAATAATTCTTTAAGTTGAAATAAAAATCAGAAATGATTAATACAGTCATGATAATCATACAACCCCAAAATAATACAGTCTACTAATGTGTGTGCCAGGACCTGGTGTCACAAGCTGTGGGCAACTAGTAGAATATACAAAAGAATCACACTACCCTACTGTCCGAAGCGAAATAGACAGCAAAAGAAACTACATAAGAAAGACTTCTTCAGGCTGCGGAACGGCATGGGAGGGAAGCAGCTCACCGTAGAAGTCTCGACTCCGCTCAGAGATACGCACCAGACTGGTAGCCAGATACACCTGCCTCAGACCCTGTACAATCAAGTACAGAAGTGTAGTATGAGTACATAAATAATATGTACCCAGTAAGTATCCCGTCTAATCTCGAAGAAGTAGAGACGAGAGGTCGACTTGACACTAACTAGTTACTAGGGTCAAACAATGTGAGAAGAATTTATAAATAGCATGGATAGCACAAGTTATTAGCTTTTAAAAAGAAATCATGAAATAACAGCTCCTTCCCAAGTATCATCATGGATATTTATCTATATATCAAACAGATATGAAATTCAGTCCTCATAGAAATGCCAAGCAAAACATGCGCAAGTAACACCGTGGGACGTACGGCCCGATCCAAAACATAAAATAAATTGTGCACTGCTGAGGGTCGAACGGCTCGAACCATAGATGCATCTATTACCCCGCTCGCGAATCATCCATGCGACGCGGTCAAATATAAATAAACTTATTAACAAGCAAACAATAATAAATATATCTAAGGAGTAGTTATTCACAGGAATACCCAATATTCTCTTTTAAAAGACCAAACAAGATAAGGTTCCTTCACTAGTCTCATTTACCTTAATCAAAATAGCTTATACGAATCCAAATTTATCATCAAGTTACAAGAATATCACGTAGAGCATGCTTATGGGTCCTAGACTACCCGAACTTAACATAATAGCCGCTACGCACGGACTCTCGTCACCTAGTACGTACGTAGCCCCCGCATATAATGACAATTAATTCAATTATTATACCTATGGGGACAATTCCCTCTTACAAGGTTAGAAAGGAGACTCACCTCGCTCCAGAGTGCACCTCCAATTCAAAGAACGAGTCCAAGCCCTAAATTTGGAGCCGAACGATCCCGAACTAGTTAAATAGAGTAAGAACTAGTTAATATAGACTCACAAGATCGAATTCTAGCTATTTAAGAAATTTTCCAACCATTAACACAAGTTTCCTAATTTCCGACCCCGGGCCCACGTGCCCGGATTCCGTGATTTTTCGAAGGAAGTTATTCTCTACATCCTAAGGATCAACAATATATAATTTCTACTTTATTCCATGGCCAATTTCGTGGTTAAATCTAACTTTTATTAAAACCCTAGATCTTGCTCTAACCCCCTTGATTTTACCTAATTTCTAGTGTTTAATCTACCTAATACACAAGTATTAAACTAAGGATGGGTGGGATAAACTTACCTCACAATGCTAAGTGGAAGTCTTCTCTCCAAAGCTCCCAAAATCGCCAATGGAAAAGTGTATAAGTGATAAAAATGGTTTAGAACCCGTCTTTAATGAACCTCACTGGTTCAGTGATTTCCGCATCTGCGGTCAGGGGACCGCATCTGCGGTCCCACATCTGCGAGGATATGGCCGCATCTGCAAAATGGGGAGAGAAGGCTGGGACCGCTTCTGCGGTCTAGAGGCCGCATATGCAGAGCCACATCTGTGGCTTGGGAGCCGCTTCTGCGGTTCCTGGCCTGGCTTGATTGAGCCGCTTTTACGATACAAGGACCGCATCTGTAGTCTCGCACCTGCGGTCCACCAACCGCAGGTGCGGTTATGACAGAAGCAGCAACCTTCAGCACTTCTCCAATTTTTCCACTTCACTCGAGCCTCGTCCGATTGACGCTCGGGGCTCCCGGGCCCCGCCCGAACATACCGGCAAGTCTGAAATCACAAAACGGACCTACTCGAACCCTCGGAGCACCCGAAACAACGCTATATCTAGGAATCACCCCCCTAAAACCAAATGAATCAAACTTATGAGCTTCAAGTTCTTAATTTTCCTCCAACGGGCCAAAACACCCTTAAACTACTCGAATTGACGCCAAATTTTGTGGGTAGGTCTTAAATGATATTTCGGAATTGTACCGGGCTTCGGAACCAACATACGATCCTGATACTCATGAAATCAGTCATTAGTTAGTTTCTTTAAATCCTTAATATTTTAGATTAACAATTTCTTAAAAAAATTCATTACTTGGGCTAGGGACCTCGGAATTCGATTCCGGGCATACGCCCAGGTCTCATATTTTCCCGCGGACCCTCCGGAACCGTTGAAACACAAATCCGGGCCCGTTTTCCCAAAATGTTGACCAAAGTCAAACTTAGCCTTTTAAGAAAATCCTAAAGAGTTAAATGTGTGTATTTCAATCCAAACTCTTCTAAATCCCGAACCAACCATCCCCGCAGGTCTTAAATTGGTTAAAGCGGGCATGGAGAGTTTTATTTTTGGGAACGGGGTTCTAAAAAGGCAAATGACCGGTCGGGTCGTTACATCCTCCGCCTCTTAAACAAACGTTCGTCCTCGAACGGACATAGAAAGGTACCTGAATTGCTGAATAGATGAGGGTATCTGCTCCGCATGTCCTCCTCGGACTCCCAAGTCGCCTCCTCGACTGGTTAGCCCCTCCACTGGACCCTCACTGCAGAAATCCTCTTGGACCTCAACTGACGATCCTGCCTATCAATGATAGCAACTGGCTCCTCCTCATAACCCAAACTCTCATCCAGCTAAATAGTACTGAAGTCTAACACATGGGATAGGTCGGGATGATACTTCCGAAGCATCGATACATGAAAAACCGGATGAACTCCCGATAAGCTGGGGGGTAAAGCAAGCTCATAGGCAACCTCCCCAACTCGTCTCAACACCTCAAAGGGGCCAATAAACCTTGCGCTCAACTTGCCCTTCTTCCCGAACCTCATAATACCCTTCATTGGTGAGACTTTCAAGAGAACCTTCTCGCCAACCATGAATGATACATCACGCGCCTTCTGATCCGCGTAACTCTTCTGTCTGGACTGAGCGGTGCGAAGCTTCTCCTGAATCAACTTTACCTTATCCAAGGCATCCTGTACCAAATCTGTACCATATAACTTAGCCTCACCAGGCTCAAACCACCCGATAGGAGAACGACAATGGCGACCATATAAATCCTCGTATGGAGCCATCTCCATGCTGGACTGATAGCTGTTGTTGTATGCGAATTCCGCCAAGGGCAAAAACTGGTCCCACTGCCCTCCAAAGTCAATCACATAGGCTTTAAGCGTATCCTCCAAAATCTGAATCGTCCGCTCGGACTGTCCGTCGATCTGAGGATGGAATGATGTGCTAAGCTCTACGCGGGTCCCCAACTCACTCTGAACGGCTCTCCAGAAATGGGAAGTGAACTGAGGGCCTCTGTCTGATATAATGGAAGCAGGCACACCGTGCAATCGGACTATCTCCCGAATATAAATCTGAGCATACTCTCTGCTGTATAAGTAGTCGCCATTGGAATAAAGTGGGACGACTTGGTCAACCTATCAACGATGACCCATACTGAATCAAACTTTCGCAAGGTCCGCGGCAACCCAACTATGAAATCCATGGTAATGCGCTCCCACTTCCATTCTGGTATAGGCATCTGCTGAAGTAGGCCACCCCGTCTCTGATGTTCATACTTGAACTGCTGGCAATTCAAACACCTAGCCACATACTCCACTATGTTTTTCTTCATCCTCCGCCACCAGTAATGCTGCCTCAAGTCACGATACATCTTTGTATCCCCCGGGTGGATGGAATACCGCGAACTGTGTCGCCTCCTCTACGTATCCCTCTCCCTCAAACCATCAACATTAGGAACACATAGACGACCCTGGAGCCGCAAAGCACCATCCTCGCCAATAGAAACCTCCTCGGTACCTCCCTGAAGCACTGTCTGTCTCAGAACCGCCAGATGTGGATCATCGAACTGTCGGGCCTTTATCTCCCCCGGTAATGAAGACTGAGCAACCATACAAGCAAGAACCCGGGTGGGCTCCGAAATGTCCACCTCACTAGTCTGTTAGCCAAGGACTGAATGTCCCAAGCTAGTGGCCTCTCCCCTGCTGGAATGAATGCCAAGCTACCCATACTCTCTGCCTTCATGCTTAAGGCATCCGCGACCACATTCGCCTTGCCCGGATGATAAAGAATGGTGATATCATAATCCTTCAGTAACTCAAGCCACTTGCGCTGCCTCAAATTAAGATCCCTATGCTTGAACAAATGCTGCTAGATGCGATGATCGGTATAAACCTCACATGAAGCCCCGTACAGGTAGTGCCTCCATATCTTAAGAGCATGAACAATCGCCGCCAGCTACAGATCGTGCACAGGATAATTTTTCTCATGAATCTTCAGTTGACGGGAGGCATATGAAATAACTCGCCCCTCCTGCATCAATACACAACCCAAGCCAACGCGCGAAGCGTCACAATACACCGTGTACATCCCTGAACCGGAAGGCAACACAAGAACTGGTGTTGTAGTCAAGGATATCTTGAGCTTCTGGAAGCTCGCCTCGTAATCATTGGACTAATGGAAAGGAGCACCCTTCTGGGTCAATCTAGTCAGAGGTGATGCAATAGATGAAAAGCCCTGCACGAACCACCTGTAATAACCTGCTAACCCCAGGAAACTCCTGATCTCAGTCACTGAAGTAGGGCGTGGCCAACTCTGAACTGCCTCAATCTTCTTGGGATCTACCTTGATACCCTCTCCTGACACAATATGTCCCAAGAATGCTACTGACTCTAGCCAAAACTCACACTTGGAGAACTTAGCATATAGCTCCTGCTCTCGCATGGTCTGGAGTACTACTCTCAGATGCTGCTCGTGCTCCCCCAGGCTACGTGAATATATTAAGATGTCGTCAATGAAGACGATGACGAAGGAATCAATATAAGGCCTGAACACCCTGTTCATCAAATCCATAAATGCTGCTGGGGCATTAGTCAAGCCAAAGGACATCACCAAAAACTCATAATGGCCATACGTAGTCCGGAATGCAGTCTTCGGAACATCCGAGTCACTAATCTTCAGCTGATGGTACCCTGACCTCGAGTCTATCTTAGAGAACACCCTCGCACCCTGCAACTGGTCGAACAAGTCATCGGTACGAGGCAACGGATACTTGTTCTTGATGGTGACTTTGTTCAACTGGCGGTAATCAATGCACATCCGCATAGTCCCATCCTTCTTCTTCACAAATAACACTGGTGCACCCCAAGGCGATACACTGGGTCTAATAAACCCTTTTGCTAACAACTCCTCAAGCTGCTCCTTCAACTCCTTCAATTCCTTAGGAGCCATAAGGTACGGTGGGATGGATATAGGCCGGGTGTCTGGATCCTATCACACCTCCTTTTTACCTACACACGGAAGGGTGTAGAGGAGTTTTTCCAATTAAAGGACAATCGAAACGGGATTTATTATTTAAAAATTCAGAGTCGCCACTTGGGAGATTAATGGTGTCCAAAGTCACCGGTTGAATCCCGAATCGAGGAAGAATTGACTCTGTTTAACAGTCCGCGAACCAGAAATCCGAGTAAGGAATTCTGTTAACCCGGGAGAAGGTGTTAGGCATTCCCGAGTTCCGTGGTTCTAGCACGGTCGCTTAAACTGTTATAAATGGCTAAATATCTGATTTTAATACATGTCTTAATCTATGTGCTTTTTGACTTTAAACCGCTTTATTATTAATTTTTTTAAAGAGAATTGCAACGTCGTGAAAACACGTCTCGAACCACGTCACATAAATCCACCCGTGGCTTTTGACACATTTCAACTCCGTTGGGATTTTGGATTTGGGTCACATAAATGTGCACCCGAGTTTAGGAAGGTAGTATTATTAAATACCGAACCTAAAGCAACTAGCGCATTATTAACGTTGCGGGAAGCCATGGAATTTTCTAAATGGCGCATCCCGAGATCTACATATTTTTAGAAAACAATTAAGAGGGCCACGCTATTTGTGATTTTATTTGGCACGGCGCACCTCATTTTTATTTTAAAGCAAACCTAAATGAACTATGATTTTCTATTAAGAATTGTATTTCAGTCCAATTTCATAGGGTTGGTCCGTCATGGGTCTTTGCGCAGGCCCAAATAGAATCAAGGAATCCAAATTGAGACTCCATGGTCTCATTATGAAGCTGTACGTGAGGCTTTTGTGGCCTGGGTTCTGGGCCAAGGCCCAAACCGACAGAAGTCATAAGATGAATGACAAGCCCAAATTCAGGGGATATAAGGCTCAACGTCTCATCTCAGCTCGAAGCAAAGACTGAAGATGTAAGCGAATTTAAATTAAATAAACGCCGAGCTATCACATGTGTAAGCAAACTCAAAACTGTTTTCAACCTAATAGTGAATATCAGCAATCAATCCATCTTTTATAAGTAAATAAGATAGCAATTTTAACGCCTAACAAAATAGCAGGGGTTTCAAGCTTTCACGATTACTCCAAATTGAGACTCACAGTTCAATTTCATAATCCAATTTCATGTGGACATGGCTAAGTGTATTGCTTTCATGCAGTCCTAATGATTAATATACCTAAGGCTGAAACGGCCTAGCANTTCTATTTCTAATTTCCTTTTTTCTTAATTTTTTCTATTTTTTTGTTGAAGTGTCCCTAAAGTTGTGACTTGTGTTTTCTAAGTTCTCTTTATTAATTTTTCCTAAAAATTTCACTTTTGGACCCACCTAGAAACTTCTAGTGAGTTCTAAATCAGTTTATTGCTAGATTCCCTTTGTCTAAAATACCTACATTGCCCTTTGGCTACCCCTGTATTTACCTCCTAAACCTCAGATCAATTAACCAAGCCCTATTACTCTGGTGCTTTTGACCATGATTTAACCGAAGAATTTAGCCTATTCAGCCATAATCAACCAGTTTCAATAAAAGAACCTAAAAATGGATTCTAATCTGATCAAAATATAGAAATTAATTCTAACTAAACTATTTTTATCACTGAGTGATTCAACAACTCAAACACGAAATTACACTGAACTAGATCAAATAATAAAATGAACTAATTAATCTAAGAAGGTGAACAAGATCAAATCAACCATGTAATAATAATCATCAATCATGGAATTCCAATCAAACAGATAATCATTGTAATTGGAACCCTAAAACTAAACAAGACCTAGAACAGTAGTCACTGCCAACAGCTAAAACATGGATTAATCAGAAAAACCATTTTAAACAAAAATCAATTGAATTCAAATAACGAAGAAAGAGAAGAAACTCACCTATGCAAGACCGGAACGGAGACTGAAAACTCGATTCAAGCCTCCGAATAATGTTAATCGTTTGTGCTTCTCAAAGAACAAATGAAAATGTTGTTTCGTGACTCGAATCCAATACCGGACTCAAGGAATCGGGCGAAAATCGAGCAAAATGAACTTCTAGGGTTCTGTCGCCTCTATGATTTAAAATTCGAGCAGTTCCGGTCTTGCATAGGTGAGTTTGTTTTCTTTTCTTTTCTTTTTTTTTTATTTTTCATTTATATTATTTCTGATTTTTATTAAATGCAAAATTAAAAAAAAACCCAAATTGACTTCTAAAATTATATTACTCACTTTCCAAATACCATAATTCCTAATTAAACGCAAACTAAGACAATTAAAAGTATAAATGCAAAAAGAACCATTTTTTTTATTTTCTTTATTTTTTGAAGTAACTTAACTACTAATTAATCCTAAAATGTGAAATTAAACCTAAAATGCAAATGCCAAGTATTTTGTATTTTTCACTAATTAAAATGCACAAACAAAATGCAAACAATTACCACAAAATGTCACAAAATCCTCCAAGTCGTAAAATAATGAAAGAAATCATTTTGTTTGAATTTCTGGGAGTAATTCATATAGGGCAAAAATCACGTGCTCACAGCTGCCCCTCTTTGCTCGGGAACACGAAGAGTTTCCGTGCAAAGATAAGTGAGCGGATATGAGCGATTTTTGCCCGTTTGAAAACTCCGTTGTGAAGCATTTTTGAAAGAGTTGACCGCACCCTGCTTCGGAGGTTGCCTACATATCCTTGGCTAAAAAGGAATCAGGTTGGTGTAGTTCGGGAATGTCTGGTAGCTGGGACTACCAGGAGCTGTGATTTCACCGCTGTTGCTGCTGCTACTGCTTGCTGACCTTCCTTATTACACCATGTCAAAATAAAAGAAGTTAGACTAAGCTATGATCTACGAATTACAAAAGTCTTATCTATATTCTTCAAACTTGCCCTTGTATTTCTTGTTGCCTTGTTGTCTTGCATCCTCTAGGTGAAATCCATTGTTGCCGCTCTGAATTGTAAACTGATATGTTTTTTCCTTTCCTTCAGGCTGCTGAACTTGATATGCATTCCTCTATTATATGGGCGGGCTCCCGACTTCAAAACTTTAAAATGTATATGCCTCTGTTCTACGGGCGGGCTTCCGACTTCAAAACTTGAAAATATATGCCTCTGTTCTACGGGCGGGCTTCCGACTTCAAAACTTGAAAATACATGCCTCTGTTCTACGGGCGGGCTCCCGACTTCAAAACTTGAAAATATATGCCTCTGTTATACGGGCGGGCTCCCGACTTCAAAACTTGAAAATACATGCCTCTGTTCTACGGGCGGGCTCCCGACTTCAAAACTTGAAAATATATGCGGGCGGGCTCCCGACTTCAATACTTGAAAATATATGCCTCTGTTATNTAGGCGGCTCCTGATTCGACTAAACTTGAAATAATGCCTCTGTCTCCAGGCGGGCTCCTGATTGCTAAAACTTGAAATAAATGCCTCTGTTCTCCAGGCGGGCTCCTGATTTCTAAAACTTGAAATAAATGCCTCTGTTCTCCAGGCGGGCTCCTGATTGCTAAAACTTGAACTGTATTCCCTTATTCTCCAAGTGGGCGCCTAATTACCAAAACTTGAATTGTATTCCCTTGTTCTCCAGGTGGGCGCCTGATTACCAAACTTGAATTGTATTCCCTTGTTCTCCAGGTGGGGGCCTGATTGCTGAACTTGAAATGTATTCCCTTGTTCTCCAAGTGGGCGCCTGATTTCAACAAAATAGACAAACAAAGAAGATTTTCTGCCCCAGTTTGGTGGCTGGGCACAGATGTGAGTGTTAAACTGAATTATTCTACCAACTATTATAAGAATTTGAAAGCTAAGTCCTATTATCCAGGGAGGTCCTGACAACTCCTAATAATTACGAACCTAAGTTATATCTTCTAAAGGTATTACCCCTACTACATTTGTTATCTAATAGGTCTTAACTACTCCCCATTATCCAGGAGGGTCCTCACAACTTCTAGTTAAAAAAAACAGTTTTAACCTAAGCAGACCTTGTTATCTATATCTTGTTATCTAAGCAGACCTTAAAACTACGTCCCATTATCCAGGAGGGTCCTGAAAATCAAAATTCAAGTCTTATCTTAAGAGTGCCAATTCTACGGCTGAATTATACTATCCCACAACAGTATCTTGTTATCTAAAGGAGATCTTAAAACTGTGTCCCATTATTCAGGAGGGTCCTGAAAACTCATAATTGAATCCTATCTTAAGCATGCAAACTTTGAAACCGACTTATATTTATGCTAAATTTTGCTATTCATGATTGTTTTGAAATTTAAACTAAGTCCCATTTTCTAGGAGGGTCGTGAGAGTTTATGGTCAAACCTGTTTTGGTGCTTGCTTTATCCCTTAACGAGGGTTTCTGCAAAACCAACGAAAACTTTCTGCCCCTGTTTCAATCAAAGAAAAATCTTGTCAGTTTAAAAATGGTGGTTAGTTGATGGCATTCTTGCTGGATGCGCCTCCGCTGCTGAGTTCTACTTTGACTTGCTTCCTTGAACTTGCCTTGAACCGCTTTGACTTCCTGACAGACTTTCAAAATCCCCAGGACTTTTGATGACCCGAGTGTTCTATCCCATCCTGTTGTTTTACATTTCTGACCCCTTTATCTGAAACTTTGCCTCTCCCCACAAAACTATCTGGCCAATCCACCGGCGAAACTTCCGATAATCCTTTGTGTCTTACTTTGCATTTTGACATCTTTGGTATATTCCGGCCCTGTTGTGCTTTGCAACTGGGAAACTGGTAGTTAGCCTTGACATCCCTTCTTCTTTATTTCGAACAAGACCGACACTGAAACATCTTAAAGAACAAACCTCAAAAAGAATGAAATGCAATGACCTTGAGAGTTAAGGATAAAGAGAATCCAAAACCGGACAATTTATAAAAGGAAAGAAAAGGAAAAGAGACTTATCTGAGTGGAACAGCTGGTGCCATTGATCATGCCATGCATTTTGGACTAACCGGCCCAATCTGTCCAACCAAATCAACTTTCAATTGCCACGCTTTGTTGCCCCAGAATTCCATAACCTGATTTCTTCAACCCAAACCTTAACCTTGTTCATCCTGCACTGTCTTGAACAGCTTTCAACCATAGACTCATCTCATTTGTCCATCTGAAAACTCACTTTCGCCTTAAGGTGCCCGTGAGGGTTTTCACCAATAAGGCTCTCTCATTTCTAATTTCCCTCAACTCACTTCGCCTTACGGTGCCCGTGAGGGTTTTCACCAATAAGACTCTCTGATTTTTATTTCTCTCAACTTACTTCGCCTTACGGTGCCCGTGAGGGTTTTCACCAATAAGACTCTCTCATTTTCATCATTTTTCTGCTTGGACCAGAGTGTTGTCCCTAACATAAATCACCTCTTCTTGCTCGACTTGGCATTCCCTGAAGACTGATCAGAAGGTCTTTCTTTGGACCGTAATGCAGGCTTTTGGACAGGGTTAGAAAGAAAGGGTATCAAAGGCTCAAAAACAATTCGACATGGGTTCAAAACTACAACTTTCGGAATCAAATTTCTTGCAAAACCANCAACTTTTGCCCAGTTTCCTCCTTGGGACTTTGAACTTTATTCGGTGTGACTGAACTTCAGTAGAGAGGTCTGCCTACGTACCTTTCGGGATCAAGTCNCCATAACTCAGGAACTGAGGACGATGGCACAGGTGTTCCGTCATCCACATTTGCAACAATAGATTGCACCCCTCGAAGAAGTCTCCTCCGGCTTTGCAGGCTGTAAGAGCGCGGAAGATTTCAGCTAATATCATGGGCGCAAGAGTGCTTTTGGCATGGGTGAGTAGAGTACTGACGACCCCGGCTATTTTTATGTCAATGTTTCCGTCTTTCCTCGAAAATACCAAAAGCTCCAGAAAGACCACCATAAAAGCAAAATGTCTATGTTCTTCCCATTTTTGGCGGTTTCCTTTGCTACATATCTTGTTTTCCGGGTTATTGAATCCTCCGATGTGGCCATATCTGTGGTATATGAAGTGTGTAGTACAAAAGCCATTTGCCAAATCCGTGTTGTGGACCGTCCTGCTTATCTTCAGTGAGTCTAAGAATCTGTGCACGGCCACGGTTCTCGGGGCAACCAAGTACTTGTGTCTTAAAGGAACCTCAGCATTTCCGATGTATCCAGCTATTTCTTCTAAGGTCGGGGTAAGTTCAAAGTCTGTAAAATGGAACACGTTGTGTGTCGGGTCCCAGTATGTGACCAATGCTCTTATGATGTCTCCCGAGGCACAATCTCCAACAAACCGGTAAGCCCTTTCAAATATTTTTTGACTTTATCTTGACCTTCTCCTCCGAGATCGTTCCACCACAGACGCAACTCCAAAGGGACTTTATGCATGATTGAGAAAGGTACATTTTGAATCGTGCTCATCCTGCACATTTATTAAGGTGATTTAATCACTTATTTTGACCTAAAAGGGAAAAATAACACTATCTTTTTTTCAAATTTCTAATTTAAAACAAACAGCCAGTTTTGCAGATACGGCCTTTCAGCACTTCAGGGAGAAGATTTTAAGGTTGTGCCCGCTAACCGTTGAAAATGACCCAAGATGGCCGTTCTCGCAAAAACAGCCTTCCGGCGCCCTTTTAGGGGCATTCGGCTTGTTTTAGACAAGAATAGCCTCATCTGACTTATTTATGACAAAATAAAAAATTTTTGTTGTTTTGGGCTATTTTTGCAAAAGGGCAGTTGGACCCGATGGGGGTTGCCTACGTATCCCACACCCTGTGAGAATCAAACTGGCGTAGTTCGGGCAAACAAAACAAACTATTTTTGAAAACAAGACTCTTTTTTCATTTTTTCATTGGTAAATAAAACTAACTATTTTTGAAAATAAGACTCTTTTTTTCTTTTCTTCTTTTTCCATAAAACAAACTATTTTTGAAAACAAGACTTTTTTTTTTCTCTTTCATTTTCCATTGGCAAATAAAACAAACTATTTTTGAAAACAAGACTCTTTTTTTCTTTTTTTTTCCTTTCTTTTTCTATTTTTCTCAACAATTCGGCAGAGTTTCGACGCTATTTGGACATTGGTTTTTCCCAAACAGGTAATTATCTCTCTTCAACCCTCATACCGCTATTTCCTTTAAAAGCCGGTCAGCATGCGAATCCATAACAAATAAGTGTACAAGTAAGATGCATCAGGATGGTCTATTATTCCGGGTACACCTGTCCTAGACGGACCCAACCCCTGTATTGAGTCCCCTAAGTCAAAATGCACATGATGAAGATAAGCGTTCCTACTAGGGATCCGGCATGAGGCTGAGTTATTCTAGGTTCAAAACCTGGGTATATGTTCTAGACTGTGTACCCAAGCAGACAACTTGAGTCGAGGAGGGGGCTACGTACCGGGAACCAAAAGGCCATCCGGCTTAGTAACTTGTCCGGCCTCTTTCTTATTTCAAGGTATGACACTAACAGAAAAGGGAGTCTCGACCAGCGAGCACATCCCCGAAGATGAGAAGAGAAGGGTTTCGTTGCAGTTTTATATATACAGTTCAAATAATATCAAAGTGGTAAAAAGCAACATTTTGCACATTAGGTCCAAACATGTAATAAAATTAGATAACAGGTAAAGCCAAATACAACAATATATCTAAGCTCGAATTCTGAACCCTGAATCGAAGTTCTAGGTTCTTGTCCCCAGCAGAGTCGCCAGAGCTGTCACACCTCCTTTTTACCTACACCCGGAAGGGTGTAGAGGAGTTTTTCCAATTAAAGGACAATCGAAAAGGGATTTATTAACTAAAAATTCAGAGTCGCCACTTGGGAGATTAATGGTGTCCCAAGTCACCGGTTGAATCCCGAATCGAGGAAGAATTGACTCTGTTTAACAGTCCGCAAACCAGAAATCCGAGTAAGGAATTCTGTTAACCCGGGAGAAGGTGTTAGGCATTCCCGAGTTCCGTGGTTCTAGCACGGTCGCTTAAACTGTTATAAATGGCTAAATATCTGATTTTAATACATGTCTTAATCTATGTGCTTTTTGACTTTAAACCGCTTTATTATTAATTTTTTTAAAGAGAATTGCAACGTCGTGAAAACACGTCTCGAACCACGTCACATAAATCCACCCGTGGCTTTTGACACATTTCAACTCCGTTGGGATTTTGGATTTGGGTCACATAAATGTGCACCCGAGTTTAGGAAGGTAGTATTATTAAATACCGAACCTAAAGCAACTAGCGCATTATTAACGTTGCGGGAAGCCATGGAATTTTCTAAATGGCGCATCCCGAGATCTACATATTTTTAGAAAACAATTAAGAGGGCCACGCTATTTGTGATTTTATTTGGCACGGCGCACCTCATTTTTATTTTAAAGCAAACCTAAATGAACTATGATTTTCTATTAAGAATTGTATTTCAGTCCAATTTCATAGGGTTGGTCCGTCATGGGTCTTTGCGCAGGCCCAAATAGAATCAAGGAATCCAAATTGAGACTCCATGGTCTCATTATGAAGCTGTACGTGAGGCTTTTGTGGCCTGGGTTCTGGGCCAAGGCCCAAACCGACAGAAGTCATAAGATGAATGACAGGCCTAAATTCAGGGATATAAGGCTCAACGTCTGATCTCAGCTCGAAGCAAAGACTGAAGATGTAAGCGAATTTAAATTAAATAAACGCCGGGCTATCACATGTGTAAGCAAACTCAAAACTGTTTTCAACCTAATAGTGAATATCAGCAATCAATCCATCTTTTATAAGTAAATAAGATAGCAATTTTAACGCCTAACAAAATAGCAGGGGTTTCAAGCTTTCACGATTACTCCAAATTGAGACTCACAGTTCAACTTCATAATCCAATTTCATGTGGACATGGCTAAGTGTATTGCTTTCATGCAGTCCTGATGATTAATATACCTAAGGCTGAAACGGCCTAGCAGGATCAAATCCTAAATGTCAACCATTATTTCACTAAACTCAGATTATTACTACTAATTATTACAAACCACTCATGCTCAGATTAAACACAGGCCAAATATAAAATTACACTACAACACAAATTAGGAGGTAAACTAAATGAAAGCTCGTGCTTCAAGTCTTCATATAGATTCATTCTTCACATTTCAGCTCACAATTATCAGAGTTACAACTGTGTACCTGGAAATTGAATAAAATGATGAGAAATAGGAGTCAGCAACAGCAGCAGATCAGCAAAAGTACAACTACAGCAAGCAGCAGCAGATTCCAATCCCAAAACCCAGGGAATGTTTTAACACTAAATCTACCGGTCAACCAACCCAAACAACTTGAATAACACCACACAAACTCGAAATCAGATTCAACCAGCTATCAAAACCCAGCAACCAGCACACAAACTCTTCAAATCATTTTCATCTAAGCTAGGACTCGAATTAACAGCTGAACTTGCAATTGATCTAAGGAATATCAATAGAACAGTAATTTTTATGGAGTTTTCTGTTGTTTTTTTTTTGTTTTTGGTTTTTTTTGAAGAACTAGATCTAGGATTTGGATTTGAAATTCAAATTTCAGATCCCTGAAACTTGTAGAACACTATTTTGGGGGGGAATTCTAGAGGTTGAAACTTGTTTCTTAAGGCAGAAGGCACTGCCTTTTATAGGCAAAAGTGAGGGGCAACCCTCAGATTTTCAGTTTTCATTCTAATCCTTTTCTAATTTTCATTTTTGTTGAAGTGTCCCTAAAGTTGTGACTTGTGTTTCAAGTTCTCTTATTAATTTTCCTAAAATTTCACTTTGGACCCACCTAGAAACTTCTAGTGAGTTCTAAATCAGTTATTGCTAGATTCCCTTTGTCTAAAATACCTACATTGCCCTTGGCTACCCCTGTATTTACCTCCTAAACCTCAGATCAATTAACCAAGCCCTATTACTCTGGTGCTTTGACCATGATTAACCGAAGAATTTAGCTTATTCAGCCATAATCAACCAGTTTCAATAAAAGAACCTAAAAATGGATTCTAATCTGATCAAAATATAGAAATTAATTCTAACTAAACTATTTTTATCACTGAGTGATTCAAATACTCAAACACGAAATTACACTGAACTAGATCAAATAATAAAATGAACTAATTAATCTAAGAAGGTGAACAAGATCAAATCAACCATGTAATAATAATCATCAATCATGGAATTCCAATCAAACAGATAATCATTGTAATTGGAACCCTAAAACTAAACAAGACCTAGAACAATAGTCACTGCCAACAGTTAAAACATGGATTAATCAGAAAAACCATTTTAAACAAAAATCAATTGAATTCAAATAACGAAGAAAGAGAAGAAACTCACCTATGCAAGACCGGAACGGAGACTGAAAACTCGATTCAAGCCTCCGAATAATGTTAATCGTTTGTGCTTCTCAGAGAACAAACGAAAACGTTGTTTCGTGACTCGAATCCAATACCGGACTCAAGGAATCGGGCGAAAATCGAGCAAAATGAACTTCTAGGGTTCTGCCGCCTCTATGATTTAAAATTCGAGCAGTTCCGGTGATGTTCGAAGAAACCTGGTTGGGGATTAGGAATGAGGAAGGTTAGGGGAGTATAGGGTGTAAATTTGGTGGGGTTTAGGTGAGTTGAGGTTTTGGACCGTATTTTTGATCTGAAATTCGACGGGTTCTGGACGGATTTGAGGTAAAAGGTTTGAAGATTTGGGATGTGGGGGTGGAGGAGATACTAGGTGTTCATTTAGGGTTGAACCGAGCCGGCGCCGCCACCGGAGGAGACGAGGATTTTTAGGGCGGCGCTAGGGTTTGGGATTGGGTCTCTGATGAGGGTGAGTGAGGGAGACGGGTTTGAGGGGGGGTCCCGTTTGGACATTTATATAGTTAGGGACCCCAGCTTCTCAACCGTTAGATCGAGAAACATCGACGGCCAAGATCAAATATCCCCTAAACGTCGTCGTTTCGCTAACGGTGGGGGCAGGCCGGGTAATGGTGAGTTTTGGGCCTGGGGCGACCGGATTAGGTTGTATGTGTTTAATTAAAGGGGCCCAATGTTGAGTCTTTTATTTAAGGAAGCCCTTTCCTTTTAATTCTTTTATTTGTTTTCTTTTCTTTTCTTTTCTTTATTTTTCATTTATATTATTTCTGATTTTTATTAAATGCCAAATTAAAAATAAAAACCCAAATTGACTTCTAAAATTATATTACTCAATTTCCAAATACCATAATTCCTAATTAAACGCAAACTAAGACAATTAAAAGTATAAATGCAAAAAGAACCATTTTTATTATTTTCTTTATTTTTTGAAGTAACTTAACTACTAATTAATCCTAAAATGTGAAATTAAACCTTAAATGCAAATGCCAAGTATTTTGTTTTTGTTCTTAATTAAAATGCACAAACAAAATGCAAACAATTACCACAAAATGTCACAAAATCCTCCAAGTTGTAAAATAATGAAAGAAATCATTTTGTTTGAATTTCTGGGAGTAATTCATATAGGGCAAAAATCACGTGCTCACAGAGCCAAATCAATATAGAAATCGATATCACGATCCGGTGGCATGCCAGGGAGATCAGAAAGAAACACATCGGCAAACTCTCGAACTACTGGAACTGAATCAATCGTCGGAGACTCTGCGGTGGTGTCCCGAACATAAGCCAGGTACGCCAAACACCCTTCTCGGCCATGTGTCGAGCCTTCAGGAAAGAGATAACCCGGCTAGTGGTATCAACTGTGGAACCCTTCCAACTCCAACCCTGGCAATCCTGGCATCGCTAAAGTAACAGTCTTGGCATGGAAATCTAGAACGGCGTGATATGGAGACAACCAATCCATGCCCAGGATGACCTCAAAGTCGATCATGTCAAGCAAAAGGAGATTTGCTCCTAGACTCAAAACCACAGAAGGTAAACACACAGGACCGGTAGATCCGGTTTACAACCACGGAATCGTCCACGGGAGTGGCCACATGAACAGGAATGTCCAACGGTGCAGGAGGAATGACCAGGAAACGAGCAAACAGAGATGATACATATGAATAGGTGGATCCTGGGTCAAATAATACCGAAGCATCTCTACCGCAGATGGAAATAATACCTGTGATGATGGTGTCTGAGTCCAATGCATCTGGCCTGGCTGGAAGAGCATAGAATCTGGCCGGAGCGCCGGCTGGCTGGCCTCCGCCTTACTGAGCAGTAGCTGGCTAACCTCTCCCTGTTTGGCCTCCACCTCTAGGACGGCCCCTACCGGTCTTCCCTCCACCTTTAGGTGGCGGGGCAGCCGGTGTTGAAACCATAGGTTGCTGACCTTGCTGTACTGCCTTGCCCCTAAGTCTGTCGCAGGTCCTCTTTATGTGATCCGGATCTCCACACTCGTAGCAGCCCTTCAGCGCCATAGCCTGCTGCCCTGAAGTCTGAGCCTGCTGACCTGAATATCCACCGGAAGGACCCTGAATGGCTGGCGGGCGATAAGAACTCTCTGGCATGGCACTGAAGTAAGCACTGGGAGAACCCCGATGACCAGAATACCCACTGGAAGAACCCTGACTAGGTGTTGGATAGTAAGAACCCTCTGGCATCGCACTGAAATAAGGTCTCACTAGAGCACCTCTGGGAGGTGGTGGTGCTGAATACGGGGGCCTGCTGGACTGACCCCTCCCCGTGTGCCCCCTACCCCTGGCTGGGGAGCCTCTGAACTCTCCAGAAACCTGACCCTCTTGTCCTGCTGAAACTGCTCTCTAATCCTTTGGCGATAACCCTCAATCCTGCAAGCAATCTCCACTACTAGCTGATACTCAGTACCCATCTCTACCTCTCGGGCCATGCTAGCTCGAATACCGGGGTGCAACCCTGCAACAAACCTCCGCACTCTCTCTGCATCTGTGGGAAGTATCATGAGTGCATGGCGAGACAACTCAGAAAACCTCGCCTCATAGTCGGTCACAGACATCTGACCCTGCTCAAGATGCTCAAACTGATACCACAGCTCTTCCCTCTCAGAGGGTGGGATATACCTGTCCAAGAATAGCTGTGTGAACTGACCCCAAGTGAGGGGAGGAGAACCTGCTGGCCTGCCAAGAACATAGGACTGCCACCATCTACGGGCCCTGCCCTCCAGCTGAAAAGTAGTGAAGTCAACTCCGTATGACTCCAGTATCCTCATGTTGTGCAGTCTGTCCCTACACCTGTCGATGAAGTCCCGGCATCCTCATGTCACTCACCCCCGAAGATATGAGGGTGAAGTCTGGTCCATCTATCCAATAACTTCTGCGGATCACCGTCCGGAGCTGGTCTGAGCTGGGGCGCCACTGGAGCAACTGGCTGGGGCCCATCTGCGGGTAGTGCACCCGGAGTCTGATACACTGCGGCCGCATGTCCCGGAGCCTGAGCAGTAGGGGTCTGTGCTCGTCCTCCTGCCTGTGAGGTTGCTGGATCTGCTGGAAATAAACCAGCCTGAGTCATAAAATCCATGAACCGAAGCATACGGCCCATGACCTCCTGAAATCCCCGTGCTGTCATAAAGTCTGCCGAGGTGCGCTCAGCTGCGGGCACCTCACCCTGCTCCTCAATAATAGGATCTCCTGCAGGATCTGCTGGTGGTACTACTGGAATAACTCTGGGACGCCCTCGTCCCCTGCCACGGGCCGGTGGCCTCCCCCGACCTCTGCCTCGGCCTCGAGCAACGGGGGGAGCAGCTCCACCTGGGTCTGGAACATCAGTCGTGCGTGTCCTCACCATCTATGAGAGAATAAAAGAGGGAAATTTAGTATACCAACCACTGCATGATAGAAATGAATAAAGAGTAGTTCTTCCTAATACCCTATAGCCTCTCGAAGATAAATACAGACATCTTTGTACCGATCTACAAGACTCTATTAGGTTTGCCCATGACTTGTGAGACCTATGTGAACCTAGTGCTCTGATACCATGTTGTCACGACCCATTTCCACAACAGGTCATGATGGCGCCCAACACCATTGCTGGGCAAGCCAACGCGAAAAAATATTGACTAAACTTCCATTTACCTTTACCCTGAACTAATGGAATAATTCTTTAAGTTGAAATAAAATCAGAAATGATTAATACAGTCATGATAGTCATACAACCCCAAAATAATACAGTCTACTAATGTGTGTGCCAGGACCTGGTGTCACAAGCTGTGGAAAACTAGTAGAATATACAAAAGAATCACACTACCCTACTGTCCGAAGCGGAATAGACAGCAAAAGAAACTACATAAGAAAGACTTCTTCAGGCCGCGGAACGGCATGGGAGGGAAGCAGCTCACCGTAGAAGTCTCGACTCCGCTCAGAGATACGCACCAGACTGGTAGCCAGATACACCTGCCTCAGACCCTGTACAATCAAGTACAGAAGTTTAGTATGAGTACATAAACAATATGTACCCAGTAAGTATCCCGTCTAATCTCAAAGAAGTAGAGACGAGAGGTCGACTTGACACTTACTAGGGTCAAACAATGTGAGAAGAATTTATAAATAGCATGGATAGCACAAGTTATTAGCTTTTAAAAAGAAATCATGAAATAACAGCTCCTTCCCAAGTATCATCATGGATATTCATCTATATTTCAAACAGATATGAAATTCAGTCCTCGGAGAAATGCCAAGCAAAACATGCACAAGTAACACCGTGGGACGTACGGCACGATCCAACATAAAATAAATTGTGCACTGCCGAGGGTCGAACGGCTCGAACCATAGATGCATCTATTACCCCGCTCGCGAATCATCCATGCGACGCGATCAAATATAAATAAACTCATCAACAAGCAAATAATAATAAATATATCTGAGGAGTAGTTATTCACAGGAATACCCAATATTCTCTTTTAAAAGACCAAACAGGATAAGGTTCCTTCACTAGTCTCATTTACCTTAATCAAAATAGCTTATACGAATCTGAATTTATCATCAAGTTACAAGAATATCACGTAGAGCATGCTTATGGGTCCTAGACTACCCGAACTTAACATAATAGCCGCTACACACAGACTCTTGTCATCTAGTACGTACGTAGCCCCCGCATATAATGACAATTAATTCAATTATTATACCTATGGGGACAATTCCCTCTTACAAGGTTAGAAAGGAGACTCACCTCACTCCAAAGTGCACCTCCAATTCAAAGAACGAGTCCAAGCCCTAAATTCGGAGATGAACGATCCCGAACTAGTTAAATAGAGTAAGAACTAGTTAATATAGACTCACAAGATCGAATTCTGGCTATTTATGAAATTTCCCAACCATTAACACAAGTTTCTTAATTTCCAAACCCCGGGCCCACGTGCCCGGATTCCGAGATTTTTCGAAGGAAGTTATTCTCTACATCCTAAGTATCAACAATATATAATTTCTAATTTATTCCATGGCCAATTTCGTGGTTAAATCTAACTTTTATTAAAACCTAGGTCTTGCTCTAACCCCCTTTTACCTAATTTCTAGTGTTTAATCTACCAAATACGCAAGTATTAAACTAAGGATGGGTGGGATAAACTTACCTCACAATGCTAAGTGGAAGTCTTCTCTCCAAAGCTCCCAAAATTGCCAATGGAAAAGTGTATAAGTGATAAAATGGTTTAGAAACCGTCTTTAATGAACCTCACTGGTTCAGTGATTTCCGCATCTGCGGTCAGGGGACCGCTTCTGCGGTCCCGCATCTGTGAGGATATGGCCGCATCTGCGAAATGGGGAGAGAAGGCTGGGACCGCTTCTGCGGTCTGGAGGCCGCATATGCGGAGCCGCATCTGCGGCTTGGGAGCCGCTTCTACGATTCCTGGCCTGGCTTGCCTGAGCCGCTTCTGCGATACAAGGACCGCATCTGCGGTCTCGCACCTGCGGTCCACCAACCGCAGGTGCGGTTGTGACAGAAGCAGCAACCTTTAGCACTTCTCCAATTTTTCCACTTCACTCGAGCCTCGTCCGATTGACGCTCGGGGCTCCCGTGCCCCGCCCGAACATACCGACAAGTCTGAAATCATGAACCGGACCTACTCGAACCTTCGGAACACCCAGAACAACACTAAATTTAGGAATCACACCCTAAAACCAAATGAATCAAACTAATGAACTTCAAGTTCTTAATTTTCCTCCAACGGGCCAAAACGCCCTTAAACTACTCGGATTGACGCCAAATTTTGCAGGTAGGTCTTAAATGATATTTCGGACTTGTACCGGGCTTCGGAACCAACATACGAGCCCGATACCCATGAAATCAATCATTATTTAGTTTCTTTAAATCCTTAATATTTTAGATTAACAATTTCTAATAAAAATTTATTACTCGGGCTAGGGACCTCGGAATTTGATTTCGGACATACGCCCAGGTCCTATATTTTCCCGCGGACCCTCCAGAATCGTCAAAACACGAATCCGGACCCGTTTGCCTAAAATGTTGACCAAAGTCAAACTTAGCCTTTTAAGAAAATCCTAAAGAGTTAAATGTGTATATTTCAATCCAAACTCTTCTAAATCCCGAACCAACCATCCCCGCAGGTCGTGAATTGGTTAAAGCGAGCACGGAGAGTTTTATTTGGGGGAACGGGGTTCTAAAAAGACAAACGACCGGTCGGGTCGTTACACAAGCCAATCCCCGACTGGGCTCCAAAATATCCAACCTCACGAACCGATTGGCCAAGGCCTAAACATCAACTGCAAGAGGTCTCTCCCCAACTGGAATATATGCCAAACTCCCCATACTCACCGCCTTCCAGCTCAAAGCATCGGCCACCACATTGGCCTTCCCCGGGTGATACAAGATAGTAATGTCATAATCCTTTAGCAACTCCAACCACCTCCGCTGCCTCAAGTTGAGATCCTTCTACTTGAATAAGTGCTGGAGGCTACGATGATCAGTAAACACCTCACAAGACACACCATACAAATAATGCCTCCAAATCTTCAACGCGTGTACAATGGCAGCCAACTCCAAATCATGAACAGGGTAGTTCTTCTCATGGGGCTTCAACTGTCGAGAAGCGTAAGCAATTACTCTACCCTCTTGCATCAAAACGCACCCAATGCCAACTCTCGAAGTATCACAATACACGGTATAAGAACCTGAAGCTGATGGCAATACTAACACTGGAGCTGTGGTCAAGGCAGTCTTGAGCTTCTGGAAGCTCTCCTCACACTCATCAGACCACTGAAATGGAGCACCCTTCTGAGTCAACTTGATCAAGGGCGATGCAATAAATGAAAATCCCGGCGGTAATAACCCGCTAAACCAAGGAAGCTGCGAATCTCTGTAGCTGAGGACAGTCTAGGCCAACTCTGAACCGCCTCTATCTTCTTCGGGTCAACCTGAATACCCTCGCTGGACACCACGTGCCCCAAGAAAGCCGCTGAACTGAGCCAAAACTCACATTTGGAGAACTTTGCATAAAGTCAATCTCTGCAACACCACTCTCAAATGCTCTGTGTGCTCCTCCTGACTACGCGAGTATACCAGAATATCATCAATGAAAACAATAACGAACGAGTCGAGATATGGTCAGAACACGTTGTTTATCAAATGCATGAACGCTGCTGGGGCATTGGTCAGCCCAAAAGACATCACCAAGAACTCATAATGACCATATCAGGTCTTGAAACTGTCTTGAGAATATCCGAGTCCCTGATCTTCAACTGGTGATAACCCGAATGGAGATCAATCTTGGAGAACACCCTCGCTCCCTGAAGCTGGTCGAACAAATCATCGATACGAGGCAAAGGATACTTGTTCTTAATTGTTACTTCGTTCAACTATCTGTAATCAATGCACATCCTCATCGTACCATCCTTCTTCTTCACAAAAAGAACCGGCGCACCCCAAGGTGACACACTAGGACGAATGAACCCCTTCTCAAGGAGTTCCTGAAGCTGCTCCTTTAACTCCTTCAACTCCGCTGGTGCCATACGATACGGTGGAATAGAAATGGGCTGAGTTCCCGGCACCAGATCAATACTAAAATCAATATCCCTGTCCGGTGGCATGCCCGGCAGGTCTGCAGGAAACACATTGGGGAAATCCCTCACAATTGGAACAGAATTAATACTGGGAGTCTCTGCACTGACATCCCTCACAAATGCTAAGTATGAAAGACAACCTTTCCTAACCATACATTGGGCCTTCAAGAAAGAAATCACCCTGCTGGGGATATAATCGGTCGAACCTCGCCACTCAATCCCTGGCACACCCGGCATAGCCAATGTCACTGTCTTTGCATGACAGTCCAGAATAGCCCGGCATGGAGATAACCAATCCATGCCCAATATAACATCAAAGTCCACCATACATAGCAACAATAGATTCACTCAGGTCTCCAGACCCCCAATAGACATAACACACTACCGGTATACACGGTCTACCACAACTGTATCGCCTACCGGAGTAGAGACATGAACAGAAGAAATGAGAGACTCCCAGGGCGTATCCAAATAATGGGAAAAATAAGATGACACATAAGAAAAAGTAGAACCAGGGTCAAATAACACAGAAGCATCTCTGCGGCAGACTGAGATAATACCTGTAATCACCGCATCTGAAGCAATCGCATCAGGCCTAGCTGGAAGTGCATAGAAACGGGTCTGACCACCATCGGATCGACCTCCCCTTCTTGGGCGACCCCTAGATGACTGTCCCCCACCCCTAGCTGGCTGGGTGGATGGTGAAGTAACTGGCGCTGAAGTTAATGGCTGACCCCTCTGCTGAGATGAACCCCCAAGACGACGAGGACACTGCCTCCACATATGACCCATCTCTCCACACTTATACCAACTCCCGGGTGCTGGAGACGGGGACTGAAGGGAACCCCTAGCACCGGAATGACTAGCAGATGCACCTGGCGTGGAAGAATCCTGAACTGATGGAGCACGTGACGAACCCTGGGCTGGAAGGGCATTGAGTGAAGAATGACCCTGCTGAGAACCGTGAGAACCATGGCCCGATGACGCCCCACGATAACCTGGGCAAGCTGACTGAGCATGCCTGAACTCTAGCAGGGTGATTGTTTATTTATATTTGACCGCGTCGCATGTATGATTCGCGAGCGGGGTAATAGATGCATCTATGGTTCGCGCCATTCGACCCTCTGGCAGTGCACAGTTTAAATATTATTGGATCGGGCCGTACGTCCTCGGCATGAGTTGCGCATGCTTGTATTGCTTGCCATGAACTTTATTGAAGTTGATATTGCTTCATCACGGCTTGAGAATATATGTATAATTGATGAAAAAGGAAATTGGAAATTTTCATAATAAAGAAGGAATTGTCTACTTGCTTCACTCTATTGAATTACATTCATGTTCATGTAAACCCTCGACTTGTTATATTACTGACGTATCATCATTGGACCACTAGTAAGTGTCGAAGTCGACCTCTCGTCTCTACTTCTTCGAGATTAGGCGGGATACTTACTGAGTACACGTTGTTTTCGTACTCATACTACAGTTGTTGTGCATTTTGTTGCACAGGTTCAGGTATGGCTAGCGGCTTAGTGGCATAGCGGCATGGTTGGTACGAGACTTAGGTGAGTTGCATTTATCGAGATGGCCCGCAGCCCGCAGAGTCTCCTTCAGAGTATTGTGCTGTATTTTCATTTCTGTCCACCTTGTATTCCGGACAGTTACTGTATTTTATTTTATTCCCTATTAACTGCTCATGCACTTGTGACACCGGGTTCTGGGATGATTATGGGGTATTTTGTATTGATTTCTTGACTTTCATATTTAATTTGAAATGAGTATCTTTTACTAATAAAATTGATGGAAAATCAGAGTTTTCACAATTATTTAACTGAGAATTTAATTAAGTATTTATGGTTGGCTTGCCTGATAACGGTGTCCGGCGCCATCACGACCCATAGTGGATTTTGGGTCGTGACGGAGACCGCCTGAGCAAGACTCGTACACACTATCAAGATCTGGGCCAAAGTCTCCTGAAGACCTGGAATCACAATGGGCACAGCTGGTGCCAGAGCTGGTGCTACTGGAGCATCCACAACTGGGACCTGATCCTGGACTAGGGCGGCTGGTGGATCTGCAGGTGCTGCCCCAGCTGCTGTGCGGGCTACACCTCTGCCCCTACCACGGCCTCGACCGCGTCCTCGGCCTCTAGTGGCCCCAGCTGGTGGTACTGGTGGTCGTCCATCCTGACCGGTCGCTCGTGTCCTCACCATCTGTGAGAGAATAGAATAACAGAAGTTTAGTACTCGGATCAAAAGATTCGCACGATAAGAATTTCAAGAATATGGAGTTTTCCTAAAAGTTCTGCAGCCTCTCGAGGATAAATACAGACATCTCCATACCGATCCGCGAGACTCTACTAAACCTGCTCATGACTCGTGAGACCTATGTAACCTAGGCTTTGATACCAACTTGTCACGATCCTAAACACAGACCCGGTCGTGATGGTGCCTCTCGTGAAGACAAGGCCAGCTGACACAACTTCCAATTCATCTTAAATAACACAATTTAAGACATTAACATGCTAATAATCCCAAAATATAAGTGAAACAGTATAATTTGCGGAAAACAACCAACACAGCCCGACATCGGGGTGTCACCAGTCATGAGCATCTAACATAAATCTCGAAATATGGAAAAAAGACTACACAGTAGTACTAGGGAAAAGAAACAATGATAAGAGGGAGAAACACTGGGGTGCAAATGCCGAGCAACTACCTAGTGGACTCCAGAAATCTGCTGGAAGCTATCAACCCTCACTAGCAGGACCTGAAGCGCCTGAATCTGCACACAGGATGCAGGGAGTAAAGTGAGTACTCCAACTCAGTGAGTAATAACAATAAATGAAGACTGAGCGATAAGAAATCACGTAAAACCACAACAACATACTATAAAGAAGCAGAATAAAACCACTAAAGTACAATAAAACAGTGAAATCTCATAAAACACCTTTTAGCAGTTAAACACGTAAATGAAAGGCAGCTAGAAAAGATAAACACAAAAAAATCGCCCCTCGGGAACAATAACAACAGAATCAGCCCCTCGGGCAATAACAATAGAACAACACCAACCCCTCGGGCTATATCTCATATCACAATGGGTACCCGCGCTCACTGGGGGTGTACAAACTCCGGGAGGGGCCCCTTACGGCCCAAGCGCAGTATCAAGCCATCTCGTGGCATAATCACTAGGCCATCGGCCTCATATCAACAAGCCACCTCGTGGCGTACAATCTCAGGCCCTCGGCCTCATAATCATGATCAGTGTATCACTGCTGCGGCGTGCAGCCCGACCCAAAAGTGTACTCACAACATAGGCCCTCGGCCTTACTCAGTCAGAATCTCATAAGCCACTCGGGCAACACTAAAACATGATGCTCAGCCCAAAATATCATTTAAGGTGTTAAAACAGAGTAAAGATGGCTGAGTTATGAAAACAGTAGAATATAACATGACTGAGTACAAGTATAAAGTCAAAACAGTGAGGAAATGGCAATAAAAATCCCCTAAGGGTCCAATTAGTTGGCACTAGTCTCAAATATGGCATTCAGCCCAAAATATCATTTAAGGTGTTAAAACAGAGTAAAGATGGCTGAGTTATGAAAACAGTAGAATATAACATGACTGAGTACAAGTATAAAGTCAAAACAGTGAGGAAATGGCAGTAAAAATCCCCTAAGGGTCCAATTAGTTGGCACTAGTCCCAAATATGGCATTCAACCAAAACATGATGATAGCAAATAGTTTTCAATCAAATACGCGGTAAAACAGTCACTCGGGATGGACTAAGTCACAATCCCCAATGGTGCACGACCCCACGCTCGTCATCTAGCATGTGCATCACCTCAATATAGCACAACGATGTAAAATCCGGGGTTTCATACCCTCAGGATAACATTTACAATCATTACTCACCTCAATTCGGCCCAAACTCTAGCTCGCGATGCCTTTGCCCCTAGAATCGGCCACCGGATGCTCCAAATCTAGGCAAAATCAGAACATGACCATCAAAATATGCTAAGGGAACAAAGCCCACTCGAAAACAATCAAAAAACAACGCGAATCTCGAAATTAACCAAACCCGACCCCCGAGACCACGTCTCGGAATTCGATAAATTTTACATCATTAGACTCCTTATCTCCCCACGAGTTCATACATATCAAAAGTTCAGAAATCCGACCATAAATGGTCCTTCAAATACTTAATCAAAGGCCTAAGTTCCCAAGCCCTAGTTTCCTCCATATTTAACCCTTAATTTCCATAATTACAGCTCTAATCCGTGAAATAATACCATAGAAATGAGTTTTTATGGTCCAAAACCTTACCTCAATGAAGTCTCCTTGAATTCCCTCTTCAAAATCGCCCAAAAGCTACAAAAATCGCGTTTAGAAATGGTGAAACCTCTGAAAATCGCGAAGGAAAAATTATATACATTCTGACCCAGGCTTTTCGCACCTGCGGTCTATCCACTGCATCTGCGGTACCGCTTCTGCGGTCCAAGACACCGCATCTGCGGTTTTCACCTATGGGCCAAAATCCGCATCTGTGATGCACAATCCGCACCTGCGCCATCGCAGGTGCGGTTCCTCAACCGCTTCTGCGGTTCCTGCCTTCCTAGGCTCTTTCCGCTTCTGCGAATGGTCTTCCGCATCTACGGGGTCGCACCTGTGATCCTTTAACTGCAGATGCAGTTATGACAGCAACAAAATGGCTTCAGCTTCCCAACTCAACTCTAAATCGTCCGTCAACCACCCGAAATCACCCTGAGGCCCTTGGGACCTCAACCAAAAGCACCAACAAGTCTTACCCTACCATCCAAACTTATACCAATCTTCAAAACACCTTAAACAACATCAAATCAACCAAAACACATCGGATTCAAGCCTAAGGTTCTCAAAATCTTCCGAATTACGCTTTTGATCAAAAAGTCTACCAAAGCACGTCCGAATGACCTGAAATTTTGCACACACATCCCAAATGACACAACGGTCCTACTGCAACTCCCGAAATTCCATTCCGACCCCTATATCAAAATCTCACCTATCAACCAAAAAATACCAAAATTCCACTTTCGCCAATTCAAGCCTAAATCTACTACGGATCCATCGGAACTCACACCCGAGCCCTCTAACACATAAGTCAATATCCGGTTGACTTTTCCAACTTAAGATTCCTCAAAAGAGACTAAGTATCTCAGACCTTACCAAAACCTTTCCGAACCCGAGCCAACCAACCTGGTCATACATAGAAGCGATAAACAAAGCAATAAGAAGCAGAAATGGGGGAAACAGAGCGGTAACTCATGAAACGACCGGACGGGTCGTTACAAACCCCCCCTTTTATTTCACCTCGATTTTCATGCGCAGTCCGGGCGTGTATCCGAAAAGCCATTATGTGAAAATCTGTGAATAATAATAAATTTTGCTTTTAAAATGAATTTAAGTTGACTTCGGTCAACATTTTGGGTAAACAGACCCGGACCCGTGATTTGACGGTCCCGGAGGGTCTGTAGCAAAATATGGGACTTGGGCGTATGCTCGGAATCGAATTCCGAGGTCCCAAACTCGAGAAATAAATTTTTAAAGAAAATTGTTTCCTGAAAAATATGTGAGTTTTTGGAAATGAAATGTGTTTGGAATTTGATAGTATCGGGCCCGTATTTTGGTTTTGGAGCCCCGTACAGGTCTTATATGTGATTTAAGTCGAGCCTATAAAATTTGGTAAGAAACGGAGGTCATATGACTTTATTCGGGACCTTAGTTGTAAATTTGAAACTTTGAAAGTTCTTGAGATTTTTTTTATTTTGATGCTAAATTCATAGTTGTTGATGTTATTTGGTGATTTGATTGCACGAGTAAGTCTGTATGATATTTTTGGGTTAGTGTGGATGTTTGGTTTGGAACCCCGAGGGCTCCGGTGAGTTATGGATAGACCACAGAGTGAAATTTGGACTTAGGAATTTCTGGTATGTTGCAGGTCTGCAGACTTCGCACCCGCAAATGCGAAGTTTTATCGCAAATGCGAAGACGACCTGGGCTGCCTTGGGTCGCAAATGCGACGTGTTTATCGCAAAAGCGAAATTGCAAATGCGAATGTTCCATCGCAAATGCGAAAATGCCCAGAAATCCCCATTGTCACAAATGCGACTATCCCATCGCAAATGCGAGTTCGCAATTGCGAACAATGACCGCAAATGCGATATTAGCAGGTTCTGAAGGGTTTACAATTGCGAACCCTGGTCGCAAATGCAACATCTGCGACCTGCAAATTCATGACTTAGCCGAAAATCTTTCATTTTTCAAACTCTTTCAAAACATAAACTCTCTTGGGCGATTTTCCAAAGAAAAGTTCTTCTCCAAATCGATTGTAAGTTATTTCTAACTCGTTTTCTTCAATATTTAACATCTTTTCACATGATTTCAAGTCAAAATTCAAAGATTTTCATGGGGGAAATTGGGTGTTTTGGGTAGAACTTAGGTTTTTCAAATTTTGGGGATTTGGACCTCGATTTGAGGTCCGATTTCAAAACAAATTATATATTTGAGTTCGTGGGTGAATGGGTAATCGGGTTTTGGTTCGAACCTCAGGTTTTGACCATGTGGGCCCGGGGTCGATTTTTGACTTTTTGGGAAAAACTTTAGAAAACCTATTTTCATGCATTAGAAATGATTCATTTAGCATTTATTGATATAGTTAGGTAACTTGTGGCTAGATACAAGTGAATTGGTGGTGGAATCAAGAGGTAAGCGGTAGTTGAGGCTTGAATTGTGTTCGAGGCATCGAGGTAAGTTTTTGGTCTAACCTTAGATTGAGGGATTAGGAGTCGTGTCTTATTTGCTATGTGTTAATTGTTGAGTACGACGTATAGGCATGGTGACGAGTATCTATACGTTGGTGTCAAGCATGCCCGTGAGTCTTATACTATGACTAATGTGACTCCGTTTCGTATTGTTCATGCCTTATGTGATATTCCTATTGTTGAACAAGGTTTGTGAAAGTATCATTAGTATTTGAACATTTAAGAGCGTTGGCTCAAGTTGTGAATTGATTTGTGAAAGTATCATTGGCATTTGAACATTTTAGAGCATTGGCTCAAGTCGTGAATCGAAATGTGAAAGTATCATTGGTAATTGAGCATGGTGGAGCTTTGGCTCAAGTTGCAAATTGAGTTGTGAAGTAAATGTCAAAAAGAGAAGAGGATTATGATATTGTCTCCCTTGCCGGAATGTTGTTGCTTTAAATATTGTTCCCTTGCCGGGATGTTGTTTCTATTATATTGTTCCCTTGACGGGATGTTGTTGCTTTTAATATTGTTCCCTTGCTGGGATGTTGTTGCCTTGGATATTGTTCCCTTGCCGGGATTTTTATTGTGATTTCATTTATTTTCCTTGCCCTTATTGTTTGTGATTGTTATTTGGGTGAGGAAGAGTGTTAAAGCACGAAGGGTGATGCCGTGCATTGTTTTGGTGAGAGAGTTTTAAAGCACGAAGGGTGATGCCGTGCATGATTTTCGTGAGGAAGAGTGTAAAGCACAAAGGGTGATACTGTGTCGCACGATGTACAATTCTGTGCCTTATATGAGTGATTATGTGAGGTAAAAGCACGAAGGGTGATGTCGTGCCAATTATATTGATTTTCATGGTGAGGACGAGAGTAAAAGCACGAAGGGTGATGTCGTGTACTTGTCCTTGATTTTCCTGATTATACTGATAATTGAGTTATGGTGTTATTTACGTTTACTTACTGATTTTCTGTTGTTACTTGATTTTATTGTGATGTTATTGATTCCCTTGCCCAAATTGCTCTGTGATTGTTGCTTGGGTGAGGAAGAGTGTAAAGCACGAAGGGTGATGCCGTGCATGATATTTGTGAGAGAGTGTTAAAGCACGAAGGTCTGTGATTGTTGCTTGGGTGAGGAAGAGTGTAAAGCACGAAGGGTGATGCCGTGCATGATATTTGTGAGAGAGTGTTAAAGCACGAAGGGTGATGCCGTACATTGTTTTGGTGAGAGAGTGTTAAAGCACGAAGGGTGATGCCGTGCACTTGTCTTTGATTTCCTGGTTTTTATTGATAATTGAATTATGGTTTCTCTACATTTAACTGTTGGTTTTCTGCTGATACTTGTTGTTCCCCGCAGCATGATTCCCCCTTCTTATCTTTAATTGTGAAGTTCCGCTTTTATTTTCTATATGATTTAACTGCACAGGTTTATTTGGTAGTCTGGTCCTAGCCTCGTCACTACTTCGCCGAAGTTAGGCTAGGCACTTACCAGCACATGGGGTCGGTTGTGCTGATACTACACTCTGCACTGTGTGCAGATCCCGGTGCTGTAGCTTTTGGACCACAGTGAGGTTGCTGCCTTCAGTCCAATGGCGGAGACCCGAGGTAGTCCTGCAGGCGTCCGCAGGCCTTGGCGTCTCCCTCTATCCTTTCATCCTGTTTCATTTACGTATTTCAGAAACAGTGTTGTATTTATTTTTCGGACCTTGTTTGTAGTATTCCTAGACCGTCTGTGAAAGTGTGACACCAGTCTTGGGTAGTTATGTATGGATTGGTAAGCACCTTTATTAATATGTTGGGATTCAGTCTTCCGCTTATTAAATTCCGTTGTTTATCAAATGTTGGTTATTAACTGTTAAAGAACAAAAATGGAAAAAAGGTAAATAGATCAAATGGTTGGTTTGCCTAGCTTTCACTAGTAGGCGCCATCACGACTCCTGTGGATGGGAAATCTGGATCGTGAAAAAGATTATGACAAAATCTAATCTGAATTGTTCAAGAAATGTTTCTATAATAAAAGTTCCATTTAAGGAATATTCTCCCTTTAATTTTGGTCCAAGTGATAAACGAAAGGAGTGAATTTGGACTGATTTTCGGTCGTGATACATTTCCAACTCAAGGTTTAGTTTATGTGATATTATCCCTTTAATTTAGGTGCTTATTTAATAATAAAGTATATATATATATATATATATATATATATATATATATATATATATATATATTCTAAAATTTTATTTTAATAGAGAATAGTAATTTACAATGTGGTTAAGCCGAGTAACATATTAAGAGTAAGATACATAAAATAATTAGGACCAAGCTAATAAAAATTGCAATAAATTTTTTAAATTAATAAATTATATTTGTTATCTATATCAATATTTTTTATATACATAAAATAAGAGGATAGTTTGTAATGTGGTGAAATCAAGTGGCGAACTAATAAGAAGTCATTTGGCAATTTTAGGGTAAAATTAATAATTAATACTTAGAACAAAACTTTATTTATGGAAGTAATTAATATCAACTCTATCCTGGTTAGTGTGGAAAGAAGCAATGTCCATGTAACAGTTCTAGAGAGCACTAATCAGCTGATTCACTGTCTAATGAAGGACAAAAATTCAGCATTTATCAGTTACATAACATTTGTATATGGCTTACATAATGTTCAACACGGTATTTCACTATGGAGAAGCTTGAGGAACATGCAAACTAATGGACCTTAGCTTATAATAGGAGATTTCAACAGTGTGCTAAATGTGGATGACAGGGTGAATGGAATTCCAGTACATCAGACAGAAATGGTTGATTTTCAAAACTGTCTTGATGATATTGGAGTGGGACAAATCACAAAAAGAGGCAGCAGATTTTCATGGAGCAATAAAAGGGATGCAGAAGTCAGAATATACAGCCACATAGATTGGGCTTTTGGGAATGCTGATTGGTTTAATGCTTACAATGGGGTAGAGTCAATATACATGCTGCCAGGATGCTCAGATCATACCCCTATAATGATAAATACTGAGGTGGTCAAGGTTAAAGTGAAAAGGCCTTACAGGTTACTAACATCAGTGATGCAACAAAGAGAGTATAAGGAAGTAGTCCAGAACACTTAAAATCAACAAATTCAAGGATATGCAATGTATTATGTATGGAGAAAGCTGAAACTTATTAAGCAACAAACAAGGGATATTCAGAAGGAACATTCCTCAGTTGATTAAAAGCTAATGCAATTGAGAGAAACATTGAAGGAGATACAGGGGAAGCTCAATGATGACTACTTCAACAAATTGCTGATAGAAGAAGAAAGAAAGACCTTAGAAAGCATAGAGAAATGGGAAGCAATTCAGGAGCAAATTATGAGGCAGAAGTCAAGAGCAACATGAATCCAACTGGGAGATTGCAACACCAAATATTTCCATGCTTATATGAGGGCCAGACAAGCAAGAAATAAGGTGAGTTGCATCTATAATGAACAACAGATAAAGATCACAGAGCCAAGGCACATTCAGAGAGAATTCATTCAGTTCTTTCAGCAACTACTGGGGACAGCAGCAGATGAATTACCAAGAGTTGATGTCAATATAGCAAGAAATGGCCCTTGTCTAACACTGAATCAGCAGCAGCAACTGTTACAACCAATAACAACTGAGGAGATATGTCAGATTGTGAAGAATCTGCCTAATGACAAGGCACCAGGTATGGATGGATATCCTGCTGAATTCTTTAAAGAATATTGGCCAATCATTGAAAAGGAAATCATAGAAGCAGTACAACAATTCTTTCAAACTGGCAAACTATTGAAAGAAATTAACTGCACAACTGTTACATTGATCCCAAAGGTGAAAAATCCTAGCTATGTGAAGGAGTTTAGGCCTATTGCTTGTTGTTCAACAATGTGCAAGATTATTTCTGAGATACTAACAAATAGGCTTAAACTAGTTGTGGATTTATTGGTTGGACCTTCTCAGTCGGCTTTCATAGAAGGGAGAAATATTCTTGACAATGTCATAATGGGTCATGAATTGATTAAAGGGTACACTCAAAAAGTAGTTTCTCCTAGATGTATGATCAAAGTAGACATCAGGAAAGCATATGATTCGGTTGAATGGAGTTTTTTGAAAACAGTATTACTTGAGTTTGGGATACCATACAAGATGGTAGCGTTAATCATGGAATGTGTATCTACAGTCAGCTATACTTTGCTACTGAATGGTGGACTAACTGATAAATTTGCAGCAAGAAAAGGGCTAAGGCAAGGGGACCCAATGTCCCTATACTTGTTTGTATTAGCAATGGAGTACCTAAACAGATCTCTGAAGATACTGATTTAGAACCCAGACTTTAACTTTCATCCTAGATGTGCCAGATTGCAAGTCATACACATCTGCTTTGTAGATGACTTACTGATGTGTTGCAGAGCAGATGAGGTATCAATGAAGTTAATGATGGGAGTTTTTGATCACTTCTACAAGGTCTCAGGTCTACAAGCAAACTTGGAAAAGAGCTCATTATATATAGCAGGTGTGCCTATGGAGTTCAAAGACAGAATGCTAGCAGAACTACATCTATCAGCAGGCAACCTCCCATTCAAATACTTGGGAGTTCCTTTGTCCTCAAGGAAAATTACTATTCATCAGTGCATGTCATTAGTTGAGAAGATTGTGGATAGGATAAGAAGATGGACATCAAAGTTCTTGTCCTATGTTAGAAGACTACAACTCATTAAGAGTGTCCTGTTTGAAATGCAGACCTACTGGGCTCAAGTATTCCTTATTCCAAAGAAAGTTATTAAACTTGTTAATGGTATCTGCAGGAATAATTGTGGACTGGCAGTGATGAGAATACTCAAAGAGCTCCTATAGCATGGGAAACATTGTGTAAACCAAAAACTGCTGGGGGACTAAACATTATCAACTATGAGAGATGGAACAAAGCTGCTTTGACTAAACTCCTCTGGGCTATAATGGCTAAGAAAGACAAGCTTTGGATTAGATGGATTCATTGCCACTACATAAAGCAGAATGACATCAATACAATGGAGGTTCCAAAGCAGGCTAGTTGGCTAGTAAGGAAACTGTTTACACAGCAAGAGAATGGTGGGCTAATGACATACCAACTATTGAATCCTTTGCTCAGAATGGGAGATTCAGCATTAAGAAGGCTTATCTTCATGCTACTCCAAGGTACCCCAAAGTCCACCGGAAAGCATTAGTCATGTTAACTCGAATTCTACCAAAGCAGCAATTCATTTTATGGATGGCAATATAAAAAAGGCTGGCTACAGTTGACAGACTAGCAAAATGGGGAATTCAGATGGCTCATTTATGTGTACTGTGTGGAGGTGACATAGAAGAGACACATGATCACTTGTATTTCGATTGTCCATATTCACAGAGCTTATGGAAAGGAATGCTAGAATGGCTAAGATACCAAAGGAAGGTTGAAAATTGGGAAGCTGAGGTGCAGTGGTTAACTACCAATGTAAACAATAGGAATCCAAGGAAGACTTTGCTAGGAGTGGTGTTTGCAGCAGTAGTTTATCACATCTGGATGGAGCGAAATGAAAGAAGATTTCAAAACCAGAGCAGAGAGGTCAAAGATAGAGCAAAAAACATTGTCATGCAAGTGCACATAACAGGACAGAAGAAATGTAAATGGACACCTATATTGAGTACACTAAATAGTTATCCTAATTGTATTTCATAGCAATTAGGATAGAAAAAGACCCATGAGTGTTATGGGATCTTATTAAGCAGCTTTGGTTGTATAGGTTTTTTTGTTTATTGGTTTCAGTCATGAGACCTGTTACTAGAGTCCAAAGTACAGGTGATGTAAATTGAAAAACTGGTTGAAATAAAAAAATTCTTTCGACCAAAAAAAAATATCAACTCTATCCAAAATTTAACATAAATCTTTTATCTCCCTCTTTTTTTTTTTTTTTTTTGGTTTGTTTTGTTTTTCATTTTCAGCTTTCATGTCTTTATGATTATTATAGGAAAAATTATCAAGACATTAAGTCAGTCGGTAAACTAATAAAAAATTACATGACAATATACATTATTAAGTAATGAGTAATATAATAACTATAAGGAAAGTACAAAAAGAGAAAAAAATGTAGAAGGATAAGACATATTTGAATTTGAGGTGTAAAACAAAGTTTTAGTAAGAATTTTATTAAAATAATATGATTTAATATGCTCAAACAAGACAGATCACAACGTGACATGTTTAGTATTCTTTAATATTGATCACGGAATGAGATGCAAGTAATAAAATCAAGCGAGTATGTTGTTACAAATTTAAAACGAAAAAAATAGCTTATCCACTACGAGATTTGAAAAATAATTTCATGTACTTTTCTTTCTTAATATCAAATGATAATCTATAATTTTTATGTGAAAATTAAATAGTAAGGTTGTTTGCACATAATCCAAATAATACAAATCATAATTTGATATACTTTGTGTCAGCGCATCGCACGGGTACTAATATTGGTTTCATTAATCCTTAATTCCGGTCTTTTTGTCGCATTGACTTCTTGGGTATAAACGAACAAAACTAAGGGCTTTGGGTCCAACCAAAGAAGAAAAGGAAAATAACAACTTGTTTGGATTGTTATTACATGTTGTTTCATAATGTATTGTATTGTACCGTTTTGTTTGATGAATACATTGTTTGAATAAATTGTATAGTTTACCGTCGTTTGATGATGTTACACATCAACAATATGAAAAATATACTTACAATAGTACTAAGAAAAAATAGAATACGGGGTAAAATTATTTTATAAAAAGTAAGGTAAAAGATAAAATATGATTATTTAATAATAAAGAAGGGCAAGATGAGAGAAAAAAACAAGGTCAACACCACCACACCATTTCTGTCATTGCATAAAGTGACATTTTTTATTGTTCCGTACCGACAAATTTAATATTATAATATAATAAAATTTAAGTAACAATCAAAATAAATATTATATTTAAAGTAATAATACTAATAAGTTGTAAAGGATGTTTTATTACAATATTACTGTTTATGAACTAACCACCCACTGTATTTAACAGCAACGCCTTACCTTGAGAAAAAAAAGTCAACCTTTTTCCGTTTCGTATATCTCGACGAAATCGCTGGTACGTGAAGATCGATTTCCTTTACAATCGAAGCTAATTGATAAGGAGGCCGAATTCGTAGATCAGCATCCTCCGATCGCGTGGTATGCTCCTATATATCTCACATTGCATTTCTGAAAAATTTCCCCTTTTTTCTCCTTTTTTTTTTTAATGAGCAGATCTGCTTTGGTTCGAGTCAGATTTTTTATTTTTCGTATATGTTCTGCCATTTTGGTTGTGTGGATCGTGATTTTTGATTTTGTTAATTTCATTTTTTGAAGACGAAGGGTCTCTATGTTGCGAGCGACGTTGTACAGAATTCTGAATGTCTGATTTTGTTTCCTCATGAGATAACAAAAGAGAATAATTAATGCTCCTTATTTGTTTTTGATGAAATCTGGATGCCCAGTTGGTACTACAAGTTGTTAGCTCGTTAATATCTTTGTAAAAATTCAAGATATCAGTGGATAAGATGCAGATGTCTGCATTTAATATTCTCACGGTCTCATCAGCATAGAAAATTAGGCTTTTTGAAATTGGTGATGAAAATTCTGTACAAACCACGGCTTGCTACCCTTTAGCTCTTATGAATTTTCGGGTTGAAAGAGCAGCTGAGCATGACTATCTCCCTTCTTTGTTTAGGGAGGAAAAGAAAAAGGGTATTGTACCTTTTTTGTGTAGAATTCTCAGCTCCAAAATTAGAAGAAGTGGAGGAATTAAATGTTCTTAACATTACTTCTACATATACAAAACAAGTGGAGCAGCTTAAATAGTTAAACCAGTATCTCTCTAGTCAGGGGTGGATGCATCCGGCCGCGGTATTTTCGACGCAGAATATAGATTTGTTTATGGAAATGTACTAAACTTTCAACGAAAATTAGATTGAACCTATAATATTAGAAGTAAAATGAGTTTGCTAAGAAACCTTACAGTCGAACCCATCTATTTTAAATCTTGGATCCGCTCTGCTTCTAGTTCCACTTTCATCTCCTCACTATGGGCAAACCTACTGTAAGGTAATTCCTCCGTATTTCACAACTTAGCTTTTTATTGCCCACCTATTCTATCTTAAGATAGAACAACTTCTTGCTGTTCTCAGGTAATTGTGAATAATGTTTGGTTTGCCTCGACTCTTGCTTTAGCTACCGTAAGAACTTGACACCTAGATGCAACTGATTCAACTGCAAAGCAGTCTAAACTTTTGCCAATGCATTCTTATTCTTATATAATAGCTCTCTCTTGTCCAACACATAAAATCTGTTACATTGCTTATTGGTTCTATACACAACTGATTTTCGAGTCCTTCCCAGTGTTGTGAAGAGCGTGAAGCGAGGAAAAGCGACAACCCCCATTTCACGAGAAGCGAGAAGCGAAGCGCTCGCTTTTTTTAAGTGAAGCGGAATTTAAAAAAAAAATTAAAATAAATACTGCCTAGGCAACACATGTAATTGTAAGTAAATGTCCAATACTTCAATTAAAAAACTAAAGAGTAGCATCAATTGGGCAGAAATTTTGGGCAGAAACGGGAAAAATTGGGTAGAAGAACATACCTGTACTCTTGAAGAAGAAGAAGAAGAAGAAGAACAACCCTAGTTGACGCTTTGAGATTATTTCAGAAATCAGAAGTTGATGAAGAAGAGAAGAAGAAATCGCTGCTGTTGTTGAAGAAAAACCCTAGTCTCGCTGCTGTTGAAGAAGTCCCGACAGTATTTACGGTTTAGAAACCTCGTTTTTTAATAAAATAGGGCTTGGGTTAATTTTAAACATAGAAGCGGACGCTTCTAACGCTTCGTCTCGCTTCACCGCTTCTCGCTTTTTACAGAGAAGCGGTCGCTTTTTCGTACCAGAGTCGCTTCTATTACCTGAAGCGCTGCCCTTCACGCCTCGCTTCTCGCTTAAAGCGAGGAAGCGAGCGCTTTTTTAATCACTGGCCCTTCCTCAAGCATTTGCTGTTACTTTAAAGCTTACATTTTTAGTTTGACCTCCTCACGTGCTATTTTCGCTTATTGATCGGTGCTTCTTTATAACTTGACCTTTGACAATTTTCATTATCATGTTGGGCTATGTTATTATCTTTGTAGATGTTGCTATATAGCATTTTGACCCAGTATAAACTTCTACTGAAAATAATGGTTTATATTCTAGATAAATTATTTGCTCAATGCGAGGAAACATTTGAAGGCTTCTTCTGAAGTTGGATAAAAGCTAACATGTGACTGAATTACAGAAGAATCAAATTTTGGATTTGTTTTTGTTCCTTTTCTGTGGTCTTTGTTCTGTACCAAATTATACATGAGTTTAACTTGAAATAATGTGTGTCATCTTTTGGTTAAGCAAAAAAATATGGCCAATGATGTCGAAGCTAAAGGATTCAACCCAGGCTTGATCGTCTTACTTCTTATTGGTGGGCTCGTGTTGGCGTTTCTTATTGGAAACTATGTCCTTTATGTGTATGCCCAGAAAACCCTTCCTCCAAAGAAAAAGAAGCCACTCTCCAAGAAGAAGATGAAGAGGGAAAGGCTGAAGCAAGGTGTATCGGCACCCGGAGAGTAGATGTTTAGACAAAGTGGGGGGACATTCCCCTTGTTCATGTTGAAGAGAGCTTATGTCTGAGTTATTCAGCAGCACTTTAATCAGACGGTTGTACTTTTTAAGGTTAATACTTTCCTGTCAACATTTTCTGAATTTCATCAAAAGATGCTGCCGTTAATTGTGCAAGCTGACTGAGAAATTTTCCTAGAAGTTACTGTTCTTCCTTTTTCCTTCTAGCAGAACTATTGGTTTTCTGTTTTTATGTTTGGTTTGTGATGTGAGGTTTATGCTCGCTGCTGCTATTTTTAGGTTGCATGTTTGTGGAATTGTTGAGCTTAGCTCTCCAAAGACTATAATGGCAGTGAAAGAAATGTGGCAGGAACTGAATTAACTGGTTTCCATAGAGATGTGATAGTCTTTTAGTTGTAATAATAGGCGCATACCACTTAGAAAGAAAGTTGCATTGCTTATGCATTTACAAACATATTGTAGTAGATGAATGTTGGAAGAAAAAAGAGGCAGACAAAAGCCAAGGGTAGAGACATGTTCCGATCGCAAAAACCTTGTAGTGTTCTTATTGCTTATGAGCTATGATTGATTCAGTGGTTGTTCAGCATTATTGTGGTTTAGCAGAGAAGAATAATGGGGACCTAGTAGTGTTCTTATTGCTTATGAGCTATGATTGAATCAGTGGTTGTTCAGCATTATTGTGGTTTAGCAGAGAAGAATAATGGGGCGCCGTAGTAACGTTGTTATTTGAGGGGTATTATCATTTTAGCTTGTGTCAAAAATTATTTATATTCGGTAGCCGAAAAGTGTATAAAACTTGTACTATAATATATATATATATATATATAACATGTAAAATGTATATCATTTTCCCGTTATTGGGGATGTGTTGAGTTATGGTAATGTATTGATACACAATTCTAATGATGTTATTGATCAACAATAAAGGCAATTGTACCAAGTAAAGTCCTGTCCTCATTTACACAAATTATAGTACTAGTAGATATATTTTAAATAGAAAAAACTCAATGTACTACTTTTCATATTTAATTACATATATACATCTGCATGCAGATTTAAGAAACATTCTCCATATTACCATAATCCAATGATGAAAACAAAGAAAATTTTAACTCATCTTTCTTTTGCTTCGTTTAACCTAGAATTAATGAAACACACCCTGGATGATTTCTTCTTCCAAGTTTCAAAAACACTCAACTAAATCAAACTTTCATACCAACTCATCCATGATTTTTCTTCCCCTGCAACAAAACCATGTATTAAATCAAACTTAAAAAATGAACATAGCTCTAATGCTACTTCATGTGTAGTTGCTAGTAGGAAGAGAGATTTCTCACATGAGTTAGGCCAGGCTTAGTAGCTCTAATGCCTTTAGATTTGCAACCATTATGTCGCCCCATGGATCGATTTGGTGAAGGATTGTGAGGATGAGTTTCAGGACCTCTATAATCGATATAAATATCCGAATCCATGTTTGACAAATTCCTTCTCCCTATCAAGGGAACACCATTTATATTATTGATATATCTCACGTACATTATAAAGTCTCATATTGATTTATTGCTGAAAAGATTGGGAAGCTATATATTAGGTATTTGAAGGACATTTGCAGAAAATTATGCGGGCTTCGTCCAAAGAAAATAATACCACAACTAACCTAGCCTCCTCTGTCCCTCGGGACCAACAAGGGGCAGCCCCCCCCCCCGCCCCCNAACATTTATAAACGAGATTGATAGATAAATAGAGGAGTCTGTTAGCTTCCATAGCCACGGAAGATGAAGCTTAGATGAAGAAGAGAAGGATGCTTCGAGAAGGTCAGCTGAGAGAACAGAATTTGTTGTTAACTGAAAAGAGGAATTGTAATGTGTCGCTTTCCTAATCAAAAGATTGGAAGGCGCCCCTTCTCCCCAAGTTATGAGATCATTTTGTTGAGTTCATTCGACATGGTTCTCTCAAGCGCCCTATTACTTGTTCACATGTGTTGGTTTGGGGTACGGCCAGTTCATCGGGAGGATCGCCCTCCCAATTCAAAGTTTTTTCCTAGAAGTTTCAACCTTGTTGACTATGACAACAATCGCGACTATAAACAGACTCGTGACTATGGCATAGCGGTACGTTCTGCTCTCTCGCGATCCCTACTCTAATCAAAAGACTAAAGGCCCCTAGTGATGATAGGTCGCCAAACTACGATCGAGAGTTTCGCCTTTTGAAGCGCTAGTCGCGTAGGGCGACCGGGCCAGGCCGAGTAATGAAGGCTTTGATGACTCAAGGTTCAAATTAGGAAAAGGAGAGTGCGCGGAAGAGGGGACATCGGGTTAAGAGTATCTTTAGGCTGATTTAGCCCAACATAAATAAAAAAGAACGAGGTGCCATCAGGAGGAGGACGAACATACCTGAAGAAGAACAAGGTGCCATCAAGAGGAGTAGGAGGAAGAAAATGGAAGTGAAGCTAGCCTTAAGTTTCATGACAAATAAAGCTAGCTACCTTGAGTTAATATTTTCACAAACTCAAGGGTCTTACTTGTGATGATAAGAATTAAGAGGATATTTTTTTTTTGTTTTTGGCTAAGGGAACAAGAAACTATTCCTTAATCACGAGGAATTGGATCAGGGAAGAAGCATGAAATGTGGGCAAGGGGGGTATTGAAAGATGGAATACATGAGTTAAGGAAATGCACAAGTTTTGGCTATATTTGAAAGTGTCGTTATCCTCACAGCAAATTAGTTACAAGGTATTGATTGATAGTGTGTCGGGTTGGAACATTTATGTAGTGAACTGTGCCATTTGTGTATTATTGCAAAAATGTCCAGCAGTTAGTTCCGGTTCCATTTGCTAGCCTCACGAATAATATCATTATCTTCTTGAGTAAGATCACGTCTTTCGTTACGAGCTTGTATACATGCTTTTATAGAGCTTTGGCTTTAATTGAAACGTGACAGACACGTGAAAGCGGAGTGATGATAGTGTTAGATTGAAATAATCAGGTGTAGAGGCGGATTCAGGATGTGAAGGTTCCGGGTGCCAAAATTTTTGAACGTAGTCATATTACAATTTACATTGTCTAAATAAGGTATAAATTTAATCGGTTTAGTATATTCGGATTTCGGTTTGGGTTATTCGTCTTTAGAGTTAATATAAACAAATCGATCGAGCAAAAATATTACGTAATAATTATGATAACTTGAAAAAAAAAAGCATAAAAATTCAGCTGGATTATGCATTTTGTACAAGAAAAAAGACTCGTTATCACTTTATATTTAGATACTTAAGGCAAAACTTATAATAATAAGACCTCCAAATATTAAGTAGGTTTACAGACATTTTTTAGTTTATATTTTTTTGTGAAAATTAACTCACTCGGTATTATCTCCAATTGTTCTACCTTAGAGCAATCTGACAACAAAATAAACTTTTATCATTGATTAAAATAATAATTTATTCAAGGATTCTTTTTTTATTTTGGTTTCTTCAAATAGATTTCTAGAGTTGTGAGAAAACAATTAATTTTTTTTTTCCATTGATAAATCATGGAGGAGTTAGGAATTAAAGTGTAACAATAAGGATTTCTTTGAATAGATTTGTGAAATAATTGTTTTTTAAATATTTTTATTAAATGTTTAAAGAAAAAAAGAGAAAAGAAATTTCAATAGGACATATTAATAAACAAAAAAGAGCAATTAAATAAAGAGAAACAAGAAACAAAGGATGAGCTAGGCTGGATTCGAACGCCAACCATTATGCTGAAAATGGTGGTGCCTTGCCAGTGGCACCTTGAACCGTATTGTTACTGAGGGGGCCACTTAAATTTTATATATATAGAGAGAGAGACACACACACACAAATAATTTAATATATGCATGCATATATACTATTGCATAGTCTCGGCCAAAATTTGCGGGTAGCGTACCACCCCGTCCCTTGCACGTAGATCGCCCCCTGATCAGGTGTCATGCGAAGCTATTAATGCAAACTTTGAACGATGATAAATCAGACAACAAAAGAAAAATCCATCAAAAGAGATACAAACATTTAACGTGATTCGGTCAATTGACCTACGTCGTCACTGGCGAAGATGAGCAATCCACTATATAAAAGAGAGTACAAAATATCGGAAGAACAACCTCACAAAAAGACAAACACAAGTGGCACGCTAACATTTGTCCCGAAATTCTCCCCCTAAACAATACTTTCAAACCTCATATGGCTATATTGTGAATGCTATTGAATGAGAAGGAAAGATCCTTAATCTATAGAAGTCCAAATCTTTTCCTCTAAGAAAAGGGACTAGCCAAATATGAGAGATTTATCATTTCCTTCTAAAAGAGGGAAAACTCAATTATAGCAAATATGTTGTCCTCAAGAAATACGAAAACCAAATATGGTAAACAAATCAGGACAAACACCTAACATGCACTACCCTATAATTTTCTAGTAAAATATTTCCGCACATAATGTTTACAGAAACCAGAGTACTTTTCATTTCATGTGGCCATGGGCGGAGCTTGGGCGAAAAGGATTCATCCAAATCCTCTTCGCAAAAAAATTATGCTATATATACTAAGGCAAAATTATTTTTATGTATATATTTATAGATATTGAATCTCCTTAACTTTTTTATATGTTTAATTCTTTATATTTTGAACTACCTTGCTGAAACTGCCTACGGCATGTGTGTGCGTGTTTTTTCTTTTCATTTTGCATTTAGTTTTAATAAACCATGCAAAGATTGATTGGTAAACTTTTAATGTCTTAGGGGTCGTTTGGTAGGAGGTATTAGGAAAAATAATGCAAGCATTAGCTTTGTGCATTACTAATGCTTTGTTTGATAAATTCTTTTCAACGCGTGTATAACTAATACTTGCATTAGTTATACATCATATTTGGTATTATCCTACGTATAAGTAATACATAGAAAACCATGCATTAGTAATACCAAGACTATTAATGCATGCATTAGTATGGTTAAAGACAAAATTATCCTTAAAGCCCCTTAAAGCTAGAGCATATGGATGACAATTTTGTAAACAACTAATTTTCTTAAAAATTATGCAATGCTATTATAATTTTTAATACACCACACCAAACAGTAGATAAGAAATAATGTCTACATAACTAATGCTTGCATTACTAACTCATGCAATCATGCATTACTAATCCATGCGCTATTAATACACCTTATTCCGCACTATTCTTATAGACCCTACCAAACGATCCCTTAATGTACAATAGTAATGTTGGCTATTAGATTGTTACACATGTGCATAGTAACGTGAGGTTGTTTTCCTATGTTCAATATTTAATTATTCAAGGATTTTGATCAATTATAAATAAGACGTAAAGTCAGTCAAAAACTTTTTAAAATACCAAAAAAAATAAAAAAAAATTCGATACCCAACATATGCAATAAGTGTGAGTTATTTCTCATCAGATGGACCAGCTATATTAATAAGACTTATCTTTTTTCAGGAGGCGCAGATGATAAATCCTCAGTAAATGTATATTGTGTCTACCCAATTTAAGTGTTTCAAAAACCTCACTAATGCTCAGTAATGAATTAGATAATAATAATTAATAACCTTTTAAAATCGAATAGCAAGAAATTTCAAAAAAATTCATAACACCAATATGTTTGTCTTTCTATTTTACTTAATTTATCCTCGTTCAGTGAAAAAAATCAAAATGTTTTATGATGTTTTCTTTTTTTCTTTTCAACAACTTTGTATTTCTATTTTATTGGTAAGGTGGTAAATTTAATCTTTAAATTCATATCGAATTTAAATGTGTTAATATTTAGTTTTACTTTTAGTTTGACTAGACACAAGATTTAAGAATAAAAAATTTAAATCTTACTGTCTTAAATATAACATGTGAAATGTTGAAGTTAAATTACTACTACTAAATGTAGAATGTTATAAAACAATAAAAGAAAAAGAAGAGTATTGCAGAGAAAAGTAGAGGGAGAGAATTCTTATTGATTTGGGATGAATTACAATGGAATAGAACCCTCTATTTATAGGGAGAGGGTGACTTAGCCACCATGCAATGAACCCTAGAATCTCTCTAAATATACACATTCACCATAAATACAATTCTATTTATAACACTCCCCCTTGAATGTCTATTCAACAGATAATGTGCCTCGTTAAAACCTTAACTAAAATAAAACCCAGTGGGAAAAAAATTCTAGAGAAGGAAAAAGAGTACACATATCTAACAATACGCCTATTGGTTGCCTCGTTAAAAACCTTGCAAGGAAAACCCAGTGGGACAAAACCTTATAAGGGAAAAAGAGTACAACGCGTATTAACTCCCCCTGATGAGAGCATCAATTCACACCCTTAAGCATTTGCATTCCAATCTTGTGCACCATCTTCAAAAGATAATTGGTAGATATTTGATAAACAATATCAGCCATATTAACTTCAACGAATTTGTTTCACCTTGAAATCATCATCCTTGATAGATGTATTGTCTTCAAATGATCTTGTTGGAATCATCATTTTGAATATCTTCACATAGGGGTAGAAACTTTTGCTATCATATTATCATGCTTATAGTTATAGCAAGATACATATGTGCACAAATTGCATTTAGGATATAGTACTTCATGACCATGAATTCTATATGCTTTAAGCAATTTAAATCCTTCAAGGATTTTTAAGTCATATAAGCCAAATAAATAGACTTTAGATGCATATCAAGTTTTCATGTCATACTAGACATATAAGATATCGAAAACTGATTGCACATATCATTGACTTTATACTTTCAAGCATTTGAACTGCAGGTCCAAAACAACATTTCTTTCATATGAAACCAATTCTAGTTGAATTGCGTCTCTTCTATTTGGCCAATATTTTTGTGTCTGTTTTCGACAATCTTAACATCTTCATCTATACTTAGCGCTATGATAGATGTCGTAGACAAACATTTTATATTAGTTTCAATATATTTTCATAATGACATAACATAGAGATCTCTTCATTCATATATTCAGGTACCTGAATCTCTCTTGAGATTCTATGAAGTGTTATGTCATGTGATCTTCTAGATCACTTGCCTCATTTATTATGATCATTTTGATCATTTGCTCATCTTCTTTCTCAAGAAGTTTATTTGAAACCGATTTGTCTATATGCTTTAAGCGTACTATAGACTTTGTCCTTCTAGGACTTATTCTAATAGGAGCATTTGCAATGAGAATATAGTTACTTTCTTTGGGTCAGCAAATGCGTCTGGCATGCTTTGCAATAAATTGCACATGAATTATCCTTTTATGAACTTCAAGTTCATATTATTTTATTCGGGGATCTAGATGTATAAATGATAATTCATTCCATGTAACTTTTTCTCAACTGTTGTATCTTGTCTCCCCCTCATGTTAGAAAAACTAACTTGTTTCCTCAACTTTGAGAACTCATCTTTGTGCGTTATGGTGTTAATCAAAATATACACCGCACATCAATAATAATGAGATATAATTATTTGGTTCCTAACCCTGAAACCACTTGTGAGGGGAGAATGTAATATACTTTCGTATATAACCTATATCAAACTGATATAGATAACTTTGTTCTCATAAGCAATAGTTTAGCTATTAAGTGGAGGCACTCAATAAATTCTTTTGCTAAACCAACTGTGATGTAAACCAACTTATCAAGATGATATCTTGAATAAAAAATCTGGAAATCATGCTCTAAATCAAATTATTGAGCAAGTTACCTCGCAAATACCATGTTGCGGATTAATAATAATCGCACATGTAACCATCTCATAGATGCATCTTATGTGGTATACATGGCAGGTGAACGGGCCCATATTCACCTTTGATATTTTCAGCATTCATGGGATTCAATTCCAATTTTAGTTGGTATATTAATTAATGAGAACATGCAGTATAAGAGAATTCGTAAAGAACTTTCTAGTTCTTTAATATTTACCAATGTGAATTCTCTATTATTTTTGCACATCATACTTAAATTGATATGGCTAAACCAATTAAGCCAACTGAATAAATTATTAATATTGATAAACTTTAGGTTTACACCATGATGTGTGCAATTATGAATAAACTCCAAGTTTATTATGATATGGGTTTTTATATCAATAAATATCCACTTCATTGTGCTATTCTTTTATTTGTGTAGTACAAACTGGAGAATAAAGCGGGTAGCTTTTCACATACATATTACCCCGCTACAAGTTGTAGTAATAGAAGATATTAAATCTTTCCTTTATTTATAGTCTCAGTATGACCAACCGCTTTCGCGAATACTTTAAAAACTGAATAAGTTTCTTTGGGACTTACTACAATACAATACCTTATTGATAATCAATTGTGTTTCTCCAAAATAGTAATAATTGGCTCTTCCAGAGCTCTCAAATTAATTTTGTACTACCACATATTCATCAACATCATATGGTGAATATCTCTTTTAAAGAGAAAGTTATACCATTATGGTTATGGTCAAAATTATATGCAAGATCTGTTTCTTGCATTACCGTTGTCTTTTAACAATCACAATGCCAAAATATTTTGGCGTACAATAGATACGTGACCAATGACCATTCATGCCATAATAATGACATTATTTTCTTATATCATCTCAAACCTCCTTTTAGAGGTGAGTGCGGTATATTTACTACCACTATTACGTTCATATTCTTTGAAGAATGAATATGTATTTATAAATCAGATGTTGTCACATTCGCATCATGAACGGACCATAATCATCTATATGTGCTTTATAAAATCTCATGTCAAATCGATGACAAATATTTTCACAAGTGGGGGATTATTTTGAGAATCCTTATTATTCTCATTATCACAATGATGACGGTTATAATTTCATCTATTGCCACGTCCACATCCATTGATACATTCATAGTGATAATTTTGTCTTCTTTCAGACTTATCACATACTGCTATCACATTCTCTTAAGGGAATGAGAATGGAGCAAATTCAATGGGACGGGTTTTCACTTTTTGTGCCCATAATCATACATGAATTTGATCATGGCAAGACATAGAAATTTTTACCACTTCAGGTGGTTATAATTTCTTACAAACTCCATTAGAGTTATAATCAAACTTTGTTGTCTTTGCTTGTATATAACATCAAATTATAGAATTTCAAGAATTTAAAAGAGAAAAATAAAGTAAAATACTTACCTTAAATCCAAAATTTAATCATGAAGGAAGTTTATGGAACAATTGACAATCATTATGCTCAATCCCAAAGCTTCTACTCAATTGGTTAGAGTCTCGTGCTGATAACGTGTTATAAAACAATAAAAGAAGAAGAAGAGTATTGCAGAGAAAAGTAGAGGGAGAGAATTCTTATTGATTTGGGATGAATTACAGTAGAATAGAACCCTCTATTTATAGGGAGAGAGTGACTTAGCCACCCAGCAATGAACCCTAGAATCTCTCTAAATATAGACATTCACCATAAATATAATTCTATTTATAACATAGAAAAAAATATTATTTTTTAAACAGACTAAAAAATAGTCAGTGTATTAATTAAAGTGGAGGGAGTACCTTTTTTCTAGGGAGGTTGATGAAGTGCAAGGTAACATCTTAAATTTCGGGATTAAATTTAATATAAGTATTTTGTTGGTTGGGATAAAATTATGGTATAACTAATATCGAAATTACTTATTCTGGAATTATAGTAATTTTTATTCCTATAGGAGGATGTGATAACTAATTCCGAAATAATTAATCCTGAGATAACTTTTTCCCGACCAAACAACCCAAAAGTAAATGTCAGTAATATTTACAAAACTAACCTTTTTCAGTTTCTTTTTCCTCTCAAGCTGTGGATGCTTTTATTTTCTGATGTATTAATACTTAATAATTAATGGTGTCAGCTTCATGAGTTGTTATTATTATTAAAAACAAATCAAGAAACCTCAGAAGCATCTAATCATTATCTACCGGATAAATAAAATACTAGTCAGATAATCACAAATTACAAGTGCGGGGTCCACTTACACCCCAAGTGGGACCCATAACCAGCTGGTCTTTTTTTTTTTTTTTTTTTTAAATGCTCTCTCATTCATGGTTGAAATTTTCCACTCTTCTTCATCAAGATCTAATTTTTATCACACTAAAGTAAGAGGGGTCCAACACTTTACTAATCTTTTTTTGTTACTGTGTACAAAATAGAAATATATTGTGAGATAAAGCTACATTCTTTGAAATAAAGAAGAACAAATTAAGATATTTTTCTGAGATCTGAAGAAGCTCCATTTTTTTCACAGGGTAATTCCTCATACTTCAGATCTTTCTTTTACTTCCAATTCAGACAAAATATGTATTTATTTTCCTGTACAATTGTCATTTTCTTTAATGTCTTTATTTTGGTGGGCTGTAGTTGTTGTGTATATTTTCATTATCTTCCATGATTCTTCTTACTATATTTAGAACTGTAATATAGTGAATTGGATTAGTAGTTCTGTTATTCTGTTTTTAGTTGCTGAGAATCTATTGAGATAAAGAGCCAATTGTGATCTATTAAAGAAATTTTTGACCACTGTGGGACTAAGTATTCAGAATTATTCTTGATTTTTATTTGAGGATGATTAGACATGCCTGTTTAATTCATAGATCTTTCAGTTGTTGCATTCTTTTAATTAATATATTCAGATATTCTTAGGTTATTTCCTCACTTTTCTACCGTTTTTAGAACACGTATGTATGGAAAGTAGATACTCCTATACATTTGTGTACAATTGTGAGCTTAAGTCAAGTGGATTTAGCTTCCTCTTAATTATGTGAGTTTTGTGGATGAATCTTTCAGTGAAAGGTTGATTCAGCCGCGTAATGTGCTTTGTTTTGTCTTTTAGATAGGGAAAATTGAGGAATAAATTGAAAATGGGGAAGAAAGGAAGCTGGTTTTCTTCAGTAAAGAAGGCTCTGAGCCCAGATCCTAAGGTAAGAACGCGAACAAGGTTTTGTGGAGTAGCTATATCGAGTTTTTTTAGTATGATGTAAGGCATTTTTTCCTCATTTAACAGTGACTAACGGTTCTTGAGTTTAATTTCAGAAAGGAAGTAAATCAAAGAAGAAATGGTTTGGGAAAGAAAAGGATCCGGTTCCAGATTCTTCATCCCTAGTCGCTTCCTCAGTGTCTCCTCCTCGTCCAGTTCCTACAGTAGAAGAGGTCACACTGGTTGAAGTAGAAGAGGAGCAGACAAAACATCCATATTCTGTTGCAGCTTCCACTTCTGCAGCTCCTGAAGCTTCTGCTGCAGCTAACCAGGTTGCTGTGGAGGTTGTTCCGTTAACTAAAGTGACTAAGTTTGCAGGCAAATCAAAGGAGGAAGCAGCTACAATCAGGATTCAGACTGCATTTCGAGGATATCTGGTATGCTTTTGTACATTCTCATATTCATTTTTCTTTTCAGCTAGTTTACCACAGCTTGATGCTTTTCCTTATTAGCTCGGTAAAGCTAGTAATAAATGGTTTGATACTAAGATGGAACTTGTTATCGGGGTTTATTATCTTCAGGCTAGGAGAGCGTTGAGGGCGTTAAGAGGACTTGTTAGACTCAAATCACTTGCTGATGGACCTACTGCAGAACGGCAAACTGCCCATACTCTAAAATGCATGCAAATGCTTTCCCGTGTGCAATCTCAGATTAGTTCCAGAAGGATCAGGATGTTGGAAGAGAACCGAGCTCTCCAGAGGCAGCTTATGCAGAAACATGCAAAAGAACTCGAGAGTTTGAGGGTAAGTTTTCTTCCTTTGTTCCATCTCTTTTTTTCTTGAAAAAAGAGATATTACTGCTGGAACATTGGAGCTTGATCCTCATTAGGTATCGATAACCTGAGATGAATCTGTCTCTCGAGAGAACTAGAATGCGAAGCAATTAGTGCTTAGTGTTTTTAATAAAGTTCATTAGGAAATTTTATATTCTAATAAGGAAACTTTGACTCCAAAAAATTCTGCAATGGAACTTGATATCTACACTTGACCATCGAATAATTACTCACTGTTTGCAGATTTGACAGTTTTAAAAGTTATGCACCTGATCTGTTTTGTTTCAATTTTGGGTAACAATTGTTCTTGGTTGAACTTTGTCTGTGCATTTCTGTACATTCTTTTCTACACCAATATTTTGTTTCTTTCTGAACTGCCCGGCATCCTATAGCATTCTATATGTTGTCAGCCAAATTGTTTTTATATTTTGTTTCTTTTTTCTGTATGATTACTGTGCATCTATATCTGTATAATAGGAAGTTTCGAAATGGATTTTTTGCTTTTTGTCTAATAGCAATTCTTGTTTCTTTTGATAGAGAGGGGAGGAATGGGACGACACTGTGCAATCAAAAGAACAGGTCGAAGCAAGCTTACTCAAGAAATATGAAGCTGCAGTGAGACGTGAAAGAGCACTAGCTTATTCATATTCACATCAGGTAATTAGCTCTTTTCTTTTACGCAAAATGATCAGCATTTGGAAAGAGTGCAGTCGATGCATATGGGTACATGACGGAGAATGTGAAGGGTTAGGATGTATGTAGCTTCCTAGTCTCATCTGCTTTCGTTTTCCCTATTAAATATTAAATAGTGCATTACTTCAGCAGAATGACTTTAGCATGCATTTAATTTATAATTTCACAGCTAGTTAGAAGACTCTCATAAGGTAGGGGTAAGGTCTGCGTACACACTACCCTTCACAGACCCCACTTGTGGGATTTCACTGGGTTTGTTGTTGTTATTCACGGTTAGTTAGAAGATTTTTAGTATTGCTCGTGACAAAAACTTTGACTGGACAGAAAACCTGGAAGAAGTCATCAAAATCTCCCAACTTGTTGTTTATGGATCCAACCAATCCTCAGTGGGGTTGGAGCTGGTTAGATCGGTGGATGGGCGCGAAGGAACTCAAAAATGATCAAATGTCCATTAGAAGTGCCAGTATGAGTGTTGCCGGAGGAGAAATTACCAAGGCATTTGCTCGGCATCAGCTGAATTCAGAACTCCCTTCTTCTCCGTCCAGCCAAAAGCAAGGTCACCAATCTCCTACAACCCCTTTCAAGACAGCCAATTTAGTCGCAGCCAGAAAATTAAAATCGGCAAGAGTAGCTGCAATAAGTCAAGATGATGATGCACGAAGCATGATCAGTGTTCAATCAGAACGTAACAGGAGGCATAGCATCGGGGTATCATCTATAAGAGATGACGAGAGCTTGGCAAGCTCTTCCTCTGTACCAAGTTATATGATACCTACTAAATCAGCAAAAGCAAAAACACGGTTGCAAAACCCTTTAGGCATGGAGAATGGTACACCAGAAAAGGGATCAGCAGGGTCTGTCAAGAAACGGCTCTCTTACCCGCCTTCACCGGCCAGACCAAGACGGCACTCAGGCCCACCAAAGTTTGAGAATACATCCCTAAACACGTCCATTGCTGAGGATAACGTGAACGAGGTCATCAACTAATAACTCTTGCCACAAGTAAGAAGCTATCCTATTGCCCTACTACATGAGCTAAATGCAGATAAGAAATAAAGATCAAAGGGGAATCACCTTCTCCATAAAATTCTTATTAATTTGTCGTTGTATTTGGGCTTACCTTGGATGGTTCTTGCTCTTATATATTTCTTTTCTTCCACAGTTGTTGATAAGGTGAGGTTGTGATAATAGTGAATCATTCTAAAGAAAACAATTTCCTTTGGTTGTGATTATATATGCAGTATGATTGTTTCCTTCTTATGTACCCACATAGTGAAAAGATTATTTATTTATTCAGTTAAATATTCATTATTTTCTGTCTCTAGATCAATTAGTATTTGCCTCCTTAAATTCTGGGGATGGTTGACAAACAGATAGCCTTAAACCTTAATGTCAATCATAACAAGTACGTGTCTTCGCGGGGTAAGTTTGAACAACAAGCAACTGCAGAAAACATCTGCATTTCTGGAGATCAGATGCTGTTTTATGAAGAAAGGAGCTTGAGTAGAAATGAAGTTTATGCAAATGGAAATGAGTTCTGAATTGGTGTAAATTACATATGAATTGGAAATCATGATAATTGACATAATGATTTGGGGAACTTCATAAATTCTTAGCTCAAAGAATGAATGGATGCAGAGGGGAGACAGCTTTTGAAAGGGAAACAATATATCAAAGTTAAGCCATGTGTTCGCTTTTAGGGAGGGGGGGAGGGGGGGGGGGGGTTAATTTCGTGAAATAGTTAAATTTACAACTGATAATTGAAAAATAGCCACAGTTTCAAAAGTGATCGAAATTTAGCCACGTTTTCATGTAAAGATAAAATCTGAATAAAAATACTCTTAAAAATCCAGAAAAATTCTAGCATAATATGCTGGAATTCGAATTTTTTACATATGAGATTCCGCATAATGTGTTGGAGTTCTAACATAATATGCTGAAAGTTTATATGCAAGAGCTCCATAATCCAGCATATTATGCTTTAACTTTCTGTGTGCTGGAGTTCCAACATAATATGCTTGAAGTTTATGCGCAAGAGCTCTATAATCCAGCATATTCTGCTTGAACTTTCCATGTTTCAGAAAAATAATTGTTATTTTCAATTACTTTGCAAACGCTGGCTATTTTTTAATTACCGGTCTGAAAACTGGCTAGCTCGTGCTATTTTAATCTTTTACAAATAGCCAACAACTATGAATCCACTAATCTAATGAACTAAACCAATGTACCAAGTATTCTAAACTATAGTCAATATGTACAGTCAATACGTACTTCCAAACAACCCCTACAACCCGCTCCCAAGTTGGAGTATGAACCACAAAGGCACGGTGACCGGTAGAAAAATCGAATTAAATCGAAAAATTGTATTAATCCGACTTAATAATTTAATATTTATTAAATTTGGTTTGTTTGAATAAAAATATATATCAAATCGACATATAAATATATTCATTCTTCTAAAAATTTAAGAGTGTATATAATTTCTCTTTTAAAAAGTAGTCTAAAAGTATTGGTATCTTTACTTGAAACATATTACTTAATATGACTGTTATAGACTCTTCGTTCTTTCATTTTCACAAGCTAATATTTATTAACTCATATATCCTTTTTAAACAACAATTCCAAAGCTGAAACAAGACATATACTAATTATTTAAATTTCATATTTGTTAAGTGATAATAGGTGAATTAGACTATTAGGCCCTAAAGAACCACATTTTTGTATAGCTTTATGGTAAAAAGTGATAACCAAATGCTCTGATTAGTGCTTTTTCATGCTTTGCAGGCTATATCCAATGAAAAAAGTATGTGGAGTACTTTTGGGATCACTTATGGAGAAAAGGAGGCTAATCATATAATACCCACAAAGTGCACCAAGCGAAGGGACAAAACCAGAACTGAAGCTGGCCTGCCGCTGTCCGGGCGTAACCGCGGTAGGACCGCGGCAGAACATTGCTGCAGATTCAGAGGACCATTCTAGCCGCGGTCCTGGCGTAACCGCGGTGGGACCGCGGCAGGACGCAGAAACTTCAGGGACCAAAGTGTCAAGTCGGGAAAATTTGGTGTAAAACCCTTATAAGATGTAGAAATTTGGCCACATTAGGGCAGACTTGTTTTGGAGAATACTTTTGCAAGATACACAAGTGTGAGAAATCACCCAAAAACATCATAGTTCTTTATCTCTTCTTTTTCTTGCTATTTTCGATTAAGAATATTTTCGTAGTTTATCCTTACGTTGTTATGAGTAGCTAAATACTTTAGTCTAAGGTTTTGATGGAACCTATTGAAGGATGAACTTCTTGATTATGTTAATATAGTTTGCCAGTTAATCTCTATTTGTTCAACTACGTGTTTGTTGTAGTTAATTGACAGGATCCTCAATTAGTTGTGCCTATTTAGTGTGCATAACTCGGAAGAGAGTGCATATTTAGGTAATTGTTGAACAACACCACTCCCAAAGTATAAGAGGGATCTATAACTGCAGGTTTAAAGGCGGGATTAGGGATAACGAAGCCTTGGGTGCGATCTAAAGTGAGCTGTAATAAACAAAGTCAGCTAGCGTATCTCGGGAGAGTGCGTCTAGTAAATTATCGCGATTACTCGGGAGAGATTTACGGTAAAAAGAGTGCTCATGATTGATAGAGATGGTTTGGTGAATCTATATGAAACATAACCGGAAGGGATTCCATCAATAGGGGAAATCGCTACCTTAGAACCTTCTCATTATTGTTTTCAACCCAAGCATATTTAGTTTACAGCTGTTTATTTACTTTCAGTCTTAGTTATTAGAAATACCATCAACTATTGTTTACAACGTTTGGGGAAGTTGATTATAAAGAATTTAGTAAATCCAACAAAAGTAATTGATAGGTTAATTCTCTGTGGATTCGACTCTGGGCTTGTATACCGGGTTATATTTGCAACGTCCGCGTGTCCTTTTATAAGGCATAGTTGGGCGTGATCAAATTTTGGCGTCGTTGCCGGGGAATTAACGGTGTTATCAATTACAATTGAAAGAAGTACAAAAATTCTTAGTGTAGTCAGTTTTCTCTATACCCAATTTTTACATTGAAATTTTAACGTTTGTTGACTTGGTTGCACAGGTGCATGCCTAGAAACTCATCGAGATCTTGTGAAGTATTAGAAGCATTATCAGATCCCGAGAAATTTTTCAGGGCTTTGAATCGGGCCAACCGGCAAAACAAACAACAACCAACAACTGCACAATTCGAAACAATCATGAGAGATAACCAGGAAAACCCAGCAGTACCAATAGCGCCAGCGCCAGAGGCTGCTCTCTATGACTGGGCACAACCCACAGCTGAGAATCTATCCACAACGATAGTAGTCCCGCAGATACAGGCTGAGTCATTCCAAATCACAAATAACATGCTGCACTTTTTACAGAATAAGGGACTATTTTCGGGGTCACAAGTTGAAGATCCTCAGCAGCACTTGAAGAATTTCTTGTCTATCTACAAAACCCAAAGGCAACCCAATGTAACTCCGGAAGCAATCAAGTTGTTATTGTTTCCATTCTCAGTGA
>NC_031994.1:33803562-33857673 GCF_001879085.1 Nicotiana attenuata
CTCAAGAAGAAAATACCATTCAGAAGGAGACCGAGGAAGAAGCTGAAACAGTCCAGGAGCCAATAGTTGATGTAGCAGCTGATAAAGATCGGTCACAATTGATTGGGAAGAAGAGACCTCCTGCACCCTTCCCTCAGAGGCTGGCTAAGTACAAAAAGGAGGAGCAATACAAGAAGTTCTTTGAAATGCTAAAGCAAATCCAGGTAAATATACCATTGATTGAAGCTTTGAAGGAGATGCCTGGGTATGCAAAAATGATGAAGGACTTGATGTCCCGAAAGTTTGATTTTCAAGACTTGGCCACAGTTACTCTTACTCAGACCTGTAGTGCAGTGGTAACTAGACCAATTGCGGAAAAGCTGTCTGACCCAGGGAGCTTTACAATTCCATGCACTATTGGTAATTTTGCTTTTGCTAAGGCACTGTGTGATCTAGGGGCCAGCATCAATCTTATGCCCCTGGCAATTTATAAGAGGCTGGGCATTGGAAGAGCTAGACCCACCTCTATGTTGTTGCAGCTGGCTGACAGGACTGTGAAACGAACCTCTGGTATCCTGGATGATGTGCTGATTCAGGTCGGGAAATTTGTGTTCCCTGCAGATTTTGTGATCCTAGACTGCAAGGTGGATGAAGAGATTCCCATAATTTTGGGAAGACCGTTCCTGGCCACGGGGAGAGCTCTAATTGATTGTGAGACTGGGGAGCTCAAGATGAGACTGAACGATGAAGAATAACATTCAATGTGCAGAAATCTATGAGGCGACCGAGTGAATTCGCCAATTGCTCTCTTATTGATGCCGTGGATGTAATTGTAGAGACTGACGATGAAAGGCTGACTATTGAGGACCCCCTTGCTGCATGTTTAATGAATTTGGATGAGGTAAATGGAGAGGATCTGGCGGAATGGGTGTTGGCGCTAGAGGGTAGAAGATTCTGGGATAGGACTCTAAAATTTGAGCCCTTGCACTTGGAAAATCGAGAAACTCCTCCAGCCAAGCCATCAATTGAAGAACCACCAAAGCTGGAGTTAAAGCCATTGCCCGTCCATCTCAGGTATGAATTTCTTGGACCTAACTCCACATTACCTGTTATTATCTCATCTAGTTTGTTAGATGTGCAGGTTCAACAACTGTTGCTGGTACTTAAGGAGTGCAAGACTGCCATTGGGTGGACCATGGCAGACATAAAGGGGATCAGCCCCGCCTACTGTATGCACAAAATTCTACTGGAAGAAGGACACAAACCTTCCAGGGAACACCAAAGAAGGTTGAACCCCAATATGAAGGAAGTGGTGAAGAAAGAAGTAATCAAGTGGTTAGATGCGGGAATCATTTTTCCAATCTCTGACAGCAGCTGGGTTAGCCCAGTTCAATGTGTTCCTAAAAAGGGTGGCATGACGGTAGTTAAGAATGATAACAATGAATTGATCTCTACAAGAACCGTCACGGGCTGGAGAATTTGTATGGACTATCGAAAGTTAAATCTAGCCACCCGGAAAGACCACTTCCCACTTCCCTTCATTGATCAGATGTTAGACAGATTGGCAGGGAGGTCACATTTCTATTTTCCGGATGGGTACTCAGGGTGCAATCAGATCTCCATTGCACCGGAGGACAGAGAGAAGACCTCTTTCACTTGCGCGTATGGCATTTATGCCTTTCGGAGGATGCCCTTTGGCCTATGCAACGCACCCGACACTTTCTAACGGTGCATGATGGCCATATTCACTGACATGGTAGAGGATATAATGGAGGTGTTCATGGATGACTTCTCAGTGGTGGGGAACTCATTTGATGAGTGCCTGATAAATCTGACTCGTGTGCTGAAACGGTGTATTAAGACTAACCTGATTCTGAATTGGGAGAAGTGCCACTTTATGGTACAAGAGGGCACACTACAAAAAAAATTGCATTTAACGACGACCCAAATCCGTCGCTAAAGGGTCTTTTTCCATCGCTAATCAGGGTTAGCGACGGATTAGCATTTGTTGCTGATTTGCTCGTTGCTAAGCCGTTTGCGACGGAAAAATGGAATCCGTCGCAATATTAGCGACGTTCTAGCGACGAACAATATCCGTTGCTACATTTTGCGACAAAATTTCTGTCGCTATATTAGAAAATTGTGTCGTTAAATTCACAATGCATTTCGTCGTTTGGCATACTTTTGCGACAGAAAGTCTGTCGCTAATCCGTCGCCAATATTTTGAGACTCATTTCAGCTTTTCATTTGGCGACCAAAATCGTCTGTTGCAATCTGTCGCAATGTTATTTTATAAATTTATTTTTGTTACAAATAAATATCCGTCGCAATCTGTCGCAATATTTTTCATACAAATTACTAAAATCCATACAATCTGCCGCATGCACATTGTATGTAAATTACTAGACATCCTTAATAATAACTAAAATTCATACAAATTAACATACTTCAAGGTCCAAAATGATATCAAAATGCATATAGCTAATACAATTAAGTTTGAATTATCCCTAACACCAATAATAAAGTTCAAACCAAAAAGGTGCGAATTATCCCTAACACCAACAATAAAGTTCAAAACAAAAAGCTTCCAAACCAAAAAGATGCGAATTATCCCTAACACCAATAATAAAGTTTAAAACAAAAAGCTTCCAAATACGAGGCTTAGGGGTTGTCATCATCTAAAACCGATGGATGAACCCCATGAACAGCTTCCTGTAATATTTCCTGATACCTTTCCTGTAAAAGAGGTGTAATAAGTAGTGAAATTAAAACAGTTAAGAATGTTGAGCATTTAATTAACTAATAAAAAAAGGATACTTCTCATACTCTTTACATTGTAGTAAATAAGATTATAAAATACTGGAGTTACATGCACGATTCGAGCTTTCTCATCAAGAAAAGGCTTTCCATCATGCCCATGTGTATGGACATACAAATGTAACTCACTTGGTGTTGGGTCTCGACCCTTTTCAACAGCCTATACAAAAATAAATATTTTTAAAAGGATAAAAATATTACTATAGTAGAACCAGAAGTTTTGTCACACGTCTAAGTTAGCATATGCACATTATCATGTATTATCTCTAGCTGATCATTCTCTATGGCATGCCTTCAATTGGTTCTACTTGTGTGGTAAATAGACTTGCTATTGAATTTATTTGACTGGTTACATTGTGTGTGTAGCAATGTCTGTTTTCTATTTTTGTTTCAACTTTGACATTTTATCATCCTAATAATGAAGTCCAGAATATGTGGTTATCTGGTACAATTGTGGATCAGCAGGAGCAGGATATGGATTCCAAGAAAGTTTGTTGGAGACTACATGAATGCAATATCAAACTGGGCAATTACAACAGACTTCTGCCCACTTTTTGGACCATCTCTTACTCAAGGAAAGCAAACCTATTCTTACTCAAGGAGAAATAACATATTTCTTGGCTTCTGCAAAATATGTTACTCAAGGACCATCTCTTTCATTAAGAACATAACAACAATAAACAGTCTTTTAAACTTAGTAAGTCAAAACTATCATGGATTAGAACTTTCAGGAAACCAAAATAAGCTCAGGGCAGTCATTTAATGACAAACAAATACTAGTAAGGTAACAGGCTATCAAGCAGAGCCTCAGGGCAGTCATGATACTCAGAGAAGATAACAGGCTATCAAGCAGAGCCAAGATATCATACTTTGACTCTTAAACAGAACTATATAAACATAGTAAGATAGAGCTAGCAAGCAGCCTAGATTCCATAGTGTTTAACTAGCAGACAAACCAAAGATGAACGATAATATTTTCTCTGGTAAGGTTACTATAAGCAATTCTTAACACCAACAAGAAGAAATTTTAAGTTCAGAGTTGCAATAAAGATAAGCTGCGATATACTTCAAAAGGAATTTGCACGTGCATGGCTCATAAAAAAAAAGAATCAAGCCGCACACAAGGGGGTGTGTTCAATACATAGTTAAGTAAATAAAAGTGTGACTTTAAAGCTAGCTTTTAGATGAAATTTGACACTCTTAAACAATTATAGTTGCTATGCCGTTGTCAGCTTAGATAACATATTACTGAGTTGTTAAATGGGAAATTGGAGGCACAAGAATTATTTTTTCATTTATATGTTCCCTGTATTTGGAAATCCTATTTATCAAATAGACAATATCACAAATTATAGGTAGTATTGGTTCTTGATTAAAAGGGATGGATAGCAAATTATTATGTTCCTTTCATTTTGAGAATCAGAAGCACATCGAAACTGTAATTATGGTTGTTGCACAGGCTTTGTGCAGCTGTATACACACACACAAAAAAAACAATTACAATATCAAAAAAGAAAAGAAAAAAACAGCACTTCAATACAGTTGGAGCTTATAACAGCAAGCAATACAGTAACCTTTTATTTGGTGAATAAGTATGCCACGTTGTCACCTTTCGAGTCAGTTTCTGTCTTTATAAGTTACCTCAGATTATGCTTGTGTGTAATTGTTGGTTGCTTATCATTTTTATCTTACTTAACAACTTTTCTGACTGAGTTTTTGGTTTTGTCATCTAGCTCCTTGCTTCTCAGGTGATGGACAGCGGGCTGGGGCCTTCACCATCTGTCATTGTGATTGGTGGCGGAGTTGCTGGCCTTGCAGCTGCTCGGGCTCTTTATGATGCATCTTTTCAGGTATGCATGTGAAAAAGCATGTTTTCACTTAGTTGGTGTAAATGGTGATATGTTTAACTAGGATAATATTTTCCGTTAGGTGGTTGTTTTGGAGTCACGAGATAGAATTGGATAATATTTTCCGTGAAAAAGATTACAAAGAAAGCAAATCTATTCTTACTCAAGGAGAAATAACATATTTCTTGGCTTCTGCAAAATGAGAATTCACACTCAATATTCATACAAAAGCCTTTAAATTTTTTATTATAATAGAGCAATAATCACACTACCAATTAAAGAACTGCTACTTTGTATATGGAGGTGGGAGAGGGGGAACCAACCTGATAATTAGTCTCCACATATACAGATGCTTCCAGTTAGTGTTTAAAGAAAGTACCAATGGCTTTTCACAATGGCCACTCCACATATCTTGTTTGTTGTTGTATACTCTATAAGAATCAAGGCAGTTTCTGTGTGCTTTATCAAGGATTATTTTCTACAAAATAGTTGCTTTTAAGATGCAAAATATATTAATTAAGTAACCATGTTCTACTGGACTCTCTTTGTTTTCTGTATATGTAGGCTTACAATTTGAGAGACATAATATCAAACATGATTTTGTTGTCTTATTTTTAGTTGTCTTCGTGGTTTACTTCCTTAACATCTTGCTTAAAAGGAATAGTATCTCATTAAGGTTGTAATTTAACAAACTGTTCTAAGACATTATATTACAAGAATTTGATTCATGGTAAAATTGTGTCTCCAATTGATACACTGAGTATTACTTTAATTCTTGCTAGTAAGTCAAAACTATCATGGATTAGAACTTTCGGGAAACCAAAATAAGCTCAGGGCAGTCATTTAATGACAAACAAATACTAGTAAGGTAACAGGCTATCAAGCAGAGCCTCAGGGCAGTAATGATACTCAGAGAAGATAACAGGCTATCAAGCAGAGCCAAGATAATCATACTTTGACTCTTAAACAGAACTATATAAACATAGTAAGGTAGAGCTAGCAAGCAGCCTAGATTCCATAGTGTTTAACTAGCAGACAAACCAAAGATGATGGATACCATGATATCTGGTAAGGTTACTATAAGCAATTCTTAACACCAACAAGAAGAAATTTTAAGTTCAGAGTTGCAATAAAGCTAAGCTGCGATATACTTACAAGTCTCTTGCGATACTCCCCAATGGAGACAGAGCCGCCTGTGTGAGTCCAGGTGGAGACTCCAACCCTACCGCCACGACGATTGTTTGCATTTATTTCTGACTTTTCAACACACTTGGGATCTTTTCAAAGTTGTTCCCAACTTTCCCACACTTCTACTGGAACACCTCTTGGCCTACTTTTTTTAGTTTTCATTTTGGAAATGAAATCTTTGTACCTTATTGATGCCTTATTCTCCCATTGGCTCCGCACTGCATTGTCAATGGAAGAGTCCCAATAGAATTTCTTCTGAAATAATTTTATAAAGTAATAACATTAATATCTTATTTATAACAGTTAATACACTTCCTAAATTCATTATATAATGAGAAATTATACCTTGAATTCTCCCCAATAAAAGTTTTTTATCTCGCCAGAGACACTTTTCCAATTGATTCCATTGGGATCAAGTTCATGCTTGAAAGATTTAAATATTTACCTCAGCTGTAAAGAGTTGGAATCATGAATTTATTTTTGAGTTCATTATATATGCAGAACCGAGATAAACGAATTACTAATTAAGATCCGCAATTATATGGAGGAATCTGAAAACCTTGTGTTGCAGCTGGACTGTAGACTATTAAACTTGAAAGACCTACGGCCTTCCTTTCCTTGTTTGGAAGGATTTACAACAATAAGCTCACCATTTTCTCCAATGTATTCAACAACTGATTGTTTTTCCTTTTGTCCACGAAGGAACGGCCTAATCCGACAATACACTCTGATATTTCCTAATTGAAAAATAACCATAAGTAAATGAAAAAGAAAGGTAATAAATTTCAGTTCTCAAAATTATTAAAACTTCATTATATTATCGCACCTTTTAGCTCCTGCACCTCATTGTGCAGTTTGCAATTCTCAGCAAGGACTGCAGAGTAGTTAGCAGCTGCATGTCCTAGTGCTCTAACTTTTTCACCTGCAGTAGAAATTTTATTCCATATGGGAAATCCATTTAAGTCAATATTAAAACTTGTGCTGATATCTTATACTTGTATTGCAATCAATAAACGACGTTATTATAACACTTCAAGCAGCTGAACTGACCTATTTGATTGAATTCCTCTGCATAGCTCTTTTGTGCTTTTACAATTTCTTGACTTATTAACTGAGAAGAAAACCTTAGTTCCTGAACATTCATGGAGGTTAAATTCACACGTGCTACAACACTGACATTTCAGAAAAAAGTAAGAAAAGATCCTATCTTGACAATTAAACCAGAAACACAAGTCAAACCATGAAAGAAAAGAACTTTTCATACAAAAAAGCCCCCTTTTACAATTAAAATCTGATAAAGCTCCAAGCCCTAGCTGCTCCAAATTGATGCAAATAAAGTAAGAAGAAAACAATTAATTTGAAAATGTTCACTCTCATGCAGAGCAATGAACATAGTATTCGTAGTCATTAGCACTGCCATCAAGCTACTGATTCATAAGAAAAAGAAGAAGAAACAAATTAAAGCCATCTACACACCTTAGATTTCACGTTGGCTACTAATTTTTGCTCTTGTTCTTGCCCTCAAGTGTGTTTTCCATTGATTTTGCTCCCAGCCGCCCATATTTGCTCCCAGCGTTCTACACTGTTAGAAGAAGAAGAGACCGAACTTTTACTAATTTTGTGCCCTGGGTAAATAATTAAGTGATCTTCAGCGACGGATTTACTACGGCTTAATTTCCGTCGCTAATAATGATATTTTTGTTTGGCTGGATATAACATTATCGACGGAAATTTCCGTAGCAAGGAGCTTAAAAAAAATTTGATACAGAAATTAAGCATAGCGACGGAAATTTCGTTGCTAATTCCGTCGCTGAAGGTAAATAAATCTTGTCCCTCAGGTTTTGTCGCTAAATCCGTAGCTAAATTGAGGGCGCCAATATTTAGCGTCAATATTTAGCGACGATTTTTAGATTTCTTCGCTATTCCGTCGCTAAATTATATACTAATTATTTTTTGGATTTTTTTGCAACGAAACTGTTGTTCCGTAGCTAATCCATCGCTAATCAGCGACGGAACTAAGTTTGTCGCTAAAATCCGTCGCTAAATGCAGTTTTTTTTGTAGTGGCATAGTCTTGGGACACCAGGTGTCAAGCAAAGGCATTGAGGTGGATCGTGCTAAGGTAGATGTAATAGCAAAGCTACCCCCTCCAACTTCAGTCAAAGCAATCCGAAGCTTCCTCGGGCACGCCGGTTTCTATCGGCGATTCATAAAAGACTTCTCAAAAATTGCCAACCCTCTCTGTAAGTTGTTAGAAAAAGATCACCCTTTCTTGTTTTCCGATGATTGCAGGGTAGCATTCGAGGAGCTGAAAAAGAGGCTGGTCACAGCACCTATCATAGTTGCCCCCGACTGGGAGCAACCGTTCGAACTCATGTGTGATGCTAGTGACTACGCAGTGGGGGCAGTGCTGGGACAGCGGAAAGACAAGATGATGCATCCAATATACTATGCTAGTAGAACGCTGAGTGGAGCCCAGCTGAACTACACTGTCACTGAGAAGGAGATGTTGGCTGTGGTGTTTGCTTTCGACAAGTTCAGATCGTATCTGATTGGGTCTAAGGTAATTGTATACACTGACCATGCAGCTCTCAGGTACTTGATTGAGAAGAAGGAGTCTAAGCCGCGCCTGATTCGTTGGGTGTTGCTACTGCAAGAATTCGACCTTGAAATTCGTGACCGTAAGGGCACAGAGAATCAAGTCGCTGATCATCTATCTCGACTTGAGGGAGCTGAAAATGCGGTTGAGGTTGAGGACATTCTGGAAACTTTTCCAGACGAGCAGCTGCTCGCTACTAGTCTTGAGGAAGCGCCATGGTATGCAGACTTTGCTAATTACCTGGCCAGTGGTATAGTTCCTTATGACCTCTCATCTGTCCAAAGAAAAAAGTTTTATCGTGATAGCCGCATGTATTATTGGGACGAGCCTTATCTGTTTAGAATATGTGTTGACAATATGATCCGGAGGTGTGTCCCCGAGATAGAACAATCTTCTGTTTTGCAGGCTTGTCACGCATCAGCATATGGAGGACATTTTGGAGGGGTCAGGACAGCTGCGAAAGTGCTTGAGGCCGGATTCTTTTGGCCAACAGTGTTTAGAGATGCGCACCTATGGGTGAAGGGCTGCAATGAATGTCAGCGAACTGGGAACATCTCCCGTCGCCACGAGATGCCCATGAACCCGATTCAAGAGGTGGAAGTGTTTGATGTCTGGGGGATTGACTTCATGGGTCCCTTCGTCAGCTCCTTTGGCAATAAATACATACTTGTTGCTGTGGATTACGTGTCCAAGTAGGTAGAAGCTACTGCGTTGCCCACTAATGATGCAAGAGTAGTGGTGGGATTTTTGGAAAAGAACATATTCACCCGATTTGGGACACCAAGAGCGATTATCAGTGACGGAGGCACTCACTTCTGTAATAGAGCCTTCGAGAAGTTGCTTGCAAAGTATGATGTACGCCACAAGGTGGCCACCCCTTATCACCCGCAAACTAGTGGGCAGGTTGAAGTATCCAACAGAGAGATAAAGAGTGTGTTAACCAAGACTGTGAACGCCACAAGAACTGATTGGGCGAGAAAGCTAGATGATGCACTCTGGGCCTACAGAACTGCTTTTAAAACACCAATTGGCATGTCACCATATAAGTTGGTGTTTGTAAAGGCATGTCACCTGTCAGTGGAACTTGAACATAAAGCGTGGTGGGCATTAAAGCAGCTGAACTTAGATATTGAGGCCGCAGGCACAACTAGAATCACTGACTTGCATGAGCTTGACGAGTTCAGACATCTTGCTTTTGAGAGCACAAGATTGTATAAGGAAAGAATGAAGAGGTTACACGACCAGAACATTGTTGAGCGACATTTCATACCCGGGGACTTGGTATTGCTCTATAACTCAAGATTACGGCTGTTCCCTATAAGCTTAAGTCAAGATGGTCTGGACCGTTTCGAGTGATTGAAGTATTCCCTTCAGCTTCTGTAGAGATTGCCGCAGATAAAGACTCTCGTACATTTAGAGTCAATGGGCAGAGATTGAAACTATATGTAGGCATGAACGAACCAAAGGAAGGGTCTGAGATCCACCTGACTGAACCTCAGAGGTCGAGCGAGCCTTGAATGCGCTCACGTGCGTCGTGCTGCGACGTTAAATCAGGCGCTGCGTGGGAGGCAACCCACGAATGTGTTGTAAGTGTAGTCTGTAATGTCATGTAAAAAAAAAAGAGGTTGAGTGACTCTTAATTGCGCTCGTGCCGCGTCGTGCCGCGGCATTAAATCAGGCGCTTCATGGGAGGCAACCCACGATAGTATAATTTCTAACATATTGTATATATGCAGGATAGTGCAGAGGACTTTGCATCACGAGCCTGAGCATAACATGGGAAAGGTAGGCATTAAAAGAGGTAAAAATAGTGCCTAAGGGGCAAAACAATGAAAAGAACCCCGAAATTAGCATCCAGGAACAGGCTCACCGCGGTCGCGGCGTAACCGCGGTCAGAGACCCTCTCTGAAGATGGTTCACCGCGGTCGCGGCGTAACCGCGGTGGGACCGCGGTCAGAGACCCTCTCTGAAGTTGGTCCACCGCGGTCGCGGCGTAACCGCGGTGGGACCGCGGTGGGACCGCGGTAGGTCGGACCAGGCCCAGGTACGATCTGCAGGAATTTTTTTTTTAATTTTTTTTTCTCTTTTCCCTCTTTAATTAACCTACCCTAACCCCACCCTCCCCATAACCCACCGACTTTTATCTCATCTTCTCTCATCTTCCCCTCTTCTCTCAATTTTCTTTTTTTCCTTCTTCTTCCCAAACTCCTCCTTCTTCCTTCTTCTTCTTTCTCCCGAAACCCACTCTCTTTTCCTTCTTCTTCTTCCCATAACCAAAAACCCCATTTTTTTTTCTTCTTCTTATTCCCTTTCTCCAACCAACCCAACCAAACCCTACCTCTCCACAACCCCCCCCCCCCACCTCTCCATAACCCCCCAAATTTGTCCCCAAGACTCCACGGTATTCTTCAAGTAAGTTGTTCTACTTTTTCTTGTGTTTTATGTACTTTGCATTATATAGTGATTATTGTGTAGAATTCTTGATTTTTGGTTGCAATGGGGTTTTAAACACCAAGTTTGGTGTTGTAGATGGTGTTTGGGGTTGATTTGTGTAGATGTGGGGGTGTGTTCCTAGTTGACAATCTTTGTGTGGGGTGGGTGGTAGTAGCATTTAACTGTTATTAATTTGTGGAAGCTTGCAGGGGGGTCTTATATGGCGGAATTGTGGCATTGATAGTGGTGTGGTGGCAATAGTGGATGTTGTCCATTTTGGCACCTTACTAGATGGTTGTAATGGCCATGCCTAAAAAAACAAAAAAAAAGGAATTGTGTGGTGCCAGTGGGTGGCGAAGTCTGAGTACCCACCCGACTGGCACATGTTTGGCTACCCCTGATCGTTATGCTGACTGGATTGCAGGTACTATGGTCAGAAAGAAGCGTAGGAACTCGGGAAGCACTTCCGAAGTGCCGACGTATGATGCCACCCGGTTCACGTCCGAGGAGGCAGAGGACAGGTTTCATGCTAAAGCTGCAAAAAGCTTTGTCCCTGAGATTGCTATTGACAGGGCTGCCCTCCGTGTAGAAAAACCGGACATGTACGAGGAAATCAGACGGAGGGGGATGGAGCTCTTGTTCGAGGAACCTGAAACGGCCAACCCAATGATAGTCCGGGAGTTCTACGCGAACTGCCCGAAACATATGTGCCGTTCTGTGGTTGTGCGGGGCAAAGTGGTAGATGCCTCATTACTGAAGATTCGCCAGGTCTTGCAGCTGCCTCCGTTCACTGCTGAAACTGATTATTACCACAATTCTCCAGGGGTCGATTGGGACACTCTGATTGAGTCAATATGCTCAGGGGGACGGCCAGTTTGGATATAGGAGTACATGACCCTTCATTCCAAGTCATTCACATGGGAGGCTAAGTGCTGGTTCACCATTATTTGCAGCAGGTTATTGCCCACGGGCAACACGTCAGATGTGAATAGCTTACGGGCTCTATTGGTTTGGTGCTTCGTAACCAGGAAGGACGTTGATGTTGCTAAAATCATTGGAGATGAAATGATCCTCCGGTCACCTCTGATGACTAAGGGGTTTTACTTCCCCTCACTTGTGACGAGGTTATGTCTGCTGGCTGATGTCCCCGCCAGTCCTACGGATGGAACTTTGCCCACAAGAACAGCATTTAGAGCTTCGAAGATCAAAGTGGGCAGAGATGCACCCACTCCCATTGAGCTTGACGACGATGATGACGTCCCAGCACCCATGGTACCACCCAGGAGATCTTATGATGCTGCCGGATCCTCTCGGTAACCCCAAACTGGGGCGGAGTTCTCTAGATCATACTCCAGCCGACCCAGGTTGCCTGCTTTGGAGGAAGAGGTGGCCGAACTTCGCACCTCGGTGGATGGCCTGCATGTACGTTTGGATGCCATGTCTAGACGGCAAGCCAGGTCTGAGAGCCGGATGATGGCTTGGTTCTGTGCTATAGGGAGGGCCTGTAAATTAGACCCCAACACCGTCTCTGACTCCGACTGATGACCAGGGAAGTTCTCTTACCTTTCTGCGCTTTCATTATTTTATGACATGGGGACATGCCATATTCTTTTTGTGTGGGGTGGGAGACTTGATTTAGTGTGTGTATTGTTAGTGTATATATGCATTAAGTATGTTGTAGTTTTGTGTTTTTGTTTTTGTTTGTATTTATGTTAGACGTCACTGACTTGGCCCAACGACGGACACTTGTCGACGGGTTTCTTGAGGGCTAAGGTCGGATAAAAAAAAATCTAGAACAAAATGACGGACCACTTGGACAGTATTCTTGAGGGAAGTAGTCTAATAAAAAAAAAGCCAAAAAGATTTTTTTATTTTATTTTCTTTTTAGGTAGTGTAGTAATTCCCCCTTGGTTTTTCTTTTGACCACGGTTCTTTTCCAAGGGCTTTTCTTGAACCGGGTTAGGTAGATTTTGTTTTTTTTCTTTAATTTTTTTTAGGGCCCCTTAGGACTCTCTTGGCCTAAGATAGGTGAGGGAAAGAATGCATCCCGTGGTGTACATACCTGCAAATACTTAAAACGAACTTGAGGGTGCGACGTCTAGGCTCACGTGTAGACTCTTAATCTTATGTCTTAATTTTGCACACCTTGTCTTACTTGAATGCTCACGAGAGTGTGTTGACAAACTAATTCGGAATGAGTTACATGCCAAGTGTGTGTGAGGTAATACATGTATTCTATGCTTGCATGCGATACATAGAACTTGCCCGGTGTGTATGCAAAGCGAAATAGAAGTTGTTTGGTCTTAGAGATGATTTAGGCATTTCTTTGTGTAGCCTATATAATTGTGAATCCACCTGTACATATTACCATAGTTAACCTCTTTGAGCCTACAATCCTTTTTATTTGGAAACCACATTACAAGCCTTACTCATTTGTTTGAATTAACCATCTATTTGAACCTTTTCACCTCTCATGAGCACTTGAATTGTTATGAACCTTGTAAAAGTTAAAGTGTGGGGTGGTCGGTTTGGCTTTCGAGTGGAACTAATTGAATAAGGAGAAAGGTGCACTGTTTTGAAAAAGGAAGAGCCACTTGAATTGAAAAAAAAAACTCCTCGATAAGTGGTGGCTCTTGACGCAAGTGTGCTTAAAGAAGAATGGGGTAGTTACATTGATGTGAAGGTGGAATTTTGGGGTGACATAAGGATGAGGTTTAATTGAAAAAATGTATGTATCAAAGTGCTTAGGAAGGTGTAGTCACTCTCATATCTAAATGTATCCTACCCGTTCCGTAGCCTACATTACAACCAAATGAAGCCCTATTGATCTTAGACTGAACAACTCGATTAGTAGAGTATTACACTAAGGGCAAGCTTATGGTGTATCTGTGTGGCATATGAATGTCCTTTGCTGAGAGTGAGTGAATTCGTTCTATCTACAGTTTCTTGTTGTTTGATTTCATGTGTGTGGAACTTCTCTAAAAAATGTAATGTGAGGGCATTTAACTCAAGAAGAAAAAGCAAGTCTTCACTTCTGTGTAGAGTACATAGAGTAAGCATGAGTGTGGCATGGCATTAGAGTCTTCATTTGAGGTGTGGCTGTTGCACTGCTTAGGTTGTTCCTTCATAATGGCGGGTGTGACATAAACGGGGTAATGCATCAAATGATTAGGCCTAGAAGTGTGGTTCAACTTGCTCGAGGACGAGCAAAGATTTAAGTGTGGGGTGTTGATAATAAGTGAATTAGACTATAATTAGGCCCTAAAGAACCACATTTTTGTATAGCTTTATGGTAAAAAGTGATAACCAAATGCTCTGATTAGTGCTTTTTCATGCTTTGCAGGCTATTTCCAATGAAAGAAGTCTATTGAGTACTTTTGGGATCACTTACGGAGAAAAGGAGGCCAATCATACAATACCCACAAAGTGCACCAAGCGAAGGGACAAAACCAGAACTGAAGCTGGCCTGCCGCTGTCCGGGCGTAACCGCGGTAGGACCGCGGCAGAACATTGCTGCAGATTTAGAGGACCATTCTGGCCGCGGTCCTGGCGTAACCGCGGTGGGACCGCGGCAGAACGCAGAAACTTCAGGGGCCAAAGTGTCAAGTCGGAAAAACTTGGTGTAAAACCCTTATAAGATGTAGAAATTCAGCCACATTAGGGCAGACTTGTTTTGGAGAATACTTTTGCAAGATACATAAGTGTGAGAGATCACCAAAAAACATCATAGTTCTTTATCTCTTCTTTTTCTTGCTATTTTCGATTATGAATATTTTCGTAGTTTATCCTTACGTTGTTATGAGTAGCTAAATACTTTAGTCTAAGGTTTTGATGGAACCTATTGAAGGATAAACTTCTTGATTATGTTAATATAGTTTGCCAGTTAATCTCTATTTGTTCAACTACGTGTTTGTTGTAGTTAATTGACAGGATCCTCAATTAGCTGTGCCTATTTAGTGTGCATAACTCGGAAGAGAGTGCATATTTAGGTAATTGTTGAACAACACCACTCCCAAAGTATAAGAGGGATCTATAACTGCAGGTTTAAAGGCGTGATTAGGGATAACGAAGCCTTGGGTGCAATCTAAAGTGAGCTGTAATAAACAAAGTCAGCTAGCGTATCTCGGGAGAGTGCGTCTAGTAAATTATCGCGATTACTCGGGAGAGATTTACGGTAAAAAGAGTGCTCATGATTGATAGAGATGGTTTGGTGAATCTATATGAAACATAACCGGAAGGGATTCCATCAATAGGGGAAATCGCTACCTTAGAACCTTCTCATTATTGTTTTCAACCCAAGCATATTTAGTTTACAGCTGTTTATTTACTTTCAGTCTTAGTTATTAGAAATACCATCAACTATTGTTTACAACGTTTGGGGAAGTTGATTATAAAGAATTTAGTAAATCCAACAAAAGTAATTGATAGGTTAATTCTCTGTGGATTCGACTCCGGGCTTAAATACTCAGGTTATATTTGCAACGTCCGCGTGTCCTTTTATAAGGCATAGTTAGGCGTGATCATTAAGAAATGTAGCTCAAAGTAACAATATAAAACAAGAAGATAAGTAGAATAAGAGAAGAAAAGATAAGTTTCTTATTTCATCAAGTGTTCAAGTGAGACTCCACTGGGGCATTAGCAGAAGATGCTCCAACATTATTTGCCTTTCTTTTGATGGAGTTTTGATAAAGCCTGACAAAATGCTCAGGTGCACGACATTCAATTTTCCAATGACCTTTCATGCCACGGCGGTGGCAGTTACCGCTTTTACCTCTTGAAAGATTATTTTGAGAACCCATATTGTTCTCTCGTTTGCCATGACCACCACGATGACGACTATTATATCGTCTCTTACCATTGCTATGCCCACGTAAATTCATATGGGCATGATTATTATTCTGTCTTTTTTCAGACTTTTCACATCTAGATGCCATATTCGCTTTAAGAAGCGGAGCTGACCCTGTGGGACGGGCTTCATGATTTTTCAGCAAAAGGGTATTATGTTGCTCAGCCACCAGAAGGCATGAGATCAATTCAGAATACTTTTTAAAACCCCTTTCACGGTATTGCTGTTGTAATACATTTGAGGCATGAAAAGTCGTAAGAGTCTTTTACAGCAAATCCTCATCATTCATAACTTCCCCACATAATTTCAATTGGGAAGTTATTCGAGATACAGCAGAGTTATACTCACTTACAGTCTTAAAATCTTGCAACCGTAAGTGCATCCACTCATATCGAGCCCTTGGCAATACCGTAACCTTAAGGTGATCATACCTTTCCTTCAAGCCAGTCCCAATTCACGTGGATCTTTCACTGTTAAATATTCAACCTTCAAACCTTCATCCAAATGATGTCGAAGAAAAATCACGGCCTTCGCTTTGTCCTGGCTTGATGCCTCATTACCCTAAGTAATGGTGTTACCAAGGCCTTTAGCGGCTAAGTGAATCTCAGCATCGAGAACCCATGATAGGTAATTCTTTCCAGAAATGTCAAGAGCCACAAACTCAAGCTTTGACAAATTCGACATAGTAAAAACTATCAAAGAAAATAAATAAATTAGAAATAGTAAAAAGAAATAAACGAAAATATTTTCATCAAAGGGTCAATCTGATCATATCCCATAAAAATAATAACATCAATTGACCAGTTAATTACCATAAAAATACATGAATTAGCTATGCCGCAATAATAAATATAAACATATAATTCTTCAAAATAAACAAAAACAATTTTTTTCGAAAGTCATTAGTCGTAAGGAAAGAAATCGGGAAATCATTTGATAGAGTATTAAAATAGTAGGAAAACTATTTCAACTAATCTTAACTATTCTGACAAACATGTCAACTATTGGCATTAAACATAATGCACTCAGTATAATTGTCATATTTCATTTTTACAAGACAACACATAATTCTAATTGAGTAAATCCAAAAGAAGTAGATTCTACATAAAAGAAATGCGTAGCAACAATTTGATAATTTGAACACTAGGTTGTAGATATATACCTTTGCAAGTGGAATTCAATCTTGAGGTTAGAGACTTCGTGCTCATAACGTGTTAAGAAATGTAGCTCAAAGTAACACTTGAACACTTGATGAAATAAGAAAGTTATCTCTTCTTCTCTTATTCTACTTATCTTCTTATTTTATATTGTTACTTTGAGCTACATTTCTTAAAAATATTAAGTTTTTCATCTATTTTTAACGTGAGTTCTTATTATTATCTTTACACAATTTCCGTAAATCTAAGAGAAAGAGTTTGTTAAATATTTGACGGAGACTAAAACTGCTCACTTTTGATAAACTTAAAGGATCAAACTGATGAAAAGATATTTAAGGGACTAGTTTGATCTACCCCAAACATTAGGGACCATTTTTATCATTTTCTCTCCTCTTCTCCCCCATTTTCTGTTCCATCTTTTGTTGCTTTTCAGAGGCAAAACCCTAACAGGAAAAGGTGCCATGAGCTCATCTTTGTTCTGAATTCTTCTTTAAGCCCTTAGGAGAAAAGCCCTCTGCAGAAAATGGTAATGAATCATTTTTTGCTTTGAAAGAGAAAAGATTAAATTTTTTATCTACATGTTTTTCTCATACATATCTACTTAGCTAGAATTGCTAAGTAATCGTCCGATTTACTTATTTATTTCATGCGATTCTTGATTTGGGTTATCGTTCGTAAGATGATTTATAGTTTTTTATGTATCTCTGATTTTTTCTGCTAGTTGTGTTGATAAAGTTTGAAGCTTTGCTTTTGCCCCCATATGAAATTCGAGTTTTATCTGTTAACTTAGATTAATTATTGCTTAATTATTGCTTTAGGTGTTCTATACTGCCTAAGCATCTTCTTTTTTTCATATCATTTCTGCCGACTCCAACTAGCTTGTGACTGAGGAGTAGTTCTTTTTGTTTACTCCCAAGTTCACTCTTTTTTGCTGTTGTCTGTTTAAAATATCTTTGCAGTGTAATTTTTGGATCTCCACTATTGCTCCCAAACACAAGCAAGAGAGATTTGAAATTTCTCTCTGTGTCATTCTTCGGTTAGGTTTGGTTTAGATAATATTTCCTTTCCCTTTGAGATAATTCTGGAATTATTAGGGCGCTCTAACCCAATTGGAGAAAAAAACGCTCCGAGAGTGGGTGGATGAAGGGGACAGAGAAAGGCCCTCATTTGTGGGAAGCAGACGAGAGGGCTCTTAGTGTTTGAAGAGAGTGTTGAGGTTGGATAGTATCGTCCTTGTGCCCATTTGTATTCATATAGTGTCTTCATATTTGCTGTTAGCTGTGGGTTTACTCTTTCGTTGTAAATTCTCCGCTTATTCAACTAGCTTGGGATTAAGGAGAAGTTATTGTTGTTTACTCCCAAGTTCACTCCTTTTTGCTATTGTATGTCTAAAACATCTATGTTGTGTAATTTTTTTAATTCTAGTATTGCTCCCAATCCCAAGCAACAGAGATTTGAAGTTTATGGAAGTGTCATATTTCAGTTAAGTTTGGTTTAGATCATTTTCCTTTCTATTTGAGATAACTCTTGAATTGTTAGGCCTCTCTAACCCAATTGGAATAGAAAAAGTTCCGATGTGGATGAAGGAGATGGAGAAAGGCCCTCATTTGTCGGAAGTAGATGGGAGGGCTCTTGATATTTAAACTTGAAGTGGGATATCATCATTTTTGTGCCCATTTGTGTTCATATAGTATCTTCCTATTTGTTGATGGATGTGTGTTTTCCCTTTTGTGTTGTAAGTTGTAGGTGCTTCACTTGCATCATTTGCAAGATACTTTCTATTTGTTGTTAAACTTGTTTTACTTAGTTTGTGATGTATCCTTTGGAATAATAGTTCACATGCATGTTTCACATTCTAATGTTTAGTTTCCATATTCTTTTACTCACTTTCACGCAGTTCTTCATTCTTTTCTGTCTCCCTTCAGTTTCATTTTTTCCACATATTATCCCCAAGTATTTTGCCTTATATATATGTCAGATGTATTACATGAATTTTAAGCAGCAATAATAGTAGCCCAAGGGCCTTGCTCGAGTGGTAAACGTGCAATCCGTGATGTGTGGCTTAAGCTCACATCACGAGTTCGCACCTTGCTGCATGCAAAAGTATGGTATTTAAGTGGAGAAGGGTAGAGGGGCAGGCCCGTTATCCCTTGAGCTTTGAACAATGTGCCAACTGGTTCTCACGAATTTCTTGATTACCAAAAAAAATTTAAGCAGTAGTGTAATTGTGTAAACAAGCTGCTTCTTGCGTTTGATGTGGTTTAAATACACTGGTTATTTTCCTTCTCGAGAATGCACTGGTTATTTTGTAGCGATTATAATTGAGATCATACTTATCTGTGCATCAGACGACACCATTGATAGTGGGACTGTCTGTTGCTGCTGCTGCATATGCTGGAAGGTATGGCATCCAAGCTTGGCAAGCATTCAAGGCCAGACCACCCACTGCAAGAATGCGTAAATTTTATGAAGGAGGTTTTCAGCCTACAATGACGAGGAGAGAAGCAGCTCTTATTCTCGGAGTAAGGTATGTTCTGTCATTCTTGTTAAGGCATGGTGGGATTTCCAATGTCTAATGTGCAAAATCATCTTTCGTGAAGGCCTCGTATTTTTTCAATCACAAAGAACTTGATTTTGCAGTATGTACATTTTAATCTGATATGGCCCCAGGGTTTTCGGTCTAATGGCAAGAGCATAGCTTGTGATGTGTGGCTAAAGCGCGTGTCAAGGGTTCGAACCTTGCCGCAGACAAAAGCCTTTTTAAGTGGAGAAGGGTAGAGGGGCGGACCCATTATCCACTAAGACAAAAGACTACCCTATGACACTGTCAATATCTGTACCTTAATTGTATCAACATTGCTATGACTTAAGCAATGATCAAAAGTTGTAGGATGAAACCTATGTCAAAGTATGTTTAGTATTCTTTATCTTTGGTTCAATTTCCCTAAGTGAACAAAAGCTAGTTGTCAGCCTACATTTGCGCCTTCATTTTGTTTCCTTGTCTTATTCAGGCAGTATTTCCCATACTTAATCATAGAATACATTACAAGTCTGAAGATGCTCATTATTTGCATAGATGAGGAGATTGTTTATGGTTGTTTTGATGGTACTGCATTGATGTAGATATATCCGCAATAATTTTATTGCTGCTATAAGAGATACTAACATTATAATGACTATATGACAATTAAGAGTAGTGTCAATGTGTCCCTTGCTAAAGGATGCAGATATACTTTTTCAAAAAAAAAAGGATGCAGATATATGGTGAAAATAAGTTTTCCATCGTAGATTTTGAACATTTTTTTATTTTCTTATTGCACATTCATTATGACCACTCTAATCCATGCTAATAATGGCTATTTATATTAATAAGAGAAATGTCAATTTATATCCCTTACCATGGAAGCAGTATTGAAGCGATGCAAATACTGATGAAAATTGAGTTCTCTTTAGTGGATTTTGGAGATTTGTTATTTTTTCTGCACAATCATATATACCATTCTAATAAAGTACTTACCAAAAATAAATCCTAGTTAGCATTATTTATTACTCCCTCCGTCCCAATTTATGTGATGCAATTTGACTGACTGTTGAAACTTGCAGTCTAAAACAAGAGATAAATATTTGTGTGGCTGGAAATCATCTCATTAAGGGTAAAATTGGAGTTTAAAATTAAATTATTTCTAAATATAGAAATGTGTCATTCTTTTTTGACAAGCTAAAAAAGAAAGTACATCGCATAAATTGTGATCGAGGGAATATTAGTCTTATAAAAAAATATTGCTCTCTTGATCTCAATTTATATGACATTCTTTCATTTTGGTATGTCCACAAATGTTGACACTATTTCTCCGATAATATTATTTTTTACAACTCACAACTTCAACTATTTAAATTCATTTAACTTTCAAAATCTAAACTGTTATGTGATGTTTTCTCTATTGAACTTCTCAATCATTTACTTAATATTTTCTTTAAGTAATAGGTAAGTATCTTTGTTAACCATACACTAGCCTTCCACAACTCACATCTCCTTTGTTAAACGTAATTAGCGGACTAGCAGTACTTGTGCATTCTTGAAATTCGGGATTGGAATAAGCTAGAGATGTTTAATCGCAGTTGATCTATAAGAAAGGCCCCTCTGAATGACACACTTTTTTAAGCCATCTGATATCCGATACAAATTAGCCCGACTACTCCGGATTCACGTCGCATAGGGCCCTTTAAAGGGGGACCGCGCTTCCTACCATTAATTTTTTATTCCCAGGACTCAAATCGAGACTTCTAATTAAGGGTGGAGGAATGCCATTCATCACATCACATCCATTAGTGGTGAAGGATTAACTACTCAGTCTTTGAAACATGATTCATAGGTGTATTAAATGGTTAATAGCGTAAGTATGGTGGTTCATCATTTGTCTTCTTGGTCAAGTGTTCTATGAGATTGACTCATTGACATTAGTTTGACATGGTTCCTAAGTAAAAAGCTATGCTTTTGGAACAAGTCAAAAGTGCATGCTGGTATCAGGTTTTGATGCTTTTGCACTGAAGACAACTATAGGGACTCTTTGAGATAAAGGCGACAAGACCCTTCTTTCCCTGTTTCCTTTGCATAGATCATATAAACAGTAACATTTGTCTTCTTTTAGAAAGCCATATTTTTTTCATCAGGATTATCTGAGAAGGTTATATCAGATGCTTTTTTCTCTTATTATATCATGATGAGATTCCACTAGTACTTTGTTATGTATGAGGAAATGGTTTGAGACACGAGATGGGTAATCTTTGCTTTCAAATCAAAATGCAGCTTTTAGTACAATATATGGGCAAATAACATATTTAATTAGTTTCTTATTATCCCTCAGGTTTCATCTCCTGACTTTTGCTCTAGTATGCTTTGTCGCCTATCTCTCCCCCCTCCCCGTATTAGGCTTGTGGTTTGGTTGATTGTAATAATATATACTCCCATACTTGTTTAAGTGGAGAAAAGTATTATCAATTCTTTTTCCACCAAGTATGTTCACATTCAACAGATAAGAACTGCAGGAAGATTCTCTGCTCTTTTACTGAATTGATTTCATTGGCATCAACTTCAACAGGGAAAGCACGCCACCAGATAAAGTGAGGGAGGCACATAGGAAAGTGATGGTAGCCAACCATCCAGATGCAGGGGGCAGCCACTACCTTGCTTCAAAAATTAATGAAGCAAAAGACATATTGACTGGAAAGACTAAGAACAGCGGTTCTGCGTTTTAATCTCAACTGAGTCTCCTTGTTGCTTTAGAAGTTCCAAATCATAGTTTAACTGGAGGACGGAGGCCGACCATGCTTTCTGGCACTAGACACTAAAATTTTGAGTGGAAGTGGATTAATTCTTTGGACCAAGAATATGTATATTAGTTGGAGAAGGCAACATTTGTCAGTTGTGCAACATCACTGAATGTGAAGAAGCTTAATGGTGTATTAAGCTAATATGTACTTTATTAATTGATGACACAGTTCATGGTTGAAGTTTGTTTCTTCTTTGTTAGGATGCTGGAAACAAGCATATGTGCTGAATAATCAGATTATTATTATACAACCCTGATAGTACTGAATACTTCCATTATCTTTACAACTGCTTTGACAGCCAGAGTGTCCTGTAACTTAATCCATTTTTAGAAGTGATTCCTGCAATTAAGAAAATGACTTTTTCAGATCTCTTATGTGTAAAAGTAAAACTCCATGTGTAAAATAAGAGGTAGGGTCAAATTTGGCTGCTATACTAATTTGAAATCAAGTAATTTTGCCCATTAGACTTTTGATTAAGTATTATGCCACCTTTATATAAAAGGCGAGCGTTAACATGAGAGTAATTCTAAATCATAGTCTAAAATTGAGGAGTAAATTTTGAACATTTTTCTAAAAGAATTTGGACCGGTTTCATGCTGTAGTTCCCTTAACGACAAGGACATACATACGAGATGATTTGCTTAAGGCAAGGGTATAAATGGATCAAAAATAAAATAGAGGATAAAATTGAGCAATTTTGAAATTTGAATGTTATCGGGCAAAATCGTACCTTTTCCTGATAGATAATGACTGTTCATTCACTAAACCTGGACCTGGTTAAACCGGTCATTTGACGGTTACTCTTAAGTCTTAACCAAATTAAGAGCTCCCGTGTGTGGAAATATGTGGACCAAAAGCGCACAACTGTTTTAATTGAAGATTAAAAATGTTTAGTTTGAAATTAAAAGGACTAAAATTAAAATTTGCTAAAAACGGGAATAAGAAGTGCAATTACCCCTTTACCCCTCGCGCAACTTCCTTAACAGTAAATTCATTTTGTTTCGTAGGAAATCATTTACTCAGGCACTCCTTTTGTATGTGTTAGCATTATCATCTGACGATAGTTTCACAAATTCTGACTAGATCTTCATAAATTTGGTTAATTAATTATTTGACCCCAAAAAAATAAAGAACAAAAATCTGTGGTTTAAGTTTAAACAACCAACTGACAGTGAAAGATAACTTATATAATTAAACAACATATACAATAGGCACATGCATGTGTATTTTATGTATTTAATTAAAGAAAATAGTTGTTCAAACTAATAAAACCATAAAGGTGTACAATATGCCTAAAGAAAGATTACCCCCATCTTTACCAACTAAGCTTTACTAAGATATCACAACTTCCAGAATAAATTAGGTACGATATATACATGCAGATACCGAAATATGTACACAAAACATCATGCATTTACGCAGGGTCTGGGAATGGCCACACACCAAGAAAGTGTAATGTAGGCAATCTACCCTGATGCAAATATCAATGGCTGATTACACGGCTCAAACCTGTGACCTATACAGATACTGAACAAAATGGTTTATTCGCATTCGATATTTGAACTAAATTATACTATTAGTTTATCATGATTAAGTGATAAAATGAGGTAAAAGGTATTCATCATAATTAAGTGGTAATTTTTTTAATGCAAATATATGCAATGCATTTGTTAGTTTGACATACTTAATAGGTACACTACAATTCCTTAGAATCAAAGGGAAAAGCCCTAAAGAATAGATAATGCCAAAACCAGACAGCTCTATACTTTTTTTTTTTTTTTTTGGTCACAGCTCTATACTTTCTTGTACACATGCAAATGCCTATGTAGTACTTATAATGTTTTGATTTCGACAGTCATTTTGCAAAATGTTAGGTTGTTTGGCCTAGAAGTAACATCACTTATCAGGTTGTCCCCTTTAATTAACAATAATTTGGATTTATCTTTTGTATTATTATACCATGTCACATTTCAGGGTCCAAATCATTAACTGGCAAAAATGGTTTGGAGAGGTGCGTGGATAAGTTCCTTAATTTATTTTCTCAAAGTAATTTTGTTTTGAAATATATGACGTTTTAAAAAAAATAAAAATTGTTTTTTTTCCAATTCGTCCCTATTGCTTCAATTATTGAAGTATTAATCAAGCAAAACATTTAAGAGAGAAACAAAAGATTTTAGATAAATATTAATTTTATGATTAAGCCTATTATTTTTTTTAAATGTGTATTTTTAAGGTGAAGTAGAGTGTATTTTCACAACAAACTTGAATAGACTTCATAAATTTGGTTAATGAATTAAAAAAAGGAAAATCCTTTTTTAAAACCTTGATAACTAACTGAAAATGAAGCATAATTTATTTAAGAAGATACAAGTTAGGTACATCATACATGCATATTTTAAATATTTAACTAAAGGAAAAAGTTGTTCAGAACTAACAAAGAAAGTCCTTTTTCAACAAACAGGACGCTAGATAACACAAATTAGGCTAAATACAGACCTTGAAATGAACTCTATAAACAAGTGCAACCCCTTCTGCGCCAACTCTTTATCTTTAATTTGTTGGAGTTATGGTACATTAGAATCAAAGAGACAACTCTAAAGAATCTTTTACCACGTAGCAAAACTCCAAAACCAAAACAGCCAGAGGCAGACCTATGCTCGAAGAGGAGGGATTATCGGACCCCATTAACTTCGATACATTTTTTAAATATATAAGTGTTTATGTTATAAGAGTCATATATTTTACTTGGAACCCCTAAAATCGAAAGTTCGATGGGAGCACTGATTGACCAGGACGTTCAAGTGCCTTTGTCACCTTCAAATCTTGAGTCCGCTTCTGCAAACAGGCCTAATCTTCTTGCACACATGACACATGCAAATAAATTAAATTACATGTTTTTGAGTTAACAATTCATTTTTCAATATGTTAGCTAATTAGTTTTGTTGGGTTGTTTTAAGCTTGTTTTAGCTTAAAAGAGGGAGAATGGGAAATGGAGGAAAAATAAAATATTTGAGTTTCCCTTCTTGACAAAGGGATATTGTCTCATATTGAAAGAGGAAAAGACTTTTGATGGATATATACAATTGCTCTTCTTCTAGCTCTTAAAGAGTTAAGAAGAAGGCAAGCCTCGCGCCATCGTCTTCGTCGCTCGCTCGGCTTGGCTTCGGATTTGGTCGATTGATTGATTGATTTTTCAGACCAAATTTATTTGTTAATATTAAGATCAACGTAATATTATTTTAATCCAAATTGGCCGTTTTTATAACGAAAAATTAATTTTCCTCCGCTCTTTGAATTCCTGTTTTATTTTGCATAAATAGCCATTTATGTAATGGCCGTTTTACGTGAACAGTCATGACAGACCTTCTGAAGAGTTGCACCTCTTCATTTTAACCCAACCTGTTGGCTATAAATAGCACACTATTCCCTCAGATTTTCCATACGAAATTTCTGAGTTCTCCTCTTCCTTTCTGCATTGTTTTTTTATAAAACAATCAACGTAAGTGTGATTTGCTGCCGCCATTTGTGTTCGTTGAAACACTGGGGTTTGAAGTACCGCTACACCAGTGTGTAATCCGTTCTATCCTTGGAGAAAATAATCCGCAATCTCGGGTACTAGGAGGGGATTAAGTTCCTTAAGAAAACACTATGAATTCAGTGGGCTCGAATTAAATTATGTTTCTTCTACATTCTGTTTATACGTTATTTTTCCTTCTCCAGAATTATTTAACAAATATAGTATACTAACAAGCTTAAGGAACTTAATTATTTTCTATATTTGTGTTATACTCACGTTTCTTGAGACTAAAACCTTTGTGGTTTTCTATTCCCGTTTTGGAGACTAAAGCCTTCGTGGTTTTCTACTCCATTTGTTTACTTTAACGTATATTCTGTTATATATGTTATTTGGAGATTATAATCCTAGCAATTTTCTACTCCGTTATAGATTAAAATCTACGTGATTTTCTAATCCAGTTTTATTCGGTTTGAAGATATAAAAATTTTGCCGTTTATTAAACGTTTGTTTGTGTCATTCTTTTATAGAAATGACGACTGAGAACGGAAACCAGACTGCTCCTATGGTGACTGCCAATATATCGCAAGACGAATAACACCGGCATCGACACCGACTGATAAGTAGGGATTTTGACTACTTATTTGCACTCTTTTACTTTCGTTTTAGCTCAAAATTGCTTAAAGGTAAAATTAATAAGATGTGCTTGCTTGCAGGAGTGTTGGAATATGAGCTAAAGAGATGAAAATCAACTCAAGAAGGAGTAATTTTGGACAAGGAATAAAACAAGGCTAAAAGGGCAAAATGCGGACCGCATAATATTGAGTGCGGCCGCAGAACATAAAGATTCCTCTATCAGTTTTCCTTTACAAAGTGCGGAACGCACAATTCTTGTGCGACCGCAGAAGATAAAGTTCAGAGAGATGGGATTTTAGAGTCATGAAGAAATGCGGACCGCACCATTATTGTGCGGCCGCAGAATCAAGAGCGCAGCCGCACTCAGAAATGTGCGGTCCGCAGAAGTCCCCCATGCTAAAGTCCAAGGTCAAGAAATGCAGACCGCACCATTTTTGTGCGGCCGCAGAATCAAGAGTGCGGCCGCAGAAGTCCAACCTGTCAAGCCAAGTCTCAATGTGCGGAGCGCACACATAATTGTGCAGCCGCACAACCTTCGCAGAGGCAATTTTGTCCTACAATTTTAGCTGGGTATAAATAGATCTTTTTGTCATTTTTAGGAAAAGTTTTGTGCACCTGAGAATAGATAGCCGTTTTTCTTTGTTGTATTGGGCAACCTTGTATTAGTTTAACATTTTAACATTAGATTTTTCTCCCTTAATTATCTAGTATGAATTTTATCTTAGATTCTTCTTTAATTTCTGCATTTTCCATGAGTAGCTAAACCTATAGCTAGGGTTGTGACCCAACACTAGTGTGGTACTTAATGAGTGATTGACTTAGGGCTTATTTATGATTGGGTATATGATATTTAGCCTAGTTCTTGCTTGAATTTGAGAATTGATGGTTGCAAACATTGGCTCATGCCTAATTGACTTAGTCTCTACTTGAGAAAGAGAGAGACTAAGTCTAGGAAAACTTGGCTAACAAGAAACTGGGGTGAACTCAAGAAATTGATAGCCCCAATTAAAGGGTCAAATCTAGAGATAGTAAGATCCGACTTGAGCACATATCACTTGTTTTGTGAAATACCCATTTGGACTTGAGAAAGCCAAATTGAGAAAAATCACTCAAACTACCAAGAGGTATAGAGTGAGTAATCGCGTGTGATTGCTATATTGTATCTCGATCAACCAAACATGCCCTAAAGCTCTCAACTCGTTAGATATCCATCTAGGCGAAAGTTACAACCCTAGATCTTTTATCAACTTGAAAAACAACAATACCAAAAATATTGTCTCTTAGCTTTTTTTAGTTACAAGCATTAACATAATCATTAGAAGTAGAAAGAAACAACCAATCATGTGAAAGTGTAATCTTGAGCACGTCATACACTAGACTTGGTATATACCTAATCCCATATAAAGCTCTCTGTGGAATCGACCCCGACTCGTGTTGGCTATTTAAAATTGCATTGACCGCCTCACAATCCCAATTAGTGGTGTGAGTTTGGGCGACATCAATTTTTGGCGCCGTTGCCGGGGAGCTAAAAAATGGATTTGGCTATATATTTGGTTTTGTGTGTGATTTGTCTTCTTTTCCTTCCGAGTTACTAATCTTTTTGTGAAACAATTGTAGGTGATACAATGGCTCTCAACAACAATGATCCTCTTGGAAACGTGCCATCAGGGGATGATGATGACCAAGTTGACGAGGTTCCTCTTGAACCTCAAGGAAATAGAGGAGGCCGCCCGCCTCAAGACAACGTTCCTGTTCCTCCCCCACCTCCTCCAAGAGAGGCGGCACACCGGTTGTTTCCGAATGAAGGATACGGAAGTGCCATAGTCCCGCCCCGCATTAGGGCGGGCAACTTTCAAATCACAAATGTCATGCTTACACTGTTGGAACAACGGGGATTATTCACCAGGGCTCCAAATCAAAATGCGTACAAGCACTTGAAAGGGTTTGTTGACACTTGCTGGGGGAGAAAACAAACCAACGTCTCTAAGGATGCTTTGCGGTTGAGGCTATTCCTTTTCTCTCTATGGGGGAAAGCATTGGATTGGTTGGAGAGGTTGCCAAATCATTCTATCCATACATGGGATGAATTGGACGAGAAATTTATTTCCAAATTCTTTTCTCCTGGGCATATGGCAACTCTGAGGGGATGAGATTCTAGATTTCAAACAAGAACCCAACGAGCCTTTGCACGAGATATGGGAAAGGTACCGAACAATGGTCAAAGAGTGTCCCAACAATGACATGATTGAGGCTATGATTCAACAAACTTTCTATAGGGGATTAACACTACATACCAATGCGTTGTCAACCAACTTGCCGGTGGAAATTTCATGTCAACACCATATGCGGAAGCTTGTGATATCTTAGACAACATGGCGGACACTTCATTGGCATGGCAAAGTAGAGATAATGTGCCTCAAGGTGATACAAATGTGATTCACCTCCACAAAGAGTTACATGATCATGGGCAAGCAATTGCCGAGTTGACCACCACAATGAATCAATTGGCCAAAGTTCAACTACAACAAGTGCAAGGTCTGAAGCAAGTAAATGCAATGGAGGGAGTTAATTTGATGGTGAACAAGAGGAGGCAAATGGGTCCTTAAGTGCAAAACCGGGTTAAAAATTATAAGCAAGATGATAGTGAATTTGATCAAGATGGACAATACAATGAGCAAGAGGAGGAAGTACAATATGTGAACAACTGCAAAGGGCAAAGGAACAACAATCAAGTCCCAAGTCAATAACAATGGCGACCACAAGGGAATCAAGGAAATTGGCATTCAAACGATCAAGGTGGTTGGAACAATCAAAGCAACCAAGGGAATTGAAACAATCAAGGCAATCAAGAAAATTGGAATGGTCAAAATAACCAAAGAAATTGGAGTGGCAATAATCAAGGCTATTAGGGAGGTAATAACCAAGTAGGGTGGAACAACAACAACAACCGGGGGTCGAGTTTTCAAAGGCCTCCGATGTTTCAACAACCAAGCAATCCACCTCCCTATCCTTCTCAAGGTCCGAGCTCTTCTAACAATGAGATGGGTAGAATTGAGAACATGTTTAAGCAAATGATGGATAATAATGCCGACTCCGATGCTCAACTAGCCTCTCACAACACTTCTATTTGCAATTTGGAAGTTCAATTGGGCCAAATCTCGCAAGCTTTGAACACTTGTCCTAAGGGGGCACTACCAAGTGATATGGCGGTGAACCCAAAGGGTGAGAATAATACGGGACATGCTATGGTCGTGACTACAAGAAGTGGAAAAGGTGGAGATGCAACCACCTCAAATCAAAGAAGAGTTGTGGATGATGATGTAGTGGTTCAAGAAGATGAAATTCCAAGCAATGTGGTTCAAGCTAATGAAGAAGTGAGAATTGATATTGATTAAAATGTGGAGGAGACACAAGAAGAAGTGAACCCGTCTAGGGAACACGTAATTGACATGCCGGAACCGGTAGTGCCAAAGGCTAAGGCACCAATGCCAAGGCCTTCTCCTCCATATCCTCAAAAACTTGCCAAGCAAAATAGCGAGAACCAATTCAAAAAGTTTATTGACATGATGAAGAGTTTGTCTATCAATGTACCATTGGTTGAGGCCTTGGAGAAAATGCCGGGCTATGCAAAGTTCATGAAGGATTTGGTGACAAAGAAGAGATCAATGAATTGTGAGTTATCAAGATGACACATCAAGTGAGTGCTATTGTGCACTCAATGGCTCCAAAATTGGAAGATCCGGGCGCTTTCGCAATCCTTGCACTATTGGGAGCACCGACTTCGCCAAAGCTTTATGTAATCTTGGGGCGAGTATCAACTTGATGCCCTACTCGGTGTTCAAAAACTTTGGAGATTGGGAAAAAAGACCCACATCGATGAGGTTACAAATGGCGGATCGTACAATGAAGAGGCCTTTGGGTATATTGATGATGTGTTGGTGTGCGTTGACAAGTTCATCCTCCCGGCAGACTTTGTGATTCTTGATTGTGAAGTGGATTATGAGGTGCCTATTATTTTGGGTAGACCTTTCCTTGCTACGGGGAAGGATCTTATTGATGTGGAAGCCGGTGAGCTCACTTTTCGGGTGGGTGATGAAAAGGTGGTCTTCCATGTGTGCAAATCTATGAGGCAACCGAATAGCAGTGAAGTTTGTTCGTTCGTGGATTTGGTGACCGATGTGATTATTGATGATGCTAGTGCCACAATGAATGTTGAGGATAATTTGGAAGCCGTTTTGCTCAACCTTGAAGATGATGAGGAGAAAGAAGGCTATGTGGAGTGTGTGAATGCATTGCGAGGAATGGGGTCGTACACTTATGAGCCCCGAAGCTATCCTTGGATCTTGAAAATCGGAAGACTCCTCCAACGAAGCCCTCAATCAAGGAGCCTCCCACTCTGGAATTAAAGCCGTTGCCTCCACATCTCAGGTATGAATTCCTTGGCCCTTCTTCTACTTTACCGGTTATTCTTTCCTCCTGTTTTACTAACATGCAAGTCCACATTGGAGGTGCTACAAAGGAGGAAGAGAGCAATCAGATGGATATTGGCGGATATCCGGGGTATAAGCCCCGCCTTTTGCATGCACAAGATTATTTTGGAGGAGGGTGACACACCCTCTGTTGAACATCAAAGGAGGCTAAATGAAGCAATTCAAGAGGTGGTCAAGAAGGAGATCATAAAGTGGTTGGATGCCGGGGTTGTTTACCCCATTTCTGATAGTTTATGGACTTCTCCGGTGCAATGTATCTCAAAGAAAGGGGGCATGACTGTGGTTACCAATGACAAGAACGAGTTGATTCCAACAAGAACGGTGACTGGATAGAGGGTGTGTATGGATTATCGCAAGCTCAACAAAGTTACAAAGAAGATCATTTTCCACTTTCCTTCCTTGATCAAATGCTTGATAGGTTGGCCGGCCGTGCTTTCTATTGTTTCCTCGATGGGTATTCCGGCTACAATCAAATTCTCATTCTTCCAGAGGATCAAGAAAAGACTACTTTCACTTGTCCCTATGGTACTTTCGCATTCTCGCGAATGCCATTTGGTTTGTGTAATGCACCGACGACTTTTCAATGGTGTATGATGGCGATGGCTATTTTCACTGACATGGTGGAGGATATTCTTGAGGTCTTCATGGATGATTTTTCCGTGGTTGGGAATTCTTTTGAAGATTTCTTGAACAATTTGGATAAGGTCTTGGCTAGATGTGAGGAGACAAATTTGGTGTTGAATTGGGAGAAATGTCACTTCATGGTCGAGGAAGGCATAGTCCTCAGCCACAAAATTTCAAAGCATGGTATTGAGGTCGACAAGGCCAAAATTAAGGTCATATCCAAACTCCCTACCCCTACATCTGTGAAGGGAGTGAGGAGTTTCTTGGGTCATGCGGGTTTCTATCGCCGATTCATCAAGGATTTTTCCAAGGTGGTAAAACCTTTGTGTAAACTTTTGGAGAAGGATGCCAAGTTCCATTTCAACGAAGATTGTATGAAGGTATTCGAATAGCTTAAGTTCAAGTTGACTACTACTCCTATTATTACCACAATTGGAGCTTGTCTTTTAAGCTCATATGTGACGCAAGTGATGTGGCGGTTGGTGAAGTTTTGGGGCAACAAACCAACAAAATCTTCCATCCGGCCTACTATGCTAGCAAGACCATGAATGATGCCCAAGTCAACTACACAGTGACCGAAAAAGAGCTCCTTGCTATTGTTTTTGCTATGGAGAAGTTCCGCCCGTACTTAATGGGTACAAAGGTGATTGTTCACACCGACCATGCGGTGCTTTGATATTTGATGAGCAAGAAAGATTCTAAGGCAAGGTTATTGCGGTGGGTGCTTCTATTGCAAGAGTTTGATCTAGAGATTCAAGACCGCAAGGGTAGTGAAAATCAAGTGGTGGACCACTTGTCCCAATTGGAGGAGGAGGGGAGGCCACACGACGGCCTTGAGATCAATGATTCCTTCCCCGACGAACAGTTGCTAGCCATTTCAATGACCGGGATGCCATGGTTCGCCAATTTAGCAAACTATCTTGTGAGTGGCATTGTACCGAATAAGTTCTCTTCAAACCAAAGGAAGAAGCTCAAACGGGATTGCCTTGACTATTATTGGGATGAGCCATACCTTTTCCGGATTTGCACCGGTGGTATGATTCGAAGATGTGTGCCGGAGGAGGAAAAAGTAGAAATTCTTAAGGCTTGCCACTCTTCACCGTATGGTGGTTACAATGGTGGAGCTAGAACTGCAACGAAAGTGTTGAGTTGTGGATTCTATTGGCTTACTCTTTACAAGGACGCTAGTGATCTAGTCAAGCGTTGTGATGAATGTCAAAGGGCCAGTGGGATTTCTAAGAAGAATGAGATGCCTCTCACCACCATCTTGGAAATTGACATCTTTGATGTGTGGGGCATTGATTTCATGGGATCGTTCGTGAGCTCTTGTGGGAACACTTACATTTTGGCAGCTGTGGACTATGTGTCAAAATGGGTTGAAGCTGTGGCTTTACCCAACAACGAAGCTCGAAGTGTGGTGGCATTTTTGAAGAAGAACATCTTTACAATATTTGGTACTCCAAGGGCCATTATTAGTGATATGGGATCGCACTTTTGCAACAAAGCTTTTGATACTTTAATCTCAAAGTATGGTGTCACTCACAAAGTGTCGACCCCCTACCATCCTCAAGCAAGCGGACAAGTTAGTCTCAACCGGGAGATCAAGAGTATTTTGTCAAAGACTGTGAATGCCAACCGGACGGATTGGTCAAGAAAACTTAATGATGCTCTTTGGGCTTATAGAACAGCCTACAAAACACCGATTGGGATGTCTCCATATCGATTGGTATTTGGGAAAGCGTGTCATCTTCTGGTGGAACATGAGCATAAGGCCATGTGGGTTTTGAAGAAGTTGAACCTTGAGTGGGATATCGCCGCAAACTTAAGGGTGGCACAATTGAATGAGCTCGATGAATTTAGGTATCATGCCTACACAAGCTCGTCCCCATACAAGGAGAAGATGAAGTACCTCCATGACAAGTACATCCATAACAAGGAGTTTAAAGAAGGTGATCTTGTGCTACTATTCAATTCCCAATTACAGATGTTTCCGGGCAAGTCGAAGTCTAAATGGAGTGGCCTATTTGAAGTGGTCAATGTAACCCCCTTCGGTTCTTTGGAACTGAAAAATAAGAATGATGAGGTGTTTAGAGTCAATGGGCACCGGGTAAAACACTATCTTGGCAAGGTTGATGATGGCCACATCGTGGTGGTTCTTCATTTCAAATGATTGGTAATCTGCGTCGTGCTGCGTTGTTAAATCAGGCGCTTCTTGGGAGGCAACCCATGTGTCTTTTTCTTTTTCTTTTTCTTCTTCATTAGATAGTTTTTGTTTTATGCTAACTAGTTTTGAAGTGTATGCAGGAATGAGTGTGCATTGCAGGGACTTTGCATGAAAAATTTGGCTAAGTATTGCAAAAGTGTGGACCGCACACTAATTATGCGGACCGCACAATCACTCTGCGGCCGTACAATTCTGTGTGCGGTCGCACAACTGGAAGACCAAAAGTGCAAGCTCTCTGAAGATTGGCTAGTAAAATTTCATGAACAATTTGCGGCCGCACACGAAATTGTGCGGTCCACACTAGTTCTGCGGCCGCACTCACTTTCGTGCGGGCCATAGAAATTCTTCAAAGGTCCAGGTAAAGAGTGCGGTCTGCACTCAAAATTGTGCGACCGCACTCAGCTTAGCTCTTGTACGACTGGTTCAGCCTATTAATAGAACTTTGGTGCACTATTCACAACTTTACACACTTTGAAGTCTTGAAGCCTAAGTAAGCGCAGTGCACATCAAATTGTTTCCCACTTCGCGCTCATTTCATCAATCTAGATCTTGCATCCTTCATCACTGGTATGTTCATTACATCTTTAGATTTTTCAATTTCTTTTAGTTTTTGTTCTTTTGTGTTAGAGTTATTTTTAGGCCTAAAATGTTAATTGATTAGTCATGTGTGCTTAGAATCACTTGGGTACTATCATGTATGCTAATTAGGGACTGGGTAGGCCATTGATCATGATTATTTGCATAAATCATGTCTAATTTGTGAAAAATTGCATGAACCTTAAAGTACTGCCGCGTAAATTCAAATTGTGCGGCCGCACACACTTTTACGCGGTCCGCAGGTCTTAAAGTTTAAGGCAAAAGTATGCATGCAAAGTGCGGACCGCACTCAAAATTTTGCGTCCGCAGAAAAATATGTGCGACCGCACTGTTGGAAGTTCAGAGACCCAGTAGTTTGAACCTGGGGTTGTGCGGTCGCACTCAAATTTGTGCAATACGCATTGTTGGATGTGCGGCCGTACTTTGAAATTGTGAGGTCCGCACTTGGCAGTCCCTGCGGCCGCACTCACTTTTGTGCGGTCTGCACTGCCTCTTCTGAGTCTGTTTTCCTGCAACTGTCATGCATGCATCTGTGTACACAATTGACCTTCAACTCTAACTGATTCCTATTGATATGTATTGAACATAATGGTTAGATCACGTGGAAGAGCAGATACATCAAAAGGGAGGGCTGAACCCTCCACTCGCCATACAAAGAGCAATAAACAAGAAGGCTACGGCCAGCAGAGTCCCAGAATCTTCTGACACCAGTGAAGTCTAGGGAAGCTTCAGAGGGCAACTCTGTACAAGCACATCCAGAAGCCTAATCATAGCAAGTTCAAGGGAGATATCAACTCCGTGACAAATCTTCCACCTCAGCAAGTTCTTCTGAGGGTTCAGATGCTGGTAGCCAGGGTTCAGAGCCTTCCTCTACACACACTCCTCCTACACCAATTGAGTTAGATGATGATGATAATGTCACGGATGATGGTAGAGGAGGTGACACTACAGTGGGAGGTCTAGAGAGGTCAAAGAGGAAGGAAATATGGGAAGATCGGTTTGTGAGTTTGACTGCCTTCACAAGATTCAGAGAGTGGTAGCCCAAGAGATCGCTCACACTTGAGCGACAGTTCTTAATTAAGGATTTGGATATTCACAATCCGAATGTCCTTAGACAATTCGGGGAGCGAAAGGGGTGAAGTGGTTCACCCACAGTGTCATCGATGCAAATGAGCACTTGGTTAAAGAATTTTATGCCAATGTGGCTCACATAAAGAAAGGGACCAAGATAAACAAAGGTTAGAAATCTGAAAGTCCGATTCGACTCCTGCTCTTTGAACATTTATGTGGGCTTTGAAGAAGTAGAGGCAGTCCAGTATTTGGAAAAGCTTGCTATGGGTGATGTCACGACCCAAACTGGAGGGCCATGACTAGCACCCGGCCATACTTACCGAGCACCAACATACATTTTATCTAACCATCTTTATTATCTTTTAGGGCTGACGAGATCAATATAAATGGTAGACATGGGTCGTGGACAACCAACAATAAAATATGATGGCATGAACATACATAACATGGTATGACTAGACAATCAAGAAACTATATATAAGGTACGAGCTACCACGCTACCATAAGAGACTATACAACAAAAACTAGCCGACAAGGCCTACCAAACTATACATGAGTCGACACCTGTCTATGAGCCTCTAAAGGAACATAAGTGTTGACACATAGCCGGAACAGGGCCCCGACATACCCATAATGTCTATAACAAAAATGCATACCAAGACCACGGCAAGTCCGAAGAAGGGATCTCGCCAATCACCGCTGAACTGGACAGCCTACTATGGTGGGGGAGCTACGCCTGCCTGTCTATCAGGACCTGCAGCACGACATGCAGTGTCCACAAATAAAAGGACGTCAGTACGAATAAAGTACTGAGTATGTAAGGCAGGGAACCATAAGTACGAACAATAATGTAAGCAGGGATAGAGAATAAACAACCTGTAACATCTGGGTACCTCTGAGGGCTGCTGACATGAAATGCGTGATACATATGTATATATACATAAACTTTTAAAACATACGCCTCTGTGGGCATCATCATCATCATATCGTACCCGACCGTAATAGGCTTGGTAAAAACATACCCGGCCATCATAAGGCTCGGTAGAATCGTACCCGGCCACGTGGAGCTCGGTAAAACCCAACTGATCAATGGTTGCACAATAGGTGCCATACCCGGCCGTCTATAGCGCGGCTCGGTAGAGTAAAATAGATACATATATATAATGCATGCTCGACTCATGGACTCACGTTCTAAACCTTTCGGAGTGACGTAAGGTCGGTATCCTGTGCACGCGTTATTAGGACTAACTCTTCACCATGAACCTTATAAGAATCAGGAAGTACCAATAACATTGATAACATAAGAATAAGAGAAGCAACATCAACATCAATCGTTCCATAAGAGGGGAAACAATGTAAGTATTGCTAGCTTCTAAGAGTAGAGTATCTTTGGAAGCTCGTTCATTACATTATGTACAATCGGAGTCGTGCAAAGGAAGGAAAGGGATAGCCTCACATACCTTGTATATACTGCCCCAATCTCAAGCTATGCAATTTTCACGACTCCTTAGTCTACAATAAGAGAAACGATACTATAGTTATCATTCAAGCGTCATAACTATTATGTATCGACCACAACCTATTTTACGATGAAACGGACAGCACCTCCCCTATATATATGACTTCACACAATTCCAAACAATCACCAAACAGCCCAAACAACATCAATAATATTCATATTGAGCCTCCCAAAACAGTCCACGCACAACCAAATCACTTCATACATACGACGGCCACCGTAGTCGTGTCAAACGACCCGGAAATGTTACGAAGAACTACCAGCCCACAACCCTACATCTATATGGTGTTTCTCCACACCCTTCCTCCTCCAAAACTCCACAAAACAGTATTAAAACACGCAGCCCAACAGCAACACAAAACAGTCCACAAAACAGTCCGCTACAAGTGAATAACTCGAACTCACGGCTTCCGATCACCGTCCCGTGAGTTCTTACATGTATAGAACGAATTACCATGAATTCACAGCAGAATAAATGTATGAAAGATAGCAGTAAACTCACCTTACTTGTTGGATAACTCAACCCTTATCTTGGTTCGTCAAACTCTAGGGTTTACCCCCAATTTGAACTTGAAAGAGAGGGAAAATCAATTAGGGTTTGTGGATAATTTTTGGGAGGAAGTTTGCAGGGGTTTAGGTCTGGTTATTTGTGAAATATAATGAGGGATATATTGCAGGAGATAAGCCTTTTAATGGGCTCTTTTTCTGACCCGAAATTGCCTCTTTTTGGGCTATCATTTAACCAAGTAGGTGACCCACCTACTTGTCACCTAGCAGCTTGTGCAGTCTCGCAAAAATGTCTATATCTGTCTACTCCAATGTCGTATTGGTAAAAGGTTTAATGAGTTGGAAACTAGACTCATAGATCTTCAATTTGGTGGGTAGATCACCCCGTAATTCCAAGTATATTGGGAGAAAAGCTTAATAACATTTGACCTAAAGTTCAAGTAAAACTATGAACCTAAGTTGCAACAACTCTTGTCGACTTTTGTTTCATAACTCGTTTGACTTCAAGACTATGATACGGATATTTTATGATTCATATACCTTAAAATACGACCTCTTGAGAGTATTAAGAACCCCTAGGTTTACCCAAAAATATGGCTGACAACATCCTTGATTCGTTTAACTTCTAATACTTGTTAACCACCCTTAGACACCTTTGTATCATTTAGGACCAATAGGATTAACCTCTTATCATCTTAAAGATAATCTCTTCATGGATTTACGTCGACGACCTTATGGCATGAACTAACATATGTGAATATGGGTTGTAACAGGTGATGCAGCTCGCCCGTGGCTAGCTGAGATTTTGGCTGCTTAAGGAATACCACCACCGTGGATCACCGCAGGGGTTCCTATAGACGGGGCCACCCTAAATTTTGAAGTTAAAGGGTGGCAGACCTTCATGTGTAGCTGTATTGATCCGTGTTTGAATGAGAACAATCTCTCACTTCCCCGAGCAGTTCTAGTGGCTTCTATTATGGATGGGTACCCGATCAATGTGGGTGCCATCATGTCGACCAATATCACATTAGCTGTCCAAAAAAGTGAAATATCCTACCCTTATCCAAACTTCCTCACAGAGTATTTCAATTATCAAAAGGTGGAGCCGAGGAAATATGATACAAAAGTAAAGGCCAAGAAGCCCTTCTCATGCTACCACCTGCAGGGTGCTGACAACCCAAAGTTCAAGGGTAAGGCAACTACCTCCGCTGGCCAATCTGAGGAGCCAACGGTAGTGGTTACAGATTCGGCTGCTGAGCTATCTACAGCTACCATGCCTTCCACAACAGCCGGTCCTTCCACCGAGACAGCTGACATGCTAACACCTCCACCTGCTAGACCTTCTACATCAGTGCCAGTGCTTGCCTCTTCCACATATCTACTGGCTACGCTGCGAGTCTCCTAGACGTTGGCGAGTCTCAACAACTGGATGCAGGAAGCTACTTCAAAGCTCTTTGATATATCCAGTGCTATTGCAACACAGTCTTTTTCCCCAGCTGCATCCCAGGTACCTTCATCAGTGGAGGAAACATTGTCAAAGATCCTGGAGAATCAGAAGAACATTATGGAGACTCTGGTGCCGCATGGGGAAGCCATTGAGGAGTTGAGAAAGCAAGCAAAGAAGATGCAGAAATCTCAGGATTCGAAGAAGTAGGTGGATAGGTTAAGAAAAAAAGTTGCCAAGATTGCATCTGTCCGAGATCTACCACTGGAGTTACTTATGGAGACTACACCAGTAGCCCCAGCAGCACCAGCAGCCCCCGAGGCATCACAGACAGCAGCTGGCCAGTCTAAAGAGCCAGACCTTACTGCCCACACCGTCGAGGAGATGCTCGAGATGCTCACCAACCCTGTTGTCCCTCAGCCAGGTGATGATGAGATACAGTTGGAGGGAGGATGCCATGCAGACTGAGAACACATAAGAAGTTCTCTTAACTTTGTACCCTTCTTTGTTCTTATTTTTGTTAAGCATTGAGGACAAGGCTTATTTTTATTCGGGGGGGGGGGGGGAGGGGGTTGTCTATTTTGGATGATTCATTGTTACATTGACATTTGGCCTGTAATAACTCTTATACTCTTTTTCTTTTATCTTTATTTTCTCTTTGGTTATGTATATATTCTTCCCTTTCGTTTGATGTATATATTCATTTCCCTTCGGGGTGTATATTCATTTGTCTTACTTTTCGTAGTTTATGACATAGCTTCTTTAGTTTGTTTTTCTTAAGTAGTATAACTTCTTATTCACTTTAGTAGCTTCTTTTTGATTTGTTAGCTTATTTTTATGTTTAAGTGAGCAATAAGCCTTTGGTTTTCTTAATGCCACGATTCTTTCCAAAGGTGGATTTTGTCTGAACCGGGTGGCTCTTCCCAACGATGGATGGCGTGACAACCTTCTTAAGGGATTGAGTCCATTTTTCTTCTTCTTTTATATTTAGGTAAAAAAAGTAGTAAGGAAGAAAAAGGGTCTCAATCATGCTTCACTTGGTACCAACACATTTACCTACGGCCTTATGGTTAAAAACAAGTTATCGGCAGAAAATAGCTCTAGTTGTGACCTTTTGACTCTATGTTGACTTAAGCAGTCATCGAGTGGTTCAGTCGAGCCATTTGTGATTCTCAATCTTAACTAGGGTTATTGTAGGACCTCGACTCCGTTCTCTTTAGCAATCCAGCAGCGTGAGAGGTGAGATATTTAGTTGCAAGTCCAAGTACCCGTGCCAATAGTCTAGAACTTGCGAATGTTTTTTTAGGCGAAATTCTAAGTGTAGCTTGGCTTGAGAAATGATTGTAGGCTCTCTTTGATCCACTTCGAAATCTTCCATAGCCTACCAATGTGATATCCCTAGTCAACCCATTTGAGCGTAAGCTCTTTTCCATTCAATAACCACGTTACAAGCCTTTATCCATTTTGTAATGACCCTCTCTTGGCACCCGATCTTTCCTTAGCATTCTTGAGAAACAATTAGCTAAAGCATAAGTTTGGGGGAGAGACAAGGAGTTTGAAAGTGATATAAAGGTACAAAGATGAGGAAAGAAATGAAGAAAAGGGAAGGCAAAGAAAAGAAAGGAAGAACAAATTGAAAAATGCCAAAAAGAAAGTGAATAAAGTAAAAAAGTTGAAGGGATTCAAAGGAAAAACAAGGATGAAAGGCATGGAGTAAATAGAGGAGGAGAAAAATGAATATCATGACCAAGAAAGAGTGACGCTACGTCTCTCTAGTTCCTCCGAGGAAATAGAAAATGACTCAAAGAGTCGGCAATGTATGAGCCAAAAAGAGAAAATGGAGTGCTTAAGGAAAGATGAACCCATTCTATTCCAAAAAGTCCTACCTTGGTCCAAAAGCCTTCATTACATCCCGAAAAATCCCTACATGATTTCAGGTTGAGTGAGCTTACATTAGTGGTGATTTACATGAGGGGCAAGCATATGATACTTAGAGCCGTACTTGTGACATTCTTTTGAGAGAGATGAGCGAACTTTTCACAATTCTTGAATTGAGTGTTACATTCCAAAGTGAGATATGCTAACGGAGAGTAGAGGAGAAGGAGTTTGGTATCCACAATGACCTACATGATAGAGTGAGTTTCCTTGATGAATAAAGTCAACTCTTGATGCTCTAGTGTCACATTAGAACTATTGTACTCAAAAAGTCAAATCATTGCATTGTTGATAATTCATATGTGTTGTGGGTAATTGTTGGTCCCAATTGATGTGTGATTGATTCACCTTACGCTAGCTGAAATAGATCTTGTCTTGTGGAGGTAGGAATTACCTTATTTGCTTGAGGACAAGCAAAAGCTTAAGTTTGGGGGAGTTGATAAGTAGGGCTTTTGACTACTTATTTACACTCTTTTACTTTCGTTTTAGCTCAAAATTGCTTAAAGGTATTCTCGAAAACTAATAAAATGTGCTTGCTTGCAGGAGTGTTGGAATATGAGCTAAAGAGATGAAAATCAACTCAAGAAGGAGTAACTTTGGACAAGGACCAAAACAAGGCTAAAAGGGCAAAATGCGGACCGCATAATATTGAGTGCGTCCCAAGAACATAAGGATTCCTTTGTTAGTTTTCCTTTACAAAGTGCGGACCGCAAAATTCTTGTGCGGCCGCAGAAGATAAAATTCAGAGAGATGGGATTTTAGAGTCATGAAGAAATGTGGATTGTGCGGCTGCAGAATCAAGAGCGCGGCCGCACTCAGAAATGTGTGGTCCGCAAAAGTCCCCCATGCCAAAGTCCAAGGTCAAGAAATGCGGACCGCACCATTATTGTGCGGCCACAGAATCAAGAGTGCGGCCACACTCAGAATTATGCAGTCCGTAGAAGTTGAAGGAGTGCGGTCGCAATCCAGAATCGTGCGGCAGCAGAAGTCCAACCTATCAAGTCAAGTCTCAATGTGCGGACCGCACACATAATTGTGCGGCCGCAAAACCTCCGCAGGGGCAATTTTGTCCGATAATTTTAGCTGGGTATAAATAGATCTTTTTGTCATTTTTAGGAAAAGTTTTGTTCACCTGAGAACAGATAGCGGTTTTTCTTTGCTGTATTGGTAACCTTGTATTAGTTTAACATTTTAACATTAGATTTTCCTCCCTTAATGATCTAGTATGAATTTCATCTTAGATTCTTCTTTAATTTTTGCATTTTCCATGAGTAGCTAAACCCATAGCTACGGTTGTGACCCAACCCTAGTATGGGTACTTAATGGGTGATTGATTTAGGGCTTATTTATGATTGGGTATATGATATTTAGCCTAGTTCTTGCTTGAATTTGAGAATTGATGGTTGTATATATTGGCTCATGCCTAATTGACTTAGTCTCTACTTGAGAAAGAGAGACTAAGTCTAAGAAAACTTGGCTAACAAGAAATTGGGGTGAACTCAAGAAATTGATAGCCCCAATTAAAGGGTCAAATCAAGAGATAGTAAGACCCGGCTTGAGCATATATCACTTGTTTTGTGAAATACCCATTTGGACTTGAGAAAACCAAATTGGGCAAAATCACTCAAACTATTGCTATATTGTATCCCGATCAACCAAACATGCCCTAAAGCTCTCAACCCGTTAGGTATCCATCTACGCGGAAGTTACAACCCTAGATCTTTTATCAACTTGAAAAACAATAATACCAAAAATATTGTCTCTTAGCTTTTTTTAATTACAAGCATTAGCATAATCATTAGAAGTAGAAAGAAACAACCAATCATGTGGAAGTGCAATCTTGGGCACGTCATACACTATTTGGTATGTACCTAATCCCATATAAAGCTCTTTGTGGAATCAACCCCGAATCGCATTGGGTATTTATAATTGCATCGGCCGCCCCACAATCCCATTTAGTGGTGTGAATTTGGGCGACATCACTGATAACTAGGGATTTTGACGCATTTTATACTCCTTCTTGCTTATGCTTTAATTAGAAATTCATAAAAAATAGTCCCAAAAGGCTCACGGCTTGTGCTTGATTGCAGGTTTGATCATCAAAGTGACGAGATGTCAAAGATCAGCTCAAACGGAGTGAAACTTGCACAAGTGCCAAAGACAAGACAAGCTCAGGCTAAACAGGCCTAGTGCAGCCGCGCACCACTTTGTGCTGTCCGCACTAGGAGATTCAGAGAGGTGATTTTCAGGCTAAGAGGCAGTGCGGTCGCACTACCATTTAGCGCGGTCCGCACTAAGATCAACGCGGCCGCAGTTCATTCTCTGCGGTCCGCGGTGAGGAGAATTAGAGAGTTGCCATTTTCAGAGTTTCAAGCCTCCGCGGTCCGCGGTCCATTTTACGCGGACCGCACTAGAAGCCTCCGCGGCCGCGGTCCATTCTCTGCGGTCCGCGATGCCAAGATTCAGAAACTATTTTTCAAGGCCAAAGCCCCAGTGCGGACCGCGGTCCATTTTATGCGGTCCGCACTAACCCCGCAGGGGCATTTTTGTCCAGATTTTTCAGCCTAGTATAAATAGCTTCTTTTTTCATTTTTAGGGTATCAGATATTGTAATTTAGCTACTGCACTCGTGGGTTCGAGATTCTTAGCTATTTTGGGCACTTTTAGCTACTTTTAATCATTGAATCTTTGTGTTTAACTTAGTGATTAATTAACATGAGATTATCTTCTTCTATTTCTTGTTTTTCTTCTTCAATTATGAGTAGCTAGACCCATAAGCTAGGGTTGTGGCTCAACCCTAGTGTGGGTAATTGATGGGTCTTGTAATTTAGGGCTAAATTGACTATGGGTGTTTGTTATTTGGGCCAATTTCATGGTGAATTTCTGAATTAATGGTTGCAAACACTAGTTTGTGTTAAGTTGACTTGAGCTCTTCTTGAGAAGGAGAGTCTAAATTGGTCCAACAATGAGTTGGGGCGTACTCAAGAGATTGATAGCCCCAATTAAAGGGTTAAACCTCGAGAGATTAATACCCGAATTGAACCATAGTTGCTCGAGCAAATTTGCATACCCAATTTGTCTTGAGAAAGCCAATTCGGGCAAAATCACTCGAACCACCGAGAGGTGTAGAGTGGGTAAAGTCGTGCAACGGTTATAACATACTCCCCAAATATGTCAAACGTGCCTTAGATTCAAGTACCCGTCAATTGACCACCTAGGCGGTAGTCACTACCCTAGTGCCTTTTAAACCTATTTGAACAACTCGTAGCATTATAACTCTTAGAATAATTTAGTTGCAATTACCATTTGTAGTTTGATAATAGTAGAAGTAAACAAAAACCCCGAAAATGAATAGAAGTGTAATTAAGAACACATACACAATTCTACACTAGATAGATACTCGATTCCAACTTCTAGCTCTCTGAGGATTCGATCCCGACCCTAATCGGGTAAAAGCTGCTCCGACCCTCTCTCGTTACATAAATAGTAGTGTGGAGTAGGCCGCGATCACTTTTTGGCGCCGTTGCCGGGGAGCTAACAGTTTTGGCTATCTATTTAGTTAGATTTGTGTTTTGTTCTTCTTTCCTTCTTGTTACTAATTTGTGTGTGTCAATACTACAGGTACCAAAATGGCTTTAAATGCTAATGACCCTCTTGGAAATGTGAATGCGGGGGAGGAGGTAGATGACATTGGAGATGATGAGGTGCCTCTTGTACCTCAAGGACAACATAGAGGCCGTCAGGCCAATGCAAATGACAATATTCCAGACCCTCCTCCGCCACCTCCAAGAGTGGCTCCTAGAGTTCTTCTCAACCAAGGCTATGCGAGTGCTATTGTTCCGCCCCGGATTCGGGCGGGCAATTTTCAAATAACAAACGTGATGCTGACATTGTTGGAGCAGCGTGGGTACTTCACGGGTGCCCCCACTCAAAATGCCTACAAACATCTCAAGGGGTTCGTGGATACCTGTTGGGGGAGCAAGCAAACCAACGTGTCCGAGGATGCACTTAGATTGAGGCTTTTCCCTTTCTCACTTAGGGGGAAAGCATTGGACTGGCTTGAGCGACTTCCCAACCATTCCATCACAACTTGGGATGAGTTGGCGGATAATTTCATTGCCAAATTCTTCTCTCCAGGGCACATGGCAGCACTACGGGATAAGATCTTAGCCTTCAAGCAGGAGCCTACCGAACCATTGCATGAGATTTTGGAGCGTTATAGAACTATGGTGAAGGAATGTCCCAACAATGATATGACAGAGGCGATGATACAACAAACCTTCTATCGGGGCATCAATTCAACGAATCAATGCATATTGAACCAATTGGCTGGGGGTAATTTCATGAAGCTGCCTTATGATGAAGCCTGTGAGATTCTTGATGAAATGGCTGACACATCCTCCTCTTGGCAAAGTAGAGCCAATGTGCCTCAGGGTGACCCCATGGTTACTCATTTGCATAAAGAACTACATGACCATGGACAGGCTATAGCAGAACTTACAACAACAATGAACCAATTGGCAAAGACACAGTTGCAACAAGTCCAAAATCCTCGCCAAGTGAATGCTATGGAGGGTGTTAACATGCTAGTGAACCAAAGAAGGCGAGGAGGTCAACAGAACCAAGGGAATTCGGATCAATTTGATAATGATGGTAATGGGTTTCAAGATGATGGCTATGATGAGCAAAATGAAGAGGTGCAATATGTGAATAATTACCAAGGCCAAAGAGGAAATTCTTCCAACCAACAACAACAATGGCGATCCCAGGGCAATTGGGGTAACCAACAACAAGGCAACACTAATTGGAATAATCAACATCAAGGGAACAATAATTGGGGAAATCAAAATAACAACCGCAACAATCAAGGAAATTGGGGCAACAACAACAATTGGGGTGGAAACAACAACAACCAAGGCGGGTGGAACAATAACCAAGGAAATCAGGGGCAAGGCTTTCAAAGGCCCCCAATGTACCAACAACTGAACAATCCACCTCCTTTTCCATCCCAGGGTCCTAGTTCATCCAACAATGAAATGGGTAGAATTGAAATGATGTTCGAACAAATGATGAAAAAGAATGCGGATTCCGATGCGCAATTGGCTTCTCACAATACTTCAATTAGGAATTTGGAGGTGCAACTAGGTCAAATCTCTCAGTCCTTGAATACACGCCCTAAGGGTGCTCTAACAAGTGATACGGTAGTGAACCCAAAGGGTGGGAACAATCATGTTATGGCGGTAACTACTAGGAGTGGAAGAGGCGGTGATGTGAATGCCTCCAAACAAAAGCAAGTTTTGGGTGATGAAGTTGAGTTGCGAGAAGATGAAGTTCCTTTGGTGGTTGAGAATGTGGTTGATGAGAATGTGAATCAAGAAGTGAGGATTGATATTCAAGATGCCGAGGTGGAAACACAAAATGACCTGAACCCGTCTAGGGAACACGTAATTGACATGCCGGAGCCGGTTGTGCCAAAAGCTAATGCACCCTTGCCTAGGCCCCCTCCACCTTATCCTCAAAAGCTAGCCAAGCAAAAGAACGAGAATCAGTTTAAAAAGTTCATTGACATGATGAAGAGCCTATCTATCAATGTGCCTTTGGTAGAGGCTTTGGAGAAAATGCCTAGCTATGCCAAATTCATGAAAGATTTGGTTACAAAGAAAAGATCAATGGACTGTGAAACTATCAAGATGACCCACCAAATTAGTGCTATAGTGCATTTAATGGCTTTGAAGTTGGAGGATCCCGGTGCTTTAACAATACCTTGCACTATTGGGAGTGCAGACTTTGCTAAAGCTTTGTGTGACCTAGGGGCTAGTATCAATTTGAACCCTACTCAGTTTTCAAGACTTTGGGTATTGGGCCACCAAGGCCAACTTCCATGAGATTGCAAATGGCGGATAGATCAATGAAGCGACCATTGGGTATAGTTGATGATGTGCTTGTCCGGGTGGACAAATTTATCTTGCCAGCTGATTTTGTGATCTTGGATTGTGAGGTGGACTATGAAGTTCCGATAATATTGGGGAGACCTTTCCTTGCTACGGGGAAGGCTCTAGTAGATATGGAAGCAGGGAACTCACTTTCAGGGTGGGTGATGAAAAGGTAGTCTTTAATGTGTGCAAGTCAATGAAGCAGCCCAATTGTATCGAAGTGTGCTCATTTGTGGTTTAGTCACGGCTGTGATAATTGATGATACCATTGCAATGATCAATGTTGAGGACCCTTTGGAGGCCGTATTGTTGAATCTTGATGTCAATGATGATTCGGGCCGAGTGGAGTGCGTGAATGCTTTACATGGAATGAGCTCTTATTCTTAAGAGCCTAGGAAACTTTCTTTGGATCTTGAAAATAGAAAGACACCTCCAACAAAGCCTTCAATTGAGGAACCCTCGGTGTTGGAGTTGAAGCCATTACCTCCACACCTCAGGTATGAATTCTTGGGCTCTAATTCAACTTTACCAGTTATTCTTTCCTCTTGTCTTACTAACATGCAGGTAGATGCCACATTGGCGGTGCTCAAAAGTGGAAAAAGGCAATTGGATGGACTCTAGCTGATATTCGGGGAATAAGCCCCGCATTCTGTATGCACAAGATTATTCTGGAAGATGATGCAAAACCCTTCTTGGAACATCAAAGGAGGCTCAATGAGGCAATGCAAGAAGTTGTGAAAAAAGTGGTGATCAAGTGGTTAGATGCCGGCGTGGTGTATCCTATCTCAGACAGCTCATGGACTTCTCCGGTGCAATGTGTGCCGAAGAAGGGTGGTATGACCGTGGTGGCCAATGCTAATAATGAACTTATTCCAACCCGGACAGTGACCGGATGGAGGGTGTGCATGGACTACCGCAAGCTGAACAAGGTGACCCGCAAGGATCACTTCCCATTGCCTTTCCTGGACCAGATGCTTGATCGCCTTGCTGGGCATGCCTTCTGTGAGCACGTGATTTTTTCCCTATGTGAATTACTCCCATAAATTCAAAAAAAAAATTCCCATTATTTGCAATTTCGTAGATTTTTGTAGCATTTTTCGTTAATTGCTTGCATTTGTCTGCGCATGTTAATTTTGTTTAATTCATGAAAATGTACAAAAATATGTTGCATTTGCATTTAGGATTTAGTTTTACGTTTTTAGATTAATTAGGAAATTAGTTGTTTTATAAAAAGGGGAAAATCACAAAAAATAACTTATTTTTGCACCTTTTAATTTTAGTTTAGATTTTTGGTAGTTTTTCCTTTAATCTGGTTTTTAATTAATTGTGATAATTATTATTTGGAGTTAATTAGTTTAATTTGGCAGGATAATTTGATTTGGGGGTTAATTTAGATTTTTTTTTTTAATTTTGAAAAGAAAAGTAATTTTTGAAAAAAAAATATAAAAAAAAGAAGGGAAAAGAGTGAGGAAATCAGATTTTGGGTCAATTCTCTCAAGCCCAATCATTTAACCCTCAGTTACCCAACCAGAACCAGCCCAAAACCCGGGTCCAACCCAGTCAGCCCTCTTTGATGCCCAAACGACGTAGTTTAGAGTCTCTTAGCTTTAATCCAATCTCAGCCCTTCGTTCATCAGATTTGACGGCTCAAATTACCCCGCCCATTCTCGATTAATATGTCCGAGTCTCTTTTGTTCAACTAAGTCCAAACACCCTTTGTCTCTCACCTCTCCCAAACTCAGAGACGGTGAACCCTAACGCCGCCTCTAAGCGAGTCCTCCATTATCACCGACGAGATAGCTCCAACCACCACCAAAATCCGTCCATGCAATTATCACCCCTCCTTGCATCCTAATCCACCACCATTTTTCCCAAAATCCTCTCCAAATCGGACATGTTTCAAATCTGAAATCGAAGAAGAAGAAAATCTCTCAAGTCCTCGAGTTCTTACGAAGGATTGGGCTTGAAACGAGTATTGCTCGTTTGTTCTCAAAAGAACATACGGTTAATACCAGTTTCGAGTCAAATCGGAGTCGTTTGAGGTTTATCAAGCATTGTCCGTATCCATCTAGGTACTTTTGCTTTTGCCCCTTCGTCTCCATCTTCTATTTGTTCGCATACTCGTATCCTTCTGCTTCTTCTCTTTTCTATCCGATTTCTGGGGTTGAATTTGGTGAAATATTATAACGTTGAATATAGGTTTCTTTGTTTATATGGTGGTCGTACTCATTCCGTGAGCTTTCCAATTGTAGAAATTCTCGCGAATTTTGTTTTAGTTTGTGCATATTGCTCGTTTAAGTTCTGGTTTGTTTTTTTTCTCAGTCGTATGATTAGCTCTGGTTAATTCGAATGTATAGTTTAATTGTACCTCATTTCTTTAATTTAAAAGGAAATCAGTCATGGAAAAAACATTCGAGCAATTATTCTCTTCTATTTCTCATTGAATTTCCAAACGAGCTTCTGATATTGTTTGGGCCTTGAGGCCATTCTCGATTCCTCCAGAGAGCCTGTTAGGTGTTGGGCCAAACTTGACCCGTCTCTACATTAGTTTAGCTGGAGGGGTAATTTTCAAGGGTTTGAGGGGTAGTTTGGGAAAATTGGTTTAGGGAATCTTTGAAAACTGATTGAGGTAGCGTCTAGGAAGCTGGGGCGGGGACTAAATTGAAGTTCTGAATTTTACACTAATGGTACCTAAGCTAAAATGAAAATATCAAAAGGTGCAAAGTGCAAATCTGATTTCTTTTAGGCTGCCTTAATGACTTGCCTATAAAGGCACCATTACTTGATATTCAAGTGAGATTTAAGAGATAAAAATCCTGAAAAAACCTAAGACGGCTAAAAAACTTTGGAAAGCACACTGATTTCTCTGCATTTCTAGGCTAAAAATCACCACAATTCTGCTTGTTTATCTCCTTCAGATTAGCTAGAACTATTGAACTTTCCTTGGTTGTATTTCTGGTTCGAAAGATGGTTTGAGATTGGTTTGAAGTTGGGTGTTGATTCAGTGATTTTCTACTTTTCTTCCGACTGGTTTTAAGTTGCTTTGCTGGTTATTTCCTTAATCTGGGCCTTTTTCTGCTGCTGTTGTCCACTGATTCTTCACTTGCTCTGTTTCTTTTCTTATTTCCAGGTATTCCTTTGAAACTATGATGGAACTGAAGCCTGATTAAGTTTGTATAAAGATCTGTGAACCTGAGTTGGAATTTAAATGGAAAACACTAGTTCTTGCTGTAATTACTGCTAGATTCTGCCATCTTATGTTATTAGATTCCCTCAGTTCTGTAGTAATTTAGTTTTCCTGCATATGTTTGCTTGTTTATTCATGTTAGTAGCTTAAGGTTGTGTTGGTAAGTTGGAATAGGCGTTTAAATTCAGAATGTTGGCTTGTAATAATGATTGAAATCTATTGCATGCTGTAGATCTGTTTATTTGAAACCAATGCTGTAGTGGAAGGTTATTTGAATGTGTCAATTCAATGCTCCTCTGGTTTGAAATCAGAAGTTGTCATGTTGAAGTGTTATCCAGAGTTCTACTTTGCAATTTGGAAGGCTGTGTAATATTTTATTTTGTTAAGACTGCCTTTTAACTGGTCTAAATGAGTTTAAATTCCCTACGTTTGTTTGTGAGATTAATTTAGAAATTGAATGCAAGCATGAACCTCTATTTGTTTTGTTATCAATGTAAAATTGAGGATAGGAATGTTTGGTGAGCTAATAGCCCGTTGAGGTTTCTGTGTTGGATTAGACTCGATATTAAGTCTTGATTCCCAGTTTTGGTTTCGCAAGTCTTAGGCCCATGGAGCCTTAGATTTTGGGGCCATTGCGAGAGAGGATGGTACTTTGATGCATTGGGCTTATCTGCTGAGCCCAATAGCTCGTATTGATTGTTGTTGGACATTTCTACATAGCAGAGTTGACTCAAAAAATGCATGCTAAAATAAAATTGGAGGCTTAGTTAGCTAATTTGTGTTAATCAGTAGAAATTCAGAAATAAAGGTGTAGTTCAATCTCATGTTTTCATATAGTATTATATTTAATTGGTAATGCAAGTGTTTGGTTCTGAAGATTGGGCCTACGGATGGCCCAATTTGCCTAAAAGGCATATGGTTTGGACGTTCATGTCTTCATTAAGCAATTGGGGCTCACTTTGGGCCCGAATCTGGACTCCTTCTGTGTTTAATTGATTAGGTCCCTTAATTAATGGAGGTGAGCCGTATTAGATAACACAAATAGCTTATGACCCTCTAAAATTTAGTTTGAGCTCCCTTAAAATTAGAATCGAGGTGTGCCGTGCCAAATAAAACTTCAAAATGCATGGCCCTCGCTTAATTAATATCTTTAATCCTTAGAATTCGAGGCGCGCCATTTAGTTGAATTTCCATGGCCCTCGCAAAGTTGAAAATGCGTAGTTGCTTTAGGCGCGTAAATTACCTTCCTAAACTCGGGTGTGCATTTCATGTGACCCAAATCCAAATCTTAAAAACGTTAAATAAAATGTGTCTCGGACTGCGGGTGCATTTCATGTGGCGCGGTCCAAAGACGTATTTTGGATGACGTTGAATCTTTCCTAAAAAAATATAATTAAATAAAAGAGGTTATAAAGTTAAAATTGAACCATAGGTTAAAACATGTATCAAAAATCAGATAATAGGCCAATTATAACAGTTGAGCGACCGTGCTAGAACCACGGAACCCGGGAATGCCTAATCCCTTCTCCCGGGTTAACAGAGTTCCTTACCCGGATTTCTGTGTTCGCGGACTGTAAAACAGAGTCAATCTTTTCCTCGATTCGGGATTTTAAACCGGTGACTTGGGACACCATAAAATATCCTAAGTGGCGACTCTGAATTTTAAATGAAAATAAATCCCGTTTCAATTGTTACTTTAAGTTGGAAAAAACTCCCTTGTTACTACTTTCGGGGTAGGAAAAAGGAGGTGTGACACCTTCTATTGTTTCTTGGATGGCTATTCAGGGTACAATCAAATTTTGATAGCTTCGGAGGATCAGGAGAAGACAACCTTTACCCATCCATATGGCACCTTTGCTTTCTCTCGGATGCCCTTTGGGTTGTGCAATGCACCGGCAACATTCCAACGGTGTATGATGGCCATTTTCACCGATATGGTGGAAGATATATTGGAGGTGTTCATGGATGACTTTAGTGTTGTGGGTGATTCATTCGATGAGTGCTTGAACAATTTGGATAGAGTGTTGGCCCGGTGTGAAGACACCAATCTTGTGCTAAATTGGAAAAAATGCCACTTCATGGTTGAAGAGGGCATAGTGTTGGGCCATAAAATTGCAAAGCATGGGATTGAAGTTGACAAAGCCAAGATAGAGGTGATTTCAAGGCTTCCTCCCCCCACTTCTGTCAAGGGGGTGAGGAGTTTTCTTGGGCATGCGGGTTTCTACCGGCGATTTATCAAGGACTTTTCGAAGGTAGTGAATCCTCTATGCAAGTTGCTAGAAAAGGATACAAAGTTCGTGTTTGATGAGAGATGTATGCAAGCCTTTGAACTTCTCAAGCATAAGTTGACCACCACCCCGATCATTACCGCACCCGATTGGAGCTTGCCTTTCGAGCTCATGTGTGATGCGAGTGATGTTTCGGTTGGGGGCAGTTTTGGGTCAAAGAGTGAACAAAATGTTTCATCCAGTGTACTATGCGAGCAAGACTATGAACGAGGCTCAAAGGAACTACAGGGTGACTGAGAAGGAATTGTTGGCTATTGTGTTCGCCATGGAAAAATTTCGGCCATATCTTATGGGAGCCAAAGTCATAGTGCACACCGATCATGCAGCTCTTAGATACTTGATGACAAAGAAAGACTCTAAAGCTAGACTGATGCGATGGGTCTTATTACTTCAAGAGTTTGATTTGGAGATAGTTGACCGGAAAGGTAGCGAAAACCAAGTGGTGGATCATTTGTCCTGCTTAGAGGAGGAAGGAAGGCCGTGTGATGGCCTAGAGATCAATGATACATTCCCCGATGAGCAACTACTTTCTGTGTCGATGAGTGATATGCCATGGTTTGCGGACATTGCTAATTTCCTTTTGACTGGCATCATCCCATGTGAGCTCTCTTCTAGCCAAAGGAAGAAGCTCAAACGGGATAGTCTGGACTTCTATTGGGACGAGCCATACTTGTTCAAGATTTGCACCGACGGAGTGATCCGGAGGTGTGTACTTGAAGAGGAGAAATTTAGCATCTTAGAGGCTTGTCATTCCTTCCCCTATGGTGGCCATCATGGAGGGGCGAGGACGGCTTCGAAATTTATGAGTTGTGGTTTTTATTGGCCTACCTTGTTCAAAGATGCAAGTGATCTAGTAAAAAGGTGTGATCAATGTCAACGAGCGGGCGGGATTTCCAAGAAAGATGAGATGCCTCTAAACACCATTCTCAAAGTTGATATCTTTGATGTATGGGGTATCGATTTTATGGGCCGTTTTGTAAGCTCGTGTGGAAATACTTACATTCTTGTAGCGGTTGATTATGTCTCAAAATGGGTTGAGGCTGTGGCCTTGCCCAACAATGAAGCTAAGAGTGTGGTGGCATTTCTAAAGAAGAGAATTTTCACAAGGTTTGGCACTCCTCGAGCAATTATTAGTGATGGAGGATCGCATTTTTGTTATAGAGCTTTTGATGCCTTGCTTTCCAAGTATGGTGTCAACAACAAAGTGTCTATGCCTTATCATCCTTAAGCAAGTGGCCAGGTTGAAGTGTCCAACAGGGAGATCAAGAGCATTTTGTCCAAAACCGTCAATGCCAATAGGACCGATTGGTCTAAAAAGTTAGATTGTTGGCCCAAGAACAGGTGAAGTTTTGAAGAATGACCAATAAACTCAGTCATGGACCAGGTCCATCATGTGAAGCACAGTGTTTGTCAACCTATACATGTGAGATGCACGTGAAGGAGATATGTTCATTGATCAAGCAGCAATATCTCCTGAACTGATCGAAAAGGTTGCATATGGGATAGGAGAGCAAGTCTCCTTATGAGAAGAGAACACAATCCGGATAAAGGATAGGGTTAGAGGTTGTGTTGTTCAAGGACTCAACTTCGATGGAAGATCAACAATTGAGTCTCAATCAAACTCCAATTACTAACTCATTAAATAACAGTGATTGTTCTCTTTTACAGGCATTGCACAAACGCATAAGTTAAACTAAATTGAGAGCAAAAGAGCGAGGCAATTTTGCAAGCAATTTATGTGAGATTTAAGTGTGCATTCCTGAAGCTACTTGGACAAGATAGAAGAACCAATTCCATTGTGTCTTTCTTTTATTCTAGTTCAATTGTAGTAGGTGATTTAAACTTGTACCTTTCAGCTTTCATAGAAGCAATTGTATTAGGAACTTTGAGTATTCAAGTTAGAGTTAACTTGAAGTTGTCGCAACAGTTGAGGCTGTGTGCCACAAC
>NC_031994.1:33858997-33883920 GCF_001879085.1 Nicotiana attenuata
CAAAGAGAAACAAAGGTTCAACCAAGGCTATGGTTGCTGCTTGGGGAGAAACTTCAGATGAAGACTCAGAAGATGAAGTTGAGGAGGAGCAAGCACTGATGGCCATCGGAGAATCAGATGATGAACAAGAGGTAAGTATTCTTCATCTCAAAGACAAGATTAAGTTGTTGTCTAAAGAAAGGCTGGCTGAGCTATTAACAGACTTCATTGATGAGTCTGAGATAATTAATAATGAGAAGGCAGTTCTGTCTAGGGAATGTGTGATTCTGAAAGCAAAATGCAAAAGTCTAGAGTCTAGGGCAAATGAGAGTGATAACAAAAATGCTGAGTTGAAGAACCAGGTTTTTGAACTTGACAACAGTGTCCTACAACTTAGGTCTGAAAATCTGAAACTGAAATTAGGAATAGGAAAGAAGATAGCTGATCACACATATCTCACTCTAGAAGAAAACTTGGGAAAAATGAAAGATGAATTCATCAAAGTTTTAAAAGAAGATCTAGGGAAGGTAAAACATGAACTAGACAGAACTTGCAAGTGGAACAAAGCCTCTGATGCTCTCTCTTGGTTGCAAGAGCATCACAACAGTAACAAAAGAAGACTTGGCTATGGGACTCAAGCTCCTAAATGGGATCCAAAAAGCAAGTACCTCACTCTTCCTGAAAATAAAATCTGCACACACTGTGGTAAGACTGGCCATTACAAATATGAATGTAATGCAAAAGAAATGGCCAGTCAAAAGAACAAAGTTTTTGTTAAAGAAAAGAATAAGTTGCCAGGATGGGTAAGAAGGAATTTAATTCATCCTTTTGCTTATAGAAAGGGACCCAAACTAGTTTGGGTTCCTAAGACTAACCCCTGATTCCTTTTGCAGGTCCAAGTGAAAGGGAGGAGCCAAATATGGTATATGGATAATGGCTGCTCAAAACATATAACTAGGGACAAGGACCAGTTCCTTTCACTTGAGGACCTAAAAGGAGGTAATGTCTCCTTTGGTAATGGAAAGAAAGGTGAAATCATTGGGGTTGGAAAGGTAGGCAAGACTGATTCTTATTCCATAGAGAATGTCTACCTGATAGATGGCTTGAAATATAGCTTAATAAGTGTGTCACAATTGTGTGACAGAGGTAACCTTGTGGCTTTTACCTCCACCAAATGCTTTGTGATTAACCTTACTACTGACAAGATTGTTTTGCAGGGAAAAAGAGTTAACAATATTTACATTGTAGATTTGTCAACTCTTTCAGAAAATGAACTCACTTGCTTAAGTGTGTTAGTTAATGATCCCCTCCTATGGCAAAATAGACTTGGTCATGCCAGTCTAAATCAGCTAAACAAATTAGTCTCCAAGGACTTGGTTGTAGGTTTACCTAATATCAATTTCAAAGAAGACAAAGTTTGTGAGGCATGTGCAAGGGGGAAGCAGGTAAGGTCATCCTTCAAATCCAAGAAAATGGTAAGCACGTCTAAGACATTGGAACTGGTTCATGTGGATCTATGTGGTCTAATGAGAACCATGAGCAGAGGTAGAAAGAAGTATGTAATGGTGCTAGTTGATGACTATTCTAGATTCACCTAGGTTTTATTTCTAACTTCCAAAGATGAAGCATTTGACATGTTTTCTGCATTTGTTAGGAAGACTCAGAAACAATTAGGAAGTCATCTTGCATCCATTAGGTCTGATCATGGAACTGAGTTTGAAAACTCTAGGTTTGCTGAATTTTGTGATGAAAATGGCATAGATCACAACTTCTCTGCCCCCAGAACTCCACAACAAAATGGAGTGGTTGAATGGAAAAATATAACTCTTGAGGATATGGCTAGAACAATGTTACTATCTAGCAAATTGCCTCACAGCTTCTGGGCAGAGGCTGTAAACACTGCATGTTACATCATAAATAGATGCATGACCAGACCTCTAGTAGAGAAGACTCCCTATGAGTTACTTAAAGGGAGAAAACCAAACATATCCCATCTTAGGGCTTTTGGTTGCAAGTGCTACGAACACAATAATGCAAAAGACTCCCTAGGAAAGTTTAATCCCAGAAGTGATGAGGGAGTATTCTTGGGATATTCTTCACATAGCAAAGCTTATAAAGTTTTTAATAAAAGAACTCTGTGTGTAGAAGAAAGTGTGCATGCAGTATTTGATGAAACTAACATTCTTTCTGAGAGGCAGGAACATGAAGATGAAGCCATTGGACTGGTCAATGACTTGGCTGAAGCATCAGCTCAAGTCAAAGTGACACCTGCAGAAGGAACAGGCAACGGACCAGGTTCTTCCCTACAGGGCAACCTGACAGGGGGAAGAAATCAAAGAGGAATTGAAATAAACTCCTTAAAGGAACCTGTTCATGAACCTGTTCCTCATCAAATTGCTAAAAAATCCAGCAGAAGCCAGTTGGTTGTAAAACCTCACAAGTATCAAAGTTCTCATCCCATTGAGAACATTATCACTGATCCAACTTCTGGAGTCAAAACCAGATCACAATTAAAGAATCTGTGTGCTTTTGATGCTTTCTTATCTATCATTGAACCTAAAAATATTGTTGAGGCTTTGCAGGATGCAGATTGGGTGAATGCAATGCAGGATGAGCTACACCAGTTTGAAAGAAGTCAAGTTTGGCACCTAGTTCCAAGACCCAAGGATAGATCAGTCATTGGCACTAAATGGGTCTTTAGGAATAAACTTGATGAAGATGGAACTGTCACAAGAAACAAGGCAAGGTTGGTGGTCCAAGGTTACAACCAAGAGCAAGGAATAGACTATGATGAGACATTTGCTCCAGTTGCAAGATTAGAGGCAATCAGACTTCTCATAGCCTTTGCAGCACATATGGAATTCACTCTTCATCAAATGGATGTCAAAAGTGCCTTCCTGAATGGCTACTTGAAGGAAGAAGTGTTTGTGAAACAACCTCCGGGGTTTGAAAGCAAAGAATGTCCTGAACATGTGTACAAGCTGGACAAGGCTCTCTATGGACTCAAATAGGCACCAAGAGCATGGTATGAAAGACTGTCAAAATTCCTACTGGAACATGGGTACAAGAGAGGTAAAATAGATAGTACCTTATTCTTAAGGGAAAAAGGTAAGGACCTTCTTGTTGTACAAATTTATGTTGATGACATAATCTTTGGGGCCACCACTGACAAGCTAAGCAAAGAGTTTGCAAAACTAATGGGAAGTGAATTTGAAATGAGCATGATGGGTGAGCTTAACTTCATCTTAGGATTGCATATCAAACAAAGTCAAAATAGAACCATGATTCACCAGCAGAAGTATACAAAAGAACTAATCAAGAAGTTTAAAATGGAGGATTCTAAAGAAATAGATACACCTATTGCAATTGCCACTAAATTAGATATTGATGAACCTGGTTCATCAGTTGATCAGAAGTTGTATAGGGGTATGATTGGTTCACTTTTGTATCTTACTGCCAGTAGACCTAACATTGTTTTCAGTGTAGGGCCATGTGCTCGTTTTCAGGCAAATCCAAAAGAGTCTCACTTGACTGCTGTCAAGAGGATATTGAGATATTTGAAGGGCACTACTGAATTGTGTCTTTGGTACCCTAAAGGTAGTAATTTCAATCTAGTAGGATATGCTGATGCTGACTATGCAGGTTTCCTAGTGGATAGAAAAAGCACCTCAGGTATGGCACACTTCCTTGGCTCATGTCTTGTATCATGGGCTACCAAGAAGCAAAATTCAGTAGCCCTATCTACTGCTGAAGCTGAGTATGTGGCTGCAGCTTCTTGTTGTGCTCAACTACTGTGGATTAAACAACAATTAGTAGATTTTGGTATAGAAGTGGGATGCATACCAATATTTTGTGATAACACTAGTGCTATAAGTATGACAAAGAACCCTGTTCATCATAAAAGGACCAAGCACATAGATGTTAGACACCACTTCTTGAGAGATAATTATGAGAAAGGATTAATCTCAATAGAATTCTGTGCTACTGATAAACAAATAGCTGACATCTTCACCAAAGCACTGAATAGGGAAAACTTTGAAAGGAACAGGTTGGAATTAGGGATGATTAAGATCACCTAAAAAGGAACCAGTTCAGAATACAATGAAAAAAAATGAAAAAAAAAATCACATTTTTGGTTAGAAGTTCTGACTTTATGTAAATATCTAGAATAATTCTTACTCAGTCTCATACTCTAATCAGTATACTCCTGTGACGTGTGTTTATATTAATTCATTGATCTCTTATAAAGTTTTTTTCTATTCTGATATATGAGGCATAATCAAGAGAAGTTCTACTTGAAGAACCTGATTCTTCAGTATATGCTCATGAGAAAAAGGTCAGGTATGTTTCTTATACTTTGCACAAATTTAGAAAAATAAATATTCAATTATGAGCAAAGTTCCTATCGCTAACCAAACTTCCTCAAAAATCTAACGTTGCGCAGTTGAACCAGTTTCATTCTTTCTTCTAACTTCTAAATAAAACGGGCATTATCTCCTTAAAAACTAGCGTCGAGTCGAATTACCTCTTAATAGACTGGATCCTAATTGAGATTAGACCCCTATGACATCTGCCAAAAGGCTGGACATACTGCACCTAATTCATACTCTACTTTAAATACACTCCACATATTCACTATCACTCCATAACCGGTCATTAAGTGTTAAACCCTCTTGATCGTCCTCCATCTCTCCAAAATTCTCCAAAATTCCCAAAAATCCTCCAGAAATTCTCCGCCATGACTAACTTTAAGAAAATCCTTTAAACTCCCCCACCCAGATTCTCCTAATACATCTTTCATCTGTACCTCTAGCGACAACCCTTAAACCAAGATTCCGCAGGCAGAAAATGTTGGCTTAGAAAGACTGTTGCTACTGGCGTTTTAGAAAAGTCTCTCAACGAAAAATGAAAGCGAGTCAAAGAGCGGGGAAGCTCTGAAAAAAATCATTTGACTCAAGGTTCTAAGTCTGATGATTTTTCGTCCTCAAGCCGATGGAGAAGAACCGTGGGGTCTTCTTGAATCAGACAAAAATCAAGAAACCCTAAAGAGGTAAATACATGCTTATGTCTTTTTCTGACTGTAGCGGAGAAATAGATGATTAGGTTTGTGTTAGTGGGATCTGCGAGAGATGTAAAGTGAGGGAGAATCGAAGAAGGAAGGGAAGAAATAAGAAAGGTGAAATTCTTTGCCAATTTGTTGAGGAGTGTAGGAAAAGTGGCACCAGGCAGTTGGGGAAGTGAAACTGGGAGGCTTGCTGAGAAGGCCTAGTACACCTGAGGTGAACAACTTAGGATAACATTGGTTTTCATTTTTGTGGAAGAAAACTTTGGCTGATATTCTGAAGAAGGTGGGAGAAAGCTATGATCCCAAGAAGCAGCAAAGATTCTTCTCAAAAGGCTTCCAACTCCCTCTAAAGCCAACAAAGAAAGAGCAAGGTGTGTCATCTCCTAAGTCTACTGTCTCCTTCAGTACCAAAGTGAAAGTACTTAGAAGGCAGGGTTAAAGCAAAGTGAAGCTGAGTCGGCGAGGAGGAGCCTTAAAGGCAAAGCAAGAAAAAAACAAGGAAAAGGGAAAAGCTAAAGTTCTGAAAGTTCTGTGGCTGCAGAGAAGAGGAGGAGGAGATGGAACTGGTCCATTAGGAAAGAGGTACAACTGAGAAGGTTCCCACTCCTACACCAAGAAATCCAAGACTTCCACCAAGAAGTCTTCAGAATCTATCTGTGCTGAAGCCTCCCTAGCAAAAAGACCAGGTCTGCAGTTAAAGGAAAACAAGTAAAAGTTCCCGAAGAAGAAGAAGCTTGGAGTGAAGAAGAAGAAGAAGAAGAAGAGGAATCTGAGAAAGAGCAGGACAGGTTTGTCCTTTTTGGAAAAAGAAAAATATTGAAAGGAAGAATTCTGAAAGACCTGGAGGAGCCAGGCATGAAAAGATTGGTTGATGCACTGGAAGCACAGGGTTGGAAGGACATGGTTCTTCAACTGGATGGTAGACTTGCAAGAAAATCACTGATAGAGTTTATGGCAAATGCCACAGTGGTGAATGGGGTTCTTACAAGCTTGGTGAGAGGAGTAGAGGTGCAGTTTGATGCACCTAAATTGGGCAGAATTCTAGACATACCCTGTGAGGGCTATGATGACTATACTCGGCAAAGATGACCTTGTCTAGATTCTCTCCCTTCTGCTCTCCAAATCACCAGAAATTTCTGTGATACCAAGTCTGCTGAAGAAGTGCCCGAGGCTAGGTTTGTGCAAAAGAGTGAGATGAAGCCTGAGCACAAGGTGCTATTTGAATTTGTGAACAAGTGTCTGCTGCCCAGACAGGAGAGGAGGCATACTGCTAACTACATGGACTTGGTCCTTCTGGAGTGTCTTGTGACAGGAAAGCAGATTAACTGGCCTGCTTTCATTGTCAAGCTGCTGGATATAGTGATAAATGGCTCAAAGGCTCATGCCACACCTTATGGGTTTATACTGACAACTGTCTTGGCCAAGTTAGATGTGCCATTGAAAAAGTGGGAGATGGCCTCCAGCAAAGAGCACTTTGGAATCAAAACTCTGCAGGCTTGTGATTATCTGCTAAGTGTAACCCCAGTAGAACCTGGTTCATCCGTGAAGACTCCTATGAACAGTAAAGTTAGGGCATTGGTTCTAGAGTATGGAACAAAAGATGTAGAAATTGCTAGGCTCCAGGCTCGCATTGCTGAACTAGAAAGTGAAAGAAATGGTCTCAAAGATGAGCTAGCAAAGGAAAAAGAAAAGAGTGAAGGGATGCTCCAAACAATGCTCAATCTCCTTCAATCCCAACCCTCTAGTTCCTCCAAGCCCTAGAACCAGTTTAGAAACCCCTTCAGTGACCCAAATTCGGGACTTTTATTTTTTTTTGCTCATGGTTGGATGTTTATTTTTCTTTTTGTGGTCTGTTTTGTAGAAACATCTCCTAATCAATGACAATATGCTTTGTTTTCTCTTGTTCTATGAAACTTCTGATCTTAATAGTTAAATTTCTGTGAAGCTGATTATTGATTAACTAAATCATGTTTTCACTTGCAGTTGCCCCAGTGACCATGAGTATTAATTAACATATGAGATTCATATAATATGCAACTTTTTGATGATGCCAAAAGGGGGAAGAGATATTGTGCTTTACTTTGTATTCTGAAAAATATGATGTTTATAACCTGATTAAACCTGGTCCTTAATGATAAGTTAAATTAAAGTGTGAAAATTAAGTTGAGTTCCACAGGGTCTCTGATCAATAAAAGCACAGAGTTTGTCATCATCAAAAAGGGGAAATTTGTTGGCCCAAGTTCAGATGAAGTTTTGAAGATTGACAAAATGAACTCAGTCATGAACCAGGTCCATCATGTGAGACACAGTGTTGATATGCTTACACATGTGACATACGTGTGAAGAAGATAAGTCTCAAGGATCTGCAACAATATCTTCTGAGTTGATCGAAAAGGTTGCATAGGATAAGGAGTTGAAGTCTCCTTATGTAAAGAGAACTACATCCAGATCAACGATAAGGATTGGAGTTTGAGTTGTTCTAGGACTCGAATTTGATGAAGGATCAACAATTCGAGTTTTAATCATACTCTGAGTACTAACTCTAAAAATAATAAAGATTGTTCTCTTTTACAGGTAATTGCACAAAAATGCAGACGTTAAACGTGAATTGGGAGCAAAATAGCAAGGCTTTTTGCAAGCAGTTCGTGTGTGATTCAAGTGTGCAAACCAGAAGCTACATGAACCAGATTGAAGAACCAGCTCCATAAAGAGTTTTATGTGTCTTTCTTTATTTCTAGTTCAATTGTAGTAGGTGTTTCATATTGTACCTTTCAGCTTTACCTAGAAGCAATTGTAATAGGTATTTTGAGTATTCAAGTTAGAGTTAACTTGAAAGTGCCGCAGCAGTTGAGGCTGTGTGCCACACTGGGATTAGAGTTTAATCCTTAGGTTTACAAGAGTTTGTAAATGTTGTTTTTGGCTCAGTGATTTTAGTGGAAGTTTGGGAAAATCCTACTGAGTAGTAGGTCGTGGTTTTTTCACCTTTTGAGCCAGGTGTTTTCCACGTAAAAATATCTGGGTTCTTTATTTTATGCACTCTTAATTCAGCAAACAGTTATAGTAAGTATATCTAGAAGAACCAGGTTCTTCTAGTGCGAAAATTAGGTACCACACAAATCACCCCCCCTCTTGTGTGGTATTGACGTTTAGAACATCACTTTGGTTAAGTATGGGTCATAAAGGGACATGTCGAAATTTGGAAAGACAATTATTAAGACAGTCCCAGCATTTAGGGTAACTTCTGCAGTACCCAAATTTGCGTGTTAGTTCTCCAAGTATCTTGTATCTAGAAGAGAAAGGCGAGCAACGACAGGTTGACGTTTTCTTCCTTGATATGTCAAAGCAATTCGGATAGCACCAAAATGGATATAGGTAAAACCATGATTTCTCCTTGTCTAGGAAAATATTTGAAGGGTAATAAATTGTTCCTCTCGAGTGGCAAGAATAGTATGCTGGTCAAGTTTTGAGGCAACAACATATTCTTTGACTCCTTTTGGTCTGTGATGGACAATGAATAGATTTGTTTCCATGGTGCAAATGATTTTTTGGCAAAGACTGAGTAAGGATTTATGAGGGGTAGTTCAGTGGAGGTTACCTTTTGTTCGTCGGGTAGGATATCGACTTCGTATAGGTAATCATATTTTTTGGACAGGGTTTTATATAGAGTAGTGAACATATTCATTTTTGCAAGGGAAGAGGACGATGGAAAGGACTCAGACATATTTATGGGAATCCAAGTGATTCACCATATTTCAGCATCAAAAGTTAGTTTTAGTGAAGAACAGCACCTCTTTGAGGTTGTGTTGTCATTAAGGATTGTTGTGGGCTGTGTTTGGATGAAATTTGAAGTTGTTGCTACTGGTTAAGGTGAGTAAAATAGCCTACTACATGTTCTTGAAGTTGTTTGTACGTTAGTTGTATTATTTGAGCAAGATACTACAAGAGGAGACTTGAAATAGTTTGAGATGTTATTAGTCTTAATGGACTATTTTGGAAAGGTTGTTTCCATGAACTTTAAATGGTTGGAAACCTTGGAAAATGACCTTTTAATGATGTTTTTTTTATAAATATATTGTCTACATTTTGAATTTGCTATTGGCATTGTGAATATGAAGAGAAAAGACAAAATAACAATGGGAAGTTATACTTGTTGTTGTTGTTGGATTGTAGGGTTGTTTGAGGGCGAATTAGGAGATGGATAGGAGGATAGAAGTCCTCCCATTGTACTTAATATCATACTGGATGTGTTGTTAATTTAGTGATTGAATGACTTTGGGTTTAAAGGGTTCAAAAGGGATTTAATCCAAGTTTGTTGGTCGTCGTGTTGAATAGTAGTTTCATTGGTGATGTTTATGCACTTGTTGTTGTGTAGATTGATTTGTGTTGTGGTGCTGAAAGTATATAGTTGAAGGTTGTATGGCTTCTTGTTGGTTTATGGATTTGCGAAGGTAATGAAAACAGGGGAGATGTTTCCCGTTTTAATCTAAAATAAGCTTGTTGTTCAGTGTACGGTAGTTGTATCTTTCGTAGCTTAACGATAACCTTATTATCATTGTTGTAGATTAAAGTGCAACGAGACAAGTTAAACGTAGTTATTTGATGGATTGTGATATGTTAAGGCTAAACCTTTCCTTCATCTTGGCATGAACCCGTAACTACATGCGTTTGATAACGAGACGTAAATAGATGTACGTATTCCTGAACTTATGTACCTTATCCTAGCCTCATAAGTTATAGTATTCTCCCTTATCGGGACATTATATTCAGTTAAGTATTGTCTTCTTTCAGTAAAGAGAGCAGAGCGTCTATAATATACAGTATTACAGTATTTTCACTACCAGCGAGCTATAATCGGTGGGCAGGCCCCTATTGGTCAACCTCTGATTAGATGGTAAGTTATATACTGAACCTACTGTGGCCGAGTGCATATGTAAGAGCCCAGAATGGCCGAGATACCGAGCCTAGTATGGCCGAGTGCCTATGAGAGAGCCTACTACGGCAGAGTAGTTATACGTACCGAGCCTTATAGGGCCAGACAACTATTTTATTTACTATATTGAGAAAGTTGAGTAAGTATCAGCAGGTAAGCATATCTTTAGACCATCTTTGACTCCCAGTTACTTTTAGTTATTATATTATCAGTTTAGTCTCAGCTTTTAGTTATTATATTGTCTTACATACTCGGTATATTATTTTGTACTGACATCCTTTTTGTCAAGGATGCTGCATTTCATGCCTGTAAGTCCTGATAGACAGCTGGATAAAACTTCCTAGTTGAAAGAGCCAAAAATCAGCTTGGATGGTAAGCTCCACTTCACCGGAGTTACTAGATCTAAACCTTGGAGTCCATTTTATATTTACATTTATGGGTAGGTCGAGGCCCTGTCCCGACCATGATGCAATTCATCTTTGAGGCTTGTAAACGAGTCCTGTATATTTTGTATATCATTATTGTGGCCTTGCCAGTCATGTGTACATGTTCTATTTTGTATTGCTAGTTCTAGACGTTCATAGCGGCTTCGTTAGCCTGCACAGTTATGTAGATGAGCTTTTGGGTTAGTTTACCCCTCAGATGAGGGAGACATTATTTTTAGATAATTTAGAATATAGCCTCATCGACCTTGACTGGTATTGTCAACTTGCAGGTAGGCCTCGTTGGCCTATGTTGAGGGTTATCCCTCTAGAGTTCATAGTTATAGAGTGGTATGATCTGGCCTAGTATGGAACTGGGTGCCTGACATGCCTCCCTAGGTTTGGGTCGTGACAAACTTGGTATCAGAGCAGTTCTATCCTAAGGAGTCTACAAGTCGTGTCTAGTAGAGCCTTGTTTATAGATGTGTTGTGCACCACATTATACAAACATGAAGCTACAAGGCATTTAGGAGTCTAGTACCTTCTTTCGGTACAAATTGTGCTATAGAGCTGAGTCATAAGAATTTGAGCTGGGACTTATGTTTGCTAATGATATATAGATGCTTGAACTTAGAAAGATAACAACTAGCCAGAGGGCTAATGCAGCAACAAGTAAGGTCATTAATAGAGAGAGTTCATGACGACGTGTCCCTGTTTGAGGCCCTATCAGATCGTGAATACTAGAGATGGGAAAATTCCAGCTTAAGACCCTAAGATGAGAATATCAAACAGACCCCATGAATAGCAGGCCATGGGAGTATTAGAAGGTAAAAGTATAAGTTTTAACATGTAAGAGAAGCAAGGTGAAGAAGTGTACGAGGTAGCGAGTTAGTGAAGATTATTAGTATTTACTATTCAGGAAGAGAAATAAAAGCATTCTGAGTTACCTTCAACAGTAATTGAGGTATGTAAAAGTGACCATACCCATCTTAGTTATGCCCTATGGGAGCTAATATATATAGTTTAAGAGAAGGATGTGATATCAGGATCCAACTGGGGTTAGAGTAACCCAAAATGGTGGTTGGATTGTTAGCGTTAGCTGACATTTCCAAAGGATATTGCAAACATGGCAATAGTTCTCCTTATGAGACACCCAGGTGGTGCACTCTAGAATAGTATAGTTAGATATGAATACTAGAATGTTCAGATTGGCATTGGAATCCTAGAATGGATAAAGATAAATACCTTAGTACGAATCTCGTCTGTGGTAAAAGAGAACGTCAGGCGACCCGAAGAGCCATTGAGATGGAGCAAGGGGAGCTTAAGCAAAAGATGGTTTTGTTGAAGGTTTAAGAATAAGGTAATAGACAGAATCATTAGTAGGAGAATAAGAAAAGAGTAAATGAAGCGTTATGAGTATGATGTGATAAAATAACGGTAAATCAAAATATGACAAGATGATAGAGACTATAGTCAAGTGAATGAAAAGACAAAAAGAGACAGGCCTTGAGACTATAAAAGAGTATATGTCATAAAGTCATATCATTATTTTGAGAAATAAGTTGGTGACTCCAACATGATTACCAGAAGGCTAAGTTAGACCCCCCGGAGTAATAGAAATTAGTATGGGCTAGTAAACAAGATAAAATCAAAATGAATTAGGGATCGAAGAATTTGATAATAGTTGACTTCTTGAGAACTTTAGAGATCACATTCCAGAAATAATAGAATGGACAATAGAAAAATAACCTTTAAAGCTCATTCAGGAAGACGCTTCCCTAAAGCAAGCACAATGAGAAAAGTTGAGCTTATGGGACTATGTGTGCCAGTTATACTAGGGTCACCCTCGTGCATAAGAAATTCAGTTATCCTTGGTATACAAGGGTTACTACAATGCGAGTAAGAGTCAGTGAAGATGTGAAAAGATGTCAAAGATGAAGAGGTAACCATGGAATAGTAAAGGAAGAATGCAGTAAAAAGACGAAAGGAATGAGATTACATTTATTCAGATCCTCTAGATATGTTACAACTCCAGAAAATTATGCAACCATGACGCCGAGGAAAGGGTGTAAGGGTTCCCACCCAGGATGTTATTAATAAATATGTGCGAATGAACACTTGATACATAAGAAGCCGGTGCGAGAGGTAAGTTAAGATAAAGGAAATAACCCGAGAGAGATTACACAAAATATAGATATGAGAATGGACCAACAAGTAGCTAGTAGTTGATCAGGATGAGTCTAGTTATGGCTAGACAAGTGGTTACAGGTAAATCAGCAGATCGTGCAAGATATACGTAGTGAACCCCAACATAAGGAATTCAATCTCACAGATATAACATCATAATCCTTGAGAAATATTCAGATAGGAGTTGTGGTAGTTAAAAGTACCGTATAAGTGTTACAAAAATAAAAGGGACTGCCACTGAGGAGATAGTCAAAACTTTAATTCAGAAGCAACCCTACGAGCACAAGGCGAAGAGGTAATTAACTAAGGATAATTATAGGTGAGGAAGAACATTAAAAATTTCATCGGGTATACGATGTAATAAGCTCGCAACCTTACAAGAGTCAGAGGGTCTTCCCTAAGTACTACAACGAAAGACTAACTGAGGTAATAAGGAAGAAGCCTTTGGCCTAAGTATTGTAACGTGAAGAAGAAATGATCTTGTAACAACAGTATCACTACAACATTGCATGCAGTCCATAAGAAAGTGGCTCCTATCATGACTAATGATGGGAAGTAAAATCAAAATTTATATTTGAGATAATATAAGTTGCACGAAATTCTAATATGTGTAGGCACTAAGATAAGAAAAGTATTCATGCAACAAGTGGCAGAACGACCAGGAAAAGTCATTGCCTACATAAAGATAATTGAGAAGGCACAAAAGGAATTACTCGATCTATGACTCAGAGTTAGTTACGTTATGCCCGCACTGAAGATTTCAGAGTATTATATATGCAGCATATATGTTGACATTCTTTTAGTTATAGGAGACTCCGGTATAAGTAAAAGAAAGAATTGAGTCCGTCACAGACAAAGATATGAATTGCTAGAAGATTATGCTTGAATTTTTAGAAGATTATAATGTGGATGTTTCGTAGTGTCCACGAAAGGCTAAAGTAATAAATAATACCTTGATCCGCAGATTGGATGATAGCTTAAGTGTACATAAAGGATGAGCGAGAAGAGGAAGCCCGAGAGTTACCATAGCTAAGTAAATCAGGAGTTCGATTATTAGACCCAGATAATTATAGAAATCGTGATTCAGATCTGAATCACACTTAATATCAGAGTTAAAAGAGAGATAATACAACCGCCATATTATATAACGGCTATACAATAAACCAACTAGAGGAGTACCAACCTCATATGAAGTCGGTATGAAGTTCCCTCCGGATTGTGTATGCACTAGAGGTGCAAGTAATATAGTAGAGCTTTAAGGTATGGATGTGTATTCCACCTATGTGGAAGGGAGTTTACGAAAGCGATAGAAGATACGATGCGAGATTTAAAGGAAAGTAAGGTAAAAAGGTATGCGATACTCATGTGCAGAAGGTGGTGAATAGTCCAGACTTCAGATAGAAGGCTAGAAGCATCAAGATTCAGTATCCAGAAATGATAGTGGTGTCATCAGTAGCATATCGTCCAGCTTATGGTTTCCAAGTACTAAGAGGTCTAGCTAAGAGTGTAAAGATGAGTTACAGATGACATGATGTCTCGCTTAAGGTTCTATAAAAACATAAGGAAATCTATGGTGCTAGCAAGTTAAAGGATGGTTACGAGTAGAATAAATTGATATGTGTAGGTTGCAAGCTAAAGTATGGTAGAGTGACAAGGTTTCAGACAGACAAGAGTAAGGATAAGAAAAGGTGAGTGAGAAGATGACAAGAATAGGTATGACCTCGGGATTAAGCCCATCAAAACTAGATAGCTGATGGTTTCTTGTTTACCGTGAAAATGGTAACGACAATTAAATTTATTAAATGGGACTCTAAAAATACGTGATCTATTCCCAAGCTAGTTTGTTAGGGCAGATGGTGCTAGTATTATGAATTTTAACGATGGGGCGGAAGATAAATGAGGTAATGACCGAACCAAAGGGTCTGCTACTCGGGCATAAGCTTGGTCGATTGGGACTTCGAGGTCGACCTCGAGGTCGAGCTCGTGTTGTTGGGGACCCTCGGGAGCAGTATAACAGCTAGAGATATAATCAAACGAAGCTACTTATAACAGAAATTTAATTGTACGATGAAGAATACATGTAGAGACAAAGAATATTGAAGTATCCTTAGTATCAGTGAGAGCAAATGAGTTTCAGTAAGAAGAGAGAGAGAGAGAGAGAGAGAGAGAGAGAGATTATTGCACTTGTAGAATTGTGGGAACAACATCAGTCGTTTACAAGGTAGGGTGAGTCCCCTTTATATAGGAGGGGAACTCAGTTACAAATGCATGAGTATTTACTTTACAAAATACAGCGATGGAATGGCTTGATGCGATGCCTCAACACAGGCTTTGGACAGGCCGGCCCTGTCAGACTTAACTGTGTGTCTTGGGAGCTTCCCCTTTTTGTCCTGGCCTCGGCCTCTGTCTGTCCTCGAATCGGGCCTTGACAAGCCCTGAAGGAGAGGGCTAAGTTGTGGCTTCATGTCCTCGGGGTCTCGAGGTACGTCCTCGAGATGGCTTAAGGGCGGGAAATCGGGCCCTCTGATTTCACCGCGTACAGATAGTCTCTGCGTTTCTCAGAACAAAGAGATGGGAAACGATTATGACCATTGACTCCTCGAACTCCTCATGGAGATAGTACACTGGCGATTCGCATCGTGGCGCAATCTTTTGTGATAGATGGCATGTCTCATAGACTCATGCTCAATACTCTGTCATTTCCGTTCTTCAGGGTAAAAAGTACTGCCGTCGATTCGGTTTTTCAAGGATGCAGTAATTCTCTTAGGCTGCTTAGTGAGGAGAAGGAGGGCGAGTTGCTTCATTGGTGATGTCAGGTGTACCAGAGCTCAAATTACGAGGGCTGTTTGATGGAGCAGGTAACCTTTTGTGGCTCAAGCTTTGCTTTCCTCGACCTCTTTAAGTTGACGCTCCTTTTTGCTATATTAACTACAGAAAAAAGCGGAGGCTACGGAGTACCTTAAGGGCGATATCGACCGCGATAGAACCGCTTGCGGTGAGCTAAGGGCTCAGGTGCGAGCTCTTGCTTTAGAGGAGGCGAGCACTTCGGCCAAGGTCCCTGCTCTCGAAGTCCAACTCCGCTTGGCACGAGATGATGCCAAAGTCCAAGCAAATATGATCGAGAAATTCGAATTTGAACTTTCGAAGACCAGCGGTGAGATAATTGACGCCCGGTCTAAGGCGATGCTAAGTCGAACCAATGCTGATCAGGAGATGGCGATTCGTATGAAGGACGCTGCGGATGCTCAACTCTTGACCGAGAGAAGAAGATCGAGATATATGTCCGTTGCAGATCGCGGAGAGAGGTACTCGAGGAGGTCGGTGCATGGGGCTTCGTTCTCTCGGAAGAATTGGCTCGAGCAAGGGCGATGAGCGCGACGCTCGATCACTTCTCGCTGACGTCACGGCGGGCAAACTGGACAAGCTGTAGCCCTTCAGTGCGGAGCGTAGATTTCGCCATTTTGTCGCTTTGTTTCTGATATATGTAGAGAATGCCTGTAGATGGAGAACACGCCTTTTTCGCGTATATAATATATAGGAAGAAACTTGAAACTTTATTTCTTCTGTACCTTTTTTCTGCTATTGCTTTCGGCCGGGCAGGCCGGTGTTTGGCGGGATTCTCATAGGTCCGGAACTGATCGGCCAGGCCCGAGGGCTCTTACATGTGATCCTTGGCGCGAGCAGGTGCCGGGGCCTCCGCGTTTGGCCCGGCTGTTTAGGCTCAGTCTCCAGGTCGATCTTCGACTCGAGCCTTCTTGCCTTTGAATCTTCTATGCCCGTACAGGCAGGTAGTATTTTTTTTTGTTTCTTGCCCTTGGGCATTTGCCGTTTCGACTATTTTGGGTCCAGTCTCCGAGCCGTATTGTGACTCGAGCTTCAATCGATCCTCAAGGTTTTTCCTACCCGCATGGGCGGGTGATGATGGCCTTTTTTGCTTTGGGCAGAAGTGTTCTTATAGGCGCGTGGCCCGGAGACTTGCTCGACCGACGATAGTGGCATTTATGCCGTGCCCTTAGGCATGTTGTAATTTAACTGTTTGGGGTCCAGTCCTGGAGTCGCGTAGCGATTCGAGCTGTAATTGACCCTTAAGTTCTTTTCTGCCTGCATAGGCGGATGGCGATGGCGTTTTGTGTTTCGGGTCGAAGTGACCTTACAGGTGCGTGGCCCGGGAGCTCGCTGATGGTGGCATTTATGCCGTGCCCTTAGGCATATTGTAGTTTAGCTATTTCGAGTCCAGTCTCCGAGTCGCATTGCGATTCGAGCTGTAATTAACCCTTAAGCATTTTTTCTGCCTACATGGGCGGACGGCGATGGCCTTTGCTGTTTGGTCGTAGAAACCGGTTAATATGTTGCCCGTAGGCTTGCTTAGTTAACTATTTTGGATCCGGTCTCCGAATCGGGTTACGATTCAAGCTCACTTTAATCCTTAAGTTGTAAATTTTTGGCTGGCGACAATGGTTCTTACGGTGTTTGGTCGTAGAGACCTTTTGATGTGTGGCCCGTAGGCTTGATTAGCTGGCGACAATGGCTCTTACGCTGTTTTTGCCCGTGGGCATTTTTTTAGGCTTTGTTTTCCGCTTGTTAAGGTCTTTTTGAATATTTTTGCCTGACCCATTGTCGATTCCGGAGAACCTTGATTTGAAGTCGTTATCAGCGATGTTCGAGCACCTCGGAAGGTTAATAGCCCGTTGTTTGCTTGTTTGAGGGAAGCCTGTTTTAACCGGTTCTTTCCGAAGTATATTCATAGTAGTGGCCTGCGATTTTTGTTTAGCAATGGTCGAGCGTCCCCGAGTCGCGTTTTGACCGTAGTCATGTGCGTTTGGCCGTAGCCATTTTTTGATCCCGAGTGATAGTTTAGGTGTCTACATCAAGGGTATGCCCTTTCGGGATTCTTACAAATGCGACGTATAGCCTTAACTTCAGGATTTTCATGGCTGTTGAGGTCTTACAGTTTGTCATGCCTGTTGAGGTCTTACAGTTTGTCATGCATGTTGAGGTCTTACATTGTGTCATGCCTGTTGAGGTCTTACAGTTTCGGATTTTCCAGCGTATGGAGATTGTCGTCAGTCTCCGAGTCATCAAGTTGTTTAAGTGTGAAGACCGCTTCTTGTGAACTCGGAGCTGCATTGCAGGGGCTTTATGAGCCCGGAGTTCCGACCCTGAGATCGTGCGGATGTTGAATTGCTGACGCTAAGTCTTCGAGTATCTCGGGATGCGTTTGGTGGAGAGGCCCCTGTCAGGGATATACTTAAGATACCCTCGTTCGGAGGATAAGATGTTGAAAAGATATCCTTTTATTGCTTAGCGTAGACATACATTAATTCATTGTTGTGAGCTCGGCCTGCACGGGCGCGGCTTCTCGGACCATTTGATCCGGTACACGATTCCCAATTGGGGTTTGGTCTGCCGTCTCCCGGTCCTTCCGAGGGGATGGTGCCCTTAAGAGAAGATCATCGCTCGCCGTCCGATTGTAGAAGAAGGCCTGGGATCTTGTCGGATCCTGCTGGCAGGACCCTCTTTGGGAGTACGCTACTCCGCTAATAATCTTGCTGGCGGGACCCTCTTCGGGGGTACGCTGCTCCGCTAATAATCTTGCTGGCGGGAACCTCTTCGGGGGTACGCTGCTCCACTAATAATCTTGCTGGCGGGACCCTCTTCGGGGGTACGCTGCTCCGCTAATAATCTTGCTGGCGGGACCCTCTTTGGGTCTGAAGTCCGATCGAGGGAAGAGAGCACGGCGGGCCCTGTCAAGGCCTTTGATCTCCGAGTGGAGTTAAAACTTCCGAATGCCCCGGCTGATTGTCTGCATACAGGTTAGCAAAAAAATAACGAAGGAGTGAAGTAGTTCTTCCTCACCACGGGATGTGTAGGTAATGTTTCGAGGTTCGGGATGTTTCTGCCATTCCGGGGCGCGAGCTCTAATACAGCCTTCTGCTGTGTTCAACCAGGCTTGGTCGACGACGTGGTTTGCTTACCCTCTGATCCTTCTGAGGGTGGGGGCATTGATGCCGGCGATGCGTCATATGGTGAAGGATTTCCTCTCGTTGCGTATTGCTTTCTGTTGACTTATTTTAGTTCTGCCCTTTGCGAGGAGTTCCTTGGTTTTTGCAAAATGGGGCCGACGCTGTCTCCGGGTGGTGTGCTGGCAGTCGTCTGAATAAGACGTCCGTGCTTTGTGCCTCCTCCGATGGTACAGAGCTCGACCTCCTGGCCCGAGCTCATACGGGCCGTGTTAAGAGGATGGTCTTTGTGGCGATTCGTCATCAGGAATTCGCCAGGGATTCGAGATGCGGGAATGATTCGGTCCGTTAGCCCGAACCGCCATATTGACTTTGGTTCGGCATTGTTGTTTGTACGTGATTGAACCACCTGAATTTACGAGCACATGTTTTATTTGAAATAGATCAAATGAGGGAGAGGGTTACCAATGCGTCGGTGTGATACCGAGGCGAAGTATTGATGTCCTTTTCCCTAGATGCTAGGATGTCCTCCGGAACACTTCCCTGGGCCCGTCTTTTCTTGACGGCGAACATTTTCACTCTCCAATTTATGAGCCCATGGAGGGTGCCGCCACTCCTTCACTGTCGTGGTAGTAAGTCGTGGCTTGTTCGCTTCGTCCTTCCCGGTTGCCTTTACTCCTTGGGGCTGGACTCGAGTCTGACCGCTCGACGATACCTGGTGGTGATTTTCATCGAGTAGCACGGCTGTCGTCCTTCTGAGATGGTGTCCGTTTTTGATCCCGTGGCCGCGTGCACTCTGCAGTTCCCGCGCCGGGTTGCGGTTCTTTTGAAGGGGTCTTGGTCGAATAGGCTCGAGTTGTTTGGCGTCCCTGGTTTCGCTTATGGTGATCACGATATTTGGTATAGCAATGCCGAAATCGTACTCAGCCGGGCGGGGTTCCCCTGCCGGCCGTGCCTTGTTGAACCTGGTCCTACTGGAGATTCCTCGAGGGTGTTTTCCTCAGGCTATTTCTCTATCGTTGCGAGGTAGGTTGCATCTTGTGCCGCTCCTCCCATACGTGGCGCATGGATGGTATCTCCACCTGTTTGGCATTAGTTTCTTCGTTGGGAGTCTGCTTGGACGTAGCGAGCCCGAGGAAGTTCCTGGGCGGTTGTCCACGGCCCTGCTCCGTGGCTGGTGCCGGGTGCGGGTATCCGGCCAGGTCTCAGCTGGTTATCTGATCAGGCTTCGTCTGAAATGTCCTAGAGTTGTCGGGCATGCTTCGTTTGAGCTTCGGGTGAAAGCATGTGTTGCCCAATTATCCGAAACTGGGAGTGATCTCATTCGTTCCCTCAGGAAATGAGGTGCGGCTTCCCGTGTGCTTCACTCTCTCTTTGTCTGGCCCCAGATGTTTCGAGCTCTTTCGTCGCCGCTCTAACGATGTCGGTGTGTACTCCCGCGGGGGGATATGATGATGTGGTAGGCGAGTTTGCGAGGCCAGGTGCCAGGCTGCGGCGCTGCATCATGGTTTCTTTCGAGAGTGCTCCCTCGAACTTCCTCAACGAGACGGACTCGTGTTCATCACCTTGAAGGTCGTTTCCTTTGAACGAGCGCGTGTACGCGGTGGTGCGCTCGCAGGGATCCAAAGTCCTATCGCACCTGGGGAGTTTCGGCATTTCGGGTTTCCGTGAAGCGAGTTCCGGGACCGCTTCCTCGGGAGACGATTGTTGTATGAACTTCCACGAACCTGACTCAATCCTTTCGAAGAGATCTCCAAGCATCCTTGCTGCGGAGGGATCGGTTACCGATCCGTTGTTGCTTGATCTCTCGGGTACTCGTTCGGCGTAGGGAGATGTTTCCGGCGCTACTGCGCTGGGAGTCTCCGGGTGACTTTGAAGCTGAGCGATAGCCAACCGCTGTGCCTGCAACATTTAAAAAATAACATGAAGACTAAATTCCTGTTCTTCCTGGGCCGGGGGTTTTTGAACTTCCTGTCAGTCGCTGTGTCGCACGCTTCTGTCGGCGTGAGAAATTTCATTGACTTGCTGTGCGTCCTGTGAGTCCGCGTCCGCTAGTATTGGTCCGGGTGCGTTATCGAGATCCTGTAGTGGTGCTCCAGCGACCGGGATAGCTACACCATTTTCCCCGTGATCTTCGAGGCGGTCGTTCTCAGCTCTGTTCACTGAAATCAAAGGATTGTTGATATCCAAATTTTCCCTATGTAATTTTTTATATACAAAGTACTTTCAAAATAGCATATATATGCATATATAAGCATACCTAAGTGTTTTGGTATTTTTCCTAATTTTGTAAGATTTTTTTTTAAATCAACTTATTGTCCATTTTAGGAATACAAAAATCAGTAATTATTCCCAAAGTTTATCATTTTGGTGAATGACCTATTTTATTCTCATGTTTATACAAAAATATAGCTAAGGTGATTTTTCGTATATTTTTTACAAATTTATTTGGTATTTAAAAGACTAAATTGCATATAATTGTAATTGTAGCCTACTTTAAGATTAATAGCATTTTTATAATTGTAAAATCAGGTCCAGTATTTTAAAATTAATATTTATACACTATTAATTGTTTTAGTATTTTTAATTTACTTTTAAAATCATCTTTATTATTTTTTATAAATAAAAAGGGAAAAATTAGCTATTTAATCTTTAGCCCCATTTCTATTCAATTACAGCCCCATTTTATTTCAATTTGGCCCCTAAATTGACCCAATTCTACCCAATTAAATCGGCACAGTTTCAATTTGGACCCAACCCACGACCCAATTCCAAACGACCCAACCCGTTCCCCACCTACCCACTTAAATCTGGACCGTTGATAACTCAAGATCAACGACCAAACTCACCCTTCCATAATTAAACTAAACGACCTACCCTAATCCCCCTCATTCTCACCTGGCCCGCCGCCCTGGAATCCCAAAACACTCTCAAATCCTCCCATCAGTTCTTCGGAACCCTAGCCTCCTCCCACCTTCCTTCACCGTATTTTTCACCGGAATCCATGGCTTCCCAGGCCATGGATGGTCTCTACCCACCCTCTCCTCCATTAGACCTTGAATGTTCGAAGTTTGGAAGGCTGACTTTGATGGTTCTCCCTCCGATCTTCTCCGATCTTTGATTCTATGGCTTCTCCGGCCATGCTCCGGCAGATTCCAGGCTCAGGAACCTGATTCTTGACCTCTCCGACTCAAGATCGGACCTGTTTCCAAGCCTTTCTCATTTCTAGGGTTTCACCGAAACCCTAAGCTATTCGAGGTTCTTTCACCATTATTTGGTTAGATCTATACTGTATCTATGCTTTTCTTGCCATCTAAAGTGTTTTCCCCAAAAGTTTCTTCAAAATCGCTTCTCTCCGATTTTAGGGTTTCTGAAAGGATTTTTGGAAAAAATCTTTCTGATTTTTCTTCTTCTTCTATACCCTGCTCGTGTGATTTCTTTTATTTTACGCATGTACTGTCTTTTACCTTTTCTTTTCTACTATACATGTTACTCCTGTTAATCTTTGCTATGTTTTCTTTACTCTTTTACTATATGTGTCTACCGTTAAGTTATTTGATTTTGTTTACTAGACTCTGTTCATATTCTTACATGCTTCATCTACTTGTGTTCAAGTTTGTATTATCTCCCCCTGAACTTGTTTAGGTTCTGAGTTTTCTCAAATATGTTCTTCATGATTTTTCTTCCTTTGTCGTTCAAGCATGCCATCATATCTGTTTTGCTGAGGTTCTGAAACAAATGGCTTGCTTTCTCACCTCCATGTCTGACTTAATTGTGAAACCCTAGGATTTGGGGGTTTCCCTTGACGATTTTGATTTTGTGTTTGAGTTAGGGTTCCACTTTGGGACCCTGGACTCTCAGACCCACTATGAGTCTGCAAATTGAACCTGTATCTCTTTGCTTATGATTCTGAACTTTTCTTTGATTAAACTCTCTTTTAAATAACTTGACAGTCCTTTCTTGATTTACATATTTGTGTATTTTATATATGAGAACTCTTCTTTCAAAAAAGGTTTTGCCAACTACTAATTGATTCCGAATTCCTTTAATTGTGTTCACTTGATTGTTACTGATTTTCCCTACTTGAACCTTTCTTTACCCCTTTCCTGACTTGGTTCATTCAAGTAAAAAGTCTGAAATTTTGATTTTACTGGTTGATTTCCTTTCCTTTTTTTTACAAACCGTGTACTATTAGTTTGTTGCCTTAAATAGCTTCTATGTACTTATCCTTTATTATACTGCTAGGAAAATATTTTTCAAACCTCTTTCCTTAATTGTTTTTACCTGTTTGAAATCAGAAACCCTTAACTAAAGGGAGACTGATTACAATGTTATTTCCTTACCTTTTTCTTGCTTATTTGCTGCACTATAAAAGGGGCTCGACCCTTCTACACTGAAAAAAAAGGCTTTTAAGCTTTGAAAATTTTACAACTTTAGAACTTTGAACTTCTGAATCCTAAAGTCTAATACTCATACTCTCACACACATACTTTCAATCACAATACTCTTTCAAACTCTCTACTCTCTGCTGAGACTTTTGTACTGCTTTGCTTGCAACTTGGCTTTTCAAGACTACTGTTTTTATTTATTTGTTTTCCCTGAAACTGGTATGTCTCAATTTTGATTTCAGCTCTTTCCCTATGTGTTTACTTTACAGTTGCTCTATTCCTGTCTACCTTGCTGCTCATGTTTTGTATATTACTTCCTCTTATGTTTACTGCTTGATATAAATCCCCCATACTCCCATTCCCTTTTGTGTGCTGAGTTAAAGTTCATGGCCTGGTAGTATCCAAATTACTGTGCAGGTCTGAACCTGACCTTCAATAGGTCCTAACTCCCAAATTCAAGCTGATAGGCTGGTCAGGGGTGTGCCAACATCCTAATTGCTGGGCATGACCACTAGTTTGGTCATGGCTTTCCCTAATTCCCCCTCTATCGCACTTACACGTATTCTTAGACTCTAAGTTCTGCCCCCCCCCCCTCCTATGAGCCTTGCCTTGGGGACCTTGAGTTCCCTCTGAACTTGGACATTTGAGGGCTGGCCTTTTCACACTGCACTATAATCTGATCCTGCAAATGTAACTGGGTGTAAGCACTGCCTGGAGTTCATGAAGCTCCTTGGAACTTTGACACACCCAAAGGATGAGAAAGGCTTTGGAAATCTGATCTTTGGAAGTTGGTTTACTTCAGGTTTCAGACTAGGAGTCTGAATTAGGCTCTCCTTGGTTGGAATTTTAATTTTTGATGTAACTTTTATTTACTTTTTTGGATTCATTCAAGTTGTAATAATCTTGTAATACTTATGGGGTGTATAGTAATATGGGGGAGCGTCTCTCATGTTATGCATATGGGGGTAGATATCATGTTTTAGGTCTTTATTTCTGCAATCACAACATTTTTCGTCTATGTATCTGCATATAGAAATCCTGCCTATAAGCCATCTCATTACTGCATATAGAGATCCTGCCTATAGATTTTCCCATATAGAGATCCTGCCTATAGTTTGTTTCAATACTGCATATAAAAATCATGCCTATAATTTATGCATTTCATCATATAGAAGCCATGCCTATAAGTTTCTACACTTCTGCATATGCATATGACATTAGGCAAACAATCCATAGGTTAAGGATAATCAATTGCATCCTAGATACCATGCTCATAGGATTCCTGCACTTACATAACCGTTTTAAAATCAGTAACGCTTAGAATTCATGCCTATAGGAGCAATCGTTTAAATCTGATTCATCCGCAAGTCTAAAATCAGTAATAATGTTGTTAATATCCGCAGAATTGGTTTATTCCTAAAGTCAGTAATCTTCCTTAAAATCAGTATGTTTGACCTTGTTAGACATCATGCCTATCGGTTTCACCTAGGCAAACCATTAGTTAATCAATTAATTATACCAGTCTTTAATAATTACAACCAGCAGGCAGGCCTAATTCGGACTTCTTATCTGAAAATATGTAATAAATCAGCCACCCCCTTTACGTAAGTTTAATTAAAGACCTAACCAGTACTTGTAAGTCATGCTAAACAATTTCTGCTTTGAATGAGGAGGCCTATTTGAGCCTTAACTGCTATGTGTTTTCCCCTTAACTGCTCTTATGTGTTTTGTTTGTCGCACTAGATTTTGTCCTTTTAAACTTCAAAAGCCAATATCCCTTCCCTCTAGGATTAGTAGACTCCCTCCGGGACTGATAGGATTGGGGCGGGTAGTAGCATGCAATAAGTAACGAGACCATTTCGCATTTTAGTACCTTAATGGGGTGGGTAAGGGTAGACATGGATATGATGATCACGCGATAACACCACGTGTATAATTGGTTATCGGGTGTTGCGTGGGTGATCCATGTTATTTATAAGCCTAGGACCCCCC
>NC_031994.1:33887763-33901442 GCF_001879085.1 Nicotiana attenuata
CGTATATCGGAGGGGAGACGCCAAGGACCTGCGGACGCCTGCAGGACTCCCTCGGGTCGCCTGGTAAGTAGGAAGCTGAAACCTCACTGCGGTCTGAAATCTGCAGCACTGGGATCTGCACAAAACAGTGCAGAGTGTAGTATCAGCACAACCGACCACATGTGCTGGCAAGTGCCTAGCCTAACCTCCGCGAAGTAGTGACGAGGCTAGGACCAGACTACCAAATAAACCTGTGTAGTTATCTAATATATAGCAGAAAATAAAATAGAAATAAACAAGTAAAGATGGGAGGGGGTACATGTTGCGGGGTATATCGGTATCAACAGTAAATCAAGAATAAAGGCATAAGGACACTGTTGCGGCGCGCAACCCGATCCCAACATAACGACACTGTTGCGACGTGCAACCCGATCCATATCATTTATCACTGTTGAGGCGTGCAACCCGATCCCAATATATTATTGTTGTGGCGTGCAACCCGATCCAATCATATCATTGTTGCGGCATGCAACCCGATCCAAACATATCATTATTGCGGCGTGTAACCCGATCCAAATATATCATTGTTGCGGCGTGCAACCCGATCCAAATATACAATCACAATAACCATAACAAGAGTCCCGACAAGGGATCAATAAGAACTACACTATCCCGGCAAGGGAGTCAACAATAAGAATGAGTACATCCCGGCAAGGGAAAATCAGCTATAACCAAACTTGTTCCAACATCCATTACCTCAACTAACACCAATGTTCAATCATAAGTAATCTCTACGAGAATAATTATAAACCTTGCTCAACCCAGAAAGTCACAAATTAGGCATTCGTAGTAGTTCTCAATAATACAATAATTTCAATTTAAGACTCATGGTCATGCTCGACACCGATGTATAGATACTCGTTACCACACCTATACGTCGTACTCAACACATAACATTTAGCATACAGACCAAACTCCTATTCCCTCAAGCTAAGGTTAGACGAAACACTTACCTCGATGCCACGAACACAGTTCAAGCCTCAACTATAGCTTTACCTCGTGATTCCACCTCCAATTCGCTCGTATCTAGTCACAAGTTACTTAATTACATCAATGAATGCTAAATAAATAATTTCTAATGCATGGAAATAAGTTTTCTAAAGCTTTGCCCAAAAAGTCAAAAATCAGCCCCGGGCCCACATGGTAAAAACCCGAGGTTCGAACCAAAACCCGACTACCCGTTCACCCATGAACTCAACTATATAATTTTTTTTGAAATCGGACCTCAAATCGAGGTCCAAATCCCCATTTTTTTAAAAAAACCTAGGTTCTACCCAGAACACCCAATTTCCCCCATGGAAATCATTGATTTTGAGTTGAAATCATGTTAAAAGATGTTAATAATTGAAGGAAACTAGTAAAATTGACTTACAATCGATTTGGAAGAAGAGTTGTTCTTGGAAAATCGCCCTAGGGAGTTTTTGTTTTGAAATGATGTGAAAAAGGGTTGTTTTTCGGCTAAGTATAAAAAGTTGCAGGCTGCAGTTATGGGAATTGCGAAGGGAGGTTGGGAAATGCAAACTGGGAATTGCGAAGGGATGTTGGGAAATGCGAAACGGGAATTGCAAAGGGAGGTTGGGAAATGCGAACTGGGAATTGCGAAGGGAGGTTGGCAAATGCGAAGCCTGTAGGCCTGCAATTCCTTAAGTCCAAAATTTCTCCCCGTGGCCTATCCAAAACTCACCCGAGCCCTCGGGGCTCCAAACCAAACATGCACACCACCCTAAAAACATCATACGGACTCGCTCATGCATTCAAATCACTAAAATAACATCAACAACTATGAATTTAGCATCAAAATCATGAAACTTTCTCAAGACTTCAAATTTCCAATTTTCTCAATAACTATCCGATTCACGTCGTTTCAAGTCCGTGTCTTACCAAATTTTACCGACAATACATATAAATCATATTGAACCTGTACCGGGCTCCGGAACCATAATACAGGCCCGATACCACAGGTTTCACATAACATTTCACTTTCAAAAACCTTTATATTTTTCAGAAAATAATTTCTTTCAAAAATTCATTTCTCGGGCTTGGGACCTCGGAATTCGATTTCGGGCATACGCCCAAGTCCCATATTTTCTTACGGACCCTCCAAGACCGTCAAATCACAGGTCCGGGTCCGTTCACCCAAAATGTTGACCGAAGTCAACTTAATTCATTTTAAAGCCAAATTTTATCATTTTTCATAGATTTTCACATATAGACTTCCGGCTACACGCCCGGACTGCGCACGCAAATCGAGGTAATGCTCAAAGAGGTTTTTTTTAAGGCCTCGAAACACAGAATTTAATTTAAAAACAAATAATGACCTTTTGGGTCATCACATTTTTGTATGTTAGTTGCATTATTTAAGCAAGATACTACAAGAGGAGACTTGAAATAGTTTGAGATGTTATTGTTCTTAATGGACTGGTTGGTAAGGTTGTTTCCATCAACTTTAAATGGTTAGAAACCTTGGAAAATGACTTTTTTATGATGTTTTATAAATATTTTCTACATTTCAAATTTTCTATTGGTACTATAAATATTAAGAGAAAGGACAACATAACAATGGAAAGTTGTAATTATTATTGTTGGATTGTTGGGCTATTTGAGGGTGAATTAGGAGATGAATAGGAGGTTAGAAGTCCTCCCATGTACTTATTATCATGTTGGATATGATTTTAATTTGATTAATGAATGACTTTGGGGTTAAAGGGCACAAAAGGGATTCAATCCAAGCTTGCTGCTCGTCGTGTTAAATAGTAGTTTCGTTGGTGATGTTTATGCACGTCATTATGTAGATTGATTTGTGTTGTGTTGTTGTATCTTTCGTAGCTTAACAATAACCTTACTATCGATGTTGTAGATTAAAGTGAAACAAGACAAGTTAAATGTTGTTATTGGACAAATTGTGATAAGGTATATTAAGACTAAACCATTCCTTTATTTTGGCATGATCTCGTAACTACATGAGTTTGATAACGAGACATAAAGAGAAGTTCGTATTTCTAAACTTATGTACACTATCCTAGTCTCATAAGTTACAGTATTCTCCCCTATCGGGACTTTATATTCAGTTAAGTGTTGTCTTATTTTAGTCAAGAGAACAGAGCGTCTATATATATATAGTATTACAGTATTTTCACCACCACTGAGCTATAATCGGTAGGCAGGCCCCTATTGAGAAACCTCAGATAAGATGGTAAGTGATATACTGAGCCTACTGTGGCCGAGTGCCTATAAGTGAGCCCAGAATGGTCGAGATATCAAGACTAGTATGGCCGAGTGCCTATGAGTGAGCCTATTATGACAGAGCAGTTATACGTGCCTTATAGAGCCGGACAACTATTTATTTACTCTATTGAGAGAGTTGAGTTAGTATAAGCATTTATGCATATCTTCAGATCATCTTTGACTCCCAGTTACTTTCAATTATTATATTGCCTTGCATACTTGGTACATTTTTTCATAATGATGTACCTTTTGGCGGGGACGCTGCATTTCATGCATGTAGAACCTGATAGACAACTGGATAGACCTTCCCAGTAGAAAGAGCCAAACATCAGCTTGGTTGGTAAACCTCATTTCCCCAAAGTTACGGAGTCCATTTTATATTTCCAGGTTTTATGGGTAGGTCGAGACAGTTATCTTTAGAGGCTTGTAGATGAGTCCTGTGTATTTTGTATATCATTATTGTGGCCCTACCAGCCCTGTGTACATGTTCAATTTTGTATTGCTGGTTGTAGACATTCATGGTAGCCCCGTCGGCCTGCACAATTATGTATATGAGCTTTTGGGTATGTTTACCCCTCAGATGGGAGACGTTATTTTTAGATGATTCAGAATATGACCTTATCGGCATTGATTCGTATTGTCACCTTGCAGGTAGGGCTTGTCCGCCTAAGTTGAGGGGTTACTCCTCTAGAGTTCACAGTTACAGAGTGGTACGCTCGGGCCAAGAATGGCATCGGGTGCCGGCCATACCTCCCCAGGTTTAGGGTGTAACAATCAGGTTTTGAGAGGTCTAGAGATTGGATCTTCGGAGAGGTATCCTATTCCTTTGGTTGCGGAGTGTAAAAGTATGTTAAGGGTTAGATAGCTGATTGTATGTGTTATAGAAATGTCATTGTGAACCTTTGGAAGGCTATTTACCTATTTTGGAATGGCTTGAAACCTTTTTGGGGTCTATTGATAGGCCTAACTAGAATGTGTATTCTACACTAAATTGGATTTTCTTACTCATGCGCAACATTTAATTTGGGTATATCATCAGGTAGAATGGATGTTATTCATGACCCGATCTGTTTCAGGAGTTTCTCTCCAATGCTATGATGGATTGTGAAGTCACTTGATTATTCACATGCATATTGTGGTCCTGTTTAGGCCTTGTGCTAATATATGAGTAAGATGGATCATGAGATGTCAATCTATTGCACCCTAGTGATGCTTACCTTTTTCGTAGTGTATTATGCTTATTCATCGCTCTATCGTTATATTTATACACTTTACCATGCTTGATGTTTATTCACATGTGCGCGGTGAGTATGTGTTTGCTTCATAACACTCCCATGTGGATTGATACTATTGGATCTCAAGGTTGAGCGTCGCAACAGTAATATGTTGGATCGGGTTGCACACCACAATGATAGTATGTGAGATCGGGTTGCATGCAATAATGGTATTATGATGGGATGTGATTCCTTATGCTTATTTCATGTGTTTTTCATCTCCTTTGTGGAAATTTTTGATAAGGATATGATTTATATTGTCCTACCTGTCAAACTTGCTTGGTAGCTCTCTTATTTGATCCTCTTTACCATTATTTGTCATATCTGAGTTACTTCTTGTTTGGTGTACAGATCACATTATGTGAGGTTCCATGTGGACTTTGGTGTGACTTGCCAGTTGAGCATCCTGTATGGGTTGAGAGAATGTTACTGGACCTAATATTAGTGTGATTGTATTTTTTATAGGGTATGTTTGGAAGGAAAATGTGATTGGGTAGCTTAGAACTTGACATTTGCTCTCGTCGAACGAGAGGACTCCACGACTTTTTGATTTGATGAATGGTTGCAAGTTTCTACATGTTTATTTCATCATTAGTAGTGTTATGAAGGTTTGGAACAAGGTTCTATTTTATATGAGATATATTACCTATACCGGGTTTGATAATGAGCAACTATTATGTCCGGAATATATTTCTTTAGGTATATGAGTTATGCGGTACATCGTGTGGTTATATCTTGGGGTTAAATTTAGAGTTTGGTGCATGTTTACCTTGAAAATGGTAATGACAATTATATTTGATTTTTCGGTTCTAAAATTACGTGATCTATTTTAATACTAGTAGTTAGGCAGTAGATGCTAAGTGTAAATAAAGAGAATAAGGGACGCAAACCAAAGTTGTCACAAAACTGAGCCTCGTGCTGGCCGGGGCATGGGCTTCGAGGCTTGCTTAGGGAAGTTGGTAGTAATTTATCAATGAAGAATTAATGATAATGAAAGCCTCAAATATAGCCTTTTGCGGTTAATAATGAGAAATAAATGAAGAACAATAAATGAACAATGAATGAACGATGAAAGAATAAGCAATAAATATGTAGAACAATTGTTTAAGAAAGAGCAGAGGATGTTGTATTATAATCAATGTATTGTGTCTTTACAAAATGACAAGGGTCCCCTTTATATAGGAGGGGAGAACCCCAACATGGTACATGTCTAGTAATGATGAGGAAACGCTTAATGGTACAGCTGTGTAACTGCTCAGTATGAATTTGTACTATTCTTGCAGACTCTGTCAGCTCTAATCACGTGCCCTCGGGAACTTCCCACCTTTCCATGACGGTTGTCAATTTTCATGCTGCCTCGAGGTACGCTATGATGAGTCCTCGATATACCCTCTCGAGGTGAGGGCTTCGAGCCTTAGATCGCGCTTCGAGCTCATCGAGGTCGGGCTCGGAAATGCCATAGAAGCCTAAAAATCGGCCTTCCCTGATTTTGACTGTATACAGATAGTCCCCGCGTTTCTTGGAATGAAATAACAAGGAACAATTTGAATTCTTCAACTCTTCAATGCATCCATTACTATCTCAGTTACGTCACGCGAGCGGTTGATGTGACAAAAAAGGGATGTTCAAAAGTCACGTTCGCACGACTCTCGAAAAGCCTCGAACTGATTACGACGGTTGGCCATCCTTTGGCTTTCCCTAATGCGTACTATTGGCCCCTATAAATACTCCAATCCTTCACACATTACTCTTCATCATATCTCCAAACTTTCAACAGCTCTCCTTACTTCTTTCCTGCGGTCGTTTCTCACCCAGTTTTTCTCTTTTCCTCTGAAATCTTTAAGTAGAAATGGCGAAGACCTCTAGAACCGTTCCCCAAGGTGGTAAAGCTTCTTCGTCTTCACGCTCGTCTAAGAGCAAGGCCATAGCGCCTCCTCCTCTTGAGGAATGCATCCCCAGACCCTGTGAGACATCCTCCGATTTCACAATTAACAAGCCTTCTTCAAAGTCGGGGCGGTGCGAACCCATGTCCCGATACATTAGCCTGATAACTGACACTGGGAAAGTGAAAGCTGACTACCGCTGGGGAGAGGCGGTGCAAGTGGAGGCTCCTTCTCGGGAGGAAGATATAACGACACACAAACCTGGTTTCCTTAGTGTATGCACATATCCTTTTACCCTAGGTCCGTTAGAACCATCCTCGCCATCGATAGACCCCGTAATCCTTGATTTCTGCGGACAATATCGGGTGACACTCGGCCAAATTCATCCATCATTCTGGCGCATTATTTACATGATTAGGCACTTTACAAACATGGTCGAGGGGGTAACTTTCACCCTTGACCATCTGGTTAGGATGTATAGCCCCCGACTTTATCGAGGCAGTCTGATTAAGCTTTAACGTCGGCCCCCGAAAGCTTTCTTTGCATGTACCGACGAAGGCAAGGACAAGGGATGGATGAGCCATTCCGTCCGAGTTAGGACCTCGGATCTAGTTCCTGTTCAAAGGATGCCATTCCCCGAGGAATGGAATATGAATCGTAAGTGAATATATTGGTTAAATATTTTTTCTTTCCTTTGGACCATTTTCCCTCTTCAGCTAACTTCCTTCGATGATACAGCTGTTGAGTGGTACCTTGGCGCGGTTAAGGATCCTTCGGGCTGGGTTCGCAAGCTTGATTCGACTTGCCCATATGCCAAGCGCGTGGGGCGCGATCTGGCTAAGGCCCGATGGGAAGCTAAAAATCATGGTGAGGTTTATCTTCTGCCGTACTTGAGCTCGTTACAGGAGGTACCCCTTGATTGTATTCTCATTTTTTGTACCTGCCTTTTGTGTTTGTGCAGGCCTGCGAGATGCCCCTTTAATGAGGGAAACCTCCTCCAGGGAGGCGGATACCTCAAAACTTGCCAAGGAGAAGAAGAGAAAGAGAAAATTGCCGACCAAATCCTTGAAACCGAAGAAGGCGAAAGCTCAAAAGCACTAAGGTTGATTCAGTGGCCCTAACTTCAGAAGAAGCAGAGAGCCCCCGAGCTGGGGACGGAGAGAATGATAACTCTACCTCGGGTCTTGCTGAGCCGATGGCTGCTGAGCCGAAGGCTTCCAAACCAGAGGTTGCTGATGTTGTTCCATCTCGGGCCGAAGAGGCTCTCGAGGGTGGATCAGATGATTTCCCTGAGCCGGTCGATGGCCAAAACATTCCCCGAGCTGAGGGGCATTTTGTAGATGAGTTAGGGGGCCCAACTCTGAGGCTCCCTAGAAGTAAGAGAAGGCCTTGATCGATCCAGTCGGAGTTATTGATATAGGTGGCTCTCCGTTGGGTCCGACACTCTTTCCGAGGGAGATACGTGATGCTCATAATAGAAAGACGTTCGATGCTGGGGAATCCCTCAAGGAGAACGATGTGTTTGAAGGATTCTTCACTGGGGTCGAAGAAAATCCCGAACTTAACGCCTCGCTCATTCTCAAAAAAGTCGAGAGGCTATGCAAACAGGTGATCTGTCGTTGATTAGTCTCCGAGCTTCGATCCTCATTTTTCCTGATTTTGTACTTTCATACTTTCAGGCTGTAGTGCTTTACAATCTGGCCGTTGCTAAGTCCCAGGCTCAGTCAACCCGCTATGAGGAAGAGTGTAGGAGGCTCTTGTCAGAGGCTGACGAGCTCAGAGCTGTTTCAACCAAAAGGGAGGAAGAACTTCATGACCTTCGGGCTCGTTTGGAGATGGTGTCTTGAGAGCGGATCGATCTTGCTGAGCAGGTAATACAGTTTTTGTATTTTTTTATTTTCGTGCTTGTCTGACTTTGGCGTTTAACACCTTTGGGTTGATCTTTGTAGCTTTAGAAGAAAGATGTCTTGATGAGGGAGGGGCTCGGAGCAAAAGATATTAAGATTCTCGGACTCAAGCAGCATGTGGACGAGATATCCTCCGAGAGAGATGCCCTTCAAGGGAAGTTAATCTCGGTTGAGCATCATCTTCAAGATACGAGGGCGGATAGTAGTAGTATAAGGATATCTATGTTGAATTGGTCGACGCGCTATCCGCAGCCAAGTTCGAAGCCGATGCGCTCATATCCTCGTATCAAGAAGATACCGCTGCTGCAAATGCTCGAGCCAGGAAGGTATCTGAAGAGGCTGAGCTAGAACTGACCCGAGCCCTGGAGCATGCCCGATTGAGATCTCGGAGACTGGCTCTCAAGGATGTACATGTATGGGGCATCGATTTGTCTGCTGAGATCAAGAGGGTGAAGGCCCTAGAGGAAGGATCGGCAGCTCTGCTCTCTTCCGATGATGGTTCAGCCAGTAGTTCGACCAGTGGCTCGGAGGGTGATAAAGATGAAGTCGAAGTCCCCGAGAGGGAGGAGGCCATTGATGTTTCGGGGTTCGAGGACCATGCCATTGATGGCACATCTTCTGAGGGAGCTCCGTTTGGTCAAGTGACCCCGGCAGTAGATTAGGTTTTTATTTGTACCATTTTGGTGTTAGGGTTCCAGGCGCGAGTCTGGAAAATATGTCTTTGTGGACCTTCGTTATATATATATATATATATATATATATATATATATATAAGGATCTTTGCTTTTCGTCATTTCTTGTCTTTCCTTTGCCTTTTATGGAATAGACTTTGACGCTTGTTGATAACCAGTCCGATGTGTCGAACATATGATATAAACCCTTCAGGTTTTCATGCTCGATGAACGATTGATAACAATTGACCGTTCAGGGTTCGATCCTCGAGTTAGATTTTGACCCGGGGCTATCAACCCTCAAGTTTTTAACATGCCGGCCCTTAGGCTCTTTAGATCGGCCCTTAGGCTCTTACGCATTAGCCCCTAGGCTCTTTAGGCTGGCCCTTAGGCTCTTATGCATTGGCCCTTTGGCTCTTTAGGCTGGCCCTCAGGCTTTTATGCATTGGCCCTAAGGCTCTTTAGGCTGTCCCTTACGCTCTTACGCATTGGCCCTTAGGCTCTTTTTAGATTGGGTCTATGTGACCTTTAATATGGCTAAAGACTTTTGAAGTTTTGATTATGCCTTGGTATGTTTTGTGTTCGTCTGACTCTTCGATGGCTCAAACGAGAACCTCGATTATGAGTCGATATGTGACGATAGCTGAGTACCTCGAGAGGTTCGTTGGAAGGCTGAGTTTTTGAAGCCTTTCCATCAAAGGTTGATTGTTTTCGAAGCCTTTTTGTCGTTTGGAGCTGATATTATCGAAGCTCCTTTGCTTATGCCGAGGGTGGCCTAATTAACCGATTCTTTTCGAAGTATTTTCAAAGTATTTGGAGGACTTTAGTTTTATGGCGGCAGTCGGACGTCTCCGAGCCGCAATAATTCGGCCGTAGCCTTTAAGTTCAATCGTAGTCTTTATATTTGACCATAGCCTTTAGTCCCGTGTACAGTGACCTTGGCGTCTATTTTGAGGGTATGCCTTTTTAGGGGTCTTACAAGTTCGAATATATAGCCTTGGCCTTAATATCAGGTTTATGCCTTTTTAAGGTCTTAATTTTGAGCATGCCTTTTTTAGGTCTTACAGATATGATGTTGCCTCACTGAGGGCTTACGAGCTCGAAGTTGCCTGATCGAGGTTTATGAATTCGAGTCTTTGATGGCTCGATGAGCTGACTGTTGGTGACAGTCCCCGAATGTTTGAGAATTTTTGGCTTTTGAGCCGTTTTGCATGATAGTAGCAAACTTCTTTGAGGCATACAACGTTTTGACAAGCAGAGAGGCTTCTTTGATTACTTGATATATGTGTACATTTTCTTGCCTTCGGAGGCTCGATTGTTCTACATGGACACAGTTCATTCGAGCGTTTGGCCCAATACAATATTTTCCTATCGAGGTCCCCTTAGGCATAACTCGATGTTCTTCGAAAAGATGGCCTCCGAGGGGGATGTCCCCCAATATTCGAGGTTGATTGAGAAGAAGCCTTGAGTACTTTTGAGTTCGCCTTAGGTAGCATATAGATGTTGCCTCGTTAAAAAACCTCGCCGGTAAAACCCATTTGGGATAAAACCCGATCTAAGGGATGCTTTAAAACTCAAGGTCTTCGAGCTGGAGGGTGCTTCGATTCCTCTTAGTCGAACACCTGCAATAAGTTATTATAAAACGTAAATGAATAAGGGATAAGGTTATACCTTAGCAATAATAACGTTTGAGCGTTGATATGTTCCAATTGCTTGGAAGTTGCTCGCCTTCCATGGTGCCAAGTTTGTAGGACCCTTTTCCTACTACTGCGAGGAGGCGATACTGTCCTTCCCAGCTGTGAAGCCCCGTAAAATTTTTGGCTCAAAACCTAGTATCTTGTGGTGTCAACTCCGAATATGTGTTAGGAATGCGTAGAATATGTGTCAGCTCGCCGCGGTTCGGACCCTTGGTATTGATCTAAGTTTGAAAAAAAAAATCAAAAGAATCAATTTCCCAGAAAAATGCCATTATGCGGTCAAGAATGCGGCCGCAGATCTGGTATACGGACCGCATTCCTATCGCATAGTGAAGCTGTGGTTTGGTTAAACTTGAGGTCAAGATGCGGTCCAAGATGCGACCGCATAATTGATATGCGGGCCGCATTTCTACCGCAGAGTGGAACAGAAGAGCTGTCAAAATTAATGTTGAAAATGTGGTCTATTATGCGATCGCATAACCAATATGCGGACCGCATAATCGTCGCATAAGTTCCTCAGGGATTTGTGAAGGTCAGTTCTGCGGTGCACAATGCGACCGCATAACAGGAATGCGGACCGCATTCCTGTCGCAGACCCAAACAGATTCATAAGAGTTTTGGGGGCAATTCTGCAGTCCAATCTGCGGACCGCATTTCTGTTCTACGATCGCAGAATGCGACCGCAGATCTTGCTCGGGCTTCTATTTTCTAAATTTTATACCCGACCCCCTTTTTAATAAAACACCCCCAGCTCCTCATTTTTAACGATCTTCTGCACAAAATAAGAGAGAGGAAGAGAGGGTCTTGAGAGAGAAAGTCATCTTCTCCAAAATTTGATTCTTCAAAACCATCCGGGTCGGGGAATTTCAAGCTTATATTCATCCCCCTTTTCTTGCAGGTAACATCCCTAACCCTTTTCACTAAATTTTTGGTTTAAGCTAGGGGGGGGAGTCTCATGCATTGGTCTTTGAAAATAGTGGTTGAACTCATACATGCATGTCATTCTATAACCTAAAACCTAGTGAGAGTAATTGGGTAGGAGTAAAAGATGGTGCAAAGATGGGTTGGTAACCTAAATAAGTTTGAGTAAAAATTGTGAACTTCTTTTCTAAGTCATACGCGTTAACTTGTGCACTAGATTGACGTTGCTAGACCATTTGGTGAATTGGAAATAAACGTTAAAAAGGGAACTCGGCTCCAGGTATGTATGGCTAACTTTGAACTTGTAAAATCGCCTTGTTTGGGTGTTTGAGTGCTTGGTATGTGATTTCTACGTGATTTGTTTGTGAAATTCCTGTGATTGGTATGGTTGAGTGATTGTGGTTGTGCCTTCGCCATATTGATGCAATTAATCAGAAATAAACCAGATTTGCGATTGTGAATGTGCTATGTGGTAAGAACTGTGAAACAAGTAATGGAAGGAAATGGGAATTGATGTGCTCGGAATAACCGTGGTAGTAACATATGTGGTTTGTCGTGGGAAATTATCGTCGTGACCTATCAATGCATATGAATAGTGGAATACATGGAAAGGGTATTGATGGCTATGGAAGTTCATGTAAATTGTTGTTGTTGTTCCTTGAGGGTCATTGTTGTTGTTTCTTGAGGATTGTTGTTGTTATTCTTTGTGAATTGTTGTTGTTGTTGTGTTGTTTGTGAATTGTGATTGTTCGGTGGGATCGGGTTGCGCGCCGCAACACGAAGAAATAAGGTGTGGGTTGTGGTGATAAGGGTGGCCGAGGTAATAAGGTTGGAAAGCGATCGAAATCGCTATTGAAATGAACTATGAACAAATTGTGAAATTATTGATGTGGAAATGTGGAAAGGGATCAGGAGAGATTGCAAACTTGTTGGATTGATTGCTCTTTCTTTGTGGATTTGATTTTCGTTTCCATTACAATTACATGCTTGTTTGTGGAGGAGAGATTGTATACTTGTTGGCTTAATTGTTCCCTCCTTGTGGATTTGATTGTCGCTCTTGTTACTGCTACTTACTTGCTTATGGTTCGAGTTTACTTGGAGCAAAGTTTGTTCATACATACCAGTACAATTCAAATGTACTGATGTCCCTTTTGCCGGGGCCGCTACATTCGTGTTATGATTGTAGGTGGATCCGTAGCAGGTACTCCAGTCCACCGATCGTAGCTCCCCTTCGTCCTCCATCAGCTTTTTGGTGAGCCTCTTTCCACTCGGGGCCCTGCGTGGCTCAGGCCGCTTGTTTTCGGAGTTTTATTTTTGATTTGTGTAAGGTATAGCCGGAGCCTTGTTACCGGCAAATACTATATTATCCTGTTGTACTTTTTAGAGGCTCCGTAGACAGTAGATGTGGGTTAGAAACTTGTGTAAATCCGTGTTTACATACGTTGGTAATGAGTTGGTGATTTCACTACTATTATGTAAGTATGTATGCGTTTTGTAAATTAAAAAGTGTTCTTAATTAATTATTTGGCAAACCCTTGGAATAATTGAGTAAGGAAAACGTGGGGTAACATGTGGGTTAGGAAAGGCATCCAGGTTCGCTTGGCTGGGGCTACCCGGTCGGGCGTCGGTCATGTCCCTCGAATTTGGGGCGTGACAAACTTGGTATCAGAGCCTAAGGTTTTAAGGAGTCCTAGGATGTCTCGGAGCCGTGTCTAGTAGAGCCCTACTTATCGGTGTGAAGTCGACCACATCTATAAGTGGGGGGCTGCATGGACATTTAGGAAAATTTCCTACTTCCTTGTTATTCTGTATCGTGCGGTGAAGTGAAATGTGAAAGTATTTACATCTAACTCGTGCGTTGTTCCGAACTTTTTCAGTAATGGCACCTAAGAAGAGAGCTAGACTCGGCCTCGGGCCAACGCCACCCCGAGAGAGGCTATGAATCATGCACCTGATGCCGTGGGTGAGAGTGACTCCCCAGCCTTGAACCTACCTGGCCCGTCTGTCCTAGACCAGAGTGTTCCTGTTCCTGCAGCGGCAGAGGGTGCCACCATCCCTCCCG
>NC_031994.1:33902014-33967962 GCF_001879085.1 Nicotiana attenuata
AATAGTGGAATACATGGAAAGGGTATTCGATGGCTATGGAAGTTCATGTAAAATTGTTGTTGTTGTCCTTTAGGGTCATTGTTGTTGTTTCTTGAGGATTAGTTGTTGTTATTCTTTGTGAATTGTTGTTGTTGTTGTGTTGTTTGTGAATTGTGATTGTTCGGTGGGATCGGGTTGCGCGCCGCAACACGAAGAAATAAGGTGTGGGTTGTGGTGATAAGGGTGGCCGAGGTAATAAGGGTGGCCGAGGTAATAAGGTTGGAAAGAGATCGAAATCACTATTGAAATGAACTATGAACAAATTGTGAAATTATTGATGTGGAAATGTGGAAGGGGAATCAGGAGAGATTGTAAACTAGTTGGTTTGATTGCTCTTTCTTTGTGGATCTGATTGTTGTTTCCATTACAATTACATGCTTGTTTGTGGAGGAGAGATTGTATACCTGTTGGCTTAATTGTTCCCTCCTTGTGGATTTGATTGTCGCTCTTATTACGGCTACTTACTTGCTTATGGTTCGAGTTTACTTGGAGCAAAGTTTGTTCATACATACCAGTACAATTCAAATGTACTGATGTCCCTTTTGCCGGGGGCGCTACATTCGTGTTATGATTGTAGGTGGATCCGTAGCAGGTACTCCAGTCCACCGATCGTAGCTCCCCTTCGTCCTCCATCAGCTTTTTGGTGAGCCCCTTTCCTCTCGGGGCCCTGCGTGGATCAGGCCGCTTGTTTTCAGAGTTTTATTTTTGATTTGTGTAAGGTATAGCCGGAGCCTTGTTACCGGCAAATACTATATTATCTTGTTGTACTTTTAGAGGCTCCGTAGACAGTAGATGTGGGTTAGAAACTTGTGTAAATCTGTGTTTTCATACGTTTTAACGAGTTGGTGATTTCACTACTATTATGTAACTATGTATGTGTTTTGTAAATTAAAAAGTGTTCTTAATTAATTATTTGGCAAATCCTTGGAATAATGGAGTAAGGAAAACGTGGGGTAACATGTGGGTTAGGAAAGGCATCCAGGTTCGCTTGGCTGGGGCTACCCGGTCGGGCGCTGGTCATGTCCCTCGAATTTGGGGCGTGACACCAGCTCGGGCCTAGCTTCCCTTCATTTGGGTTTCGAGTGTTGAGGGTGACTTTCCTCAGGACTAAGTCCCCGACTCCGAAGTATCGGAGGTTTGTTCTCCTGTTATAATATCTCTCGATCCTCTATTTTTGGGCGGCCATTTGGAATAGTGCAGCCTCTCGCTTTTTATCTAGTAGCTCGAGGACCGTAGTCATGACCTCGCTGTTCGAGTCCTCGGTGGTATGTCAAAATTTGGCGCTTGTCTCTCTGACCTCGACCAGTATCAAAGCCTCGGACTCGTATACCAAAGAGAACGGTGTCTCTCATGTGCTTGACTTCGAAGTTGTTCGGTATGCCCATAGTACTTCAGGCAATACCTCTCTCCATTTTCCCTTTGCATTTTCTAACTTCTTTTTCAAGTTTTGGATGATGGTCTTGTTCATGGACTCGGCCCGTCCATTTGCACATGGGTGATAGGGCGTTCACAGGATCCTCTTGATTTTATGATCTTCGGGGAATTTCGTCACCTTGCTGCCTATGAATTGCTTCCCATTATCACATGTAATCTCGGAGTGGATCCCGAATCGGAATATGATGTGGTCCCAGATGAAGTCAATGACTTCTTTCTCTCTTATCTTCTCGAAGGCCTGTGCTTCCACCCATTTCGAGAAAAAGTCAGTCATAAATAGAATAAATCTAGCTTTACCTGGCGCCGTTGGTAGGGGGCCGACGATATCTATCCCCCATTTCATGAACGGCCATGGTGATAAGACTGAATGCAGCTGTTCACCAGGTTGATGAATCATTGGAGCAAACCTTTGGCATTTTTCACACCTTCGAACGAATTCCTTGGTGTCCTTCTCCATGTTGTACCAATAGTAGCCCGCTCTGATCACCTTTTGAATCAAAGAATCGACGCCAGAATGATTTCCACAAGTACCCTCGTGGATTTCTCGAAATACATAATTGGCGTCCCCCGGTCCCAAGCATACTTTTAGAGGTCCGTCGAAGGTTCTTCTATATAGTGTTCATTCTCGTCGAGTGAAAATCAAGCTTCTTTGGCTCGAAGGGCCCTCAATTCTTTTTGGTCTGTGGGCAGCTTCCCGTTTTTGAAATAGTCAATGTATTTATTCCTCCAATCCCATGTTAGACTCGTTGAGTTGATATCGGCGTGGCATTTTTCAATTACCGACTTGGATAACTGTACAACAGCCCTTGGGAGTATGTCGTCCTCCTCGACGGACGACCCCAGGTTCGCGAGTTCATCGTCCTCACTGTTCTGATCTCGAGGAATGTGGACCAGAGTCCATTCTTTGAAACGATGCAATATGACCTGAAGTTTGTGTAAGTATCTTTGCATCCTGTCTTCTCGAACCTCGAAGCTCCCATTTACTTGGTTGACTACCAGAAGGGAGTCGTATTTTGCATCGATGACTTTCGCTCCCAGGCTCTTGGCCAGCTCAAGACCTGCAATCGTAGCCTCATACTCGACCTCGTTATTAGTAAATTTCGGTGTTTTTATAGATTTCCTAATCATACCGCCCGTAGGCTATTTTAGAACGATGCCGAGCCCGGACCCTTTCACGTTCGAGGCACCGTCGGTGAATAGGGTCCATACCCCCGATGACGTGCTTGTTTCTAGCAGGAGTTCTTTCTCTACTTCGGGCACGAGGGCAGGCGTGAAATAGCCCACGAAGTCCGCCAAAATTTGGGACTTGATAGCCGTTCGGGGTTGGTACTCTATATCATACCCTCTGAGCTCGATGGCCCATTTGGCCAATCTTCCCTATAATTTGGGTTTGTGCAAGATGTTTCGAAGAGGGTATGTTGTTAAAACAATATACGATGGCATTTAAAATAAGGTTTTAATTTCCGTGATGTACTTATTAATGCAAGAGCTAATTTTTTTAAGTGTGGATACCTGGTTTCAGCGTCTCCTAGAGTCCGACTTACGTAATAAACAGGGAATTGCGTACCTTGTTCTTCCTGAACCAACACACCACTTACCGCTACCTCGGATACGGCCAGATACAAGTATAACGTTTCGTCGTCCTTCAGGGTGTGGAGCAAAGGCGGGCTCGAGAGATACAACTTTAACTCTTCTAAAGCATGTTGACATTCTGGAGTCCACTCAAAGTTGTTTTTCTTCTTAAGCAAGGAGAAGAAATGATGAATCTGATCTGACAATCTCAAAATGAACCGGCCCAAGGCCGCTATCCGCCCGGTCAGCCGCTGCACGGCCTTCACATTGTTCACCATTGTATTTCTTCAATGGCCTTGATTTTGTCAGGGTTGATCTCGATCCCCCTATTCGACACCATGAAGCCTAAAAATTTGCCCGATCGCACACCGAAGGCACATTTCTTGGGGTTGAGCTTCATGTTGTAGCTTCTAAGTATATCGAATGTTTCCTGCAAATGAGTCAAATGGTCATCTGCGTGCAGGGACTTAACTAGCATGTCATCAATGTAAACCTCCATAGATTGGCCTATTTGATGTTCAAACATCTTATTAACTAGGCGTTGGTACGTAGCTCCTGCATTTTTTAGCCCGAAGGGCATTACATAATAACAGTACGTACCATACTTCGTGATGAACAAAGTCTTTTCCTTGTCCTCTGGGTTCATTTGAATTTGATTATACCCGGGGTAGGCATCGAGAAAAGTGAGGATCTCGTGGCCGGCCGTGGCATCGATCAAGTGATCGATGTTGGGTAATAGGAATGAGTCTTTGGGGCATTCTTTATTCAAGTCTTTATAATCTACGCACATTCTTAATTTATTTCCTTTTTTGGGAACCACTACCACGTTAGCCAACCATTCGGGATATTTTACCTCCCTGATTGATCCTATTTTGAGGAGTTTTGCTACCTTGTATTTTATGAACGCATGTTTTACCTCGGATTGAGGCCTCCTTTTTTGCTTTACCAGTTTGAACCTGGGGTCGACACTTAGTCGATGGGTGGTTATTTCCGGCGGGATCCCTATCATGTGTAAATGGGACCAAGCAAAGAAATCAATGTTGTTAATAAGAAATTGGATGAGTTTTTTCCTGAGTTCAGGGGTTAATCCCGTTCCCAGGTATACCTTTCGACCTGGAAGGTGCTGGATTAGGATGACCTGTTTGAGTTCTTCGACCGTTGATTTTGTTGCATCCGACTCCTCGGGAGAAACGAAGGTCCGAGGGGTGAGGAAGTCTTCTTCGTCATCTTCGTTTGAATGCTCATAGACCACTTGTTCCTCGGGGGTCAGCCTGTTCCCTAACTCATCCTGGACGGGGAGAGTCGATGTTGGTGCCATTTCGTTCACCGCAAACATATCCTTAGCTGCATGTTGTTCTCCGTACACTATTTTTATACCATCTTTTATAGGGAACTTCATCATCTGATGAAGAATTGATGGTACCGCTGCCATGATTCCAGTTCGCCCTCCGTTAACAATCGTGACGGCACCTAGTCTCTACGGCTAGGTAAGCCTAACAAATTACGGAAAAAGAAACAACAGAATAGAACAAATAAAAACTTGCAGAATAAACATAGTGAAGGTTTAAGAATGCCGCTCGGCATATACAATACAACTCTCAAACTGAAATTACATTTCCCAAAACTCGAAATCTCATAAAATCACAAGCTGTGGAATAACTACAGTGTTTTAACTCCAGAGTGTCTAAACAAAAGTAAATATAGAAGGACAAATACTATGAGAGAGAATGGAAAGGGACTCCTCGGTCTACGGACGCGGCAGACATACCTCGAAGTCTCTGATGGATCACCCCGCCTCAAGGGTAGTAGGGCTGAGTCGAAGTACCTGGATCTGCACATGAAAAACATGCGCAGAAAGGGCATGAGCACACCACAGCGGTACTCAATAAGTGTCAAGCCTAACCTCGGTCGGGTAGTGACGAGGAAGGTTAGGGCCCTACTAATTATAGCTGAAAAACGAGGTAAAATAGTATAGAATACGACAATATAATTAAATGCTAACAGTAAGAAGTATCACAAGATAATAAGAATAACAACAACTATAACAGAGACAAAATAATCACAAAAGGAATACCGCTCAACACAGAGATAACAACCGGGGATCTCTCAGTATCCCGAGGATCTCTTAGTATCCTCAATATGTGTGCTGGGGATCTCTCAGTATCCCGAGGATCTCTTAGTATCCTCAATATATATATGTGTGCTGGGGATCTCTCGGTATCCCAAGAATCTCTTAGTATCATCAATATACGTGCTAGGGATCTCTCGGTATCCCGCACTACAGTCCAAATCAATAGAGGTGCAGGGGATCTCCCGGAATACAAATTCGTAGTCCCAAAGTAAAGAAGCAGGGGGATCTCCGGGGATACCGTCCCGTAGTCCCAAACACTCAGCAACAACACGAAGAGTACTCAATTCAATTCAAATTTCATACCAAAGTAAAACAGGTATTTCTAACCTAGCATGCTACACATAATCCAAATAAGGAAGTTTGAGAAAATAAAGAAATTAAGGCAATTAGACATGCTTCCCTAAGCTAACAACAGGCTTAAATTGCAAGTAGTATAAGGAGGAAAGGAAACACAATTAGACTTACTTAATGAAAATAGGATTTTCAACAATTAGCAAAAGTACGCACTCGTCGCCTCACGTACAAGGCATTTCAAATATCAACAATACCAAATCCTAAGGGGAGTTCCCCCACACAAGGTTAGGCAAGCCACTTACCTCGAACCGGCTCAAAATCAACTTGAAACCACGCTGTTGCCACGAGTACTCGACTCCAAATGGCCCAAATCTATTCAATTCAATTGCATAATGTAAATATAAGCTCAAGTAACCGATTCCACTAATTAAATTCTAAGCTAATACGCGAAATTAGGAAAAATGATCAAAACGCCCCCCGGGCCCATGTCTCGGAATCGGGTAAAATTTACAAATTTGGAATCCTCACACTCTCACGAGTTCATATATATAGAAATTACTCCAATCCGACATCAAAATCTTGATCTAAACTCAAAAAATTAGGTCTAAGAACTTTTCCAACTTTTCTCCAATTTTTCCACCGCAAATTCGAATTTAAAGGATGAATTTAAGCATAAATTCGTGGAAATTAGTCAAAACCGAGTAAGAATTACTTACCCAAAACACCCAGGTGAAAATCTCTCTCAAAATCACCAATCGCGAGCTCCCAATCAATTTCTGAGGTTTTGAAACAAAACCCTCGATTATGCCCCTCTTCTGACAAGTAAAACCGCATCTGCGGCTCTGGGACCGCACCTGCGTTCCAGCTTCTGCGGAGACCAAGCCGCACCTGCAACTTTTCATTAAACGGGGACTTTTCTCTTCTGCGATTGTGCGGCAAAACTCCCCATCTGCGGTTCCAGCCCTTCTTCCTCTTCTGTGGGATCGCACCTGCGGTCCCCAAGCCGCAGGTGCGGTTATGACAGCAGACTCAACAGCTTCAGCTGCAAATTCCCAACTCCAAACTTCCCGTTAACCATCCGAAACCACCCCGAGGCCCCCGGGACCTCAACCAAAAGCACGAACAAGTCATATACCACTATCCAAACTTATACAAATCTTCAAAACACCTCAAACAACATCGAATCAACCAATTAGCATCAGATTCAAGCCTAAGAACTTCAAAAACTCACAAATTATGCCTTCGATCAAAACGTCTATCAAACCTCGTCTGAATGACCTGAAATTTTGCACACACGTTACATTCAACACTACGGAGCTACTCCAACTTCTGGAATTTCATTCTGACCCTTAGATCAAAATCTCACTATCGAACCGGAAACTTCAAAAATTCAACTTTCGGCATTTCAAGCCTAAATAAGCTGCGGACCTCCAAAACACAATCCGAACATGCTCCTAAACCCGAAATCATCCAACGGAGCTGAGCGAACCAATGGAATTCCATTCTGAGGTTGTCTTCACACTGTTCCGACTACGGTGCAAATTCTAAAACATAAACTCTTATTTAGGGACTAAGTGTCCCAAAAATCTCTGAAACTCCAAATAAATCCTCTCGGCAACTCACAATGGCATAAAAAAAACACGGGGAGTACAGTTAATAGGGGATTGGGGCGTTAATTCTTAAAACGACCGGACGGGTCGTTACAACCGCCCTCATGTTCTGTATCCACGGTCTTCCAAGTAAGGCATTGTACCTCATGTCACCTTTGATGACATTAAACTTGGTGTCCTGCACTGTGCCGGACACATTGACTAGGAGGATGATTTCTCCCTTCGTTTCCTCGCTTGCCATGTTGAATCCATTGAGGACTCGAGATGTGGGTACGATATGATCGAGCAGTCCGAGCTGCTCCACCACCTTCGACCTGATTATGTTGGCCGAGCTACCTGAATCCACGAGAACACATTTAATTTGAACGTTATTCAAAAGGAAAGAAATTACCAATGCGTCATTATGTGGTAGGGACAAGGCCTTGATGTCTTCTTCTCCAAATCTAAGGGCGTCCTCGGGTATATAACTCTGAGTTTGCCTTTTCGTTGTGACGAGCACTTTGGCCCATTTGAACATGGGTCCTTGTGGGACGTCGGTTCCTCCAACGATCATGTGAATGATGTGCTGAGGTCCTTCTGGTCTATTCCTTCCGTTCGCCTCTCTTTCTCAAAAGCAGTCCTTAGCTCGATTGTTGAGGAATTCTCGAAGGTGCCCTTCGTTAATCAGCCGGGCCACCTCTTCTCGGAGCTGTCTACAATCCAAGGTCCTATGACCATGAATGCCATGGTATTCGCACGTCAGGTTGGGGTTCCTTTTGGAAGGATCTGACTGTGCGGGCTTTGTCCATCTGGTATCCCTGATTTTACCCATGGCTGATATGATGTACGAGAAATCGATGTTGAAGTTGTATTCCGACAATTGGGGTGCCTCTATTGGCCTCGAATGCCTGTCAAACCCGGTCTTGCCCATAAGTCCCCTGGAATTTTGGCCTCGATCATTTTGAGGTATATTCCGCCTCGAAGTGTCTCTTCGATCTTTGAAGTATGGCTGATACCTTTCGTTGCCTGATCTTGACTCCCTTTCTGTAGACTTTGATTTCTTTGCTAGGAGCCTGCTTTGATTCCTCTGTAGACTTTCTCTAGTGCCTGCTTGACTCGAGGAGCCGTTTCTGGTGCTACTGTGCTTGGATTTTTTTGTTGACTTTGTAGCTGAGCAATAGCCACTTGTTGTGCTTGCAACATCTCAAAAATGACTTGAAGGTGAACGTCTCTTTCCTCCCCGCGCACACTTCCGTTGGTATGAGAGCTTACATCGACATGCAGAACATTGCGTGAGCTTACGTCGATGGGGATTTGTGCTGGTGCCACCCCTGCGTTTTTAAGTGGTACACCGGCATCTGCAGGTGCTACCCCCAGGTCTTGTGGTGGTACACCGGCATCTGCACCGTTCTATCCATGAAGACCAATACCGTCTTTTTCACGTGCATTTGCTGAGTTAGACATTTTGACCTGAAACCAAAGGTTCTTGGACAAGAAAAAGTGTGAAGAATAACTTGTGTTTTCAGAAAACTAGCACCAAAACAATCACTATTATTTTTAGCCCCACGGTGGGCGCCAAACTGTTTACCTTGAAAATGGTAATGACTATTATATTTGATTTTGTGGTTCTAAAAATATGTGATCTATTTTAATACTAGTATTTAGGCAATATATGCTAAGTTTAAATAAAGAGAATAAGGGAAGCAAACCAAAGTTGTCACAAAACTGAGCCTCGGGCTGGCCGGAGTAGGGGCTTCGAGGCTTTCTTAGGGCAGTTGATAGTGAGTTATCAATGAAGAAACAATGATAATGAAAGCCTCAAAGATAGCCTTTTGCGGTTAATAATGAGCGATAAATGAAGAACAATAAATGAACAATAAATGAACGATGAAAGAATAAGCAATAAATGTGTAGAACAATTGTTTAAGCAAGAGCGGAGGATGTTGTATTATAATCAATGTATTGTGTCTTTACAAAATGACAAGGGTCCCCTTTATATAGGAGCGGAGAACCCCAACATGGTACATGTCTAGTAATGATGAGGAAATGCTTAATGGTACAGCTGTGTAACGGCTCAGTATGGATTTGTACTATTCTTGCAGACTCTGTCAGCTCCAATCACGTGCCCTCAGGAACTTCCCACCTTTCCATGACGGCTGTCGATTTTTATGCTGCCTCGAGGTACGCTATGATGAGTCCTCGATATACCCTCTCGAGGTGAGGGCTTCGAGCATTAGACTTCACTTCGAGCTCATCGAGGTTGGGCTCGGAAATGCCATACAATATAGCCTATTTTTCGATTAATAAGCATTTTACGATTATAAAATTATTCCCAGTATTTTTTAGATTAATTTTTATATATTATTAATTAGTTTAGTGTTTTTAATTTATTTTTTAAAAAATCAGTTTAATTATTTTATAAAAAATTAAAAGGGGAGAAATTGGTCATTTAATACATAGCCATTTCCAATTGCAATTGTAGCCTCAATTGACCCCTATTCCACCTAAATTAAACGACGCAATTTCATTTTTTAACCCGACCCCTTGACCCAATTTGTAAACCCGTCCGGTTTTCTTTAAATCCTGGCTGTTGATCATTTTGATCAACGGCCATAATTCATTCTTTCCTTTTTTAATCTCCTAACCCCCTAACCCTAATTCATTTACCCAAAGACAGCCGCCCTCGTCTCCCAAATCCTCTCTAGCCCTCTCCGAAACCCTAACCGTATTCCACCAATCCCCGTCTCATTCCCACCGGAATCCATGGCAGTACTGGCCATGGGTGGCATGTGCTCGCTAACCTCACCACTAACTTAGGCTATTCGAAGATTGGAGGCCTGACTTCCATGGTCTCCTCTAGATCTACCTCAGATCTACAAGATCCATGGCCTCTCCGGCCATTTTTCGGCATGTTCAAAGCAATATGAGTCTCTCCGACTCAGGATACGACTTTCCTCAAGACCTTCTCATTCTAGGGTCTTCTCTACCATTTTTAAACCTTCTAAGGTTCTATACTCGTTCATTTCTTTTAGATCTGTGACATGCTTGGTCCTTACTTGACGTTTTAAGGGTTTTCCCCAAATTTTCTTTCTCAAAACCATTCAAATCCAATTTTTAGGGTTTCTGGAAAAAGTTTCTTTAAAATGTTTTCTGACTCTTTTGCTCTCTCTTATGTGTGTTTATACTCGCTTGTTTATTTCTTATTATGCTCAAGTTTGTTTTCTTATTTCGATTTTGCAAGATTTTTTTGTTGTTCCTTGTTCAATGTTAACTAGGTTGTTTGTCCTTTACTCTTTGCTATGTGTTCGTGCTATTTGATTTTGTTTCACTTTACTGAGTCTTGTTGGTATTCCTGCTAAGTATTGCTCTTACCTACTTTGTTTAAACTTCTGAGATCTGTTTTGAATTCCAAGATTTTATCAAGCATGCCTTTGAATCAATGTGTTTGCTATCATGTATGTTTGCCTCTCTCAATGATTTCTCACCTCTGATTCTATTTGAAACCCTAAAATTTGGGGGTTTCTCTTTGGGTAGATGGCACTAGGGTTTCACTTTGGAACCCTAGATTTCCAGACTCACGGTGAGCCTGTAATCGAACTCAAATCCTACTTGCATGTGGTTCTGAAACTTTCATTGTTAGAATCTTCTTTTGTTTGAACTGTATGCTTTTTATATGAGAAAAACTTCCCTTCAAAAAGATTTCACCAAGGATTGATTTTGAAATCCCTTTAATCATGCTAGTGATTCACCACTGATTTCTTTCGATTGAACCCCCTTTTCTTTTTTTTTCTTTACCCTACTAGCTGTTTATTTTTTATCCTTTAGTGTAAAAATCCTAGGGTTGCGATATTTTCCTTAAAATACTTGGTCTTGTGTATTTCTTCTGGGATTCTGTACCAATGTTTGAATTATTCTTTCCTTAATTACCTGAGGCTCTTTGAGATTATAATAGGATCTGGGATCCTTTTGACTAATTTTCAAACCGATACCTTATTTTTACTTTATAAAGAACACTACTATTCCATCTTTCCTTAATTACCAACTATGTATTTGACCCTATTTGTGCACTACATGGTTTCCTTACCTTAATCGAGCCTTAGTAAACTGATTTTTTTCTCCTTATTTCATCTCAATTAGCCGTTTGACCTAGACCCCCTAATTAAAGGAGTCTAGTTGTCTTAATTGATACTAATTGATTGGTTTCTATGTTTGTGCACTCTTTGCCTGCCTTGTTTTCAAAAAACTATATAAGGACCTAGTCCTCCCTCTTTCTATCATCAGGGAATTCTCTCACAATCAGAAACACACGAAAATACACCACTCACACACTGAACTCACTTTTCGAGCAATACTATTTTTTCTAATCCTGCTTTACTTGAGATCTTTGGAACTGCTGTTTGCAATTCGGCTTTTTCAAGGCTACTTTTGCTTACTTATTTTCTTTGAAACTGGTATGTCCTTTGTTTAAATATTCTGCTTCACCCCCTATGTGTTTACTTTACAGCATCAAGCTTCTTGTTTACTTTATTGCTTACATGCTTTAATTGGTGCTTCGTATCTCATTTCCTTTGCTTCTGTTTCTGTCATGGATCCCTATCCCTATTCCCTTCTATGTGCTGAGTTAAGGTCTTGGCCTGACAGTATCCTAATTACTGCCCAGGCCATGATTTGATCCACAATGAATCCTAACTCTCAATGTTTGGCTAGCAGGCTGGTCAGGGGTGTGCCAGCATCCTAATTGTTGGGCATGACCACCAGCCTGCCGTGTGTCTCCCTGATTCCCTTCCCCCTATTCACTTACACTTACTCTTAGATTCTAAGTTCTGCCCCTCTCTTATGAGCCTTGCTTTGGGACCCTGAGTTCCCTCTGAACTTGGACATCTGAGAGCTGGCCTTTCCACACCGCACTATGCTCTTGATTCTGAAATGTTTTTGGGGTGTAAGCACTGCCCGGAGTCCCTTTGAGATTCTTGGGAACTTTGACACACTCCAAATATGAGAAAGTCTTTTGGAAGTCTGATCCTGGAAGTTGGTTTATCTCCTATTATTGGACTTTGAGTTTGAATTAGGCTGATTAGATGTAGCTGTAACCGTTGATGTAATTTTTTTTTTACTTTCTTTTTGATCCATTCGGTCTGTAATAACTATTGGGGATGGATAGTGGAAAAGGATGGGAATGAATGCATGTAAAGGCTAGAAAACATGCCTATAGGGTCTTTTATAATTCTGCATTTTTGATGCTTAGAAAACATGCCTATAGGGTCTTTTATAATTCTGCATTTTTTCGCATAGAAAGCATGCCTATAGGTTCTTTTATAATTCTGCATCTTCTACACTTAGAAAGCATGCCTATAGGATCTTCTATAATTTCTGCATTTCTGCATGTAAAAAACCTGCCTATAGGTCATTTACAATTTTTGCACTTCTGCATTTAGAAAACATGCCTATAAGTTTTTCTACGCTTCTGCACTTCTGCATTTCCGCATTTTAGAGATCATGCCAATAGGTTCTGCATATAAAATCATGCTTTAAGTTTTTCTGCATGTACACACCATTAGGCAAACAATCTTAGGCTTAATAATAACCAATTCATCTAGATATCAGGTCTATAGGACTCTTGCATTTATACAACTGTTTTTTTTAAAACCAATGACGCTTAGAGATCATGCCTATAGGAGCAAATTAACTGAATCAGTTTGTGTTTTGAATCTTGAATCAGTCATAAGTCTGCAGATCTTTGTTGATAAAACCAGCAAACCTCCTCCTTAAAATCAGTATACTCCTACATTGTTAGATATCCTGCCTATAAGTTTCACCTAGGCAAACCGGTAGGTAATTGATTAACTGTATCAGTTCTGATAACTACATCTAGTCAAGGCTAATTCAGACTCCTCATCTGAGAAATATGTGATGAATCAGCCTATCCTACGCCTTAATTTAATTAAAGACCTAACCAGTATCTGAAGTCATGCTATGTATTTGCATTTAAGTGAGGAGGCCTGTCTGAGCCCTAATTGCTGTTTGTCTCTCCCTATTTGACTATATGTTTTGATTGTCGCCTAGATTTTTATCCTTTCTTGAAGTTCTGAAAAGCCCCAATTCCCTTCCCTTTAGGACAAATTGTTCCAATGCCTCCGGAACTGATAGGATCGGAACGGGTAGTAGCATGCAATAAGTAACGATACCATTCCACGCTTCAATACCTTAACGGGGGTGGGAAGGGTAGACATGGAGATGATGATCACGCGATAACACCATGCATACGATTGGCTACCGGTGTTGTGTGGATGATCCATGCATTTTACAAACCTAGGACCCCCCTTCCTTTATGTAATTATTTTAGATTGACAATTTTCAGTTCTTTAAAATTCTGCATTTTGTTTCAGTCATTAAAATTTCCCCTTTAATTTTTGCACTGTCCTCTTCTTCAAAATAAAATTTTCTGCTCAACCACTTCTGTATCTGATTGTTTATATTCATTATTTGGTCCCTTTTTTTGCACTTAGACATTCTTTCAAACAACTAGGAAATCACCTATTCAAAATTTCAGCATGCTTAGTAACAATTATACATATCTACTCGAGGTCCTTATGTGAAATTGTCTTGTATGCGTACTTGCTTTAAAGTCACAATTGTAGCATGGCCGGGAACCACACTAGTGGATCTTGAGGGGTGCCTAACACCTTCCCCTTGAGATAATTTCTAGCCCTTACCCAAACTCTGGTTTTTCAACTCAAACCCTTCTTAGTGTCCTAATGCACTTAATCATTAGGTGGAGACTCTTCAAACTCCAAAACCCAATTCCCAAAAGGGAAAGGAGTTGTCCGCCCAAATGTCATAAACCCGGTTTCGCCTTTTAAAAGGAAATGGGGGGCATCGACAACATGGCGCTTTGTTGGGGATTAATTCTTTAGGCTTTTACCATTTCATGTTATTTGTGACTTTATTGCTTCTTTATTGCTTTTATTTAATGTCTTTATTTCTCTTCTACTTCGAAACTGACTTGGCTCTTTATTTTCTTTTCTTTAATGCTTTTACTGCTTTCCTTCAATACTGTTATAATTACGAGCAATTATTGTAATCATTACTTTATGAACGTGCAAATACGTGACAACTTGTTTCATTCTTGTAATTGCATCTTCAACATCATATTCCACTCGTACCGAACAAATACAATAGCAACGCTTATAATGAGTGGTTGCGCCCTTCCGATATTTCACCCCCTAAATTTGGCAAAGGCGTATTTGCGGTTAAACCAATCGATCAACGGTGCAGTCGATGGTTCCGTGCCTTTCCCTCTTGAGTTGTCCGCTGAAGGGTACCGGTCTAATACCCTATAGAAACCTTATTCTGTTTAAACTGTGCATGCATAACTGTCAAACCTAGCCAAGTCAGTTATGTTGTCCACATAATGACTCTTTAAGATAGCCTTGTCCAAAGTCCACTGGGTTTCCTTGGAACCCAAACGGACACTACCACGTCTGTGCATTTATTTGGAGAGATAAATGCCATTTATGCTAATTATTGGTTTAAATAAGTCGAGTCCGACGGGTAATGGTCTAACACTTTGTTTTGCAGAAAATAAAGCACGAAGTCCCCAAATTCGGCATGGTAACCAACATTCACCCAAGTTTGCTAAGCTGGTGGGAAGACCTTCACTCCAGCGATCAGACTCTCGTCCGCAAATATTTGGGAAATTTGCCTTCTCTTTTGGAAATCCAACCCGACAACAAAATCATAGAGGCTGCAACTTTATTCTGGGATAGCGACAGATCTGTGTTTCGCTTCGGGGACCTTGAAATGACACCTTTGCTTGAGGAAATAGGAGGGTAAGCTGGTATTCCTTGGGAGACTCCGGGTTTGCTTATGCCAGAAAATCACAAGGGCAGGGGTTTCTTCAAGATGATGGGACTAAAGAAAAACCCAAACTTGACCTGTTTGAAGGACTCCTACATTCTTTTCGACTATCTGTACGAGAGGTACGGCCATAGCAAGTCCTACCGCACTTACCCAGATGAATTTGCCCTCACCTCATTGGGGCATATCCACAGAAGGGTCTTCGTTTTCATGTTCTGCTTTTTGGGGATGATAGTATTTCCTATAAAGAAGGCTAGGATCCATACTAGACTAGCCATGGTCACCAAGACTCTAATGGAAGGGCTTGGCGGGCAGCCTTTTAGCATAGTACCTATGATTGTTTCTGAGATATACCGAGCCCTGGAAAACTGTCAACGAGGGGCCAATCACTTTGAGGGTTGTAACTTACTACTCCAACTTTGGCTCACGGGGCACCTCCAAAGGGGTGAATATAGGCAAGATATTTTGCGCAGAGACTGGGATGATCATATCGCCTTCCATCAGCCAAGGCGAATGAACTATATGCCTAACATGTTTGCTCAACCGGAAGATGCTAAAGGGTGGGTAGAGTTGTTTGAAAATCTGAAGGAAGACAAAGTGCAGTGGATGTTCGAATGGTTCCCTACTGAAGAGTTCATCGTCCGATCTCGGGACGCACCATTTCTTATACTCATTGGTCTGAGAGGAACTTATCCCTATGCCCCTCTCCGATTCATGAGACAGGCAGGAAGAAAGCAGGTCATACCAAAGGTCGACAAGATGAGTCACTTCAGGGCCGACTTCCAAGACGACGATAGCCCATACAAGTGTCAAGCTCAACACATGTGGCACTGCAAAATCATCCTGGGAAGGGATTCCATAGAACCAGACAGATACCATGCTGGTTATACTCCATACTATCCAAGTTGGTTGGAGGACGATTATAGTGGGTTAGGACAACCCGGGTCCGTTCGAGGCCACAGGGTGATCGACGAAAAGGCTGAAGTACAGGTTAAGTACAATCAATTGCGCAAGAGGATTCAGGAATGCGAAAGTGAGCACCAGGAAATTCAAGAAGCCCATCAAAAGCTGATTGAAGAATGGAAAGATATGGCTGTCAGCGCCAACAAGCGACTGGGGTATTTGGAGCGGGGTTTAGCAGAGTTGGAAAGGAAGTTCATCCAGAGGATCGAAAACTGCCAGAACGCTGAGGAAACGAAGGAGGACACTTGGCTAAAGCCTATTTGCTGCTAGGACTGCATGAGATGGTAAAGCTGTTCGATGGAGCTAAAGATGCCGAGTCTGGGGAAGGTCCTTCTGGGACCAAGTAGTTAGGGGTCTTTTCTTTTGCTTTAAAATGTAATAAGGCCAATGGCCATTAGTGACATTTTATTTTCTGCAATTTTAGTGTCATTTTGGGATTCGTCTTATTTTTATCAATAAAATGAGGCATTTAGCATTATAAGTTCTCTAAATTAACTTGTTGCTAGGCCTACCTCGGGCACAATGAGGCTCTCAAACTAGGCCACGATTTATATTCTTGCACTATGTGTTTAAATATTGCAATGTTTTCTCCTCATGATCCTCATTAACTTGTTACCTTTTTTGTTTTTACTTTTTGTTTTATTCCCCTTCCCCAAAGGTTAGTTCGTGCATTCTGGCATCGTCATCTTACTCCACAAGATCCAAGGGCCCTCCTCCTCCGAGTCCTATCAGAAACAAGAACAAAGGGAAAATGGAAGATTTGAGCAGCAGAAAGGAGAATTCAGTTGAAAGGGTAGAGGTTCCTCAGGGTATTCAGGTTTCCAAGGAAAGTGCCTCCCAGCTTGAACAGAAGATATTGAAGTTTCAGGAAGAACTGGACCAAGTTCGGAACTTGGCAAACTTGTCATTTTCACTTACTACCCCGGATGTCAACTTTCCCAATGCTCAAAATCCTACACCTCCACAAAACATCCCGAAACCACAAAATCAACTCGCTCCCCACCACCGCTGCAACACATGCCACACTTCAAACAACACCCCATTGCTCATCCCTGAACCGCTAAATACCACAAATGATCATCTCCACAACACTCCCATCTGTGTGGAAACCCATACCACACTATACTCAACCAATTTCAAGCACACCAGAGTTTGATGACAAAGACTCTCTTATCAGGAACCTGGCCGCAGAACTCAAGAAGCTGACTAGCTGAGTCCAGGGTGTTGAAGGAAACAAAGGTATCGAGGGACTGAATTACGAGGAGCTTTTTATTCAGCCAGATGTCGAACTACCCGAAGGGTACAAACCTCCCAAGTTCGAGATGCTTGATGGAACAGGGGATCCCAGAGTCCATTTNATTCGCCCAAGGTTGCTAAGCTGGTGGGAAGACCTTCACTCTAGTGATCAGACTCTCGTCCGCAAATATTTGGGAAATTTGCCTTCTCTTTTGGAAATCCAACCCGACAACAAAATCATAGAGGCTGCAACTTTATTCTGGGATAGCGACAGATCTGTGTTTCGCTTCGGGGACCTTGAAATGACACCTTTGCTCGAGGAAATAGGAGGGTTAGCTGGTATTCCTTGGGAGACTCCGGGTTTGCTTATGCCAGAAAATCGAAAGGGCAGGGGTTTCTTCAAGATGATGGGACTAAAGAAAAACTCAGACTTGACCTGTTTGAAGGACTCCTACATTCCTTTCGACTATCTGTACGAGAGGTACGGCCATAGCAAGTCCTACCGCACTTACCCAGATGAATTTGCCCTCACCTCATTGGGGCATATCCACAGAAGGGTCTTCGTATTCATGTTCTGCTTTTTGGGGATTATAGTATTTCCTATAAAGAAGGCTAGGATCCATACTAGACTAGCCATGGTCACCAAGACTCTAACGAAAGGGATTGGCGGGAAGCCTTTTAGCATAGTACCTATGATTGTTGCTGAGATATACCGAGCCCTGGAAAACTGTCAACGAGGGGCCAATCACTTTGAGGGTTGTAACTTACTACTCCAACTTTGGCTCATGGAGCACCTCCAAAGGGGTGAATATCAGCAAGAGATTTTGCGCAGAGACTGGGATGATCATATCGCCTTCCATCAGCCAAGGCGAATGAACTATATGCCTAACATGTTTGCTCAACTAGAAGATGCTAAAGGGTGGGTAGAGTTGTTTGAAAATCTGAAGGAAGACAAAGTGCAGTGGATGTTCGAATGGTTCCCTACTGAAGAGTTCATTGTCCGATCTCGGGATGCACCATTTCTTATACTCATTGGTCTGAGAGGAACTTATCCCTATGCCCCTCTCCGAGTCATGAGACAGGCAGGAAGAAAGCAGTTCATACCAAAGGTCGACAAGATGAGTCACTTCAGGGCCGACTTCCAAGACGACGATAGCCCATACAAGTGTCAAGCTCAACACATGTGGCACTGCAAAATCATCCTGGGAAGGGATTCAATAGAATCAGACAGATACCATGCTGGTTATACTCCATACTATCCAAGTTGGTTGGAGGACGATCATAGTGGGTTAGGACAACCCGAGTCCGTTCGAGGTCACAGGGTCATCGACGAAAAGGCTGAAGTACAGGTTAAGTACAATCAATTGCGCAAGAGGATTCGGGAATGCGAAAGTGAGCACCAGGAAATTCAAGAAGCCCATCAAAAGCTGATTGAAGAATGGAAAGATATGGCTGTCAGCGCCAACAAGCGACTGGGGTATTTGGAGCGGGGTTTAGTAGAGTTGGAAAGGAAGTTCATCCAGAGGATCGAAAACTGCCAGAACGCTGAGGGAAACGAAGGAGGACACTTGGCTAGAGCCTATTTGCTGCTAGGACTGCGTGAGATGGTAAAGCTGTTCGATGGAGCTAAAGATGCCGAGTCTGGGGAAGGTCCTTCTGGGACCAAGTAGTTAGGGGTCTTTTCTTTTGCTTTAAAATGTAATAAGGCCAATGGCCATTAGTGACATTTTATTTTCTGCAATTTTAGTGTCATTTTGGGATTCGTCTTATTTTTATCAATAAAATGAGGCATTTAGCATTATAAGTTCTCCAAATTAACTTGTCGCTAGGCCTACCTCGGGCACAACGAGGCTCCCAAACTAGGCCACGATTTATATTCTTGCACTATGTGTTTAAATATTGCAATGTTTTCTCCTCATGATCCTCACTAACTTGTTACCTTTTTTGTTTTTACTTTTTGTTTTATTCCCCTTCCCCAATGGTTAGTTCGTGCATTCTGGCATCGTCATCTTACTCCACAAGATCCAAGGGCCCTCCTCCTCCGAGTCCTATCAGAAACAAGAACAAAGGGAAAATGGAAGATTTGAGCAGCAGAAAGGAGAATTCAGTTGAAAGGGTAGAGGTTCCTCAGGGTATTCAGGTTTCCAAGGAAAGTGCCTCCCAGCTTGAACAGAAGATATTGAAGTTTCAGGAAGAACTGGACCAAGTTCGGAACTTGGCAAACTTGTCATTTTCACTTACTACCCCGGATGTCAACTTTCCCAATGCTCAAAATCCTACACCTCCACAAAACATCCCGAAACCACAAAATCAACTCGCTCCCCACCACCGCTGCAACACATGCCACACTTCAAACAACACCCCATTGCTCATCCCTGAACCGCTAAATACCACAAATGATCATCTCCACAACACTCCCATCTGTGTGGAAACCATACCACACTATACTCAACCAATTTCAAGCACACCAGAGTTTGATGACAAAGACTCTCTTATCAGGAACCTGGCCGCAGAACTCAAGAAGCTGACTAGCTGAGTCCAGGGTGTTGAAGGAAACAAAGGTATCGAGGGACTGAATTACGAGGACCTTTGTATTCAGCCAGATGTCGAACTACCCGAGGGGTACAAACCTCCCAAGTTCGAGATGTTTGATGGCACAGGGGATCCCAGAGTCCATTTGAGGACATACTGCGACAAGCTGGTCGGAGTCGGAAGAGATGAAAAGATTCGCATGAAGCTCTTTATGAGAAGTCTGAAAGGGGATGCTCTATCTTGGTACATTAGCCAAGACCCCAAGAAGTGGACGAATTGGGTAGGTATGGCGTCCGATTTCATGGACAGGTTCAGATTCAATACGGAAAATGCGCCAGATGTGTTCTACATCCAGAACTTAAAGAAGAAACCCACAGAGACATTCCGCGAGTATGCAACTCGTTGGAGATCAGAGGCTGCCAAGGTCAGACCGGCTTTGGAAGAAGAACGGATGAACAGGTTTTTCGTCCGAGCTCAGGACCCACAATATTATAAGAGGTTGATGCTGATTGAGGGTCAGAAATTTTCCGACATCATCAAGCTGGGGGAGAGGATCGAGGAAGGCATTAAGAGTGGTATGGTCACCAACTTTGAGGCATTGCAGGCCACCAACAAGGTTCTACAGTCTAGTGGCACGTCCAAGAAAAAGGATGTGAGTGTCGTGATGGTTGCACAGAGAACAAAATCCCCAATAAAGTACCAAACCTATCCATTGCCCCCACTCACATATCAACCTACTCCAAACTACCAAGCACCCCCGCCCTCTTACCAAGCTCCACCACATACTTACCAATCATCTCCACCCCCCACATATCAACCTACCTCACCAAGATATTCCCAACCCGCACCCGTCTATCAAGCCTATAATGCTTAGCCCTCTCACTATCAATCACGTCCCACCCGCCAAAACTTCCCTAGACCCCGACCAAACTTCGACCGCAGACCTCCCAAATAATACACCGCCATCGCCGAACCGATCGACCAGCTATATGAAAGACTCAAAGCTGCTGGTTACGTCACCCATATCCCTGCCATAACTCCAGAAAATCCTTCCCAATGGATCAACCCAAACAAAACCTGTGCATACCATTCCGGCATGAAGGGGCATACCATTGATGAGTGTCGCTCTCTGAAGGATAAAATCCAAGCTTTAATTGACAACAAGATCATCGTGGCAAAGGAGCCTGCTCCTAATGTTCGCAACAACCCTCTGCCTGACCACAAGGGTGGAGGCGTTCACATGATCGAGATAGAAGATGATTGGGACCCCAAAGGGTCGATTGGATTGATTGCGGAGGGTGACGATCCAAAGAAACCAACAGTCACTCTTAATCCGATTGTTGTCCAGATCCAGCCTTCTAGGGATGCTGAAGTGAATATGTCCATACCGCTTGAGCTTGAAACATCGTCTTCTACAAAGACGCCAGGACCATTTGAGGTTGAGTTTGGATCCCCGAAAGCACCTGTGCCATTTGAAGTTGCTGTGTTACCTCCCAAAACAAGGGTACCCATTCCTGTAGCAATGTCAGCCATAGCACCATTCCATACGAAGGCCATTCCTTGGGATTACACCGCCGAGGTGAGAAGGAAAGGGAAAACCAAATTTGGAGAAGCAACTGCAGCACAGGGTATGACCAAAACCGGCAGGGTTTATGCTCCAGAACATCTAGCTGAGTCCAGTAGGCAAGCCTCCGGACGACCAACCGTCACTGAAACTGGGTCTGATGACCTCTGGAGGAAGATACAAGCAAAGTAGTACTCAGTCATCGATCAGCTGAACAAGACGCCAGCCCCGATCTCCATCTTAGCTCTGCTACAAAGCTCTGACGCACATAAGAATGCCTTATTGAAAGTGCTGAGCAAGGCATATGTGCCCAGCAACATAACTGGAGGAGAAATGGCAAACATGGTAGGGCAAGTATTGGAGAGCCACAAAATCACCTTCCACGAGGATGAGCTGCCACCGGAAGGGCTAAGCCACAACAAGGCATTGCACATCACTGTGCAATGCGAGGATTATTTCATCACCAGAATTCTGGTTGACGGAGGGTCCAGCCTCAATATTTGTCCATTGGTAACTCTCAGAACATTGGGAAAGAGCCTGCATGAGATCAAGGATGGAGCCATCAATGTCAAAGCTTTTGACGGATCCCAAAGATCCACTATTGGGGAAATCAGCTTGTGTCTGCAAATGGGACCAACTTGGTTCGACGTTGACTTTCAAGTGATAGACGTCCCAGCATCTTACAACTTGCTATTGGGACGGCCTTGGATTCATGCCGCTGGAGCTGTGGCATCAACCCTGCACCAGGCAGTGAAGTTCGAGTGGAATCACCAAGAAGTGATTATTCATGGCGACGGTAGTAATCCCATATACAGTCGCTAGACCATCCCAGCAATCGGAGGAAGAAGGAAGATAGGCGGGGAAACCTACCATCATATCGAGCGGGTCAACACCGTAGACAAGGATAAATGGTGGGATAACAAGATTGAAATCATATTGAATTGGTGTGGGTACGAACCTGGCAAGGGGCTCAGCAAAAACCTCCAGGGAATCGCCAAAACCATCAAGCTGAGGAAACACGGTACCACTTTTGGTTTGGGATATGAGTGCACCTGGAAAGAGTTTAGTGAATGGTCGCCACCATGGCCCGGTCCTTACTACCCATTGGAGCATCCAATACCTTGCCTGGAGCAGACCTTTCAGCCAGCAGACGTTATATATGGGTCAGAAGAAGAGGAAGCGTTGGCGGCATTGAAGAATCTGTTCTTGGAAGACGACAATATGGACTATTATGTCATTTTTGAGGAGGGGGGAGGAAGTCCCTTCCATACAAGCTGTGAGCCGAGGAATGCGCCTCAACAATTGGTCCATCAGAACCACCAGGGCCCGGAAAGCTTCGGGCATTACTATTACTTATCTTGATGAACCGACGATTGTGACATGCAACAAGACAACGCAACAAATGGATATAGACTCCGAAGAAGATGATATACCAGAAGAGATTGTTAGAGAAGTTGAGGATTTTGAGAATAGGCCTAAGTCTAACTAGGACGAAACTTAGGTTGTCAACTTGGGGGATACAGAGAATGTCAAGGAAACGCGCATCAGTGTTCACCTGTCACCGTCAGAAAAGAAAGAGTACACGGAATTTCTAAGGGAATATGAGGACATATTCGCCTGCTCGTATGATGATATGACTGGTCTCAGTACATCTATTGTAGCTCACAAACTGCCAACCGATCCCACATGCCCACCAGTAAAACAGAAGCTCAGAAAGTTCAAACCTGACATGAGTTTGAAAATCAAGGAAGAAGTCACCGAGCAAGTCAAAGCCAAGGTTCTCAGGGTGGTAGAGTACCCAACATGGTTAGCCAATATTGTGTCAGTACCGAAGAAGGACAGGAAGGTCAGAATCTGTGTCGACTACCGGGATCTCAACCGGGCCAGTCCAAAAGATGACTTCCCCTTGCCGAACATACACATTCTGATTGACAACTGCGCCATGCACGAGCTGCAGTCATTCGTTGATCTTTTTGCTGGGTATCATCAGATATGAATGGACGAAGAAGACGCGGAGAAAATGGCTTTCATTACGTCGTGGGGGATGTATTGTTACAAGATGATGTCGTTTGGATTAAAGAATGCTGGGTCCACCTACATGAGGGACATGACTACTATATTCCATGACATGATACACAAAGAGATCGAGGTGTATGTAGACGATGTCATCATCAAATCCAAGAAAGCCACCGACCACATGGAAGATCTGAGAAAGTTCTTCAACAGATTAAGAAGGTACAATCTGAAGCTGAATCCCGCTAAATGTGCATTCGGGGTTCCCGCCGGAAAACTGCTTGGGTTCATCGTAAGTCGGCGAGGAATAGAACTGGATCCATTAAAGGTTAAGTCCATTCGAGAATTTCCACCGCCAAAGAACAAGAAAGAGGTTATGAGTTTCTTGGGAAGACTCAACTACATCAGTCGTTTCATAGCTCAGTCCACTGTCATTTGTGAGACAATCTTTAAGATGTTGAAGAAGGACGCCACCACCAAATGGACTGATGATTGTCAGAAAGCCTTCGACAGAATCAAGGAATACCTGTCAACGCCGCCAGTTCTGGTTCCGTCCGAACCAGGTAGACCGATGTTGCTCTACCTTGCAGTATTGGATGGGGCATTCGGTTGTGTTTTGGGACAACATGACGAAACGGGGAGAAAAGAGCAAGCCATCTACTATCTCAGCAAGAAGTTCACCCCGTACGAGGCCCGGTATTCTCTATTAGAGCGCACCTATTGTGCTCTGACTTGGGTAGCCCAAAAGTTAAGGCATTATTTCTGTGCCTATACCACTTATCTCATATCGAGAATGGATCCGCTGAAGTACATCTTCCAGAAGCCCATGCCCACGGGCAAGCTAGCCAAGTGGTAAATCCTGCTGAGTGAATTCGACATTGTTTACGTGACTCAGAAGGCAATTAAAAGACAAGCACTGGCAGATCATCTTGCCAAAAATCCCATGGACGGAGAATACGAGCCTCTAAAGACGTATTTTTCTGACGAAGAGGTCTCTTTCATAGGAGAAGATATCGCAGAATCCTATGATGGCTGGAGAGTGTTTTTCGACGGAGCAGCAAACTTCAAAGGAGTTGGCATAGGAGCAGTTCTAGTATCAGAAACAGGTCAGCATTATCCGGTGTCTGCCAAGCTCAGGTTCCCGTGCACCAACAACATGGCCGAATACGAAGCCTGCATCTTAGGGCTCAAGCTGGCCATTGATATAAACATTCAGGAGTTGCTAGTGATCGGGGATTCAGATTTGCTCGTACATCAGGTCCGAGGAGAATGGGCAACCAAGAACTCCAAGATACTCCCTTATCTGCATCATGTACAGGAGTTGAGGAAGAGTTTCACAAAGACAGAATTTCAGCATGTCCCTAGAGTCCAGAATGAGTTTGTCGACGCATTGGCTACTCTATCATCTATGACTCAGCATCCAGATAAGAACTTCATAGATCCTATTCCAATAAAGATTCATGACCAACCAGCTTATTGTGCTCATGTCGAGGAAGAAGCAGACGGAAGACCATGGTTCCACGATATCAAGAAATATTTAGCAACGGGAGAATATCCAGAACTTGCAAACGCTACTCAGAAGCGCACACTGCGAAGGTTATCCAATCACTTCTTTCACAGCGGAGGAATCCTGTATAGGAGGACTCCCGATTTGGGAATACTAAGGTGTGTTGAAGCAAAGGAAGCATCCAGGTTGTTAGAAGAGGTTCATGTAGGGACCTGTGGTCCACATATGAATGGTTTCGTCTTAGCAAAGAATATACTCCGGGCAGGATATTTTTGGATGACTATGGAATGGACTGCATCCAGTATGTCCGAAAATGCCATCGCTGTCAGATACATGCAGACATGATAAAAGTGCCTCCAAACGAGCTTACTGCAACAAGCTCGCTATGGTCGTTCGCCGCTTGGGAATGGATGTTATCGGACCTATCGAGCCTGCCGCATCAAACGGGCACTGGTTCATTATGGTGGCAATTGATTATTTCACCAAATGGGTTGAAGCAGCATCATATAAGGCAGTGACCCAGAAAGTTGTGGCAGACTTTGTCCGCGACTGCATCGTTTGCCGGTTCGACATCCCAGAGTCAATCATTACTGATAATGGTTCCAATCTCAACAGTGACCTGATGAAAGCAATGTGTGAAACATTCAAGATTAAACACAAGAATTCTATAGCCCACAGACCTCAGATGAATGGAGCTGTAGAAGCAGCCAATAAGAACTTTAAGAAGATACTAAGGAAGATGATAGAGAAACACAAGCAGTGGCACGAAAAGCTATCGTTTGCTCTATTGGGATACCGTACCACAGTTCGCACATCAATCGGAGCAACTCCATATATGTTGGTTTATGGTACAGAGGCAGTAATTCCCGTCGAGGAGGAGATTCCCTCCTTGAGGATCATACAGGAAGCGGAACTTGACGGCGCAGAATGGGTAAAAAGCCGCTACGAACAACTAGCTCTAATAGATGGGAAGAGAATGAATGCAATTTGCCATGGTCAATTGTATCAGAACAGGATGTCCAACAAAAGAGTCAGGACGAGACAATTCACGCCAGGGCAGTTGGTGTTGAAGAAAATTTTCCCGCATCAGGATGAAGCTAAGGGGAAGTTATCTCCTAACTGGCAGGGCCCGTACATGCTTCACCGGGTACTAACAGGAGGAGCCCTCATACTTGCAGAAATGGATGGAGAAGTCTGGCCAAAGCCAATTAATTCAGATGCAGTCAAGCGTTACTATGCTTTTCTATATGATGTAATTTGAACTACGTCTGACCTGATTCCCGTTTAAGAGGGGATACGTAGGAAGCCTTATGGGTTCGATCACAATTAAATAAAAATTTAATTTCCCCCCGCAATTGGAAACTGGGGCAGAATTTTGAGGAGGACCTTCAAAATTCTGAAGTCGATCTTCAGCCATTCATCGCACGCAGCCGCCGAAAGCACCGGCCCAGTAAACTGGGGTAGAATTTTGAGGAGGACCCTCAAAATTCCGAAGAGAAAGATTGCAATGTCTTGAACCGCATCACAGTCGTCGGTTCATCTAAAAGAAAATCATTTTAAATTATGTATTTACGTTACATCTTTTTACTAAATCATGCATGACTATTATCAAAGTTGCTTTGTTTAGCGACGCTACCCCAATGATACACAACACCAAAGCAGGACGAGCAAAGTCCACGGGAAGACGGATTAACCTCCCCCTTACAAAACTCATGATTTTTCTTTGGATGCAGGTACCCAAGTCACAAATCAACCTTCACACCTACTCACAGTTGCTATCCACATACAATATCCCCAGCAGCCACAATATCGCAATCGGCTATCAGCTATCAGCTAAGAATCATTATTAATATTCATCTTTCATCTCTTGCATATGGCTACCATTCTGCCTTCCGAGACTAAGCACTGTCTCCATCTGCATTCTCGCATTGCATGAGGCTACTATTCTGCCTCCGAGACTAAGCATTGTTTCCATCTGCATTCTTGCATTGCATAAGGCTACTATTCTGCCTTCCGAGACTAAGCATTGTCTCCATCTGCATTCTTGCATTGCATAAGGCTACTATTCTGCCTTCCGAGACTAAGCATTGTCTCCATCTGCCTTCTTGCATTGCATAAGGCTACTATTCTGCCTTCCGAGACTAAGCACTGTCTCCATCTGCATTCTCGCAGTGCATAAGGCTGCCATTCTGCCTTCCGAGACTAAGCCCTGTCTCCATCTGCATCGGCTGAAAGATCGCCACTTTCATCTACATCTTGCATGGCTGAAATATCGCCACTTTTATTTAAATCCTGCATCGGCTGAAATATCACCACTTTTATTTACATCCACTGGCTGAAATATCGCCACCTTCATCTTCATCTTGCATGGCTGAAGTATCGCCATTTTTATTTAAATCTCGCATCAGCTATAATATTGCCACTTTTGTTTACATCCGCTGGCTGAAATATCACCACTTTTATTTACATCCGCCAGCTGAAAGATTGCCACCTTTATTTAAATTCTGCATCGGCTGAAATATCGCCACTTTTCTCTCTTGCACTGGCTGAAATATTGCCACCTTTATTTAAATCTTGCATTGGCTGAAAGATCGCCACCTTCTGCATTTTCATGGGCTGAAACATTGACAATTTGTCCAAGGGCGTCATTGTTCGAAGGCACCGTTTTCATAGCCCGAGAACGCCATGCCATGGCCTGAGGACCCCACTTTTATCTTTCGCATATCATTATTCAAAGGCATCATGGTTCGGAGGCATCATCCTCATAGCCCGGGAACATCATTTCATAGCCTGCGAATCCTTTATTATACGCTTCATGGCCCAGGACGTCATGGTCCAAGGACGTCATCCTAATCGTCCGAAGACAGCATTCATGGTCCAATGGGAACTTGCATCACGTTTAAATTTATGCACAATACATGTTGGTATTATTCATTTGCAGGTACCCCGGCTATCAACAGCTGTCTCAGCAGGAGCGATCCCGCTCCAGTCCCCGCAGTCTATCAGGCTTCAACCACCTTTCTCAATCTAAACATCGCATCCTTTCTTTTCAAAAACCTCCATCGGCATATTCCGCCAATGGACCCTGAACTACATATGGCCTGATTCCTTTATGACCAGGGATATGTAGGCAGCTCAGGAACCGGAGCTCGGTCAAAACTTTCCAAATCGTTTCTTTCGGTCAAAAATTGGCCATCATATCTTTACCCGACAACTCTTTCATCCTTCTCGGGTAAAGAGGGGCAGCTGTTGATACCCAATTTTTCCCTATGTATTTTCATACTCAAAAATACTTTCAAAATAGCATGTGTATGCAAAAATAAGCATGCCTGCGAGTTTTGGTACTTTTCCTAAATTCTAAGATTTTTAAAATTAATTTATTGTCTATTTTAACGATGCAAAATCCAATAATTGCTCCCAGGATTATCATTTTGGGAATAATTTATTTATATTCTCATATTTACACCAAAGTATAATTAAGGTGATTTTCTTGCATATTTTTTATAAATTTATTTGATAGTTTTTTAAGCTAAATGGTATAAAATTGCAATTATAGCCTATTTTACGATTAATAAGCATTTTACGATTATAAAATCATTCCCAATATTTTTAGATTAATTTTTATATATTATTAATTAGTTCAGTGTTTTTAATTTATTTTTAAAAAAATTAGTTTAATTATTTTACAAAAACTTAAAAGGGGAGAAATTGGTCATTTAATACATAGCCATTTCCAATTGCAATTGTAGCCTCAATTGACCCCTATTCCACCTAAATTAAATGACCCAATTTCATTTTTTAACCCGACCCCTTGACCCAATTTGTAAACCCGTCTGGTTTTCTTTAAATCCTGGCCGTTGATCATTTTGATCAACGGCCATAATTCATTCTTTCCTTTTTTAATCTCCTAACCCCCTAACCCTAATTCATTTACCCAAAGATAGCCGCCCTCGTCTCGCAAATCCTCTCTAGCCCTCTCCGAAACCCTAACCCTATTCCACCGATCCCCGTCTCATTCCCACCGGAATCCATGGCAATACTGGCCATGGGTGGCCTGTGCTCGCTCTCCCTCACCACTAACTTAAGCTATTCGAAGATTGGAGGCCTGACTTCCATGGTCTCCTTTTGATCTGCCTTAGATCTACAAGATCCATGGCTTCTCCGGCCATTTTTCGGCATGTTCAAAGCAATATGAGTCTCTCCGACTCAGGATACGACTTTCCTCAAGACCTTCTCATTCTAGGGTCTTCTCTGCCATTTTTAAGCCTTCTAAGGTTCTATACTCGTTCATTTCTTTTAGATCTGTGACATGTTTGGTCCTTACTTGACGTTTTAAGGGTTTTCCCCAAATTTTCTTTCTCAAAACCGTTCAAATCCAATTTTTAGGGTTTCTGGAAAAAGTTTCTTTAAAATGTTTTCTGACTCTTTTGCTCTCTCTTATGTGTGTTTATACTTGCTTGTTTATTTCTTATTATGCTCAAGTTTGTTTTCTTATTTCGATTTTGCAAGATCTTTTTGCTGTTCCTTGTTCACATGTTAACTAGGTTGTTTGTCCTTTACTCTTTGCTATGTGTTCGTGCTCTTTGATTTTGTTTCACTTTACTGAGTCTTGTTGGTATTCCTGCTAAGTATTGCTCTTACCTGCTTTGTTTAAACTTCTGAGATCTGTTTTGAATTCCAAGATTTTCTCAAGCATGCCTTTGAATCAATGTGTTTGCTATCGCGTATGTTTGCCTTTCTCAATGATTTCTCACCTCTGATTCTATTTGAAACCCTAAAATTTGGGGGTTCTCTTTGGGTAGATGCACTAGGGTTTCACTTTGGAACCCTAGGTTTCCAGACTCACGGTGAGCCTGTAATCGAACTCAAATCCTACTTGCCTGTGGTTCTGAAACTTTCATTGTTAGACTCTTCTTTTGTTTGAACTGTATGCTTTTTATATGAGAAAAACTTCCCTTCAAAAAGATTTGACCAAGGATTGATTTTGAAATCCCTTTAATCATGCTAGTGATTCACCACTGATTTCTTTCGATTGAACCCCCTTTTCTTTTTTTTCTTTACCCTACTGGCTTTTTATTTTTGATCCTTTTGTGTAAAAATCATAGGCTTGCGATGTTTTCCTTAAAATACTTGGTCTTGTGTATTTCTTCTGGGGTTCTGTACCAATGTTTGAATTATTCTTTCCTTAATTACCTGAGGCTCTTTGTGATTATAATAGGATCCGGGATCCTTTTGACTAATTTTCAAACTGATACCTTATTTTTACTTTATAAAGAACACTACTATTCCATCTTTCCTTAATTACCAACTATGTATTTGACCCTATTTGTGCACTACATGGTTTCCTTACCTTAATCGAGCCTTAGTAAACTGATTTTTTTCTCCTTATTTCATCTCAATTAGCCGTTTGACCTAGACCCCCTAATTAAAGGAGTCTAGTTGTCTTAACTGATATTAATTGATTGGTTTCTATGTTTGTGCACTCTTTGCCTGCATTACTTGTTTTCAAAAAACTATATAAGGACCTAGTCCTCCCTCTTTCTATCATCAGGGAATTCTCTCATAATCAGAAATACACGAAAATACACCACTCACACACTGAACTCACTTTTCGAGCAATACTGTTTTTTCTAATCCTGCTTTACTTGAGATCATTTGGAACTGCTGTTTGCGATTCGGCTTTTTCAAGGCTACTTTTGCTTACTTATTTTCTTTGAAACTGGTATGTCCTTTGTTTAAATATTCTGCTTCACCCCCTCTGTGTTTACTTTACAGCTTCAGGCTTCTTGTTTACTTTATTGCTTACATGCTGTAATTGGTGCTTCATATCTATTTCCTTTGCTTCTGTTTCTGTCATGGATCCCTATCCCTATTCCCTTCTATGTGCTGAGTTAAGGTCTTGGCCTGACAGTATCCTAATTACTGCCCAGGCCATGATTTGATCCACAATGGATCCTAACTCTCAATGTTTGGCTAGCAGGCTGGTCAGGGGTGTGCCAGCATCCCAATTGCTGGGCATGACCACCATCCTGCCGTGTCTCTTCCTGATTCCCTTCCCCCTATGCACTTACACTTACTCTTAGATTCTAAGTTCTGCCCCTCTCTTATGAGCCTTGCTTTGGGACCCTGTGTTCCCTCTGAACTTGGACATCTGAGAGCTGGCTTTTCCAGACCGCACTATGCTCTTGATTCTGAAATGTTTTTGGGGTGTAAGCACTGCCCGGAGTCCCTTTGAGATTCTTGGGAACTTTGACACACTCCAAATATGAGAAAGTCTTTTTGCGCTTAGAAAGCATGCCTATAGGATCTTTTATAATTCTGCATCTTCTGCGCTTAGAAAGCATGCCTATAGGATCTTCTATAATTTCTGCATTTCTGCATGTAGAAAACCTGCCTATAGGTCATTCACAATTTCTGCACTTCTGCATTTAGAAAACATGCCTATAAGTTTTTCTACGCTTTTGCACTTCTGTATTTTCGCATTTTAGAGATCATGCCAATAGGTTTTGCATATAAAATCATGCCTTAAGTTTTTCTGCATGTACACACCATTAGGCAAACAATCTTAGGCTTAATAATAACCAATTCATTCTAGATATCAGGTCTATAGGACTCTTGCATTTATACAACTTTTTTGTTTTTTAAAACCAATGACGCTTAGAGATCATGCCTATAGGAGCAAATTAACTGAATCAGTTTGCGTTTTGAATCTAGAATCAGTCATAAGTCTGCAGATCTTTGTTGATAAAACCAGCAAACCTCCTCCTTAAAATCAGTATACTCCTACATTGTTAGATATCCTGCCTATAAGTTTCACCTAGGCAAACCAGTAAGTAATTGATTAACTGTATCAGTTTTGATGACTACATCTAGTCAAGGCTAATTCGGACTCCTCATCTGAGAAATATGTGATGAATCAGCCTATCCTACGCCTTAATTTAATTAAAGACCTAACCAGTATCTGAAGTCATGCTATGTATTTGCATTTAAGTGAGGAGGCCTGTCTGATCCCTAATTGCTATTTGTCTCCCCCTACTTGACTATGTGTTTTGATTGTCGCCTAGATTTTTATCCTTTCTTGAACTTCTGAAAAGCCCCAATTCCCCTCCCTTTAGGACTAGTAGTTCCAATGCCTCCAGAACTGATAGGATCGGGACGGATAATAGCATGCAATAAGTAACGATACCATTCCGTGCTTCAATACCTTAACGGGGTGGGAAGGGTAGACATGGAGATGATGATCACGCGATAACACCATGCGTAGGCTACCGGTGTTGTGTGGATGATCCATGTATTTTACAAACCTAGGACCCCCTTCCTTTATGTAATTATTTTAGATTGACAATTTTCAGTTCTTTAAAATTCTGCATTTTGTTTCAGTCATTAAAATTTCCCCATTAATTTTTGCACTGTCCTCGTCTTCTAGATAAAATTTTCTGCTCACCCACTTCTGTATCTGATTGTTTATATTCATTGTTTGGTCCCTTTTTTTGCACTTAGACACTCTTTCAAATAACTAGGAAATCACCTATTCAAAATTTCAGCATGCTAGTAACCATTATACATATCTACTCGAGGTCCTTACGTGAAATTGTCTTGTATGCTTACTTGCTTTAAAGTCACAATTATAGCATGGCCGGGAACCACACTAATGGATCTTGAGGGGTGCCTAACACCTTCCCCTTGAGATAATTTCTAGCCCTTACTCAAACTCTAGTTTTCCAACTCAAACCCTTCTTAGGGTCCTAATGCACTTAATCATTAGGTGGCGACTCTTCAAACTCCAAAACCCAATTCCCAAAAGGGAAAGGAGTTGTCCACCCAAATGTCGTAAACCCGATTTTGGCCTTTTAAAAGGAAAAGGGGGGCATCGACAAGGTGTATGTCTGGATTTGGATTTGGAGGTTCTTAGGTTGATTTGGCTCTAATTGTCGAAAGTTGAAAATTTGAAAGTTTGGAAAGTTCAGAGGTTTGACGGGGAGTTGACTTTGAGGCTATAGAGTTCGGATTGTTGTGCTGGGAGTTGGAATAAATCCTTTTGTCATTTGGAACTTATGTGTCTAGATGAGCTTGCTAAGTAATCCAACTCAAAGATAACAAATAAAGTCCATTTTTATTATTTAACAGATATATAAAGCAATATAAGATGGAGATAGTCTAAAAATAGTGTATTATCTGAGAAAACCACAAGCAAGGCCTAAACACGGCCAATACAATATGCCCTAAGACTAGGTAGCACAAGTACACGAGCAAACTAAGGAAGTGTGATCAGGTCTGTATTCATGTCAAACTGTGTGAAATACAGTAGACAAAAATGCATAAGAGAAAAAGGGACATGGGAAATGTGAAGCGGATCTATGTAGTGCAGCTCGCCCTAAGTCTCCGTGATAACTCCTAGACCTTTTCGGAAACTCTGCTAGAATCAACCTGAGGATCTGCACAAAAAGATGTGCAAAAGTGTAATATGAGTACACCACAAGTGGTAGCCTGTAAGTATCATCTCTAACCTCGAAGAAGTAGTGGCGAGGCTAGATGCTTCTGGATACTTACCGTACAAGAAAAATAATAGAATTAAGAATTGGATCAATAGGTAATATCATGAGTAATAAGAGTCACATATATCAACGGAAAAACATGTTTTTCTAGCACAGAAATAAATCTATGGCTGCTTAGATATAACAGTAAAAGCTAATATGTTCAAATAACGGAACCGGGACTTCCAATTAGAATATAACGATGTCAATTAACAATTCATAATGAAATAAATACTTCAAAACGAGTCAATAATAAGAATGTATGCTCAACAAGTACAAGGTCCATTATCCCGATACACAATCCATGTATCACATAACCTGATACAAAATCCATATACCGACGCAGTACAAAATCCATGTACCGATCATACTCAGAGGGCCCAGAGTAACATGGGTTATCACCTGACTCTGGAGGGACGGATTCAAATCCAAGCGCAAGAGGAGTATAATAGCATCTGTCATAAATCAATATTCGATCATCATGTCCATTGTGCCATAACGGTACCTCACCCGTATGCTTACCCTTCATGCCACATCCTTAGTCCAATTCACGTATCCATTATTAAAAATGTATGAATATACTCAAGAATCATTGATAGAAGGTTCACAAAGACTTAATAAATATCATACAAATATGTGCTCATGAAATATCTATGTGAATATGGATAATTATTCATTTCAACATATCAAGAATAAGTTCCCATGCCTTCACAATTAACCATAAGCCTAGGCATGATTTCTAACATGAATAAGAGAGCAAATGTTTTCACATAAACCAAATAATCATGATTCAAACGAGCACATAGTCAAATAGCACGACATATTCTGATTTTTACTACCTGTCATGACATAAAATTGGAGAATGCTTATACGCTCGCCACCACGTATATACACCACCCCAATACCCTAAACACATAGCAAATAAGTCAAATTCTAGGAGTTTCCCTCTAACAAGGTTAGCCAAGAGACTTACCTCCACATGATAGCCTCTAATCTCCCAAAAATTTCCTTTCCTCTCAAATTAACCTCCGAACGGGCCAAATATAGCCAAATAGAACTCAATAATGTCAAACAAGCCATAGAAATTGAACCCAAACAATAAAGATTGAATCTTTAATCAATTGCACAAAGTCAACCAAAAAGTCAACCTGGGCTCGCCTTCCGGAACTCAGCAAAATTTATAAATCCCGAACACCCATTGCAATACGAGTCCAAATATTTAAGTTACATCGGAAACCGACTCCAAAACGAGGTTCAAATCATAATCTTTTACTTTGGAAAAGTTTTACAAAACCCTCCAATTTTCCTCTCTTAGATTCTCCAATCGAATGCCAAAATCAAAGGTAGAATCATGAATTATAATCAAGTTCGAGTCAAGAACACTTACCTAATCCAAGTGGATGAAAATCGCCTCAATCCGAGATTCCAATATCGAAATATGATAAAATGGGTAGAGGTCCCGAAAATAGAAATTTAAAGGTCTGCCCAGGTCTATGCAATGTGATCGCGGGACCTACATCGCGATCGCAAAGGCCAAAACCTCCCCAGATCAAAAATGTCCTTTGCGAACATGAAGGAAATCATGCGAACACGACCAGTCTGCAGCCAAGCTTACGCGAACGTGATTAGACTTCCGCGAACGCATAGGAAAATCTCATGTTGGACTACACGCCTCCGCGAATGCGGCACTTGGGCACGAATGTGAAACATCAGATCCCAGCACTCCGCGAATGCGACCCTCTCCCACGAATGCGAAGTGCAAAGCCTCGACTGCCCAAATTTTTACTTTGCAATCGCGAGCCTCCCCCTACGATCGTGAATAAGACCCTCTTCACTAGAAACCTACAATCCCAACAAAAGGAAAATTGGTCTAATGCCACCCCGAAACACACCCGAGTCCCCTGGGACCCCGCCTAATCATGCCAACAAGTCCAAAACATAACACGGACCAACTCGAGGTCTCAAGTTACACCAAAACTACAAATCTCACCTTTATTCAAGCCTAATGAACTAATCAAACTTCCAATTTCTGAAACTCATGCCGAACCACGTCTAACTAACTCGGAATGAAATCAAATTTTGTACATTATTTTCAAATGATATAAAAAACTTATTCCAACTCCCAGGAAAAAGATCCACACCCAATAACACCAACCTCCCGGTTAAACCATGAACCTTCCAAACCTTCAAACTTCCAACTTTCGCCAAAAAGAGCCAAATCAACCTATGAACATCCAAATCCAAATCCGAACATACACCTAAGTCCAAAATCATCACATGAACCTATTGGAACAATCAAAATACCATTCCAAAGTTGTCTACCAAAAAGTCAAACCTCAGTCAACTCTTACAACTTAAGCTTCTATAAATGACAATAAGTGTTCCAAATCACTCCCAAACCTTCCTGAATCAAAACCAATCAACACCACAGGTCGAAATACAATAAACACACATATAGGAAACTTAAAGGGGCATAGGTCCCAAATACACAAAACGACTGGCCGGATCGTTATATTTTCCACCTCTTAAATAAATGTTCGTCCTCAAACGAGTTTAGAAAAATACTTGGAATTACAAAAGATGTGGATATCTACTCCACATATCATGCTCAGCCTCCCAAGTCCCCTCTTCGATCGGTTGACCTCTCCAGAGAACCTTCACTAATGCAATATCCTTCGACCTCAGCTTGAGAACCTGTCTGTCCAAAAATGGCCACTAGTTTCTCCTCATAAGCCAAGTTCTCATCCAACTGCACCGAACTGAAATCTAACACATGTGACTAATCCTCATGATACTTTCGAAGCATGAAAACATGAAACACAGGATAAAATCCCGACAAGATGGGTGGCAAATCAAGCATGTAAGCCACATCGCCGACTCTCTCCAAAACCTCAACCGGGGGGATTCAACTTGCCCTAATTCTTCCCAAACCTCATCATGTTGTTCATAGGAGAAACTATGAGAAGAACTTTCTTACTCTCCCTGAAAGCTAAATCGTGAACCCTCTTATCAACATAACTCTTATGCCTAGACTGCGCTATACGAAGCTGCTCCTGAATCAATTGCACCTCTCCAAAGCATCACAAACTAGATCAATTCCCAGCTACCTAGCCTTCCCAGGTTCAAACCAACCAATCGGAGAATGACATCGCCTCCTATATAAGGCCTCATATAGGGCCATTTGGATACTCGACTAGTAGCTGCTGTTGTAGGCAAACTCTACTAACGGTAGAAACTAATCCCAATGGCCTCCAAAATCAATGATGTAGGCTATTAGCATATCCTCAAAGATCTGAATGGCACGCTCGGACAGTGTCGTACTCAACTCAACCTACGTGCCAGCTCACATTACAATGCTCTCCAAAAATAGGAAGTAAACTAAGTGCCTCGATCCAAAATGATAGATACAAGCATACCATGTAGGCGAATAATCTCTCTAAGAAAAATCCGAGCCAACTACTCAGAAGTGTAGGAAGTCATGACCAAAACGAAATGTACAAACTTGGTCAGTCTGTCCACAATGACCCATAAAACATCAAATCTCCTCAAGGTCCTTGGCAACCCAACCACAAAATCCATAGTGATACGCTTCCACTTCCACTCCGGTATATCTATCCTCTGAAACTACCCGGTATCTAGTGCTCATACTTGACCTGCTGACAGTTCAAACACCGTGCAACATGCTTAATGATGTCCTATTTCATCCTTCTCCACCAATAATGCTTCTTCAAATCACGATACATCTCCGTAGCACCTGGATGAATAAATACCGTGAATTGGGAGCCTCCTCAAGAATAACTCCCTCAAACCATCCACCTTAGGAACATAGATTCGACCCTGAAGCCTCAATACCCCATCATCTCCAATAGTCATTTCCTTGGCACCACCTTGTCGCACCATGTCCTTAAGGACAATCAATGGGGATCTTCATACTGGCACACCTTAATATGCTCAAACAAAGACGACTGCAACATAACACAAACAAGTAGCCTGTTGGGCTCTAAGATATCCAACCTCATGAACCTATTGGCCAAAGCCTGAACATCCATAGCTAACAGTCTCTCTACAGCTGGAATAAAGGACAAACTCCCCTGCTCTCCACCTTTCTACTCTACGCGTTAGCTACTACATTAGCCTTCATTGGATGATAAAGAATGGTGATGTCATAGTCATTTAATAGCTCTAACCATCTTCACTACCTCAAATTCAAGTCTTTCTGTTTGAACAGATGTTGGAGACTCCAGTGATCCGTTTACATCTCACAAGACATGCCATACAAATAATGCCTCCAAATCTTGAGCGCGTGTAGAATACCAGTTAACTCCAAATCGTAGATAGTTCTTCTTATGGGGTTTCAACTGTCACGACGCGCAGATAATTACCCTACTGTCTTGCATCAATACACATCCAAGACCAACCCTCGAAGAATCGTAACAGCCCGTATATGATTCCGATCCTAAAGGCAACACTAACACTGGAGCTGTATTCAATGCCATCGTGAGATTTTAAGAGCTCTCCTCACACTCAACTGACCACCTAAATGGAGCGCCTGTCTAAGTCAACTAAGTCAATAGGGCTGCAATAGATGAAAACCCCTCCACAAAGTGACGATAATACCCATCTAGGCCAAAAAAACTTCGGATCTCAGTAGAGGTAGAAGGTATGGGCAAACTCTAAACTGCCTCAATCTTCATCCGGTCCACCTTGATCCCATCACTAGATACCGCATGACCTAAGAATGCCACAAGTCTAACCGAAACTTACACTTGGAGAATTTAGGATATAGCTTTTTCTCCCTCAAAATCTAGAGCACAGTCCTCAAACTCGTGCTCCTCAGCAGTGCGAGAATACACCAAGATATCATCAATCAACACAATAACAAAAGAAACCAGATACAGTTGGAAAACATTGTTCATCAAGTGCTTGAAGGCATCTTGGGCATTACTCAGCACAAAAGACATTACTAAAAACTTATAACGCCCATAACGAGTCCTGAAAACCATCTTGGGGATGTCCGAATCCTTGATCTTCAACTGATGATACCCTAATATCAAATCAATCTTTGAGAACACCCTAGCACCCTTAAGCTGGTCAAATATGTCATCAATGTGAAGCGATGGATATTTGTTCTTGATGGTACCTTGTTCAATTGCCTGTAGTCAATACAGATTCTCATGGAACCATCCTTCTTCACAAACAATAGTGGTGCACCCCATGGTGATACACTAGGCCCGATGAACCCCTTATCTAACAACTATTGCAACTATTCTTTCTATTCTTTCAACTCTACTAGAGCCATGCAATACTGTGGAATAGATATGGGCTAAGTGCCCGGTACCAAGTCAATACAAAAATTAATATTCCCATCGGGTGGTATACTCGGTAGATCTGCTGGAAACACATTTAGAAATCCCTCGCAATCGAAACTGACTCAAGGGTAGGAGTATCAACACTAACATCTCTCACAAAGGCTAAATACACCAAACACCCCTTCTCAGCCATCCAATGAGACTTCGAAAATGAAACCACCCTATAAGAATTATACCCAAAGAACCTTTTAGTTCCAACCTTGGCAACCACGAAATAGACAATATCATGGTCTTAGCGTTACAATCAAGAATAGCATGATATAAAGATAACAAATCCATACCCAAGATCACATAAAAATCTACCATACTAAGAAACAAAATACCAACACTGGTCTCAAAGCCCCCAATAGTAACCAAACAAGACCAATATACACGATCAACCATAATAGATTCACCTACCGTTGTAGATACACGAACATAAATGTCAAGAGAACTACGAGGTAAACCTAAATACGAAGCAAAGTACGATAACACAAATGAAAATGTCGAACCAGGATCAAATAGAACAGATGCATCCATGTGACAGACTGAAAATAACATATGTGATAACCACATCAGAGGGCTCCACCTCGGGTCTACTTGGAAATGCATAACAGTGGGCCTAACCCCCGCTCGACTGACCCCCGCCTCTAGAGCATCCCTTAACAACCTGAGCTCCCCTTCTAGCTAGTGAGGCTGGTGGTGTAACAGCTGGAATTGGAGTCACTGCTTGAGAACCCCAATGTGTTGCGCCTCTAACATGTTTGGGAATTCCCTCTTGATATGCCCTACCGTTCCACACTCAAAAAAAACCTCGAGCTGATAATGGCTACTGAATCTCAGGCTGCCTCTAATAACTCGAGTACGCACTAGAAGAACCCTAGGCTGAAGGAGCACGGTAAGAGCTCGGTGCTGGTTATGCACTGCATTAAGAATGAGTTGGAGCACCACGAGTGGGTTGATGAGCTGAAGGAGCTGGCTTACAAGGATGGCCTTTCGGAGAAAGATTCGTACCTCCCGATGAGGCACTACTAAAACTGCTAGAATACCGAACTTCTTGCCTCTTGACGCCATGGTCTCCATGCTTTGACTCCGGATGCACTCAATCCTACGCGCTATGTCAACAGCCTAAAGAAATGTAGTACCAGTCTCAGCCTCCCTTGCCATAGCAATCTTGATACAAAAATTCAACCTCTCAATGAACCTACTCACATTCTCAACCTCGGTGGGGATTAAAAAAGCTGCATGATGGGATAGATCAGTGAATCTCAACTCATACTCGGTCACAGACATATGACTCTGCTAGAGGTGCTCGAACTGACCTCATATCTCCTCCCTCTGCGTGAGTGGAATAAAATTCTCCAAGAAGCAATGTGAGAACTAACTCAAAGTGAGTGGAAGTGACCCGACTGGCCTGATACGCTTATATGACTACCACCACCTCTAAGCTGGCCCGTGAAGCTGAAAAGCAGAGAATGCGACACCATTGGACTCCACCAAACAAAGAATCCGTAGAATCTCTTGACAACTATATAAGAAATCCTGTGCATCTGCCAAAGGATCATCATCATAACGTGGAGGAACCATCTTCCTAAATTGATCAAACCTCTTTTTCTCCACCTGAAACATAGCAACCTCCAATACCAGCCTGAAAGTGGCTACGGAAGGATGTCCCCCCATCTTGTACCACTCCTAGCACCTGATAACCAGCCGTAACCTGCTTAGGAGTGTGAGTAGAGAGAGTCTATGCCCCTCCCCCGGCCTATAAAGTAGTCGGGTGCCACAGGAAGTACTCTGGTCAGTGCTAGACACTCCAAAAGACCAACCAAATGAATAATACGTCCTGAAGTACTAAGGTATCAATAATCCCCTTCGGGACCTGAGCTGGTCCAACTAAATCACCTTGATAAAAAAATCTACTCCTCCATCAAAGCTAGACGCCTCCACGGTGGCTGCTTTAGCAGGGGCTCTAATTGCAGCTGGGGCCATACCTCTACCCTCGCACCGCCCTAGCTTGAGGGGCTGGTGCCTAACCAACTTCTCCTAATGAAAGTTTTCTCACCATCTACGAGAGAATAGAAAGATAAGGAATCAAACTCGGATCAAATAAGCCGCATGATAAAGAATGAAAGAAGTGTAGTTTCCTAACATCATGTAGCCTCTCAGAGATAAGTACAGACGTCTCCGTTACGTCCACAAGACCTGCTCGTGACTCATGAGACCTATACACCCTAGAGCTCTAATACCAACTTGTCACGACCCAAGATCCCACCCCAAGGCTGTGATGGCGCCTAGCCTAACTTGCTAAGAAGGACAACTCAAGGATAACAAATATAGTCTATTTTTGTTAATTAATAGAGGTATATAATAATAAATATAGAGATAATCTCAAAAATAGTGATAATATCTGATAAAACCACAAGCAAGTCTTGAACACACCAATATAATACACCCCCAAGATTAGGTGGCACAAGTACAAGAGAAACCTACGGAAATGAGATCAAGTTTGTATGCAAGTCAAACTTTCTGAAATACAATAGATAGAAATGCATAAGAGGAACAGGTACTCGGGAACTATGAAGTAGATATGTAGTTGTTACACCCCATACTTCTGTGATGCCGTACATTCTGTAAATAACTTGCTAAGGAAAATTTAAATGATTTTAAAGTAATAATATGATTATATATGATTTTTGAATATAGAATATTAAGTTTGAGAAAAATCATATTTAAGTTGCGGAAAATCAACTAAGGATTTGCCATGTAACAAAGCTTTATGAAAAATTAATTTTGTGTCTTATATCAAGTCTTTTGGCGACATGTTATATACTAAATTAAAGGTGTTGGAATTTAGTTTCCAACATTCTTGACCGTTCATTCATACAACGTCCAGATAAAGAGATGAGTGTCAGAAGAAGGGCAGGTGAAGCACACACGTGGTTGAATTTTCAACCTTACTACAAATAGAAGACTTAGTCTTATTTTTCCTCATTTTTCAGAAAATTCATGCAAAATCGGAGCTTCCATATATCTCCAAGAAGTTCCTTAGGTTTTTGAAATAAGTCCATGATCCGCAACTCAAAATCAAGAAGCGAACACATCAACGCGATCCTTACGACATAGGTAAGACTTTGTCATCCTTCTTTCTCCTTATAACTCGAGTTTTGGAAAGAGATTGGTGGATAAGAAAGATTTTTACCTCTGTATTTTAGTTGTACAGGCATACGAAAGGGTGTGGATCAAAGGGAACAAGGTTTTGAAGCAAGAACACAAGAGGAAAGTAGTACCACAGCCTGAAGAAATGTAGTACCACTCTCTGCCTCCCTGGCCATAGCAATCTTGATAACAAAATTCAACCCCTCAATGAACCTCCTCACATTCTCAACCTCGGTGGGGATTAGAAAAGCTGCATGATGGGATAGATCAATGAATCTCATCTCATACTCAGTCACAAACATATGACCCTACTAGAGGTGCTCGAATTGACCCCACATCTCCTCCCTCTGCGTGAGTGGAATAGAATTCTCTAAGAAGAGTTGCAAGAACTGACTCCAAGTGAGTGGAAGTGACCCACTTGGCCTGCTACGCTCATATAACTACCACCACCTCTTGGCTGGCCCCTAAAGCTGAAAAGTAGAGAATGCGACACCATTGGACTCCACCAAACAAGATTCCAAAGAATCTCTTGACAACCATCTAAGAAATCCTGTTGTTTACCGTGAAAATGATAATAACAATTAAATTTATTGATGGGACTCTAAAAATACGTAATCTATTTTTATGCTAGTTGTGGAGCAGTTGATGCTATGTGTGTGAAATTTAAGGGCGAGATGCGAGCTAAAATAAAGTGGTAATCGAACCGATTTGGGGCCTCGAGGTTGGGTCCCGAGCTCGGGCTCGAGCTATCAAAGGCAATCGGGAAAGGGCTAACAGATGCAATAATATTAAAGGAGGCTCTTTATGGCTAATGACAAGCAATAAATGTGGAACAAGTATGAAGATAATAAGATAGAGCAACAATATTAAGAGAGTGTATTAGAGAGAAGAGAGAGAGTTATCATATATTTCACGTAGAGTAAGAATCCCCCTTATATAGGAGGGGAAACCCGACATAATACAAAAGCATTAATTGCGAAGATAAGGGGGATGGGACAACTCGGTAGCACCAGGCTCTGCCAGTGCTAGCTGCACACCTTGGGAACTCCCCATCCCCGGGTATTACCATTAGGCCGGGCGTTAGTGGACTTCGAGGGGGAGAACTCGACCGCGACCTCACAGCCTCGAGGTCTCGAGATGATCTCCCAGATACGCCCTGCTGAAGAGAAATCGGGCCCTCCGATTTTACCGTATACAGATAGTCTCATTTTGAACTGCCATTTCGAGGGTATCATTGTCCTGACGTCAACCTATAAGAGCATTAAATGCCATACCCCAAAAAACCATGCGAGGGTCACCGTCAAATACGATTATCGAGGAACTCGCGAACTGCCTATCGGCTCGTCCTTTCCGCTGCCCAAGCGGTTCCTATAAATATATCGACTGCTTGATACTCCGCATCTTCAAATTTGTGAGTCAAAACCCATCATCTTCTACACTCTTCCATCTTGTTTTAGAGAAAAATTTTACCACTGATATGGCTAGGACTTCTAGAACGGTCCCTCGGCGGAATGAAGCCGCATCACCATCTCGATCGCCTAAAGAGAAAACCAAAGCGATACCTTCCTTGGAACAGTGCACTCCACCAAATCTTAATATGTCAAAAGATTTTACCATCGATGCCACTTCATCCACACCGGGCCTATATGAACATGTGTCCCGATACACTAGCGTCGTGGCTAACATAGAAACGGTAAGGACAGACTGCCGATGGATCAAGGCAGTGGAGGTGGAGATTCCCGGTCCTAGTGAGAATATAACGGACTATAAGGCCGGCTTCCTTCACGTGTACACCTACCCTTTCACCTTGGGTCCTGATAATTCTTCTGAACCCTCTCCCCCGGAGATAGACCCAGTTATCCTTGACTTCTGCGACAAGTACCAAGTGATGCTTGGTCAGATCTATCCTTTTTTTCTGGAGGATAGTATTGATGCTCCATCATTTCACCGAAGGGGTTGAGGGCGAGACCTTCACCCTCAACCATTTGATTAGGATGTATAGCCCTTGATTTTATCGAGGTTTGATCAGGCTCCATCATTGATCCAAGAAATCATTTTTCTCGAGCGTCGACGAGGGAAAGGATCGGGGGTGGATGAGCAGGTTCATCCGGGTAAAGACCTTGGATATCATCCCGGCCTGGAGGATGCCTTTTCCGAAAAGATAGAACACACAGCGTAAGCAATTTTCCCTTAACCGTGTTTTATAAGTAATATTTTTCTTTTGGATTAATGACCTCTCTGCGTTTCCCGCAGCGGTTGCTTGGTACCCTGAGGCGATTCCAGATTTGCCAGGATGGATCCAGCGGTTAGACAAGGCATTCCCATATCTTGTTCGGGCCTGGACTGACCTGGCCAAGGAGCGATGAGTGGCCAAGAATCATGGTAGAGTTCCCTTACCACCTATGCCTCAGACTTGCATTCCTCCCTGCGTCCTTTGTGATGACAGCTTGCGGTTACTGCGTTTGTGCAAGTCTCAGCGAGAATATGCTGATGAGGCCGCCCCTTGATGGCGAAGTGGAGGCGTCAGAGCCTGGCAAGGGCAATAAGAGGGAAGGTAAGGCGGCTATTGATCCTCCCGCTGCAAAGAAACCCAGGTCACTCAAGCATCAAGCTGCTACCAGGACCTCTACTTCAACTGTAGGGGCAAATCCCGATGCTGCGGATGAGGACGACGATGAGTGTCTGCTAGCGTGGAGGACGAGGTCGAGTGCGGGAGCTCGCAAGTGTCTCGATCGGAGGCCACTGAATCTGGGAGGCCGACTCGGGTCGGTTTCATAGACCGAAGACCCTCGAGGAGGGTGTTAATGTGGCCTCGGATCGCATGACTGAATTTGGCGCAATTTTCGCTAGGGGGACCGTTGCCATCGATCCTGAAGGGTCTGGGCCCGGAGCTTTACAGGAGAAGGGGTGCCTCTTGGGGAAATCGGCGACATGAATGGTTTCATCTCGTGCTTTCAGGTCTCGTCGGGGAACTGAGGGACGCTTGAGATGCAAGCATCGTCAAAACGGGGACTCCTCTCAAGGGGGAGGCTCACTTGCCAACATCTTTGACGGTGTTAGTGATAACGTCGGTCTTGACGTTCCTGGCACCGTTAAAGCGGCGGAGAGATCCATGCAGCAGGTGGTAGCCATCTTTCGTTACGGGAATCGGAGGCTCATTCTGCCCGAAAAGAGAAAGAATCAGGAGAGATCCGGGCTGCTTTGGAGAGAGCGTTCTAGGAAAAGGTCGATCTCGCTGCGCAGGTATTTCGTCCTGCTTGTACCCGATCTTTTCACCCATACTTTGATGCAGATTGGCTTACTTTCTATTTGCAGGTTGAGCAAAATGATTTGCAGATCAGTCGACTGAACGCGGAGATCCTCGGGCTGAGGAAGCAAAGTGAGGTATCGGCTGCGGAACTAGCATCATCTCACGATCTTCTCGAGGATGGTCGCAAGGAGATCGCTGCATTGAATGCGGCCAAGTCCGAGATTGAAAGAAATGCTGCTACTTATCTGGAGGATGTAGCCGCAGCGCACAAAACAACTTGTGACATATGGATAGCAGCTGATCAGAAACTAGCTCAGGTTATTAAACATGCTAGGACGGAGGCAAGGAGAAAACCCTGGAGGAGATTGATGCCAGGGGCGTCGATCTGTCAGCTGATCTCGTGGAGGCCCGTGAATTGGAGAGGGAGTTGGCGCTTTTGATTGCCCCTGATGAGGACGAAGATAGCGGAGATGAAGAGTAGTCCTTACGTGTATGTAATCCCCGGGGGATGGATTTTGTAAAGATGTCTCTTGTAGATACGTTTTTGGCAATGTAAAAAGAGGGATTTTTCTTCTTTCCATTTTCTTTCTATTCCTTTGCTCTCGCGATTTTAACCTCTCAACTTTCGACGTTAGCCTTTCGAAATTCGCTTTTGGAGTGACGAGATCCTTAAGTCGGGCCGTGCCCCGGAGTTAAATCGACAACTTCTATCCGGCTGGTGCTAGCGATATCGAGGATCCCCCGAGGCCTCGCAGTTTCTTGAATTCTGCGGGGCAACAGCATTTGCTCAATATGGTAAAAACGGGCTCGGAGCGACTATGCCAGTACGTGACATTAATGCAGCCAGGATTAATTGGCCTTTTGGGTAGGCGGGCAGTTGCTGCTTTGCCCCTATATATTCATTCATTTGCCTTTTCAATGGCGACTCTGCTGCTTTGAGGGACTACTTCTTTCACAGAACCTGGCATTTCCTGCTAGTTCTTCCATTGTTCTAACTCAGGATTTTTGTCCCAATCCTCGCCCTTTTCCTCCTATCTCATCGTAGGCATGACTGCTACATCGACGTCCGACCGCCAAGGAAAGGGGAGTTCTTCTTGCGCACCGTATTTGGTCGATGACAGCGACACACCGCCGGTGCCCCGTGAGCGGGCCTCGAGGTGCCTTGCCTTGAGGAGAGCCATCACGTCAGGGAGGCCTCCTAATGTTTCGGGTCACCGGGAGCACGTGTCGAGGATCATCTCATCAGTGGGAAAGGAAGACCTCGAAATGATCAGAAAAGATTGCGGATGGGGAGAAGGAGCGGTATTATAAGTACCTTCTTCCGAGGAGAGCATCATGACATACGTTGAAGGGTTTTTGAGCGTATACACACATATTCTCGCGTTGGGTCCCCCCGTTCGGGCCGTGCTTGATTTTTGCCGGGGATATCGAGTTACCTTGGCGCAAGCTCACCCCTCCCTTTGGAAAATAGTGCAGACGATAAGATATTTCGCCGATAAGGCCGAGATTCAGTTTACCCTTAGCCATCTCGTGAGGTTATATCGGCCACTACATTATTGGGGTTTGATCGCTCTGCAACATTGATCTACTCGAGTCCCTGTCGCCAGTAACGAAGAGGGAGAGGACCGTGGATGGATGAATCGGTTCGTTGGGATTCGAACGACCGATGTCATCCCTAGAGAATTTTTTCCATTTCCTGAGAAATGGAATTTCACACGTAAGTGTCTCACCTGAACTACCATCGTTTTGACCGGAGGCGGGCTCCGTAGTGATATCTTTTTGTTCCATATTTGTAGCAACTCATTGGTCGCCGAATGAGGTCCCCGATTTAGCCGAGTGGTCTCATAAGTTGGCAGCTTGCTCGTTTCACGATAAGCGCCGATGGCGAGATCTGTCCAAAGGGAGATGGGAGGCAAAGCATCACGGTAGGTGTCCGGTGTCTTTTTTCCTGAAAATGGCGCCTTTCTTTTTGACTTATTAACTCATCTGCTGCAGGCATCGGAGATTTTTCCGAAATGAGGCCGTGTCCTCCGGTAGAGGAGGGAGATTGCCATCTTTGGGATCGAGGATCGATGAAAAACGGAAAGGGCCCCCGGTATACGAAGGGGCTTTTAGTGGGGCGACTCCTTCTCAGCGGTTAAAAAGAGGCGATCCGACCGATCAGCTATCTTCGGAGGGTGGTAAGCCATTGGATGTTTGCTCGGCCTTTAGTAGGACTTTGACAGGCTCAAATCCGAGCTGCTTCGCTGTGAGGCCCGCTGCGGGAGGCTTTGGATAGGGAGAAATCCCTTAAGCTTCTTTATGCAGAAAAGGAAAGTGAGCTGGTTTCCCTGCGGCGTGAGGTGGACCGGAATCGGAGCCGCGAAAGCTGCCTAGAAAGACAGATACCCTGCATTCCATTTTGGCTTGCATTCCGCCTTTTATCCTTGCGGCTTAATGTTTTGATACTTCAGCTGGAGAACAAGGTGGAGGAGCTGGGACAGCTCTGGGGCGAGGTTGGTCGAGCCAAACGTGAATTCAACGAGCTGCAAGCCCGTGTAAGTACCCATTCTACGGCCAAAGTAAGTGCTTTAGCCATGGCTTCTTCTCTCGAGATACAGCTCCGGACCGTTCGTGCGAATGAGTTGGTACGGGCAAATCTGATCGCAAAGCTTTCGTCCGAGCTCTCGGAGGCAAAAGCCAAAGTGTTGAATGCCCGGGCCGAGATAGTGGTGAGTAGCACCAGGGCGGGCCAGAGAGCGGCAGCCTATTCGAAAAGTGCTGCTGTTGCTAAAGCCGAGCTGAGGAGAGCCCTTGATCGTGCTAGTAGTAGCAAGGAGTATGCGAAATGTAAATCTCGGAGGGAAACCCTCGAAGAGATTCATGCTAGAGGTTTCGATCTTTCGACAGAGCTCGTGCAAGCCAAGGGGGAGGAGTATGATGCCAAGTTCCTTTTGTCCGATGCTGAAGATGGCGAGAAAGGGGCTGCCGGGCCATAGTCCCCGAAGGGGGGGGGACGTTTTATTTCTTTCTTCGTTATTAGGTATATAGCTTTCATAGCGTGCTGTAAACGAAATTCGTATTTTATCATTTGTATGCATAAGGGGGAAATCCCGCAATTTGTATCTTCCGTGTTTCTGTTTGTCAAGATTTGAATCAGGTTGATCCGACCTTTGAGCTGGTAGAAATTATTAGACTCGAGATATGGCCCTAGGGCTCTTTAGGCAGGCCCGGGGGCTCTTATGCGCTCGGTCAATGCGACCTTTAGTGTAAGCAGGCATTTGAGCACTTACGCTTTTGCTCAACTATTTCGAGTAAAGTCTCCGAGTCAGGTTTCGACTCGAGCTCATATATCCCTCAAGCTTTTTATGTTTGTATTGGGCGGGCGACAATGGCTCTTACACCTTCGATCAAAGCGATCTTTTATGTAAGCTGGCGACAATGGCTCTTACGCTTCTCCCTTAGGCGTGTGTGTGGCCCTGAGGCTCGTTAGGCTGGCGACAATGGCTCTTACGCTTTGCCCTTACGTATATGTGTGGCCCTGAGTCTCATTAGGCTGGCGACAATGGCTCTTACGCTTTGCCCTTAGGCATATGTGTTGCCCTGAGGCTCGTTAGGCTGGTGACAATGGCTATTACGCTTTTTGCCCTTAGGCATATGTGTGGTCCTGAGGCTCGTTAGGCTGGCGACAATGGCTCTTACGCTTTGCCCTTAGGCATATGTAGGCTTTATTTTCCTCTCGTTAAGGACTATTGCAATGATTTTGCCTGACCTGTCGTCGGTTCGGGAAGAACCTCGATTTCCAGTCGTTTGCGGCGATGTTCGAGCACCTCGTAAGGTTTGGCTCGTAGGCTGAGTAGCTCGAAGCCTTATGATTTGGAGATGACATGGTCGAAGCTCTTTTGCCTGTCGAGGTAGCATGTTTAATCGGTTCTTTTCGAAGTAGATTCGAAGCAATGGCCTATGATTTTGTAGCGACGGTCGGGCATCCCCGAGTCGCGTTAGTTTGGCTGGTGCAGCCGTATGACCGTAGTCATTTATGTTTGGCCGGAGCTATTTTTTGGTCCCGAGTATAGTAGTTTAGGCGTCTATATCAAGGGTATGCCTTTTTTGGGGTCTTACAAATTCGATATATAGCCTGAACTTCGAGATTGATTTTATGCCTGTAGTAAGGTCTTACAAAACTTTCATGCCTTTTGAGGTCTTATAGTTTATGCTGATACTTGGTACAAGTATGATTCATGCCTTGTTTGAGGCCTTACAGTTTGTGTTGTTGCTTTGTATAAGTTTTACAAGACCAAGTCTGCCCGCTCGGGGTCTTACGGCCTCGGGTTTTTTTTTGCTGAATGGCGATTGGCAACAGTATCCGAGTCATCGAGTTCATTTTGGCATGAGAGCCACTACTCGTGAGCTCGGGATTACCTCATTGAGGGCTTACGACCTTGGAGATTCCGACCCTGAGGTCGTGCGTATTCTGAGTTTTCTGGCGCCAGTCTCCCGTATTCGGGATGCTTTCTTCTTGAAGATAGTTAATGATTTCAGTGCTGCCTCGTTGAGGGCTTATTAGTCTGGAGTTTCGACCCTGAGGTCATGCGGATATCGAATTATCGACGCCAGTCTCCGAGTATTCGGGACGTTTTCTGATGGAGGAATCGTTCTGGCGAAAACGCTGGGTTTTCCTTGGAGCATGAGTCATGTTGGCAAAAGGCATTCTTTGATTATTTGACACTAGTACATGTGCCTCCGCCATCGGGGGCTCGGTTATGCGGACACGGTTCATTCGACCATTTGGTCCGGTACATCATTTTCTCATTGGGATCCTGTTTGGCATTTCTTGGCTCTTCTGAGCGGACGATCTTCCGAAAGGATGTCCTTCGGCACTTGTGATTGATAGAAAAAGAAGCCTTGAGGACCTGTTGGATTCCCCTTGGGTAGAATATAGGTGTTGCCTCGTTAAAAACCTTGCCGGCAAAACCCTCATCAGGACAAAAGCTTGGTCGAAGGAAAAGAGTGCAATGGATGCCTTTAAAACCTTAGGGTCTTCGGGCTGGGTGTGCGCTTTTGACCGCTTTGATCGAGTGCCTGTATAAAGGATTAGTATAAAATATAAACTGAAAAGGGAGATGGTTATACCTTATCGTGGGATGCATTTGGCGATGTTCTGAGGTCTGGTACGCCTCTGTTGTTTGTGGTGAGGACTCGGTACGGTCCTCTGCTGTGTTCAATTGGGCTTAGACGAAGACGTAGTTTGATTATCCTTAGGCTCTCTCGAGAGTGGAGATATTGGCGCCGGTGTCACGTCGTGTACCGCGAACATTTCCCTTGCCGCGTGCTGCTCCCCATGGACGGTTTTAATCCCATCTTTTGTTGGGAATTTCATCATCTGGTAGATGGTGGACAGTACCGCTCTCATGCAGTGTATCACGGTCGTCCGAACAAGGCGTTGTACCTCATGTCTCCTTCGATGACATAGATTTTGACATTTTGGGTCGTGCCGGCCACGCTGACCGGGAAAGTGATCTCTCCTTTTGTTGTCTCGCTTGCCATGTTGAATCCGTTGAGGACTTGAGTGGCGGGCACGATTTGGTCTAGCAGTCCGAGCTTCTCTATTGCCTTTGACCTAATAATGTTGGCCGAGCTACCTGGGTCCACGAGTACACATTTTATTTGAAACGTATTTACGAGGAAAGAGATTACCAGTGCTTCGTTATGAGGTTGGGACAGGGTCTCGGAGTCCTCCTCACTGAATGTGAGGGCATCTTCGGGTACGTATCCCCGGGTTCGCTTTTCTCTGGTGATGGATATTTTTGTCCTTCTCATCACGGGTTCTTGAGGAGCTTTGACGCCCCCTAATATCATGTGGATAACATGTCGTGGCTCGTTTGCTTCATTCTTCTTGGCCGCCTCTCTTTCTCGGAACGGATTTTTGGCTCAGTCGCTCAAGAATTCTCTGAGATGACCTTTGCTGAGTAACCTGGCCACTTCCTCTCGTAGCTGGTGACAATCCTCGATTTTATGGCCACGCTTGTTGTGGAATTCGCATACCAGGTTATGATTCCTTTGGGAAGGATCCGATTGTACAGGCCTGGGCCATCTGGTATCCTAGATTTTGCCGATGGCGAACACGATGTCTGAAACATCAATGTTGAAGTTGCATTCTGATAGGCGTGGTGCCCCTGTTGGCCCCGTGTTTCCGTCGAATCCGGCTCTGTTAATGAACCCTCGGGGATTCTGGCCTCGGTTGACCGGTCATTCGTTGCGAGGCGGGTTACGTCTTGAGGCGTTTCTCCTGTCTTCGGTGTATGGCTGATACCTTTCTTTGTTTGGCTTCGACTCCTTTGCTAAGAGCCTGTTCGGGTATACTGAGCTCGAAGGGGCTCCCAATTGATCATCCTCGACCCTGATCTTTGACTGGTATCGGTTGCGGACATCCGACCAGGTTACGGCAGGATACTCGATCAAATTTTCTTTCAGCTACCGCGAGGCCACTGAACTCCGCTCGTTCAGGCCTTGAGTGAAGGCCTGTACCGCCCAGTCGTCGAAGACTGGGGGTAGTTCCATTCGTTCCGTTTGAAAGCAAGACACGAACTCTCGCAGCATTTCGTTCTCCCTTTGCCTGATCTTGAATACGTCAGATTTCCTCGTTGCTACTTTGATGGCACCGGCGTGTGCCTTTATGAAGGAGTCTGCCAGCATGACAAATGAGTATATGGAGTTGGGAGCTAGATTACGGTACCACATCATGGCCCCCTTTGAGAGTGTTTCCCCGAACTTCTTCAATAAGACGGACTCGATCTCGTTGTCTTTTATGTCGTTGCCCTTTACTGCGCACGTGTAGGCGGTAACGTGCTCGTTGGGGTCTGAGGTCCCATTGTATTTCGGGAGTTCTGGCATTTTGAACTTCTTTGGGATGGGTTTCTGAGCTGCTTCCTCCGGGAACGGCCGCTGCACGAACTTCCTTGAGTCTACGCCTTTCAGGACCGGGGGCGCGCCCGGGATTTGGTCGACCCTGGAGTTGTAAGTTTCGACCTTCTTGTCGTTGGCAGCTATCATCTTCTCGCCCGACTCGATCCTTCTGGTAAGATCCTCGAGCATTTTTACGATAGCAGGGTCGGCTATCGAACCATTATTGCTCAGTCTCTCTGGTACCTGTTCGGCCGGGGAAGTTGTCCACGGTGCTGGGAGTTTTTGGGTGGCTTTGCAGCTGAGCGATAGCCAGCTGTTGTGCCTGCAACATTTCAAAAATAACATGAAGGCTAACTTCCTGTTCTTCCCAAGCTGGGGTTTTTTGGGCTTCCTGTTGGTCATCTTGTTGTATGCTCATGTCGATGTGTGAGGTTTCGTCGACCTGCTGTGGGTCTTGCGAACCCGCGTCCGCTGGAATCGGTCCAAGTGCGTTATCGGGGTTCAGTGGGCGACGATTGGAACAGCTACACCGTTCTCTCCGTGATTTTCGAGGTTGTTGTTCTCAACTCTGTTCAGTGAGTCAGACATTTTGACATGAAATCGAAGATCTTGGACAAGAAGAAGTGTGAAAGATAACTTGCGTGTAACAAAACTAGCAAGAAAATAATCACTATCGGGGTTCAGTGGACCAAATTTTTAGTCTATCACTTTGTTTCCAAAAAACACAAATGACTTTATGAAAATAATTTATTTTTTTAAATTTGGTCCGAAGAAAATGAAGAATCAGTGAGAATAGTAAATTGCATTCTCAACAAATAAATCATGAAATTTATGTTATAGTTTTTAGTTTTCCTTCCGTTCTTTTATTTCCAGCTTCTCTCCTCTATACACGGATTCTTTTATTCCATTCTCTTCTTTCATTATTGATAATTTCTTCTAATTTATTGCTTCTTTACTTCTTTCTCCACCCCGTAAATGTTATTAGACTCTAGAAATTTGAAATTTATTTTTTCACAAAACTTATGATACCAATTAAACTTCTTCCACCATGTAGCTCAAAAAGTGCATGGCAAAACATACTTTAAATTCTTCATATTTCATTCATCAGTAATCATCACCTGCTTTTAATAAGAAAAGAGAAAGAACATGACTTTTTTCCTCCGAAGTCACAACAAATTGATTAGAGTTCACTGCATGAATTCATCAAGATTTTTGCTATAAGCTACGCATTACTCAAATTTCATTTATAGAGACAGAAACTTCACTCACTACTTGAAAATTAAGGAAGAAAAGAAAAGGGAAAGGAAGAAAATGGAGGAAAAGAAAAAACTCTCTTTTTTTTTTCCCGTAAAATTAGACTTGTAAGCAAAATTGTATTTAGTTCCTGACAAGCAACTTAAACTCAACCAAAACTCAACGGGCCAAGCCCAACCCAACCCGTGATTTAGTAGGGCTGGGCTAGAATTATTGAAACCCATTTATGAACGAGGCTTTTAAGCCCGGCCCGAAAAAATCCATGGCCCGTGAGGCTTGGCTGGGACTGGACTGGTCCGGCCCGTGGGCATAATATAAAGAAGAGTATTCCAAGCTTAAAGTTTATTAAACTCATCATATTAAAAGATCAAAGTCTTAAAATGTTAATTAGTTTTAAAAATTTTAATTATTTTTAATATTAACTATCTAATATTTTATACAAATTGTAGATGTACGTGAAAGTGAAGATGTTAAGACAATCTTCTCACAAGCGGATCCAAATGTGATTGATGCAGATGATGTGTTAGATATCCCATAAGCGTCATGAACGTTCTCTTGAATAGTTTGTTTTGAATTTTGACTTTTACTGAATGAAATATAGTCTTGTCTTTCACCTTTTTAGTGTTTATTGTGATATATTGGAATAGTATAAATATTAAGTTTTCTGAAATTTTTCCAATAAGATTTTTTTGACTTTTAAATACTTATCTTTTTTAAGTTAGAACTTCAGAAAAATATAAAATTATATTTTAAAAAATAATGGGCCGGCCCGTGGGACCCTGCAGCCCACATAGGGCTGTGATGAGCTGATCATTATAAGGCCCATCAAAATAGTGGGCTAGCCCAGCCCAGCCCGTCAATTGCTAAAGCCCTACTTGGACTGGGCTGGGCCCCGCCCATATTGACAGCTCTAAGGCTAGGATGTATCAATCATCATTCATATACATATTTGAGAAAATCTCTAAAACACAACAGCTTTAAAATAACTTTAACAATATCTTCAAAAATAAAACAATCCAAATCCAGCAAAATCAACCTGCAAAGTAACAACGAAACCAAAAATTAATGAAGCTTGAAAAATTACTACATTAAAAAATAAAAAAGAAAAAACAACAAAAGCTAACACGCTAAGCACAATCGATATTCCAATTTTCAAAAACTCAAGAAGAAAAAGGGCTCAAGTACACAAAGCACATAACTTACAACTAACATCAATGAAAACAGGAAAAAGAAAATGCATAAAGCAAAAAAGGTAAAAGGCGGAGAAGAGGGCAAAAGAACCGGTGTTAGCGATAGAAAAAGCATCATTAGGATGTGCCTTCAGAGTCTTCAACTTCTTCTAGACTGATTTTTCTTTGCCTTTAGGGCTTTGGATTTTATAGAGAGATAAAAGGAAACAGAATTTAAGAAAATGGAAGAAAGAGGGATTTGAGGAAAAGAAATAAATGGAACAATAATGAGGATTTAAAAAACGGAAGAAAGAGAAGGGAGAAAAACGGATTTGACGAAAATAAATAAATAGGGATAATGGGGTTAGAGATTTACTTATTTTTTGCATCTTTTTGGGCATAGAAAATAAGGAAAAAGTTCAAAATTTTGAGAAAAAAGATAAATTGCCATACTGTCATGATTAAAATGAACTCATATCCATATCTAGATCTTCAGATTAACAGAGATTAACGGCAAATACACATTATTTTAAAGCTTACAATTAAATCTCATGACTAGTTACATCTCAGAGGTTACAATTAGTCTGTTAATTACATTTTGTAAAGGAATTCACGTAGTTAGGCACTCTCCAATAAGGTATATTAATCTAATCTTGTATCAAAATCTAAAACACAGAAGATAAATTTTCAGCCTACATCTGACTAGCAACTATAACCTCGATATTCCTAGGATTACACTTTTGGCTTCATATTTAACAACCTGACCAATTAATGACTAGATTTGTATGTCACAGCCACACAAGACAATAACAACCTCTTCTCATAGACCATTACTACGCACAATTGTATTTTTTATAATTAAATTCACATTTAACAGTCATAATATACAAATCAGCAACAGAACAACATCAAACTTGTCATGGAAGAACCATGATTCACATTTCACACACTATCAATCTAAAATGAACATATTCTCATTTGATTCTAGTGATGAACACATAATCAAAAGAGTATTTAGTACTTGAACAGCAATAAGAGACCTTTGAATAGCCAATACAAGAAGTAAATTCAAGTTGATGTCCAGCTACTAATTGACAGAGAACAATAATAAAATAGCAGATAATCCCAGCTGGATCTAATTTAGAAGCCTAGAGATGCAGAGGATTTGTTTTTGAATCAAATAGAAGCAGCTACAGATTTTTTTGATTTGTTTTCAATATAAAATCAACCTAAACTTTACTTAGAATTTTTAAGATCTAGAATCCTCAATTCCAAAATTTCCTGCTTGTTTTTCTGTGTATTGGAGCGTGAGTGTGAGTGTATAAACGTGTTGAGTGAATTGATAGTGGATGGGTGAATAGAGTGTGAAGGGTGATGTTATTATAATAGAATTTCAGGACTGCTTGCAGTTATTTTCTTTCTTTTTACTCTTTTTTTTTCCTGTTATTACCTCTCCATCCCTTAATACCCGACCCTTTTCTTTCTTTTTATTGATCAGTCCTTTTTCTACCACCCTCTAGAACCTTCCTAAGCCAATAACAAAAGATTCCCTAAAATTATCTTCCCCGATTACCCCCCCTTAAGTTCTAGTTAATACGACAAATTTTATTTTGTGTCTCACACAACTGACACTAGTTGTGTGAGAGCTCTTTTTTATCTCACAATTGTGTGTGTCTCAGAATTTTGTGGACCCAGATGTGTAAGATGTGAGTCCACAAATATATGAGATAAAAAGAGGCCTCACACACTAGTGTAAGTCGTGTGAGACATAAAATAAAATCACTCCCTTCTCCTTTTATCTATTTCACAAACCGACCTGGTAAGAATTATCCCACTTCCTCTTGATGTCAACAACAAATTCAAATGACAGAATAATTAATTAAAACTAAAATTCAAAATCTAAATCAAATTAGAACTGCACTAATTAAAACAGTAATTTAAAAGCTAACCTAATAATGTGACTACTCAAACAATATAAAAAAATTCAATAACCAACAAGTAATCATGCTCGAACAGATATGATGAATCAATTGCTCAATTTTTGTTCTTCCTAAATCAAGTGGATATGACAGGATTCTATAATGACAGCAAAATTTTCAAGTTTCAACAACTAGTTTCACGTATCAAGGTACAATTGAGATTAAAAGAGTGAAAAAGAAAAGATGTTGCACTGATCACGCCCAACTATGCCTTATAAAAAGGATAATGCAGACGTTGCAAATATAACCTGAGTATTGTGCCCAGAGTCGAATCCACAGAGAATTAACCTATCAATCACTATCTTTAGACCTACTAAACTCTTTAGAATCAATTTTCCAAACGTTGAGAATCACAGTTGATGGTGTTTTTAACAACTAAGATTAACAGTAACTAATAGCTGCAAATTAAAGATGCTAAGCTGTAAACAATAATGAGAAAGCGCTAAGGTACTGATTTCCCCTATTGATGGAATTCCCTCTGTTTATGTTTCATACAAATTCACCAACACATTCTATCAATCATGAACGTTCTTCTTACCGTAAATCTCTCCCGAGTAATCACAATAATTTACTAACTGCACTCTCCCGAGATACACTAGCTAGCTTTATTTATCACAGTTCACTTAAGATTGCACCCAAGGCTTTGTTATTCCTAATCCCGCCTTTAAACCAGCAGTTATAGATCCCTCTTATACTTTGGGAGTGGTGTTGTTCAACATTCACCTTAATATACACTCTCTCCCGAGTTATGCACACTAAATAGGCACAACTAATTGAGGATCCTGTCAATTAACTACAACAAACACGTAGTTGAACAAATAGAAATTAAACTGGCAAACTGTATTCACATAAACAAGAAGTTCATCCCTCAATAGGTTCCATCAAAACCCTAGACAAAAGATTTAACTGCTCATGACTATGGGTAAATAAACTAGAACAATATTCATAATCATAATTGCAAGAAAAATTAAAGAAGAAGAAGATATGATGTTTTAGGTGATCTCTCACAATTGTTTTGCTTGCTACAATATTCTCCAATACAATCCCTGTCTCCTTTGGGCAAAGTCTAGTATTTAAAATAGGGTTTTGGGCTAAAAATCCCGTGTTTTGCACTTAAGTCCCTGAAATTTTCCGCCTCTGCCGCGGTTCTGCCGCGGTCGCGGTCAAACCGCGGCCACACACCTTCTCTGAATCTCAACTTATCCGCGACAGTCTTCTACCGTGGTTCTCCCGCGGTCGCGGTGGAACCGCGACAGTCCTTCTTCAGGCCTGGCTTGAGCTGCTTCGCTTGGTTAACTTGGCAAAATTTTACGATTGACCTCTTTTTCTCCATATTTGATCCCAAAAGTACTCCATAGCCTTCTCTTGTCATATATCACCTGCAAAGCATGAAAAGCACTAATCAGAGCATTTTGTTATCACTTTTATCATCAAAACTATACAAGAAGGTGGTTCTTTAGGGCCTAATTATAGTTAAAATTCACCTATTATCATGCACCTATCTGAAGTCCAACGAAACGACAGAGAAAAATCCTAAAGGAGATGGCTGGTCAATATCAGTTGACAAAAATCTAGCTACTAATAAACGGATCAAAACATACATCAATTGATAGCCCTTATAAAGTGCTATCCATTGAGGTAAATTTTAGCCGTAAAAATGGCTAAAACGAACGGCAAGTCGGCAACCGAAGAGGGAAAAAAATGGCGGCTAGGGTCTAGTTCTTAGATCTACAAATCGTGAAATTATAGTAGGCTTTTGAGAAAACGGTTAATAGATTAAAGATGAGGAAGAAGTGAGGAGTATTTGGTAAAAGATTTGGGGGCAATTGAGGGTGGTCCGCCGCCGTGGAGCGACGTTCGATAGGCGGCGGACGGTGATGAGAGGCGGGGTGTAGAGAGGAATGTGAGAGGGGTCTTTGGGGGTAGGGGTATGGGTTTAGGACCGTTTTATTGGAATGAATATGGGGTTCTGGACCGCCGGATTAGAGGCAATGAAGGGTTGAGATCACTCTACGCCAAAACTGTGTCGTTTGGAAGAGGTAAAGAAGCTGGACCAGGTTAAGGTGGGTCTGGGTCTGGCTATTGGGTTGTTGAGGCAATGTTACGCCCCGCAATATTACGTCGATACTACGTCTTGCAGTATTACATTACGATGATGTTACGCTTCGCAGTATTAAATTACGACGATGTTGCACCCTGTAGTATTATACGTTGAATTTATCGTAAGGTAATTGATATCAGTCCAAGGAAAAGATTATTTGAAAATTATAAGGATTATGCTATTTCAAACAAGTGATGAGTAAGTTCGTGAAAGTGAGAGGGGAAGCAAGTCAAAGAAAATAAATTTTCGTCCAAGTTTGGCATGTTGGGATAAAATTCGGGCCGAGCGTTAATCCCCGATATTTATGGTACCATACAAGGTACCACATGACCATGATAGTAAGGTGTATAAGGTATGTTAAAAGTGGGTGGTATTTAATTTAAGATAATTCTTACTTATGCGGGTAATTGGTTAATTACCGGGTAACAAAATATTACTTAATTACCTAATAAGTGGATAAAGATTAATAATTCCCGCCCCACCCTTCCAAAAACGTGGCAACTAGTCACAATCTAAGACAAGTGGCTCTTTAGTCTTCCTTGATAGGTGGCAACTAAGTTAGTAAATAAAGAGACACATTATTTCTTATGTTCCTTATACAAATCCTTACAATTCAAAGAAAGTTAGCTATTTTCAAAAGCTCTCAACAATCAGATCCTTTGGAACTTTACAAGTCAAAGTTATTAGCATTTTGCCATCCAAAACAAACGTTAACATTTCTAGGAAAACGTTGGTTATTTTCAAGCTTTCAAAGCTTATTTTTCAACTCTTGCAACAAAAAAAAAAAAAAAACACCAACAGGACGTTAGAAACAAGACTTTAGCAACGATATTTCTGTCAATCAATTCTCCTGCAAAAATATTATACGGATTTTTCCCTACTCCAGGTATGTTAAGGCTATCCCTTCTTTCTTTTGGCATGATCTATACGACACAAGCGAAACGAGCAAATACACAACTTCCATAAATTACTCTATTCGTAGAAATGATAGAGATGTGTATATTCTTATTCTCCCATATGTCATATTATTCTATCATTTGTTCATGGGTCTCAAAAATACGTAAATTGGTAAAGCATATTTCATGATATTACTCAAAAGCATAATGGTCTTATGACATTCCGAAAGATTTTATTAACGTACTTGTCATGCATTGCATTCATGTACATTGACCCATGACCAGATGGCGTTATATACGCGTATATTTGTATATTATATTTATATGGGATATGGAAAAAGGTTACGGCTTTATATACGCACCACCACCTGATCAGTTGGTATACGTTGATGATTTTGCCCACAGTGGCCGAGATGATATTATGGGATGCCTCAGAGGCTTGATGATGTTATGAACACATGTACCTATGCACGACATGACATTCATAAGCATATGCATGACACTATAAGTATTTCATAATTTACAGAGTTATCCAGACTTACAGGTTGAGTCATTTACTCCATGTTCTTCCATGTCTTTTATATACTTATTTATGTGCCTTACATACTCGGTACATTATTCGTATTGACGTCCCTTTTGATTGGGGGCGCATCGTTTCATGCCCGCAGGTCCCGATAGACAGGTCGAGAGTCATCCAAGTAGGCTATCAGCTCAACGGAAGATGTTGGTGCGCTCCATTTGCTCCGGAGTTGCTTATTTTGTCAGTATGATTTGAACTTGTATTGTTTAGTATGGCGGGGCCCTGTCCTGACCTTTATGAACATTATGTATTCTTAGAGGCTTGTAGACAAATGTCATGTACGTAAAAGATTGTATGGCCTTGTCGGCCTATGTTCAGTATACGAGTGGTTATTTTGATCTTATAGGCCCGTATGTCTTATGTATAAGTTGGTATAACCTGTTGTATTCTACTTATCTCACGGCAGCCTTTCGGCTCAGTTATCTATGTTAGTATGACATGAAAAGATATGTTATATTGGTACTCGGTTGAGTAAGGTACCGGGTGCCCGTTGCGGTCCATCGGTTTAGGTCGTGACAAAAGTAGTATCAGAGCAGTTCTGTCCTAGGGAGTCTACAAGCCGTGTCTAGTAGAGTCTTGTTTATGGGTGTGTCGTGCACCACACTTATAAGCATGAGGCTACAGAGCATTTAGGATTGTCACTCTTTCTTCTTACTCTAGATCGTGTGGTAGAGCTCAGTCGTAGGAATTCAAATTCCTAAATCCTATTCGTAATAAGAAGATACCTACATCCAGAAAGTCAGTTGGTAAGAGATTGCATGTGGATGTTGATCACGCCCAACTCTAGTCCTAAAAAGTATAAGCGGTCGCTGCAAATATAATCCGTTCTAAAAGTTCGGAGTTGAATCCCACAGAGAACTAAGGTTTCACTATAACTGTTCAATATCACTCGGAAGACAAGCTCGAACAATTCCTAAGTTATAATATTAAGATTTTTATATCTAACTAATTAACTAAGAAACTAAAGCAGTAAATTAACAACTAAAGATACTAAAGGTTGGAGATTAAACTTAGGAGGTCTAGAGTTATGATTCCCCAAATGTTGGAATCCTTCATGTTATGTTCCCTACAATTTCGCCTATGTATTTTCTACTGATCGTGAGCACTTTAGATGCCGTAATTCTCTCTCGAGCATCTACAATAATTTACTACACATATTCTCTCGAACTACGCTAGTTGGCTTTATCTAACCGCTCAGTATGACCACGTCAAGGCTTTGTTATTTCTAAACCTGCCTTTAAATCCGCTGTATTGATTTCTCACATACGTTAGGAATGACGTTGTTCAACAACTACCTAAATATGTATCATTTCTCAAGCAACACATAATAAATAGGCACAGTCAATCGATGGCCATTCAATCAACTGAAATAAGCACGTAGTTGAACAAATAGACAAATTCAAAGGTTAAATTGTATTAAAACATAACAAGAATTCATCCTCCAAGAGGTTCCATCAAAACCCTAGATAACAAATTAGCTATTCATAATAGTTTCCAAAAATACAATACTAGAACAATGAAAATAGGAAGAAGCAAGTGAAAAACTCGTAGAAGAATTCTCCGCCTTGCTCCCAGTGTGTTCTTGCCTCCTTGGTCGAATCCCCGGTCTCCTTAGCCTCTTTAGGTCTAAATTATGTCAAAAGTATGTCAAAAGTCCTCAAAATACCGTTTTCCCTTGTATATATACCAAGTAGGGTTGGGCCCAAATAATTATACCTTCTCCTACGCAAAAAATGATACTTTTTCTGGACATGACGTGCGCGGCCGCGCTTGGACCGCGGTTGGACCGCGCATATCCACTTGTTCTGCCTGACAAGTGCGGCCTGAGCGCGGCCGCACACTTGATACGCACATTTTACCCTATTCTGTTAGGAATTCAGAAAAACGTAAAATATGGAAGTTGTAGCTCTTTGAGTTAACTTTCCAACCATATATTGTGGAGCCCAAATGGAGTTCTGAGCGAAAAGTTATGTGCACTTTACTAGACAATGCACAATGTACCTACTCGATTCGTCGTTCGTTCTTAACTATCATCCGTTGAACCCCGAACACGTTCCCGACTTAATTCCTTGGGCTTTTACTCAGACTTCAAAGCTCCAAATCACTTGAATTTATTCCATAACCTCTACATACCCCTGAATCACTCCTACAAAGCATAAAACACACAATTAGTACAAAACACTAGCGATTAAAGCGCAAACTCAATTAAAGTGCAGTAAATTGGAATGTAATAATCGACTAAAATACGTAATTATAGCCTATCATCAGATGTGGAAGACTTGAGTCAGAGGAACTCGCGATTTCACATCATGCTTATGGTGAGTAAATATGAAGGTCTTCAGCAATCACAGTGTTACTAAGAGGTGTAAGCTTCTTAAAAAAGGATCCCTAAGGCAAGAAATGTTATCGTGCTTAATGGTAAAAAGGAATAAGAGAATCGGAAGGTAGGATAAGTTTCAACAAGAAAAAAAACAAGGTGAAGAAGGGAACAAAGGTACTTAGTTAGTTTAAGGTTGATCATTATCTACAATTCGGGAAAGAAGATAAAGCATTTTGAGTTACCTTCAATTGTAACAGGGATATGCACAATTGGCCATACCAATCTCAGTTATGCCTTAATATGAGCTAATATATCGGTTTAAGAGAAGAACGGGACATCAGAGTCCGGTTAGGGACAGTAACCCAAGATGGTAGATGGATTATTTGTATAGTTACATTCTCGAAGGATATTGCAAAAGTACTAACAAATCTCCTTTGTGAGACATCCAGATGGTGCACTCTAAAATAGTACAGCTAGATATGAGTACTACAAAGATAGGCACTGGAAGCCTTTAAGGAATAAATATTACCTATGTTGTGGCTCCAGTCCCTAGTAGAGTGAGAATGTTAAGTAATACGAAGCCAGTGGATGGAGCAAGGGGAGCTAAAAGCAAAAGAATGTCTTGTTCGAGTTTCAGATAAAGTGATAGACATAAAATGTTAAGGAAATAAGAAAAGAGTTAATGAAGCGTTATGAGTTAGATGTGACATGGGTGGCAATGGTGGATAAAAAAAAACAGTAATACAAAGTCTATCGACAAGGGAATGGAAAAGACAAGAGGTGGCTGGCTCGAGACAACAAAAGATTATAGGCCATACAGTCATGTCCTCATTTCGAGAAATAAGTTTGTGACTCCAACGCAACTACCGGAAGGAAAAGTTAGACCCCAGAATAATAGAAATCAGTATGGGCTGGTGAACAAGGTAAACTAAATGTGAATTAGGACTGAATGATTGAATAATACTCGGCATCATGAGAGTTTTAGATTTTGTTCTGGCGATAATAGAATGGACAACAGAAGAAGATTCATGAGAAATTCAGAGAATGGTCATTCAGGAAGATGCTTCCCTAAAGCAAGCAAATGTGAGCAAAGTTAAGCTTAAAAGGACTCTGTGTGACAGTTACACTAAGTGCCATCCTCGCGAATAAGGAATTTTGTTACCCTTTGTACAGAAGGATTACCGCAAGGAGAGTAAGGGTCATCGATAATGTGAGAAGACGTTAATGATAAAGAGGTAAAACATCTATAGGTAAATCAATCGTAGCGCTAAATATTAGTACTTCCCTAAAGGGGGGAACATGGAGTGATGTGGCATTAAGTCAGAATTAAATGGTTCTAGTAATTATGGAATGGTAAGGAAGAATGGCGATAAAATGAAAAAAGGGATGAGATTGCACTTATTCAAGCCCTACAGATATGCTCACGACGTTAAGGAGAGGATGTAAGGGTTCACTGCCCGGAAGGTTATTGTAAATAAGGAGCCAATGCAAGAGGTAAGTTAGACAAAGGAAAATAACCAAGAGAGATTACGCGGAATATGGATGTGAGAAAGGGCCGACGAGTAGTTAGTAGTTGATTCAGGAAAGAGGCTATTCTGACTAGACAAGAAGAGTTACAGACAAATCAGAAGTCATGCAAGATAAATATAGTAAACCCCTACATGGAGAATTCAGCCTCGCAGTTATGACATCGTGAATCCTTGAGAAATATTTAGATAGGAGTTGGGGTAGTTAAAGGTACCGTATGAATATACGGAAATAAAAGAGAATGCCACTGGGAAGTCAGTCAAAATATCAGTTCAGAAGCAACCCTATAAGCACAAGGGCGTGGACATAAGTAACTACGGCTAATTATAGGCGAGGAAGGACATCAAAAATTTTGTCGAGTATACAATGTAATAAGCTCACAGCTTTACAAGATCACAGGGTCCCCCTAAGTACTTACAATAAAAGACTAGCTGAGGAAATAAGGAAGAAGGCTTCAACTAAGCACAATGACTAAAGAGAAATGGTCGTGTAACAACAGTCTCACAACAACATTGTAAGCACTTCAAAGGAAAAGTGGCACCCTACCGTGGCTAATGAACGGGAGTAAATAACGAGATCATATGAGTTGCACGAAAAACTCTGGCATGTGTGGCACTAAGATAAGCTAAGTATGGACGCAGCACACGGGGCAGAAAGACCAGGAAAAGTAATATCTTACCTTGAAAGAAAGCTAAGATGGAAAAAAAGAAATTATTCGATCAATGATCCAGAGTTAGTTAGTTATGAACACACATAAGATTTTGGAGTATTATCCGTGCAGCATATATGTTGACAATCATACAACCGTAGAAGACTTTGATATAAGTTAAAAGAAAGAATTGAGTCCAGTTCATAGACAAAGGATTGAATTGTTAGAAGATTGTATCTAGGATATTTCATAGCGTCCGTGAAAGGCTAATGTAATACCACGAGTCGCAGATCGGAAGATTTTAAGTACATAAAGGCTAATCAGAAGGAAGAGGAAACTAAAGAGTTTTAAGTAAATTAGGATTCTACTTATTGACCCAGAAAGTCACAGACATCATGATTAAGATCATTTGTAGAATCACTCTTAATATCAGAGGTACAAGAAGATACAGTAGCCATATTCTATAACAGCTCTACGACAAAGCCAGTTAGAAGTGTCCCAACCTCATAAAAGGTTAGTATGAAGCTCTCACGGGATTGTGTAAAGAGGGCAGAACAAGTTGAAGGAAGGTTGCAGCAGTAGTATAAATAGATATGTATAGATCGCACGTAAAGTATGGTAAAGCAACAAGGTTTTAGGAATACAGGAGTAAGCATAAGAAAGAAGGCGAGTGAGAAGGTGACGAGAATGGATAAGCATCAAGTTAAGCCCATGAAAACAAGAAAGCTACTGGTTTCTCTAAGTTATAAAAGCCTCAGTAAGCCTAAATGACTCAAAGGAGTATAAGATAGTAGCAGAGGTGGAATACTGCACCCGCCGTTAGTAGAATGAGGGTGTAATTGTGATAGATAAGCTGACGTTTGGGCCTTCGATTGAGTAATTATTGTTGAAGGGGATTTCGTGGTGTGAGAAAGAGGCTAAAGGGGGGGGATTCTCTGGCCTTCGGATTTATCACAAAAATCAATGCCTAAATGGCAAGGAGAAGTATTAAGGTATTCACAAGCAGAGCTATTAGTTAATGAAAATGATAAGAGCATCAGTCAACATTCGACGACGAATGTTCCAAAGGGGGGGGGGGATGATGTTACGCCCCGAATATTACGTCGATACTGACTCGTAGTCTTGCAGTATTACATTACGATGATGTTACGCTTCGCATATTAAATTACGACGCACTGTTGCACCCTGTAGTATTGTACGTTGAATTTGTCGTAAGGTAATTGCATCTAGCCAAGGAAAAGATTATTTGAAAATTACAAGGATTATGCTATTTTAAACAAGTGATGAATAATTTCGTGAAGAGTGAGAGGGGAAGCAAGTCAAAGAAAATGAGTTTCGTCCAAGTTTGGCATGTTGGGATAAAATTCGGACCGAGCGTTAATATCAATATTTATGGACTAGTACCATACAAGGTACCACTGACCATGATAGTAAGGTGTATAGGTATGTAAAAGTGGGTGGTATTTTAAGATTGAGACAATTCTTAATTATGCGAGTAATTGGTTAATTACCGGGTAACAAATAGTTACTAAATTAAACCTAATAAGGTGGACTAAAGATTAAATAATG
>NC_031994.1:33967987-34065813 GCF_001879085.1 Nicotiana attenuata
AGGCTATCCCTTCTTTCTTTTGGCATGATCTATACGACACAAGCGAAACGAGCAAATACACAACTTCCATAAATTACTCTATTCGTAGAAATGATAGAGATGTGTATATTCTTATTCTCCCATGTGTCATATTATTCTATCATCTGTTTATTGGTCTCAAAAATACGTAAGTTGGTAAAGTTTATTTCATGATATACTCAAAGGCATAAAGGTCTATGACATTCCGAAATATTTTATAATGTACTTGTCATGCATTGCATTCATGTATATTAACCCATGACCAAATGGCATTATATACGCGTATATATGTATATTATAGTTTATATGGGATATGGGAAAAGGTTACAGCGTTATATACGCACCACCACCTGATCAGCTGGTATACGTTGATGATTTTGCCCACAGTCGCCGAGATGATATGATGGGATGTCCTCAGAGGCCTGATGATGTTATGAAACATGTACCTATGCACGACATGATATTCATACGCATATGCATGACACAATAATTATTTCATGATTTACAAAGTTATCCAGACTTACAGGTTGAGTCATTTACTCTATATTTCTTCCATGTCTGTTATGTACTTATTTATGTGCCTTACATACTCAGTACATTATTCGTACTGACGTCCCTTTTTCCTTGGAACGCTGCGTTTTATACCCGCAGGTCCCGACAGACAGGCCGAGAGCCCTCCAAGTTGGCTATCAGCTCAGGGGAAGATGTTGGTGCGCTCCCTTTGCTTTAGAGTTGCTTGTTTGGTTAGTGTAATTTAGACGTGTATTGTTTGGTATGGCGGGGCTCAGTCCCGACCTTTATGAAAATTGTGTATTCTTAGAGGCTTGTAGACAGATGTCATGTACGTAAAAGATTGTATGGCCTTGTCGGCCTATGTTCAGTATACAAGTGGTTATTTTGATCTTATAGGCCCGTATGTCTTATGTATAAGTTGGTATCACCAGTTGTATTCTACTTATCTCACGGCAGCCTTTCGGCTCAGTTATCTATGATAGTATGACATGAAAGATAAGTTATATTGGTACTCGGTTGAGTAAGGTACCGGGTGCCTGTTGCAGCCCACCGATTTGGATCGTGACAGGCAACTCGGCCATTGAATACACCTAACCAATTGGTGCAGATGGCCCTTTTTAACTTTTGCTCTATAATTCAAACATTAGCCACCTAGTTCGTTATTCCAAATTCAACCTGGTTTTTGCAAAATTAACCTGCTTAACTAATTAATCTAACACTTATTTAATTAATTTATTGGAATTGTGGGTTAAGGAAAAAGCTAATTAATTATACCTAGAAATACTAATGTATTTTGTGATTTTATGCTTGAGAGATGCAATTATCATGCAACTAAATGCTAAAATACAATTAACTCTTTATCGGTATAGGGTACACCAATTAAGCAATTTTGTCTGTTTGATACTTCATGAGAAGCATTTTGAAAAGTTTTGACCGAACCTTGCTTCGGAAGTTGCCTACATATCCTTTGCTATAAAGGAATCAAGTCAGTGTAGTCTGAAAACTTGGTAGGTGGGACTACCGAAGAGTTGTGATTTCACTGATGTTGCTTTGTTACTGCTTGCTGAACTTTTTATTACACCAAATCACAATAAAAAAACTAAATATGCCTATCAGCTATAAGTTAAAAGATTTTTATCTGTAAGTCTTCTTAAACTTGACTTTGAGTCTTGACTGGTTCCTCATGCAGACAATAATCTGAAACTTAATGCTTGCTACCTGCAGGGTCTAGCTCATTCTTCTAAGACTTCTTCTAATCAAAACGGGGAATGCAATACTCGTGACTTCAGCCATGTCATGTCTTGAGCAGTCCACATCTTTTCATCTGCTTCTGCATTTTGGATTCACTTCTTTTTCCTTTTCTTTTCTTTATTCTGGGTTTGAATTTATTCTTTTGGTTATCTCAAACCCTGTGCCTTGAGGCAAGACTTGCTTAGGAACCAAAACAAACAAATGAACGAACCCTAGTTTTCACTAGAAAATTTTTGTGAGTTATTGTAACAAAAATTCTAAACTAATTCTTTATTTAAAGCAATAAAATGCCGGGAATGGTGTAACCTGGGGAACACATAATTCTTTGGGAATGGTGCACCCTGATTGTCCACTGATGTCTCAACTAAGGATTGGTGTACCTTATATTGGGAAATACGACTAGGGAATGGTGTACCCTATATTAGCAATGATATCAGGGAGTAGTTTACCTTGAATTTAAGATCAATCAGCTAGAGTGTTGTACCTGATGTTGGAAAACACAACTTGGAATTGGTGTACCCTATACCGATAAAGAGACTAGGGAATGGTGTACCCTATATTTACAAAGATATCAAGGAGTGGTGTACCCTGCATTTAAGATCAATCAACTAGGGAGTGGTGTACCCTATATGAACAAAGATATTAGGGAGTGGTGTACCCTGCATTTAAGATCAATCAACTACGGATTGGTGTACCCTATATTGGAAAACACAACTAGGGATTGGTGTATCATATACTGGTAAATAGACTATGGAATGGTGCACCCTTACGTCTAAGGATACTCATTAACTAGGGAGTGGTGTACCTTATATTTGGAATGATATCAGGGAGTGGTGTGCCCTGCATTTAAGATCAATCAACTAGGAAATGATGTACCCTATATTAATAAAGATATCAGGTAGTGGTGTACCCTGCATTTAATCTCCATCAACTAGGGAGTGGTGTACCCTATGTTGGAAAACACAGCTAGGGATTGGAGTACCATATGGTGTAACCTTACGTCTAAACATAATCATAAACTAGGGAGTGGTGTACCCTATGTTGGTAAAAGACTAGGGAGTGTTTTACCCTATATTTGGAATGATATCAGGGAGTGGTGTACCCAGCATTTAAGATCAATCAACTAGGGAGTGGTGTACCCTATGTTAGAAAAACACAGCTAGGGATTGGTATACCCTATACTGGTAATGATATCAGGGAGTGGTGTTCCCTGCTTATGGAGTGATGTACCCTGCATTTAAGATCAGTAAACTAGGGAGTGGTGTTCCCATGTTGGAAAATACGGCTAGGGATTGATATACCCTATACTGATAAGGAAACTAGGGAGTGGTCTACTCTATGTCTAAAACATTAATTAGATAATGGTGTATCCTATGTTAGAAAACGTAGTTAGGGATTGGTGTACCCTATACTACCATGATTTTGAATGTTTTTTTATAGAATGAGTAAAATGCGGGAAAGAATTATGAGAAGATTTCCCTTTTTGAGAGTTTTTTCTATTGCATATTTTAGTCTCCGCGCGATTTCTTTCAGTGGCACCTGCTTTTTGCGAGGTCATTTTTCCTGCATTGTGCGTTTCCTAGTTTACAACAAAGAACAATTGTCAGTATAATACGGTGGTCAGTTTTGTTGCCTTGATTGCTTCAGTCACTTGATCTCGGCCGATTTACTTTCGAGGATGCTTCCAAACTGCAACTGTTTATTTCCTGAATACCACTTGCATTTCTCGCCCCGAAGAACCTTTGGCTTTTCAAACATTGCCATGATGGTCAGTCGCGTGGGACTTAACCTACCTTTGTGGGCCTTCCACCTTTGACTTCTTTTCTTTAAAACTTTTTAATTTCAGAGCATTGAGGAACTTTTGGCTTTACAAACTTTGCTAATGACTGTTAGTCACGTGGGAATTAACCAATTAAGTTTATTTTGCCTTTGCGTGCGCTTCAATTGGATTTCCTTCTTCCAGTTTCAATTTTAGAGCATCAACCAATCATGGCCAGTCGGGGTTGACTTGATGCCTTTGCCGAGGCTAGGTGCCTTCGAATATGTGCATGCTTCAAACAAAAATCCTGTAATCAGTCTTGCTATCTTTTCTTTTCCTTATTTTGAAACAAAGTTAGAACGAAAGGAATAGAGTATGTGTTTAAAATGGGAGGTGTCCCTTTCGGGGAACAGAAAGAAAGACTTATCATGGAGTACACGCGGGTTTCAATGAGCATGACATGCCTTTTGGATTGGATGCGTGATCTGTGTAAACCATCCCTCCCTCATAAACTCATCACAACTTTTGCCTCAAAACCGAGACACTCTGCCTAGGACTGTGTTGATGCCATGGTTACGAGGATCCTCTTTTCGATCAGTAGTGCCCTTTGCGGGTTTTCACCTGCTGCACTCTCTTATTTTTCTTCTCATCATCTCCTTATAATGGCCTTTGCAGGTTTTCACTAAAAAGACTCTCTCATTTTTATTTTCTCTATTCACTATCGCCTTATGGTGCCCGTGAGAGTTTTCACGAATAAGACTCTCTAATTTTATTTCTCTCATTTCTTGACGGCTCCAAATCCAAATATTTGTGACCTCTAATTTTACACATTCTCTCCGATTGGTCGGGAGGACTTGAAAGGTATTTGGGTAAATAACATTCGGATTGAACTACAACTTTGGAACCTTTGGGTGAAACCATCACTAAAATATCATAACAGTTGCCCCAGTTTTTACTTTTGGGGAAATGTTGATTTTTGTTTGGCGTGACCGAACCCCAGTGTTAGGCTACATACGTATTCTTTTGGAATAAGGTCGGACGTAGTTCAATAACATGAACTTTGTTTTTTATTTTCTTTTTCCTTTTTTTTTCTTTTTCTAATTCCTCTTTTTTTTTCTTTTCTTTTTTTGATTCTTTTTCTTTCTCTCTTTTTTTCTTTCTTTTACGCACAAGGATCCAAAGAGGGTGATCAAGGAAAAAGTATCTGGATCAAAGGGTTTGTAAGGGGTTGATAGTGTTTGGGTAGCGAGAATGAAAGCCCTCATCATTCCAATAAGAGAATGTTAACAACAAGTAATGGGCCAAACATAGTACCTTTTGACTCTGTCCGTATTGACTATGTCTCGAGGACATTTCCTTGAATGTCTCCCAAATACAATGCACCCTTTGGCAAAAATCCGGTTACAGTCTATGGACCTTTCCAATTTGGAGGAAATTTTCCTTTAGCTTCTTCATGATGTGGGAGAATATGCCTCAGAACGAGTTTCCCTACTTTAAATTTCCTAGACCGCACTTTCTTATTGTAGGCACGGTCATTTCTTTGCTGGTACAACTGCCCATGGCAAACTGCGACCAATCGTTTTTAGCAATTATAATATATGTTTCCAAACAGGTTTTACCCATTCTTCATCCTCGATCTCGGCTTCAACAATAATCCGAAGGGAGGAAATTTCTACTTTTTCCAGTATCACGGCTTGAGTTCAATAAATCAATAAGTTAGGGGTGGCTCTAACTGATGTGCGCACGGTCATGCAAAGTCCCAATAGTGCAAAAGGCAGCTTTTCATGCCATTGTCTGGAACCTTGAACCATTTTTCTGAGAATCTTTTTGATATTCTTGTTTGCAGCTTCAACGGTGCCATTGGCTTTTTGTCGATAAGGAGTAGAATTACGATGCGTAATTTTAAATTGCTCGCATACCTCTCTCATCAAGCGGCTGTTTAGATTTGAAACATTGTCCGTAATGATAGCTTTAGGAATACCAAAATGACATATTATATTAAAATGAACGAAATCCACCACTGTTTTCTTGGTGATAGTTTTAAAAGTAATTGCTTCGATCCATTTTATGAAATGATCAACGGCAACCACAATAAATTTGTGTCCGTCTGAAACTGTTTGCTTGGTTCGCCTGATAACATCCATGCTTAGGCGACGAACGGCCAAGGTGCAGACATGGGATACAACTCCGAAGGCGTCAAGTGAATCAAATCGCTGTGTATCTAACACCGATGACACTTGCGTACAAAATTGAAACAATCTTTTTCCATGGTCATCCAATAATAACTTGCCCGGAGATTTTTTTTTGCAAGAACGTACTAGTTCATGTGGGGCCCACATAGTCCAGAATGCAATTTGTTCATGATTCTCTCCGCTTCTCGAGAGTCTACACATCTCAACACATTTAGATCTAGAGTTCTTTTGTACAAGATTTCTCCTCTCAAGAAGAAATTACTGGCAAGCATTAAGATAGTCCTCTTTTGATCCCATTGGCTTGCTCAGGATATTCTTTCGTTTTCAAAAAACTTTTGACATCGTGATACCAAGGTTCATCATCCGGTTGCATTTCAATTGCATTTCAATAACTCTGCCTTTCCCAAACTCAAATTTCCAACGGGTCAATATGAGTGTTACCCGTGTACAGAAGCATTGAGTCCAAAGTAGCTAGCGCATCTACTAACTTATTGTGGAATCGCGGAATGTACTTGAACTCCACGGACTTGAACCGTTTACTGAGGTCTTTCACATGTTTTCTATACGAGATGAGTTCGATGTCCCAAGTTTCCCACTCACCCTGGGCTTGCCGAATAATCAAATAAAAATTGCCCATGATTAGTAATTCTTGCACATCTAGATCCATTGCCATGTTCATACCTATGATGCAGGTTTCATATCTGGCAGTGTTATTTGTGAAAAAGAAACAAAGCCGGGCTATTTCTAACCTGTGGGCGAGATAAGAACTGCCCCTATCCCCACGCCTTTTGTCTTTACAGCCCCATCAAAGAATATTTTTCAAGCGTTGATGTTCTCTAAAACCACTTCAACCGAATTTAATTCCTCGTCTGAAAGTAAGTGCTTAATTGTTGGTATTCATCATCGACCGGGTTCTCAACTAGATGATCCGCCAAGGCTTGAGCTTTCATTGCAGTGCGGGTGACATAGACAATGTCAAACTCAGCGAACAATATTTGCCACATTGCTAACCTTCTAGTGGGCACCGGCCTCTGAAATATATATTTTAAGGGATCCATTATTGTTATGTAGGGGTGTGCATTCGATTTATCGATTCGATTTTGACCCTTATCGATAATTACTTATCGATTATCGATTTGTACATATGCTTATCGTTATCGTTTCAATAAGGTTTCGATTTTTTCGACTTCGATTTATCGATTTTGGGGGCTTATCGATTACACCAATAAGAAAATTTGCGGGATTCCACGGAAAGTATATCGCTATAAATGCGCCTAACTAATATGGACAAAAAGAAGCTAAAATAAGACGAACACCATTTATAATATAAAAATTGTATCAACAAGCACATGCAACAAAACTAAAGTAAGGGATCAAATGTATGCCACCAACACTCCAACGGTATAAAAAGAACAAAACAAAACAAAATACATCATCACGGCTAATTCTGTTTTCCATTAATTTGAACTTCATTCCCTTAATCTTTAAATATGATTCCTTAAATGTGGTAGAGGAAAAAATAGGGTAAGGGACTTAGGGTAAAGGAAAGGGTATAGATTAGGGAAAATAATATTGTATAGCCGCTTTCAAAAGCGGAATATATATACATTCTGTATGTTATATTAATCTATTCAAATAGGTAATTACTCATTTAACAAGTGTCTACAGCCTTGGGGTGTGCATTCGATTTATCGATTCGATTTTGACCCTTATCGTAATTACTTATCGATTATCGATTTGTACATATGCTTATCGTTATCGTTTCAATAAGGTTTCGATTTTTTCGATTTCGATTTCGATAACAAATAATCGATTCGATTTATCGATAAACCGATTCGAATGCACACCCCTATTGTTATGAGGTACGTTATGTAAGCCAACCAACAAAGTGTACTTGACCTCATAACTAGTGAACTTTTTGCTCATATATTGCCTGTTCTCTCTTCTCGGTTACATCATGTTACCCCAGGACACATCCAACAGAGTCTTCTAAGATCGTCAAATACAAGAACAAGGGTCTTCCTGGTCTGGGTGGAACCAACACTAGCGGGTTCGCTAGATATTCTTTGATTTTGTCGAAAACCTCTTGACATTCATCTGTCCACTTAATTGCTGCATCTTTCTTTAAAAGCTTAAATGTGGGTTCACAAGTTGTAGTAAGCTGAGATTTGAAGCTGCTAATATAGTTCAACCTTCTGAGCAAACTCATAACCTCTTTCTTGCTTTTTGGAAGTGACAAATCTAGAATGGACTTTATCTTTGGGGAATCCAACTCGATGCCCCTCTGAGTGACTATAATCCCAGAAGTTTCCCAGATGGAACTCCAAACAAGCACTCAACCGGGTTCAGTTTCAAGTCATATTTGCGCAGCCTCTCAAAGAACATTCTTAGATCTTGCACATGGCCTTCTTGCGTTCTAGACTTGATAATCACATCATCCACATGTACCTCAGTATCTTGATGCATCATGTCATGGAAAAGGGTAGTTGTGGCCCTCATATACGTTGCCCTGACATTCTTTAGACCAAAAGGCATGACCTTGTAACAGTATGTGCCCCAGGGTATTGTAGAGCGGTATTTCCTGCATCCTCTTCATCCATCATAACCTGGTGATACCCAGCATAACAATCCACGAAAAACTGTAACTAGTGTTTGTCACAATTATCAACGAGAATGTGGATATTTGGTAAACGGAAGTTGTCATTGGGAATTGCTTTGTTCAAATCCTGGTAGTCAACACAAACTCGCATTTTCCATCTTTATTGGGCATTGGCACCATATTAGCCAACAACGTGGTGTATCGAACAACTCGTATCACACGAACTTTCAATTGTTTTGTGATTTCTTACTTTATCTTATCACTAGTGTCAATTTTGAACTTTCTTTGCTTATGTTGGAAAGGTGGATAACCGGGATAAGTAGGCAATTTATGCACCACCAAATAAACTCTGAGTCCTGGCATGTCATCATACGACCATGTGAACACGTCATTGAACTCAAATAATAGTTGGATCAGGGCATCCCTAGTTTTCTAATCAGCGTGGATGCTTATCTTTGTTTCCCTAACCTCTCCCGAGTTTCCTAAATTGATTGGATCGGTCTTGTTTATGTTCGGCTTAGGCTTAGTCTCAAATTTTTCCAATTCTCAATTTATCTCCCTAAAAGCCTCATCTTCATCATATTCTGCTTCTTGATTCATTATTTCAAAGTTGGACAGCGCTTTTAGGATTTGGGCATGAAGTTCGAAAGTATGTCATGTTATTAAAATCTGCATTATTAGATGTGAAAAAAAATAAGAAAAATAACAAAATCAGAGAAAAGGAAAAGAGACATTCATGAACGATGAAATATTGATTTCATTTCATTGAAGTGGAAAGATAGAAGGGTTTACATTAGAATTTAAAGACAGTAAACTAAAAACATTTGGTTACACCCTGAATTAACCTGTAATGCAGAAAGACAATAAGACTAACTACTATGATTCCAGTCTGATAGAGAATGGGGTAGCTCCCAGTCCTTGAGCTTGAAATTTAATTCCATGTTTTGCACCTTGGCTTGGCTCGTGCCTTCCCCTGGTTGGACCATGTTGGGTTCATATAGCATAGCTAATACTATGAGAGAGAATGGAAAGGGACTCCTCGGTCTGCGGACGTGGCAGACATACCTCGAAGTCTCTGATGGATCACCCCGCCTCAAAGATAGTAGGGCTGAGTCAAAGTACCTGGATCTGCTCATGAAAAACATGCAGGAAGGGCATGAGTACACCAGAGGGGTACTCGGTAAGTGCCAAGCCTAACCTCGGTCAAGTAGTGACGAGGAAGGTCAGGGCCCTACTGATTTTAGCTGAAAAATGAGATAAAACAGTATAGAATACGACAATATAATTAAATGCTAACAATATGAAATAACACAAGACAATAAGAATCACAACAACTATCACAGAGGCAAAAGTAATCACGGAAAGAATACGGCTCAGCATAGAGATCAGAACCGGGGATCTCCCATGATACTGTCGTAGTCCCAAACATAAATATCCAGTGGATCTCCGGGGATCCCGTCCCGTAATCCAACTCATAGTGCGCGAGGATCTACCGGAATCCCGATCCGTAGTCCCAAATGTAAATACCTAGTACTGGGGGAATCTACCGGGTGCAGTCCCGTAGTTCCAATATAAAAGTGCAGGGGGATCTCCCGGAATACAAATCTGTAGTCCCAAAGTAAACATACAGGGGGATCTCCCGGGATACCGTCCCGTAGTCCCAAAGTAAACAAACAGCGGCAATACGAAGAATACTCAATTCAATTCAAATTTCATACCAAGGTAAAACAGGTATTTCTAACCCAGCATTCTGCACATAATCCAAATAATGAAGTTTGAGCAAGTAAAGCAATTAAGTCAATTAAACATGCTTCCCTAAGCTAACAACAGGCTTAAATTACAAGCAGTATAAACAGGGAAAAGGAATCACATTTATAGTTACTTAATGAAAATGGATTTTAAACAATTAGCACAAGTACGCACTCATCACCTCACGTACAAGGCATTTCAAATATCAACAATACCAAATCCTAAGGGGAGTTCCCCCACACAAGGTTAGGCAAGCCACTTACCTCGAACCGGCTCAAAATTAACCCGAAACCACGCTTTTTCCATGAGTACTCGACTCCAAATGGCCCAAATCTATTCAAATCCATTGCATAATGTAAATAATACTTCAAGTAACTAATTTAACTAATTAGTTTTAAGCTAATACGCAAAATTAGGAAAAATAACCAAAACGTCCCCCGGGCCCATGTCTCAAAATCGGGTAAAATATACAAATTCAGAATCCTCACACTCTCACCAGTTCATACATACCAAAATTATCCAAATACGATGTCAAATCCCCAATCAAAACTCGAAACTTAGGCCTAAGAACTTTTCCAAAATTTTCCCCAATTTCTCACCCCAAATCCGAATTTAAATGATAAAACTAACAATAGATTAATGGAATACAACTAGAAAGGGATAAGGAATTGTTACCCAATGATCTTCTCTTCAAAAACCCCACAGAATCGCCCTACCCCGAGCTCCAAATTTGACTTTCCAAGTTATGAACTCAAGCCCTCGAAATTTCATATTTCTGCCCAGCGATTACAGCATCTGTGGTCATGGGAGCGCACCTGCGGTCCCGCACCTGCGGAAAAAGGCAGCACAGGTGTGAAATTCACTTAACAGGCTGGGTCCGCATCTACGGTCGCTTGGCCGCATCTGTGGCTCCGCATTTGCGGTCACCCAGCCGCACCTGCGGTTCTTGTAGCCTTGGCCTAATCTCGCTTCTGCGATCACCAAGCCGCTTCTGCGGCGCCGCACCTGCGGTCCCACACACGCAGGTGCGTTTATGACAGGTTCAGCAACCTCAAATTCTTCCTAAGTCCAATTCAACTTCCGTTAAGCACCCGAAACTCAACCGAGGCCCCCGGGACCTCAACCAAACATGCCAACCAATCCTAAAACATCATTCAAACTTGTTCCAACCTTCGGAACGCTCAAAACAACATCAAAACACCAATTTAACATCGGATTCAAGCCTAAGAACTCCAAAAACTCTCAAATTACGCTTTCGATCAAAAAGTCTATCAAACCTCGTTCGAATTACCTGAAATTTTCCAAGCACGTCACATTCAACACTACGAAGCTACTCCAACTTCCGGAATTCCATTCCGACCCCGATATCAAAATCTCACTATCGAACCTGAAACTTCAAAAATTCAACTTTCGACATTTCAAGCCTAAATAAGCTACGGACCTCCAAAACACAATCCAAACACGCTCCTAAACACGAAATCACCCAAGAGAGCTAACGGAACCAACGGAATTCCATTCCGAGGCCGTCTTCACACTGTTCCGACTACGGTCTAAATTTTAAAACTTAAACTCTCATTTAGGGACCAAGTGCCCCAAAACACTCCGAAACTCAAATTAAATCCTTCCAGTAACTCACAATAGCAGAAAAAAACACGATGAATGCAGTTAATAGGGGATCGGGGCGTTAATTCTTAAAATGACCGGCCGGGTCGTTATAGGGACCCCTTCTTCAAACTGGTCAGCGACCACAATTTCAAAAGCTTGATACACAATGTGTTCACTGCCCTCTCTAGCTTCAAGACACGGGACTGAGGGGTCTCGCTAAATGGATTTCTCATCTTCTCTTTGGACAATGATTTCCTGATTGTCATGCTCAAACTTGACCATCTGATGGAGAGTGGACGGAATAGCTCCGGCAGCGTGAATCCAGGGCCTGCCGAGAAGGAAGTTATACGATGTTTTCATGTCCAAAACTTGGAAAGTCACCTCAAAATCCACAGGGACAATAGTCAAGACCAAATCGATTTCTCCAATAGTATCCCTTTTGACCCCATCAAAGGCTACACAAACATTGTTGGCCCGGATTCGTTTTGTACCAATTTCAATTCTCTGAAGCGTTGAGAGGGGACAAATATCTACTATCGAACCACCATCCAACATCACTCTTTTCACATAGTAGCCTTCACACTTAACAGTCAAGTGGAGGGCTTTGTTGTGTACAGCTCCCTCTACAGGCAAATCATTGTTGCTAAACGAGATCTTATTGACTTTGAAATATCTCTCAGCCATTCTTTCCAATTGTGCAACAGTTGTCTCATCCGAGAAATAATCTTCATTCAAATTTTTGAGCAGCACCTTTCGGTGTTCATCTGAACTCAGTAACAGAGACATAAGTGATATCTGTGAGGAAGTTTTTCAGAGTTGATCAACTATCGAGTACTCCATAGTTTTCATTTTCTTGAAGAATTCCTTAGCCCCTTAGTTGCTAATAGGTTTCTTTGGTGGCATCTGGTTATCCCTGTTTTGCTTAGCTTTCCTTAACTCATCCGAGGTATAATATCTCCGGGGCCGGGTCATATCATTGACATTCCCCGTAATTTCTTTTCCTTTGTAGGTAACAACTGTTTTATTATAGTTCCAAGGAACTGCTTTAGGATCTTTCGTTGGACTTTATGGTGCGGGGCTGATAAACACATGCTTAGTCAGCCTTGGTGTTTTTCTCGGGCCCTGTGCTACCTGTGATATTCCCTTTGGTATGTACAACTTCGGTACGTTCGATGTGATCTTTCTTTCATCCACTTTCTTTAGGATACTAAGAACAAGCTATTCTTTCTTTGATTCTTTTGGAACATAAAGAACCAATTTTTTTTCCAGGTGCCGACTCAGCTTTAGTTTCAACGGCCTGAGGGATCGGAGCTATTTTCTTTTTCAAGTTTTGCCAGCTGTGCTGATGCTTTAGGTTTTACCTCAGATGTAGCAATGGTCGCGGGTCTCTACCTGAGCCGTGTAGCAACAACAGGCTAAACTGCCAAAACTGATAGAACCACCGGTGTCTAATACCCATGAGCCACCTGCTCTGTAGTGTGAGTAGTGGGAGTCTGGGCGCCCCCCCCCCCAGACTGAGAAACGATTGGTGCCACAGGAAACATATTGTTCTAGGCCAAACTCTCCATAAGACCAACCATGCAGACTAATAATCTTTCCCACTGGCTCGGTTGGAACAGATATCTCCTCATTTATTGTATATGAGGCACAAGAACAGGTGCCGATGCTCATGCTCTAGGCAGAGCTCTGCCTCTACCTTGGTCCTGACCCCTACCCCTGGTAGTGGCTACAACCTGGGGCTCTAGCTCCTGATCAGCTACGGATGATGTATGTGTCCTCACCATCTAGGAGAGAATAAGAGAAAAATAATTCAAAATTAACGATAGAACAAAGTCGAACGATAGAGAAAGAAGGAAAGTGAAATTTCCTAATGCAAGATAGTCTCTACAAGATAAGTGCAGACGTCTCCGTACCAATCCTCAAGACTCTACTAAGCTTGTTCATTACTCGGGAGACCTAGGAAACCTAGTGCTATGATTCCTACTTGTCATTACCCATAATCTCAACCAATCGGGATCGTAATGACGCCTAACACCACTTGCTAAGAAAGCCAACACACAACAGATAAACAAGAAGAACTGCTATAAAGGACTGACAAGAGAATAACAACATAATGTAAAGGCAATTCTGAAATAAACATATTAAGAAAAAATTTATCATTATGCAAACCATCCCGAGATGTGGAGTCATAAGTACATGAGCTTCTAGAGTATTCTACACACACTGTTCTAAAAGAAATACAACACCGTCTAAAACAAGATGGAAATAATATAATAAAAATAGGAAAGTGACTCTAAGGCCTACGAATGGAATAAAACTCTACCTTGGATCACTGCCTGGAATCTGTTAAGTACCTCTTAGGACTCCGTTGGTACCAATATTCTGATATGCACAAGAAGTACAGAAGTGTAGTATCAGTACGACCAACCCAATGGACTTAATAAATGTCGAGCCTAAATACGACGAGGTAGTGATGAGACTAAGACAAGACACCTACAAAAAACATGTGCTGACATATGTCAAGAAGTGACAAAATAACGGGTAAAAAGTTAAATATGACAACGGGATAGGGGCATGTAAAGGGAAAAATAAATGTAAACGATAAATAAAGAATCACGAAGTAAACCTCTTTAGAAAGTAAAAAACAAAATCACCAAGTCAAGTTCACATTTAAAGTACCAAGATAAATCGCAATGACATTCACAAATATGCACTGCATCACCCTTCATGCTTTTACTATCATGTCACGTAATAAAATAATAAGGCAAGTGCAGGACATCACCCTTCGTGCTTTTACTCTCATCCTCACATGACAATAATAGTAAAGCAAGTGCATGGCATCACCCTTCATGCTTTTATTCGCGTCCTCACATATAAAATAAGAAAAAAATTGCACGACATCACCATTCGTGATTTATCCTCACGTTCACTAAGGAAATGATATCAACGTGCAAATAAGGCACGGAAACACCCTTTGTACTTTTTACTCTTTCTCACTAAGCATTAATAATAACATAATACCAAGAAAGGTGGGAAGCAAATTCAACTTCAATAATAGTATTTGAACATAACACGTCATATAAAAATCTTTCAACAATTTGTGCCAACAACCAGTCAACAAATTCGACAATCTCCACACCCAATATTACAATAATCTCAACATAAGAAATAACATGAAAGCGAGTAATCAAAGAACTAACACTCTATCTAAAGAATGGAAGATACAATACATGAAATAACATGGTACAAGTAAGGCAGATTCCACCCTACCAACGTAGATACACTCGCCACCTTGCATATGCGTTGCCCCCAATACATAGTTTATGAAGCAAATAGGTTCAATTCTTCTTTATTTCCCTCAAATCAAGGTTAACAGAGAGACTTACCTCTTTTCAGAAATATGTCAACAATCAAATACAACTTTTCTTTAGAACAAGCCATCAAACCAATCGAATCTAGTCAAATATAGTTCAAATAATTCAAAACAAGCTTTAAAAACTACCCACGAATAAAAAAAGTTCAATCTTTAACTAAATGGAAAAGGTCAACAAAAAGTCAACCTGGGCCCACATGGCCGAAATTAGAGACCAAGACCAAATTCCGATTACTCACTCACCCCCGAGTCCAGATATGGTATTTGTTTCGAAATCTGGCCTCAGTTCGAGGGTTAAATCTCAATTCTATAAAATTCATAAATGCTGCCCAAAATCCCTAATTTCTACCTTAAAATTCATAGATTTGATGAAGAAATTCATGAAAGAGTAATTAAAATTGCTTGAAAACAAGTTAAAGTTACTAACCAACGAATTTGGGAAGAAATTCTCATCAAAAGTCGAATATGTGGAGTCTAGGGTTCAAAATACTATAAAATGAGTTAATCCCAAAATCCTTATGTTATATCCAGCTGCAGACATCATAATTGTAATAGTCGCAAAAGCGAACAACTGTTCGAAAAACCGAGTAGCCTATGAGCCTTCAGTTGTCGCATTTGCGACACATACTTCGCATTTGTGAAAAACCATCAATCGCAAATGCGATACTTCCTTCGCAATGGCGAAGGTTGCCCAGCTCAGTCCCCTATGGTAAAAGTGACACATTGGTCAAAAAAGTGATGCCCACCTTCTCGCAAATGCGACCACTGCTTCCGCAATTGTGAAGCTTGCTTGCCCCAGCCCAATATTGCAAATGCGAGCTTCACTTTGTAAAAGCGAAGCTCGCACTTGCAAACATGTCCTCACAAATGTGAGACCTGCAAATCAACCAGTGCCAGTTTTGCATCAGCTATTCAAAACCTTGCACAACCTATATGAAACTCACAAGAGCCCCTCGGGCTCCAATCCGAATATCAACACAAGTATAATATCATATAAACTCGCTTTCTACCTAATATTATTAAAATAACATCAAATTTCAAGAATCGATCATCAAAGCTTAAGATTTGCAAATTCAAAACTTATTTTCCCTACTTTTCACATAATGTGTTGAAACAGCCTCGGGTCACCCGTGACCCCTACAAAATATGCGTACAAGTCCAAAAATATCGTACGAGAATCGTCAAAACACCGATCCGAGGTCGTTTACCAAAAATGTTGAGCGACTCTAATCATTTTTAAAGCCAAAAATCATATTTCCTTTAAAATTTTACATATAAGCTTTCCGGAAAAAGATATGAACCACGCGCATAAGTCATAAATTATCAGTGGTATTAGCATGTTGTCATGCTCAATCTGGGGACATTCTAATGTTATATGGACTAATTAACACAAGGCAGGCGGTGGTTGATTTCAAAATGCACATGGCAAAACACTGATGAACAGTTGATCTGTGTTGTGCACAGCCATATACACGATCCTACTGTTCAATGCATTGTGCACTCCAATTTTGCAGAATAAGCTAAGGGATCAAAATCGGGAATCAATTGTATCAAAAGGTGTTCCATTACACATACATGAAGCTGCATTTGCACCTTGGACACTTCATAATGAATTTCTGTCTCACAACTCATTGTTTCATCTGATATTCTTTCTGCTAGTTTGTGTATTGTATGTCATTTTTAGTGGTTTTAGTATGTTCACACACTCATTCTGCAGATGATAATGTAGTATGCATGGTAAGTTTGATGATTGAGCAGATAATCTATCTCTGTCTTGAGTTGAAATGGAAAACCATAAGGAAGGGATCATTTGGGAGCAACACTGAAGATTGGAAGACTTTGCTTGCTTCAATTCTGTTGTGTAGATGTTTGGAATTCATTCTAGCCCATGGACTGTATACCCTGGCGTCTGGTGAGAGCTTGATAGGTGTTACTTGGTAGTTACCACTGGCAATTGGATTCACACACGCTGACAGGAGTAGGAAGCATTCAGCTTATCATGTTGTAATAGCTAGTTCATTAGACCTTAGCCTTTTTATCTTTCTAGTAGCTAGTAATTTCCTGCAACTTATATTTTATTTTGGGACATCTTGTGAGCTTTGGACCCAATTTAGTATTTATATATTAGCCACTAGGTAGCCTTCCTAGTGGTATATTTGCTAAAATAAAAGTCATAAATTATCAAATAAATCTACGGGAGGTTTGAAATGCAGAAAAATGAGTTATTACTCAAAATTATCTATCGGTTCATCACAGCCTCGGAGTCATCATCTTTACTTTATTTCTACTGTTTATGCATTTCAAATAGTATTGTACTCTTAGAGACTTGATATGTATTCCATTTAGAGCTTATGACTCAGTACTACCGGATTTTGAAATTTTAATTATTGTATCCACGTTTGGCAGTATTATTGTATTTTCGTTAATTTGAAGTTGTTATAATTTGATTGACATCATTATGTAATAGGCTTACCTAGTCTTAGAGAGTAGGTACCATCACGGCCTCTGCGGTGGAAGTTTGGGTCATGACACTCTATACGGAACTTCCTGATATTTTTTAACCCGCTCAACCATTGCCCCATAGCCTTCGACGTTTGTAAAGCGGACTCCTTTCAAACAATACAACAACAAATTGCGTCTTTCAATATAATTTATATTCATAAACAGTGACATTGTCTCGCGAACCAGATTTGAACCACTAACTTGGACGTAGGTCCGTCCCTGGCAGTAAATATCTATATTATCGTGTTAATGGCTATCGAGAATGCCATTACATTTGAATTATCTAAGTTAATAAACTTTACTAGACTTCATATGTGATTCTTGGTAGTTCTTTCCTATTTCATTGTTTCTGCTCTCTTTTTATTTGTTCTTTTGTGTTGATAGAACACCACGTGACTTTTTCTCATTTTAAAAATGAAATGCAAGATTTGAATGAACTTGAATTTATGGAAGGTGATTATTTTCAGTTTCTCTTTACATCCATCATCCCTTAATTTCAACTTTTAAAGGATTGCTAGGAACAAAACCAAGCAACTGCCGCTAGGAACAGAACCAACTCCCTAGCCAGTTAATCCTATCACAAGGAAGGAACGCAACCACTATATTTTTTCAAATGACCAACTGTACATAGCAATTTCAAGAGGATTATTAATATTGATAATAAAAGTCCTAGAATAACAGAATAACAACGGGTGAAGGAGCATACACTAGGTACACTGTTGTCATGACACAAAATAGTTAAGCCAAATAGTTTTAGTTACTACCAATATATTAATAAAATCGTAATAGAATTCAATATACAACTACCCCAAGAACTAGTAGTAGCGATGAGCCACTATGATTTAGATTTACAAAGCTGGTGAAATGATTTAAATACAACATCTGATTGAAAATTACATAAATAGAAGTAAAATCCTAAGCTACCAGGAACAATAAGTAGCATGAATTCGGCACGTGGGTACGCCTCCAATCAAAGCTCCCTCTTCACAGCTACTCAGCACCAGAATCTGCACGCAAGGTGTAGAAGTGTAGTATAAGTACAACTGACCCTATCTACTCAGTAAGTATCTTGACTAACCTCAGAGGAGTAGTGAGGAGATTTTTAAGTCGAAAGAAACTCACTTGTCAAATAACCTGTACAATATATTCAAGACTGGCAACGGAGAGTATAGCAGAAAAACAATAACAATAGTCTTATCAGAACAAGTGATACCAGTTTAATACTAGCAAGGCTCAACTTCAATAAAAGGTCATCAAATAGAATCGCACACATATGGCACGTCGTGCCCACATTAACTTTTAACCTTTCACAACAAAGACCTCTTGCAAAAACACATGTCACACCCGCACGGCAAAGACCTCGTGCCAAATTACAATCTGGCTCCGTATCAATTTTCAAACGACACGTTCAAGATAACTTTTCAGGAATCAATTCTAGTAATACATGATGAAAATCTCGTCATCTCATCAATCTGATATGCTAGCAAAAATCCAAAGAATATGATATAATGTCACGACCCGGACTTCCCACCCTCGGGAATCGTAATGGCGCCTACTCGTAGAAGCTAGGCAAGCCGCGAAATATAGAAATCACTAACTCTTTCATTTTAACCCTTTTTAACAATTTGAATTAACAGGTAATCAACATTGAAATATAAACGATAAATGAAAATCAAGCGGAAGACATAATCTGATAAAATAACTAAAGCCAGTACGACAACGCCAACATACGTCTCTACCCGGAATCTGGTGTCACAATATCACGGACTGTCTATGAATGCTACAAGCAAATGTCTGAAAAGAAAGTACATTCTGTCTCGGAACATGAAAACAGAATACATAATAAGATAGAAGAGAACGCCGGGCCTGCGGACGCCTGCATGACTACCTCGGGATCTCTAGCTGGACTGAAGGCGGCCATCCCAAATGCTACTGTCCAAAAGCTGCTCCGGGATCTGCACAGAGTGCAGAGTGTAGCATCAGCACAACCGACCCCATGTGCTGGTAAGTGCCTGGCCTAACCCCGACGAAGTAGTGACGAGGCTAGGACCAGACTCCAGTTAAACCTGTGCAGTTATATAATATACAGCGGAAATTAAAACAGGAATGAACAATTAAAGATTGGAGGGGGTGCATGTTGCGGGGAAAAATATCAAATCCAGTAGTAATTTAAGAGAAATATAAGAGAACAATTCAAGATCTACAACAAAACAATAATAATACTGTTGCGGCGGGCAACCCGATCCCTATCATTTAACACTGCTGCAGCGTGCAACCCGATCCAACTGTGTCATTGTTGCGGCGTGCAACCCGATCCATTTATATCACTGTTGCGACGTGAAACCCGGTCCATTTATATTATTGTTGCGGCGTGCAACCCGATCCAAATATAGCATTGTTGCGGCGTGCAACCCGATCCATTTATATCACTGTTGCGGCGTGCAACCCGATCCAAATATAATATTGTTGCGGCGTGCAACCCGATCCATTTATATCACCGTTGCGGCGTGCAACCCGATCCAAATATAATATTGTTGCGGCGCGCAACCCGATCCAATTATACAATCCACAACAATCATAACAAGAGTCCCGGCAAGGGATCAATTAAGAACTACACTATCCCGGCGAGGGAATCGACAGTATAAGTAAATACGTCCCGGCAAGGGAGAAATAACTATAACCAATCTTGCTCCAACATCTAAATACCTCAGCTAATACCAATACTCATTCATAAGTAATTTCCACGAGAACAATCTAAATCCTTGCTCAATACCGAGAATCATCAATTTAATCATCTGTAGTATTACTTAAGAACACAATAATTCACAATTTAAGACTCACGATCATGCTTGACACCAACGTATAGATACTCGTTACCATGCCTATACGTTGTACTCAATAAGAAGCAAATAGCAAATAGGACACAACTCCTAATCCCTCAAGCTAAGGTTAGACCAAACACTTACCTCGTACTTCCACGGCAAACTCAAGCCTCAAACACCGCTTTTCCTTTTGAATTTGGCTCCAAATCAATTGTATCTAGACATAATCGACTTAATATTATCAATAAACACTAAATAATCCAATTCCAATGCTTAATTATAACTTTCCAATCATTCTTCCCAAAAAGTCAAAAATTGACCCTAGGCCCGCTTGGTCAAAACACGAGGTTCGGACCAAAACCCGATCACCCATTCACCCACGAGCCCAAATATATAATTTGTTTTGAAATCCGACCACAAAACGAGGTCAAATTCCCAAATAATCAAAAAGCCCTAACTCTACCCAAATCCCTAATTTTCTACCCTTAATCTCATATTTTAGGCCTAAAAATCTAATGGGTGTTGATAAAAATGGAAGAAAACGAGCTTAGGATTACATATCTATGAAGCTATGGTGAAGTTTCTCTTCAAAAATCGCCCAAGAGGTGTAGAGAAGAAGGAGTTTGTGAAAAATGGTGAAACTCCCGTAATACATTCTGTTTTTGAACTTAAAAATAACTGGGCGGATTTTGGTCTATGCGATCGCGAAGAAAGGAATGCGATCGCATAGGGCAAGGGAGATTGGTCACTGCGATCGCGGTCAAGGACGGTGCGATCGCATAGAAGAAAACGGGTTCCCTTCCCAGGCTTGGTTTAATACATTGCGATTGCGGAAGGAACAATGCGATCGCAAAGAACAATTTGTGATCTCCCAGAATTTACTCTACGCGATCGCGGAAGGACCTATGCGATCGCATAGCACAAAACAGGACCCCTGAAGTTTACACTATGCAATCGCGAGCCTTCCTATGCGATCGCATAGTACAAAATAGTTGGACACCAGCAATAGCAGAAAACCAGATTTTTGAGTTCCAAAACACCCCGACACCTATCCAAAACTTACCCGAGCCCTCGGGGCTCCAAACCAAATATACACACAACCTCAAAAATATCCTACACTTATTCGTGTAACCAAATCACCAAAATAACATCATAAACATTGAATTAAACCTCAAAATGAATGAAATTTCTCAAAACTTCTTTAAACATCAAATTTTACATTTAAGGTTCGAATCACGTCAAATGGATTCCGTTTCTTACCAAACTTTACCGACAACACATATAAGTCATATTGAACCTGTACCGGGCTCCGGAACCATAATACGGGCCCGATACCACAGATTTCACATAGCATTTCACTTTCAAAAACCTTTATATTTTTCAGAAAAAAATTTCTTTTAAAAATTCACCTCTCGGATTTGGGACCTCGGAATTCGATTCCGGGCATGCACCCAAGTCCCATATATTTCCACGGACCTTCCGGGACCGTCAAATCATGAGTCCGGGTCCGTTTACCGAAAATGTTGACCGAAGTCAACTTAAATGCATTTTAAGCCAATATTTCAATATTTTTCACAGATTTTCACATAATAGCTTTTCGGCTACGCGTCCGGACTGCGCAAGCAAATCGAGGTGATGCTAAAAGAGGTTTTTAAGGCCTCGGAATGCAGAATTCATTTTAAAAACAAGTGATGACCTCTTGGATCATCACATTCTCCACTTCTAAAACAACCGTTCATCCTCGAACGAACATAAGAAGGAAGTACCTGAGTCGGGGAAAAGATGGGGATACTGGCTCCGCATATCGGACTCGGACTCCTAGGTCGATGCCTCAGCAGGCTGACCTCTCCACTGAACACGAACAGAAGGAAAACTCTTCGATCTCAACTGACGAACCTGCCGGTCTAGAATAGCTACCGGCTCCTCCTCGTAAGACAAGTCCTTGTCCATCTGGATAGTGCTGAAATCTAACATGTGGGATGGATCGCCGTGATATTTCCAAAGCATGGACACATGAAACACTGGATGCACGACTGATAAGATCGGCAGCAATGCAAGTCTGCAAGCCACCTCTCCCACTCGATCCAAAATCTCAAACGGGCCAATGAACCTAGGGGTAAGCTTGCCTTTCTTCCCAAATCTCATCACGCCCTTCATAGGCGATACTCGAAGCAATACCCGCTCACCGACCATGAAAGCCAAATCTCGAACCTTGCGGTCGGCATAGCTCTTTTGCCTGGACTGAACTGTGCGAAGCCTATCCTGAATAATCCTGACCTTGTCCAAGGCATCCTGAACCAGATCCATACCCAACAACCGAGCCTCCCCCGGCTCAAACTATCCAACCGGAGACCGACACCGCCTACCATATAAAGCCTCATAAGGAGCCATTTGAATAACTCGACTGGTAGCTGTTGTTGTAGGCAAACTCTGATAAAGGCAAAAACTGATCCCAGGAGCCTCCAAAGTCAATGACACAAGCTCGGAGCATATCCTCCAAAATCTGAATAGTCCTCTCGGACTGCCCGTCCGTCTGAGGATGAAATGTTGTGCTCAACTCAAATTTGTGTGCCCAACTCTCACTGAACTGCTCTCCAGAAATGTGAGGTAAACTGCGTACCTCAGTCCAAAATAATAGACACGGGCACACCATGAAGACGAACAATCTCCCGGATATAGATCTCAGCTAACCTCTCGGAAGAATAGGAGACTGCCACAGGAATGAAATGCGCTGACTTGGTCAGCCTATCAACAATAACCCACACTGTATCGAAATTCTTCTGAGTCCGTGGGAGTCCAACAACGAAGTCCATAGTGATCCGCTCCCACTTCCACTCAGGAATCTCAATCTTCTGGAACAAACCACCAGGCCTTTGATGCTCATACTTAACCTGCTGGCAATTCAAACACCGAGCCACATATGAAACGATATCCTTCTTCATTCTCCGCCACCAATAATGCTGTCGCAAATCCTGATACATCTTCGCGGCGCCCGGATGAATAGAGTACCGGGAGCTATGGGCCTCCTCTAAAATCAACTCTCGAAGTCCATCCACATTAGGCACACAGACTCGACCCTACAATATCAAAACTCCATCATCACCTAAGGTAACCTGCTTGGCACCTCCGTGCTGCACCGTGTCTCTAAGGACACATAAATGGGGATCATCATACTGCCGATCACGGATACGCTCCAATAAGGAAGAACGAGCGACCGTGCAAGCTAACATACGACTGGGCTCAGAAACATCCAGCCTCACGAACTGATTGGCCAAAGCCTGAACATCCAAAGCAGGCGGTCTCTCACCGACCGGAATATAAGCAAGACTGCCCATACTGGCTGACTTTCTACTCAAAGCATCGACCACCACGTTGGCCTTTCCCGGATGATATAAGATGGTGATATCATAGTCTTTCAACAACTCCAACCACCTTCTCTGCCTCAAATTCAACTCTTTCTGCCTGAACAAATACTGCAGGCTCTTGTGATCCATGAACACCTCACATGCCACGCCATACAGATAATGCCTCCAAATCTTCAACGCGTGAACAATGGCTGCTAATCCAAATCATGAACCAGATAGTTCTTCTCATGAATCTTCAACTGCCGCGAAGCATAAGCAATGACCTTGCCATCCTGCATCAACATTGCACCAAGCCCAATACGAGATACATCATAATAAACTGTATATGGCCTTGAATCTCTGGGCAAAACCAATACCGGTGCCGTAGTCAAAGCTGTCTTGATCTTCTGAAAGCTCGCGTCACACTCGTCCGACCATCTGAACTAGGCACCCTTCTGGGTCAACCTGGTCATCGAGGCTGCGATAGATGAAAACCCCTCCATAAACCGACAATAGTAGCCTGCCAACCCTAAGAAACTCCGAATCTCTGTAGCTGATGCTGATCTAGGCTAGTTCTTGACTGCCTCAATCTTCTTCGGATCAACCTGAATACCCTCTGCTGATACAACGTGACCCAGGAATGCAACTGAACTCAACCAGAACTCACACTTCGAAAACTTAGCATACAACTGACTATCCCTCAGAGTCTGAAGAACCACTCTAAGGTGCTGCTCGTGCTCCTCCCGGCTGCGGGAATATATCAAAATATCATCAATGAAGACTATCACGAACGAATCCAAGTAAGGCCTGAACACTCGGTTCATCAAATCCATAAAAGCTGCTGGGGCATTTGTCAACCCGAATGACATTACCAAGAACTCATAATGCCCGTACCGAGTGCGAAAAGTTGTCTTAGGGACATCAGATGCCCTAATCCTCAACTAATGGTAGCCAGATCGCAAGTCAATCTTTGAAAATACCTTGGCACCCTGAAGCTGATCAGACAAATCATCAATCCTCGGCAGCGGATACTTATTCTTGATCGTAACCTTGTTCAATTGCCGGTAATCAATACACATTCTCATCGACCCATACTTCTTCTTAACAAACAACACCGGCGCACCCCAAGGTGAAACACTGGGTCTAATGAAACCCTTCTCAAGCAAGTCTTGCAACTGCTCCTTCAACTCCTTCAACTCAGGCGGGTCCATATGATACGGTAGGATAGAAATGGGCTGAGTGCCCGGAGCCAAATCAATGCAGAAATCAATATCCCTATCGGGTGACATACACGGCAGGTCTAAAAGAAATACCTCAGGAAACTCCCGAACAACGGGCACAGAATCAATAGAAGGGACCTCAACACTAGAATCGCGAACATAAGCCAAATAGGCAAAACACCCCTTCTCGACCATACGCCGAGCCTTCACATTAGAGATAACACTACAGGTAGAATGACCAGGAGTCCCTCTCCACTCTAAATGAGGTAAACTCGGCAAGGCTAAGGTCATAGTCTTGGCATGACAGTCCAAGATAGCGTGGTAAGGTGATAACCAGTCCATCCCCAATATAACATCAAAATCAACCATGTCCAGAAGCAACAAATCTACACGAGTCTCAAGGCCCCCAATCACCACAATACAAGAACGATGGACTCGATCTACCACAATAGAATCACCCACCGGTGTAGAAACATATACAGGGGCATTCAAGGAATCACTGGGCATGACCAGATACGGTGCAAAATAAGATGACACATAGGAGTAGGTAGACCCTGGATCAAATAAAACAGAAGCATCTCTGCTACAAACCAGAACAGTACCTGTGATAACTGTATCGGAAGCCTCAGCCTCAGGCCTGGCTGGAAGAGCATAACATCGGGGCTGGGCCCCACCGCCCTGGTCTACATCTCTAGGATGGCCTGCAGCTGGCTGGCCTTCACCTCTAGCGGTCTGAGCTCCACCTCTAGCATCTCTACCTCCACCTCTAGCACCTCTACCCCACCTCTAGCTGGCTAGGCGGGCTGTGGAACACCTGGTGCCTGAACCATAGCACGGGAACCCTGCTGCTGCAATTGAGTACCCACCAATCTCGGACAAGCCCTACAGATATGACCATACTCACCACACTCATAGCATCCACCTGAGTGTTGTGACTGAGGAAACTGAGACTGACCCTGGCGACTTGAATGACCACCCCGAAAACTCTGGAGCGGCGGTGCACTGATAGGAGCTGGTGGTGCACTGTAGGGCTGCTGATCAGAATACTGCATATGAGAACCACGACCACCTGAAGTGCCGTGAGAAACCTGAAGTGCTGACTGAAAGGGCCTAGGAGGATGGCCTCTACCATACGAATCCCTGCCTCCAGACGAGGCACCACTGAATCTGCCTGAATGACGGGGCCTCTTGTCCGACCTATGACCACCTCCCTACGACAGAACCATCTCCACTCTCCTGGCCATATTGGCCGCCTCCTGGAAAGTAATCTCACTCCCAGTCTCCCTAGCCATCTGAAGTCGAATCGGCTGAATAAGCCCCTTAATGAACCTCCTCACCCTCTCTCCCTCGGTGGGAATATGACGAGAGCATGACGAGCCAAGTCGATGAATCTGGTCTCATACTGAGTAACAATCCTAGAACCCTGCTGGAGACGCTCAAACTGCCTCCGATATGCCTCTCTCTGAGTGATGGGGAGAAACTTCTCCAGAAATAGTTGAGTAAACTGCTCCCAAGTCAAAGCTGTTGATCCGGCTGATCTAGCCAAGCAATAATCTCTCCACCAGGTCTTGGCGGATCCAGATAAGCGAAAGGTAGCAAAATCGATACCATTGGTCTCCCACTATCCCCATGTTCCTGAGAACCTCATGACAGCTGTCTAGATAATCCTGGGGATCCTCAGAAGATGCACCGCTGAAAGTGGTAGTGAAGAGCTTGGTGAACCTGTCCAATCTCCATAAAGCATCGGCAGACATAGCTGCTCCATCACTGGTTTGAGCTACCACACCTGGCTGAACTACTCCAACTGGCTGAGCTGCTCGAGTCTGAAACTGGGGAGCCATCTTCTCCGGAGTGCGAGTAGCAGGAGTCTGGCTCCTCCTCCAGCCTGAGAGACGGCTGGTGCTACAGGAAGCAAGCCTGCCCGGGTGACACTCTCCATAAGGCCACTAGATGGACCAGAGCATCCTGGAGTACCGGGGTAGCAATAAACCCCTCTAGGACCTGAGCTGAGCCCACCGGAACTGTCTGGGCCGGAACCTCATCATCAAAGTCAACCTGAGGCTCCGCCGCTGGTGCTGCTGCTCTGGGTTGAGCTCTGCCCCTGCCTCGGCCTCTAGCACGGCCTCAGCCTCGCCCTCTGCCCCTTGTGGGAGCTGCTGCTGGGGGCTCGGGCTGCTGATCGGTGGATGAGAAAGCGCGTGTTCTCGCCATCTGCGAAAGAATAGAGTAGAAATTCAATTAGCATTGAGAAACCAAACCGCACGACAAGAAAGAATAAATGTGAAGTTTTTCCTAACTCTGTAGCCTCTAGGGGATAAATACAGACGTCTACGTACCGATCCCTCAGGCTCTACTAAGCTTGTCCGTGAATTGTGAGATCTATGTAACCTAGAGCTCTGATACCAACTTGTCACGACCCAGATTTCCCACCCTCGGGAGTCGTGATGGTGCCTACTCGTAGAAGCTAGGCAAGCGGTGAAATATAGAAATCACTAACTCTTTCATTTTAACCCTTTTTAACAATTTGAATTAACAGGTAATCAACATTGAAATATAAACGGTAAATGAAAATCAAGCAGAAGACTTAATCTGATAAAATAACTAAAGCCAGTACGACAACGCCAACATATGTCTCTACCCAGAATCTGGTGTCACAATATCACGGACTATCTATGAATGCTACAAGCAAACGTCTGAAAAGAAAGTACAATCTGTCTCGGAACAACTGAAAACAGAATACATAATAAGATAGAAGAGAACGTCAGGCCTGCGGACGCCTACAGGACTACCTCGGGATCTCTAGCTGGACTGAAGGCGGCCACCCTAAATGCTACTGTCCAAAAGCTGCTCCGGGATCTGCATAGAGTGCAGAGTGTAGCATCAGCACAACCGACCCCATGTGCTGGTAAGTGCCTGGCCTAACCCCGGCGAAGTAGTGACGTGGCTAGGACCAGACTCCAGATAAACCTGTGCAGTTATATAATATACAGCGGAAAATAAAATAGGAATGAACAATTAAAGATGGGAGGTGGTGCATGTTGCGGGGAAAAATATCAAATCCAGCAGTAATTTAAGAGAAATATAAGAGAACCATTCAAGATCTACAACAAAACAACAATAACACTGTTGCGGCGCGCAACCCGATCCCTATCATTTAACACTGTTGCGGCATGCAACCCGATCCAACTGTGTCATTGTTGCGGCGTGCAACCCGATCCATTTATATCACTGTTGCGGAGTGCAACCCGATCCATTTATATTATTGTTGCAGCGTGCAACCCGATCCATTTATATCACTGTTGCGGCGTGTAACCCGATCCAAATATAACATTGTTGTGGCTTGCAACCCTATCCATTTATATCACTCTTGCGGCGTGCAACCCGATCCAAATATAACATTGTTGCGGCGTGCAACCCGATCCATTTATATCACCGTTGCGGCGTGCAACCCGATCCAAATATAACATTATTGCGGCGCGCAACCCGATCCAATTATACAATCAACAACAATCATAACAAGTGCCCCGACAAGGGATCAATTAAGAACTACACTATCCCGGCAAGGGAATCGACAGTATAAGTAAATACGTCCCGGCAAGGGAGAAACAGCTATAACCAATCTTGCTCCAACATCTAAATACCTCAGCTAATACCAATACTCATTCATAAGTAATTTCCACGAGAACAATCTAAATCCTTGCTCAATACCGAGAATCATCAATTTAAGCATCCGTAGTATTACTTAAGAACACAATAATTGACAATTTAAGACTCACGGTCATGCTTGACTCCAACGTATAGATACTCGTCACCATGCCTATACGTCGTACTCAACAAGAAGCAAATAGCAAATAGGACACAACTCCTAATACCTCAAGCTAAGGTTAGACCAAACACTTACCTCGAACTTCCACGGCCAACTCAAGCCTCAAACACCGCTTTTCCTTCTGAATTTGGCTCCAAATCAATCATATCTAGACATAATCAACTTAATATTCTCAATAAACGCTAAACAATCCAATTCCAATGCTTAATTATAAATTTTCAATCATTCTTCCCAAAAATTCAAAAATGGACCCCGGGCCCGCTTGGTCAAAATACGAGGTTCGGACCAAAACCCGATCACCCATTCACCTACGAGCCTGAATATATAATTTATTTTGAATCCGACCCCAAAACGAGGTCAAATTTCCAAATAATCAAAAAGCCCTAACTCTACCCAGATCCCTAATTTTCTACCCTTAATCTCATGTTTTAGGCCTAGAAATCTAATGGGCGTTGATAAAAATGGAAGAAAACGAGCTTAGGATTACATACCTATGAAGCTATGGTGAAGTTTCTCTTCAAAAATCGCCCAAGAGGTGTGGAGAAGAAGGAGTTTGTGAAAAATGGTGAAACTCCCGTAATACATTCTGTTTTTGAACTTAAAAATAACTGGGCGGATTTTGGTCTATGTGATCGCAAAGAAAGGAATGCGATCGCATAGGGTAAGGGAGATTGGTCACTGCGATCGCGGTCAAGGTGGTGCGATCGCATAGAAGAAAATGGGTTCCCTTCCCAGGCTTGGTTTAATACATTGCAATCGCGGAAGGAACAATGCGATCGCATAGAACAATTTGTGATCTCCCAGAATTTACTCTACGCGATCGCGGAAGGACCTATGCGATCGCATAGCACAAAATAGCACCCCTGGAATTTACTAGGATAGTACAAAATAGCTGGACACCAACAACAGCAGAAAACCAGATTTTTGAGTTCCAAAACACCCCGACACCTATCCAAAACTCACCCGAGCCCTCGGAGCTCCGAACCAAATATACACACAACCTCAAAAATATTCTACGAACTTATTCGTGTAACCAAATTACCAAAATAACATCATAAACATCGAATTAAACCTCAAAATCAATAAAATTTCTCAAAACATCTTTAAACATCAAATTTTGCATTTAAGGTCCGAATCTCGTCAAATAGATTCCGTTTCTTATCAAACTTTACCGACAACACATATAAATCATATTGAACCTGTACCGGGCTCCGGAACCATAATACGGGCCCGATACCACAGATTTCACATAGCATTTCACTTTCAAAAACTTTTATATTTTTCAGAAAATAATTTCTTTTAAAAATTCACCTCTCGGACTTGGGACCTCGGAATTCGATTCCGGGCATACGCCCAAGTCTCATATTTTTTCAGGGATCCTCCGGGACCGTTAAATTATGGGTTCAGGTCCGTTTACCCAAAATGTTGACCGAAGTCAACTTAAATGCATTTTAAGCCAAAATTTCAATTTTCATAGATTTTCACATAACAACTTTCCGGCTACGCGTCCGGACTGTGCACGCAAATCGAGGTGATGCTGAAAGAGGTTTTTAAAGCCTCGGAATGCAGAATTTATTTTAAAAACAAGTGATGACCTCTTGGGTCATCACATATAATAACTGTACGTAGGTAAAATTCATCTTGGAAACCAAGTCATCAAGTAGTAACGGAGGCATAGATTAACATGTTAGAAATAATACAATAAATTATGTAACAATGCATGACACACACAAAGAAGTCATAAGCACAACAAGAATTCACCTCTTGTACCACCGCACACGCATAATCAATAAAAATTGCCCTCAGGCTACCACATGATGTCCCCACAATGCCACCCTTATCTCGTTGCATGCGTATCACAAATAAAATGTCTCCCTTATGTATCCGCATGCGCCTCTAAAATCAATTTACGCAATATGTCCACATGTGCCACAATAACACAACAATGCAAGATAACAAATTATCATCAAGAGGCACATTCTCGTAACTCATCAGAAATTGCACAAGGACATGATAACAACAAAAGTTTGAATAAAGCATAATCATGGTTAAATCAAGTACAACTACTAAGTCCAAGTAGTCGTTCAAAGTATCACATATACATAACATAGTGTACACGTCCCAATCAAGACACATTACAAGATCAAGTCTGGATGTGTATTTATAGCCTACATGTGTCTATCCCCAAGACAAATATAGCATGAGTCTCAAGATTTGTTCATCATGTTCAACATAAGGTACCTATAGCCTCAACATTCCTCTACCATGGTTTATTCTACTCGTGAAGTCGATTAATTTAATAGGAGTAACACATTGGATCAAGTAAAACGCATGACTAAATAAGGCATAAAATAAGCTAGAATCTACCTCGAGCATGAATATTCATGGCACGTGTATATACGCTCATTACCTCATATATATATATCACCCCTGCATGTTGAAAACAACATCAATTAGTAGAAAAATTCTATCAACTAAAGTTAGGCAAGGTACTTACCCCAAACAAGCTAAATCAATACTCAAAAATAGCCTTTCCCATCATAAATTCACCTCCGCCCAGTCAAAATCTGGAAAAACAATTACTCGATAACATCAACCATTGCAAAAGAAATATATTTCAATTAATAAAGTTGCAATCTTTACCCAATTCCAAAAGTCAACCTCGGGCCCGCCCGATCAAAATCCGAGTCGAAAGGTATTGACTACTCATAACCTCTGTTTTAAAAGGCAGAATTGGGACTCGCCCCGGGGCGGAGCACTCGTAAAACGCCCCTGGGCTTATGTGTAGGGCTCAGTTCCGTGAGACTTACGCCTCGGCCATCGGGGCTTACGCCCCGGACACGCTCAACGCCCAGCGTACTGGGCTCGCCTAATAGAACTTTATGGAATTGTATGTAACTAACCTTGTAAATCCTCAAACTTTCTTAATAAATCGTTGACTATTCAAAATTACTTTTTTCCTAATTGCAAATCATTAAGTTGAGAGTATTTTATCTCATAATTAGAATAAAAATTATTGCACGTTATCCACTAAGACTGCTATGATAGTTAAATTTAAATAAATCTTTCATTTAAAAGGTATTTATTTATTTATTAACTTTTGTTATGTCTTTACTATATAATAGTCCATAATATTTTTAGTAATTAGTTTTCTAAATATTATTTTTTCACGTTTACGAGATACAATATTTATTAATTTAATAGCTCAGTATTAGCTAGTAACTATTTACAAATAATTAGTTATCATGGTATTGTATGGTAAATTATGTGTCACTTTATTAACTTGTTGAAACTTAAAAATGAATGATGCTTGAGAATCATATTGAAATTGTGAATTATGTTTTTATAAATTCTCTTTCAAATAGAAAGCATATTAAATAAAAGGAGTATTTTAAGAGAAATATCAAATTATAATATCGAAATTCTTTCAAGATTCATTACTCCTTAAGAGATACATATAAGATTTCGTATCGAATAAATTACTTTTGATGTTTGAGTTGTAACGACGTTGCAACTAATTTGCATATTATGATATATGTCATACTTTTCGTATTATTCATAGTTGAATTATAATTTATAAATATTTTAAATAGATTATTAGTTATAATTTTGTAATTTTAATTTAATTTTTTTAATTATTTTTATTTTATACTATCTTAAAATTCTTGAAATTAGTAAAATTTAAAGATCTGTGGGACTTACGCCCCATGTCTCAGGGCTTACGCCCCATGTCATTAGAGGTAAAACACCCCGCCTCATGCCCTCACCTTTTAAAACATTGCTCATAACTCTACGAGTCAAATATATCATTAATTTTAAAAACCAGTCCAATTCAACTGTCAAATTTCAAATTTTCATTCTTCAAAATATAGTAAAATTTTTCAGAAGTTCTCTTCAAATTTTATGATTTTGATGTTAAAATCCATAAGTAATCAAGTTATAATATTAAAGTTGAGTCAAAATCACATACCCCATAGTTACGTGTCAAGATCCCCTCCAAAAATAGCCTCCCATCGAGTCTAGGGCTCAAAATTTGATTAAATGAGACTATGTCCGGAAATACACAATATATAACCAACTGCAGATAACACATTTGCGACCAAGGATACGCAAGGCAAACAAAAGATCGCAAAAGCGACCCTTGACAGACCCAACAGATATCGCATTTGCGATAAAATGCTAGAAAATGGGTATCCCCTCCCCAGGTTACCAGTCGCAAAAGCGATGCAGAACTCACAAAAGCGAATACCTAGACAGTTGCAAATGCGAGTAAATCCTTGAAAATTCGAGGCCCCTACCTAGCAGCCATGAGTCGCAATTGCAACCATCACTTCGCAAATGCGATGGTCACATTTGCGACCCCCTCATCGCAAATAAGAGAAAACTAGAACCAGCCCAACTTTACTTAGCAAAAACAATCCAAAGTCAATCAAAAATTCTCACGGGCCCCTCGGAACCCCGTTCAATCATACCAATAAGTACATAAACCTCATATGAACTCGCTCGCGTGTTCGTATCATTGAAATAACGTATAAAATCACGAATTGAACATTGAAATGCATCAAAATCATAATGAAACTCAAAAGAACTTCGAATATCACAACCAAGCATCCGATTCCTACCAAAAACTCAGAATAACACCAAACTTTGCACACAGGTTCTAAATGACAAAACAGACCAATTCCAAGTCCCTAGATCAAAATTTGAACCCGATAGTCACAAAATCAACTCTTGGTCAAACTTAAAAAATTTCTAAACCTTCAAATTGCTAACCTTTGTCAAAAAGAGCCAATTTAACTTAGGAAACTCCAAATCGAAATCCGGACATGCGCCCAATTACAAAATTAGCATACGAACCTATTGGAATTATCAGTACTCGAATCCGAGACCGATCACAAAAAAGCCAAACATTGATTAGCTCTTCAACCTAAAGCTTCCAAATTGAGTAATCCTCTTCCAAATCAATCTTAAGCCTCTCGAACTGTAACGACCCGACCGATCGTTTTGAACTTTTGCACTTTGATCGCCAGTTCTCAGGCATGACTTGCCCCGTGTTATGTATTATGACTAATGTAGATCGTTGGTTTTGGTTTTCAGGAAGGTTTGGAATGAATTTGAAAGAACAGTTTCAGTTGAAAGCTCTGAATTTGAAAGGTTTGACCGAGAGTTGACTTATTTGTATATGAGATCGGATCAGAATTTTTATGATTTGGTTAGCTTCGTTAGATGATTTGTGACTTAGGAGTGTGATCGGAAGTGATTTTGGAGGTCCGGTGTAGAATTAGGCTTGAATTGGCGAAGTTAGTATTTTGGCGAATTCCGGTTGATAGGTGAGATTTTGATCCGAGGGTCAGAATGGAATTCCGAGATTTGCTGTAGCTTCGTTAAGTGATTTGGGATGTGTGTGTAAAGTTTCAGGTCTTTCGGACGTCGTTTGGTTGGGTTTTTGATCGAATGCGTGTTTCAGAAGTTTTAGAAGAACTTAGGCTTGAATCCGATGTAATTTGAGGATTTTGGTGTAGTTTGGGGTGTTTTGATGATTGGAGCAAGTTTGGATGATGTTTTAGGATGGGTTGGCACTTTTGGATGAGGTCCCGGGGGCCTCGGGGTGATTTCGGATGGCTATCGGGATGAATTTTGGACTTGTGTTATTGCTGAGATTGCTGGTTCTGGTAGCGGATGGTTTTCCGCAGGAGCGGAGTCCGCAGATGCGGATATTGACCGCAGAAGCGGTCCTAGGAATTTAATGAAACTCCGCAGAAGCGGATGTCGTAGAAGCGGAAAGTGCACCGCAGATGCGGTAATGTGCTGGGCAGAAGGGTATTAAATTCCATTTTTGTTCCGCGAGCTAAGTTATTTTTCCACCATTTTTGAGCATCCTTGAGAGCTTTTGTACGGAAATTGAAGAGGGTTTCGACTGGGATTGATTGGAGGTGAGTTCTATGATCTTAAAACACGATTATTATGTGAAATTAACCTTGAAATTTATGGAAATTAAGCCTAAAATTGAAGAACTAGGGCTTGAGATTTTGAAATTTGATTTGGGGATTTGAGGGATCATTTGAGGTCGGATTTGAGAATTTTCGGTATGTATGAACTCGTGGCGAGATAAGGAACCCGTTGATGTGAAAATTTAATTTCTAAGTTTCGAAAAGTGGCCCCGGGGCTCGGGTTTTGCCAATTTCGAGAATTATTAATATTTTTCGATTGGGTATTGTTCCATTGGCATATTGTGACGTATTCGTTCTGGTTTTGGATAGATTCGACGCGCGTGGAGGCCGACTTGCAGGGCAAAGCGTCGTGAGCTAGAGATTTCACCGGTTCGAGGTGAGTAATGATTGTAAATGATATCCTGAGGGTTTGAAACCCCGGATTTGCACATCGTAGTGCTGTATTGAGGTGACTTGCACGCCGGATAGCGAGCGTGGGGTAGAGCACCGTTGGGGATTGTGACTTGGTCCGTCCCGATTGATGATTTTACCGCGTATTTGATTGAGACTTATTTGTTATTATCATGATTTGGACTGATTGCCATATTTGGGCTTCGTGCCAATTATTTGAACCCTTCGGGGATTTTATCACTATTTCCTCACTGTTTGACGTATTATTTGAACTCAGTCCTGTTGATATCTACTGTTTTACAAACTCAGCCAAATTTTACTCAAACTTGAACTTAAATGGTATTTCTAAATGATATTTTGGGCTGAGAACTACTGTTTTACAAATGCCCGAGGGGCTTGTGATGATTTTTTGGACTGAGTGAGGCCGAGGGCCATATGTGAGGATATGCCGAGTGATATGAGGTCGAGGGCCTGAGATACTTTGCATGCCACAAGGTGGCTTGAGTGATGTGAGGCCGAGTGCCGAGTGATGATGAGGCCGAGTGCCGAGTGATGATGCCACGAGGTGGCTTGATATTGCGCTTGGGCCGTAAGGGGCCCCTCCCGGAGTCTGCACACCCCCAGTGAGCGTCGTCGACGATATATGGATCGGGCTGCACGCCGCAGCGAGATGTGGATCGGGCTGCACGCCGCAGCGGTTACTATATGATACTGTTCTGAGAGTAATCTGAGAGAGAGAGCCCGAGGGGCTGAGAGTGTTCTGAGAGTGTTCTGAGAGTGAGCCCGAGGGGCTGGTACTGTTTTGAGATATTGCCCAAGGGGCGAACTTTTATGTGCTCATCTTGCATATTTACTTGCCTTTTTACCTGTTATACTGTGGTATTTGTGCCCGAGGGGCGGATCTTCTGTGCTTATCGGCACTAACTGTTTTGAAATCATTTCGTAACTGTTGAAAAGATCATTTTCAAAAGAGATTTAAACTGAGCCAAGATATTCCTAAGTATTTCACAGCTTCACTGTTTTCTCAAAGGATTGTACCCTGCTTCTATACAGCATGATGGTTTGCTTTACGTGATTTCTTACTACTCAGTTGTTATTTACCTTTATTACTCACTGAGTTGGAGTACTCACTTTACTCCCTGCACCTCGTGTGCAGATGCAGGTATCTATTCATCCGGTAGCGGGTTTTGGCCGATCAGAGGCGGAGTTATATGAGTTAAGGAGGTGACTGCCAGCGTTCGCAACACCATTTTTCTCTCTTTTGTTCAATATTCCGGTCTTGTATATTTTAGACCTAGTAGTGGATTTACATTCTGATAGATGCTCGTGACTTGTGACACCCCGATTAGGGCTGTGTTGGGTTGTATTTCCGCTAATTAATATTATTAAGTCGTATTTAAGCTATTTATTTATGTTTAACTATTTTTTTGAAAGGAGGAGTTGGGTTAGTTGGCTGGCCTCGTCTTCACGAGAGGCACCATCACGACAAGTGCGGGGTTTGGGTCGTGACAAGTTGGTATCAGAGCGTAGGTTACTAGGTCTCACGAGTCATGAGCAGGTTTAGTAGAGTCTCGCGGATCGGTACGGAGACGTCTGTATTTATCCTCGAGAGGTTGCAGAACCTTTAGGAAAACTTCACATTCTTGAATTCTTATCGTGCTTCCTTGATTTAGCTTGGAATGTAACTATTGAAATTCCTCCCACGCGTTCGTAGGTGCACATGGGCGCTCAGTAGCAGATGTGCCTTGATGGCTTATGATTCCCGGTCGAGGGGCGAGATGTGATCTCTATGAGTTTTTAGTGGGCCAGTTTGGAGGACTTGAGGCCGGATCTTTGCCTATGGCTTGAGCACTGAGGTGCTGATTATGTGAGTAAGTGTTTTGAACTTATATGTTCGGCAGTTTCCCTATTAGTGGGAGTGACGGTTGAATAGCCATGTGATGAGTATGTTAGTATTGCGGGATGTATCTATGTAACTTGGAAGTGACAAGGAAAGTCTGCGGGATGATGGATGAACTATTAAGTTTATGATTTCCATTGTGATTGGATGTGTAGCTCCGAGTTATGGGCGCGTGAAGAATCTTTTCGTGTCTCCTAGTTGGGGGTGAAGTAAATTTCATGTTGCGGTATGAGTTCAGACTCAGGAAGACTAAGTGGCTGTGTAATGTGTATGACAGTGGAAGGTATACGGAAATATTATGTTGAGGCGAAGTAGGTGGGTTATCTCCTGCAGAGTGTTCTGAAGTGGTGTGATCCTTATGTGTATGTTAGAAGATCTCATGTGTAATTGAAGGGTACGTGTTGAAATTTGAAATTTCGGGTCGCCTAAAAGAGTGGGCTTAGCTGTTGCGGGGGTGAATGTGAGAATTTCAGAAGATTTACGGTACTAGATGATCTGTGATTTAACAAGCTTACAAATGATTTGAGTTTAATCTCACTATGCTATTGTGGCATCAATAGAGTAGAAGTGTTATGAGTTATTGAGCGTATCTTGATCTATGGCTTCGAGCCAAGTGGGGGAGTCTGCTGTGAGCAGCTGATTGCACGGTTAGGTGCTATGTTGGTTCCAGTTTGGGGCATGCGAGTGAATTAGCTATGGCTAGAGTAAAGGAAAATTTGACAAAGGTTACATTATGCTTCATGGGGAGAGAGGATCACAGGATGTCTTAAGTTGTTGCTGGTAAATAATGCTCGGCGCATAGAGCAGGAAGTTGCTTGGTTGTATTAGGATGAGGATTTCATTTTGCGGTATCGGAGTGCCAATGAGGCACGGGTGGTTCTGTTCGTTAGGTCAGGTAATTTGTAGTTTGAATAAGAGTGAATGACTTTCGAGAATGGTTCTAATGTGTTCAAGATTTTGCAGGAAACAATCGGGTATTTTAGAGTTGCAGGTGTGGTTAGAAACTGTGTTTTCATTGGAAGAGGTTCAGATTTGTGGTATTTCTATGTTAATTATGGGGTCCATGTATCAGTACCAGGAAAGTAAAGGTAACGGATTCGGATTCGCAGGAAGTTCTTCAGATTAAAGTATTCGGGAGCGTGATGTTTCTGGTAATATTTGAGACAGTATTCAGCAGCCTATGGGTCCTAGGTAGTGTGGTCTTGTGCTTGGGTCTCGTGTAGTGAGCCTGGGATTGAGGGATTGTGGTACTACAGCAAGAGGGATGCATCAAGTTGAAAATGAATCAGTAGGAAATTTAGATAGATGGAATAGTTTGATAATAGACCGAATCGGTATGGTAAGGATATGATCAATTCTTTGTGTGTGTTCGAGGTAATAGGTTCTTACAGGTATTTTGCAGTAATGCTCATGGGCTTTGATGGCTTGCTTAGCTTGGTCTAGTTAGAAGGATTCAGTCCTGGTAGTTTAATTTGTGCAAACGGAATTGGGAGAGTTCTTGTTGACTTCTATCGTGGCTGGAGAGGTGCATTTTCTACAAATATGAGAGGTATGGGGTGTGTAATGATTTTTCTTCTAGATGGGATCAATGGAAGTTCTTGCCTAGTCGAGTGCGTAGATGTCTGTGGCTCGGAAGGGAGATGAAAGTTTTCCTGTTATCCTTGGATGGTATGGCAAATAGGAATTTTAGAATATCTTTCGTGGAATGATTGGGTATTAAAGGTGTGCACGTGTCCGGACGGCGAAATTGGGATCGAATATGATGATTCATGTGCCGTGTGGATGTGGAAACGAAAGTTCTCATATACAGGCTATGATGTGGTTGTAGATCGTGTGTGTCGGCACTGTTTAGCAACTACCGGGGATTTGGAGGCTCGAGTGGATCTTTCTTTGCTTGGTATGTTAGATTTTGGATATGATATTGGCTTCAAACTGGTTGTTTTCGTGTTGTGTTATTCTGGACTATTGCGATAAGATGGCGCGGTTGGCTATGTTGGGAAATGCCACGGATTGAGTGGCGATGTTTGTCGGACTATGTCATATTGGGGATTTTTATATTTCGAAGACCTAGCAGACGGCTGGGAAGGATTGTCTTTCTGATTTGGGGTCTTGTGACGAGTGTCAGTGCTAAGGCTCCTCATATTGATTCAGTCCCGGTGGTGAGGGACTTCTCGGAGGTATTTCTTGTGGCTGGGCATGTCGCCGGGCAAGGTTGTGGATTTTGGTGTTGATTTTGTGCCTTGTATCGTATCGTATAGCACCGACAGAGTTATAGAGGTGGAAGGAGCAGCTTCAGGTTTCCTTGATAAGGAGTTCGTTGGCAGGCCAATGTGGGTGAGTGTTCTATCTTGAGCCGACTTGGTTAGCTCCGAATGGCATTGTTGAGGGAGGTATTGATTCGACCGTTGTTGAGCTTATCAGTGATCTGGGGAGATCTATGAGTTACCTTTCTGTGTTGCGGGATGTTATGATTTGTTGGTTATAGGCACATACGGTGCGATTCAATTGGAGTCTTTTAGTGGAATTCAAGCGGGAAGAGTAATTGAGCATTGCTTAGTGAATGGCGTATCGGTTATGTCCTATTGGGTTGCGCGGCATATGTTATTTGTTTCACCGTGGGTGTAATGATTTGCTTTGGTCCCAGACATCAAATTCTGCGTGGCTGTCAAATTTTGAGCATAGTGACTTGGGGTGTTTCATGTGTAACAGTGTTTGGATAGGATCGCGCATTGTAGCGAGGCTATGTGGAGATATGACCTTTCGGGGTAGATTCATGTGTTCTATTTCTATGGTGTGAGACAGGGTCTCAGCTTTGTGTTGTGATGGTATTGATGAGCTTGAGGTACAACTCTTTCGTTTGGGTCATTTTCATTACTTGAGTATGTTCAGACCGTTTCTTATCGGTGCGCGAATTATGCGAGTTATGGCTTAGGCCTGCATTGATGTGTCATGTCACCAGAGTGGTGTGTTGGATTTGAGGTGATCATTGGGGTCATTAATGAATACGAACGGATTTGATTTCAGCTTGTTGGAAGGATAATATCGAGGTTCGGCTCGGAAATTTGCTGTGGTATTAGCCAAAAGGGGAAGTGACTTCATGAATGGTTGACCTGAGAAATGGTTATGATTTATTGAGTGTTTCCTTTATCAGTGGCAGTATGTGAAAGTGTTGGAATGAGACTTTAGTTGATAAGAGGTTTCCTATCGATATTCAGTTGTTATGTGCAGCTACTGTGAATAGAAGTTTTCGTTTCGAGTGTTTGAGTTACGTGGTATATCATATAATTGCACCTGAGGTTGCAGGTATGGGTTATTACAGCTGGTTCGGGACTATTCAGAGTATAGATGTGAGGTTTTAACCTTGTGTGTGATTTCGGAAAGTGAAATATGGTTCTATGACTTATGGGCTAGACTGGATTGTGTGATTTTAGTTAAAAATGTGTTATCGGACCTATATGAGATAGGGCGACGTGGGATCACCCCCGCGTATATGCATGGTAAGGTTATTCGGCGATTGGTTGGCTTTTAGAACAGCTCTGGGTACATTCAGGACGAACGTGTGTTTAAGTGGGGGAGGATGTAACGACCCGACCGGCCGTTTTGAACTTTTGCACTCTGATCGCCAGTTCTCAGGCATGACTTGCCCCGTGTTATGTATTATGACTAATGTAGATTGTTGGTTTTGGTTTTCAGGAAGGTTTGGAATGAATTTGAAAGAACAGTTTCAGTTGAAAGCTTTGAATTTGAAAGGTTTGACCGAGAGTTGACTTATTTGTATATGAGCTCGGATCGGAGTTTTTATGATTTGGTTAGCTTCGTTAGATAATTTGTGACTTAGGAGTGTGATCGGAAGTGATTTTGGAGGTCCGGTGTAGAATTAGGCTTGAATTGGCGAAGTTAGTATTTTGGCAAATTCCGGTTGATAGGTGAGATTTTGATCCGAGGGTCGGAATGGAATTCCGAGAGTTGCTGTAGCTTTGTTAAGTGATTTGGGATGTGTGTGTAAAGTTTCAAGTCTTTCGGACGTCGTTTGGTTGGGTTTTTGATCGAATGCGTGTTTCGGAAGTTTTAGAAGAACTTAGGCTTGAATCCGATGTAATTTGAGGATTTTGGTGTTGTTTGGGGTGTTTTAATGATTGGAGCAAGTTTGGATGATGTTTAGGATGGGTTGGCACTTTTGGTTGAGGTCCCTGGGGCCTCGGGGTGATTTCGGATGGCTATCGGGATGAATTTTGGACTTGTGTTATTGCTGAGATTGCTGGTTCTGGTATTTCTGCATCTGCGGAATTGGGACCGCAGATGCGGTCTCGCAGATGCGGCGATGGCATCACAGATGCGGGTTTTTGTCATGTGGGAGTTTTCGCAGAAGCGGACGGTTTTCCGCAGGAGCGGAGTCCGCAGATGCGAATATTGACCACAGAAGCGGTCCTAGGCATTTAATGAAACTCCGCAGAAGCTGAGGATTTCTGCAGAAGCGGATGTCGCAGAAGTGGAAAGTGCACCGCAGATGCGGTAATGTGCTGGGCAGAAGGGTATTAAATTCCATTTTTGTTCCGCGAGCTAAGTTATTTTTCCACCATTTTTGAGCATCCTTGAGAGCTTTTGGACGGAAATTGAAGAGGGTTTCGACTGGGATTGATTGTATGTGAGTTCTATGATCTTAAATCACGATTATTATGTGAAATTAACCTTGAAATTTATGGAAATTAAGCCTAAAATTGAAGAACTAGGGCTTGAGATTTTGAAATTTGATTTGGGGAATTGAGGGACCATTTGAGGTCGGATTTGAGAATTTTTGGTATGTATGAACTCGTGGCGAGATAAGGAATCCGTTGATGTGAAAATTTCTAAGTTTCGAAAAGTGGGCTCGGGGCTCGGGTTTTGCCAATTTCGAGAATTTTTAATATTTTCGATTGGGTATTGTTCCATTGGCATATTGTGACGTATTCGTTCTGGTTTTGGATAAATTCGATGCGCGCGGAGGCCGACTTACGGGGCAAAGGTGTCGCGAGCTAGAGATTTCACCGGTTCGAGGTGAGTAATGATTGTAAATGATATCCTGAGGGTTTGAAACCCCGGATTTGCACATTGTAGTGCTGTATTGAGGTGACTTGCACGCCGGATAGCGAGCGTGGGGTAGAGCACCGTTGGGGATTGTGATTTGGTCCGTCCCGATTGATGATTTTACCGCGTATTTGACTGAGACTTATTTGTTATTATCATGATTTGGGCTGATTGCCATATTTGGGCTTCGTGCCAATTATTTGAACCCTTCGGGGATTTTATCACTGTTTCCTCACTATTTTGACGATTATCTGAACTCAATCCTGTTGATATCTACTGTTTTACAAACTCAGCCAAATTTTACTCAGATTTGAACTTAAATGATATTTCTAAATGATATTTTGGGCTGAGCACTACTATTTTACAAATGCCCGAGGGGCTTGTGATGATTTTTTGGACTGACTGAGGCCGAGGGCCATATGTGAGGATATGCTGAGTGATATGAGGCCAAGGGCCTGAGATACTTTGCATGCCACGAGGTGACTTGAGTGATGTGAGGCCGAGTGCGAGTGATGTGAGGCCGAGTGCCCAGTGATGATGCCACGAGGTGGCTTGATATTGCGCTTGGGCCGTAAGGGGCCCCTCCCGGAGTCTGCACACCCCCAGTGAGCGCCGTCGACGATATATGGATCGGGCTGCACGCCGCAGCGAGATGTGGATCGGGCTGCACGCCGCAGCGGTTATTATATGATACTGTTTTGAGAGTGATCTGAGAGAGAGAGCTCGAGGGGCTGAGAGTGTTCTGAGAGTGTTCTGAGAGTGAGCCCGAGGGGCTGGTACTGTTTTGAGATATTGCCCGAGGGGCGAACTTTTATGTGCTCATCTTGCATTGCCTTTTTACCTGTTATACTGTGGTATTTGTGCCCGAGGGGCGGATCTTCTGTGCTTATCGGCACTAACTGTTTTGAAATCATTTCGTAACTGTTGAAAGATCATTTTCAAAAGAGATTTAAACTGAGCCAAGATATTTCTAAGGATTTCACAGCTTCACTGTTTTCTCAAAGGATTGTACCCTGCTTCTATACAGCATGATGGTTTGCTTTACGTGATTTCTTACTACTCAGTTGTTATTTACCTTTATTACTCACTGAGTTGGAGTACTCACTTTACTCCCTGCACCTCGTGTGCAGATGCAGGTATCTATTCATCAGGTAGCGGGTTTTGGCCGATCAGAGGCGGAGTTATATGAGTTAAGGAGGTGACTGCCAGCGTTCGCAGCATCATTTTTCTCTCTTTTGTTCAATATTCCGGTCATGTATATTTTAGACCTAGTAGTGGATTTACATTCTGATAGATGTTCGTGACTTATGACACACCGATTAGGGCTGTGTGGGGTTGTATTTCCGCTAATTAATATTATTAAGTCGTATTTAAGCTGTTTATTTATGTTTAACTATTTTTTTGAATGGACGAGTTGGGTTAGTTGGCTGGCCTCGTCTTCACGAGAGGCGCCATCACGACCAGTTCGGGGTTTGGGTCGTGACACGAACATCGAAACCAACCATGCACGCAAGTCGTGATACATCATATGAAAATACTCAAGACCTCAAGCCACCGAACAGAATGCTAAAGCTCAAAACGAACAGTCGGGTCATTGGAATTATCTCTAATTAAACTTTGATCATTCACCTTTGTAGGTTCACATGATATCTAGTCATTTTTTATCTCGAAAAATAAGTAAGTGATGATGCACATTAATCTATCACAAGAACTTGTACTTTTCATTCGTGTACAAGTATTTACTCAAAATTCTATTTTAATTATATTGATATTATTTTATGAAGTCATGTACAATATGGCTTGACATACACGTGCAACACACGTGCCAAAAAAAATATATTGATAGATATGGATAAAGATAGTGAAAGTTCTAATACTTAATAGTTTTGAATTGCCACATTTCTAGTAGGTGATAGTCTTAAGTTCAATTGCTCATGTGACTAATTGATCTTGCCGCCTAATATTGAAATCATTGATATATAATACAAAATATATAGCTAATTTAATGGAACCAATAAATTTTTGTATTGAACTACAAATAGAGAAAAGTAATTGTAGATATCTTATAAAAACGCAACCATAACTTTCAACGAGGATGTTATTTCATAATGATGTATTTATGTTTATTCGAACCCCGAATCATAGTATACTCATCCTATGACAATAATATAATGAAGCACTTCAATGAAGCATCTCATATTCAAGTGGTGTTTCAAGGAGAATTTGTCTTGGAATTCCCTGATCATGTTTAATATTTTTCTGAAATATAGTAGCTAAATATATTTTTATGATTATTAATAAATCACATAAAAGTTGTCGCATTGAATTATAGGAATTACTGGATAAGTAGTTCTTTTTTTTTTTTTTTGAAGTAAAGGGATAATATTATATTAATAATAGCAAAAGATTACAAAGTCCTTACATAGTCCCTAAGGACATTAGCATTGTCAAACTTGGCAAGTTTTTCACACACAGAAAAAACAACATACTTAGAACTAATACTAAAACCATACTTGTCCTTTGACAATTGAGGTTCAACAAAACAAGGCGGACGTGCATGGTAAATACATTTAAAAACTTTAAAGTTTTTCACTGGTTCCTTCGCCAAGAGATGGGCCATCACATTTCCTTCCCTGAAGTTATGCCCCAGGATTGGGAGCTTCAACTGGTGCATTAACCACCTGCATTCAAAAATTAGATTAGAGAGGTTTGGGTTATTTTCATAGAGTAGTGATATAGCATCTGTTGAATCTGTCTCTATCTCTATCTTTGGGAATCCCAGTTCCTGAGCAATTTTTAGTCCTTCATGAAGAGCCATTAATTCACAATGTATGACTGATGAAGCATAAGTCGATTTGCAAAAGCCAACGATCCAATCTCCATTGTTGTTTCTAAACACACCACCAAGGCCAGCTTCCAGTGTATGTTTTGAGAAGGCTCCGTCAATATTTAGCTTGATAGTATCTGGTTGGGGTTTGTTCCATCTGATCTCAATTAGAAACCTGCTTTCTTTGAAGGGGTTTTTCTCCGTGAAGAAATTGTATTCCCAGGCTTGTTGTAGAACATCAGTGTGTTGAACCTTAAGGTTATTGATGTTGTTATTATTTCTGTTCTTCCAGATATTCCAAATGGAGAAGGGAAGAATGGTTTTCCAGTTACTAGCATACTTACTTTTTTTAATAAAGTTTTCTTTTAGGCTAATCAACCAGTGTATACCTTCTTTTAACTGGATAATGGGGATACCCATATTTTTCCAAAAAAAAACTGAGTGACAAGGCAGTGGAGGAAAATATGTTGTGCATCTTCTAAATTGTCTCTACAAACTGTGCAATCCTTGTCTATATTAATGCCAATGTGGAATAAGAACGCTCTGCAAGAAATGTGGTTATGCATGCATTTTCAGAAGAAGAATTTGATTTTGTTTGGACATTGAAGATCCCAAATCCAGTCAAAGTTGGATTTTTGTGTGGTATAAGGATTTATGAGTTTGTAGCATGATTTTGTGGAAAAGAGACCACTAGAAGTGACACCCCAGGTCATAGTATCCCTTTCAAAGATCTTATTAGGTGTAGGAGTTGCGATAATCTTGTTCATTAGGTTACTAGTAATTTCAAAGGAGATACATGAAAGGTCCCATTTATCATCTTTAATAATATCTCTAATAGAAGTCTTGGGATCTTTTTTACTAAGAGGACCATATATGTTATTTCTAAAAGCACTAGAGCTGTGGATCCAATTTGAGGTCCAAATGTTGATTTTTGAGTGAGAGTGGGGGTGCCAAAGGATGCCAACATTACAAAGTTTCCAACCTTTTAGGATAGATTTCCAAATGAAAGAAGTGATGTTGGTTGATTTTTTATTGGCGTCCTTGTGCGAGATGAGTTGGGCTCATGGGGTATTAGGGTTTTGTAACAGTCTCCAAGAGAGACCTGTTAGTAGGGCAATATTTTTGGAAGAAGCCTTATGAATCCCAAGGCCTCCTTCCTGTTTATTGTTAGTGACAATATTCCAGTTGACTAAATGGAGTTTTTTTGAGGTGCTGGTGCTTCCCCAAATGAAATCCCTTTGTATTTTATCAATTTGGTTTAGGGTTTTAACTGGGAGATAAGTATATTGCATAGAATGAGCGGGGATTGCATTAAGCGTGCTAGTAGCAAGAGTTGTTCTACCGGCCATATTGAGGAAGGAACACTTCCAGTGCGATTTTTATTATGTAATTTGTCTACTATGAATTGGAAGTCTCTAGGATTAGGACTATGATTTAGAATAGGGAAGCCTAGATATTTTCCAAATTCATGACTAACTTTCATTCCAAAAAGGTTTGAGAAGTAGGTAGAAGCATCAAGAGGACGGTTTTTTGGGAAGATGATAATAGATTTTATAAAATTGATGGATAAACCCGATTGAGAGTGGAAAATATCCATACAGGATTTTATGCAATTGCCAGCTTTTTTGTTAGCCTTGCTTTAGGGTTATATCATCCGCAAATAGTACATGGGAAAAAGAGGGACTTTTTGAGAGATTTTAATCGGGTCCTAATTTAAAATGTCTATTTGATAATTAATAAGTTTAGAGAGTAATTCTAAGTACAGGATGAAGATGTAGGGGGATAGGGGGTCTCCTTGGCGGATACCCCTACTGGGACTAAAGAAATCAATAGTTGCCCCATTAACAAGGATTCCCATTGAACTGGTACAAATGCAGTGCATAATTAAGTTAGTGATTTTAGGGGGGGAATTTGAAGAATCTAAGAATTCTATAGACAAAAGACCATTCTAATCTATCAAAAGCTTTTTCACGATCGATTTTTTATAATCATGTCAGGGATAGATTTTTTATTTTTACGAAGATTATTCATTAATTCTTGGATGATAATAGCATTGTCACTAGCTCTCCTGTTTTTAATGAAACTAGATTGGAGAGGACTAATGAGGTAAGGTAGAATAGGCTTGATCCTGTTAGCAATGATTTTAGTGATTATTTTGTAAGAGGTGTTACAAAGTTCAATAAGTCTAAAATTTTTGAGGTTGTTTGCATTAGGAAATTTTGGGATAAGACATATAAAAGTTTCATTTATACCATTTGGCAGTGTTTGGGTATCAAAAACCTTATGGCAGTAGGATTCTACCAAATTTTTGATGATGTTCCAGTATTTTTGATAGAAGAATGGATTAATTCCATCAGGCCCAGGTGCTTTGAAGGGTTTGAAGGAAAAGACAACCTTTGTAATTTCCTCATTTGTTAAGGCAATATCAAGACTGCTTAAATCAATATTAGTGTGGTACGTAGGATCATTTAGGATGACCTTTCTATGAGATGTGGTTTTAGAGGCTGTGAAGGCATTAACAAAGAATTTGAGAGTATGGTCTAAATTGATTTAGGATCAGTAATCCATTCACCATTGTTGTTGGTGAAACACATAATAGCATTACGACGCTTACAATTAGAAGCCATTATGTTGTAGAATTTTATATTTGCATCCCCATCATTTAACCAAGAGATTCTGGCGCGTAATTTTCAAAAGTCTTGTTCCATTTTTAGAATATTATTGTAATCTAATTGGAGCTTAGATTCTAAGTCTTGTAAGAAGTAACTTCTTTGGTATGAGGGGGAAGATTGAATTCCATTGAGCCTAGCTAGGATTAATTTTTCTTTTTGCAAGTATCTCCAAAGGACTCATTTTTTTAGTTCATAACAGTGTCTTTGAAAGTAGTTTGAGCATCAGTTAAACTATTATTATACCAACATCGTTTAACAATGTTGATGAAATCAGGATGTCTACACCAAAGTGTTTCTAATATAAAAGGTTTATTTATGAAATTAATATTTTTAGGGGATAATTAAACTAATAACGGGCTATGGTCAGAGTGTGTTCTGGGCAGGTGGATGACCATAGCCTTGGGAAAAAGGGATAGCCAGCTATTATTAACAAAAATCCTATCTAATCTTTACATAATTAATCCTCTAGATTTTTTTCGATTATTAGTCCAAGTATATTTACATCCTTTATAACCTTGTCCAATAGATTGCATTTGTTGATGCTATTCCAAAGATTGTTACTTCTCCTACGGTTGATTGGATTACCACCAAATTTATCATTTGCGCTAAAAATGTCATTAAAATCTCCTCCTAGGAGCCAAGGCTTAGAGTTATTGTTATGAATGCTTTCAATATTATTCCACAGAGTACATCTTTTTTCTAGGATAGTAATAGCATATACCGATGAAAATAACCAAGTAGTATTAAAGGGAGTTACCTTTACAGTGGCGTGGATCTCTTGATTCCTCCTTACAAAATCATGGACTCTTACTATGCTAGCATCCCACATAATAACCATACCCCTAGCTTGACCCTCTGCTGGGACCTCAACCATTTCCGTAAAAGAAAAATCATTTAGTAGGGTGATATGATTTTCCATATGGGTTTCTAGCAAAGTAACCATGCAAGGTTTGTGAGTATCAACCATCTCCCTAAAGTTGATACGGAAGTTTTCATTGTTACCACCACGGATATTCTAAATGATGATGTTTGTAGGCCTATACATCATTGATACATGATTGTTGTTTGAGCTATTCCCCATTCTTGCATGGAGCACTGGGTTCCTCCTCAGAGAGGGAACAAGTATCATTGCATGGCTCCCCACCGTTAGGTCTTGTGGTGGCCTGATGTCCATTGAGAACTTGTACAAGGCTGGGGGGCAATTGAGCACATACCTCTTCTCTAGTATCTCCTTGAAGAGATAGACTTTTACATCGTTTAGATTTGAGAATTCTATTATCTCTTCCGATCCTAGTAAGTTCATTTCTTCTACATTCTCTACTGGTGGCTCTTCTTGTTCTTGCGCATTGGGATTGATTGGTTATGGTGGTGGGATGTTTATTGGGGGAGCTGCTTGAGCTTGGTTCTGGTGGAAGTGAGGGGTTGCTGCCCATGTCATGAAGATTGGGTTTAAGTTCTGTATCTCCCCTAGGGGAAAGAATGGGAGATCTAGAGACATATTCTGTGGTTGGAGGAAATTGAAGTGATGAGGGAGGTTCCACTGATTTCTCATGGCTTGAGCTTGGTGTGCATTCATAGTGGGGGATAATGGGTAAAGTATGTTATTTAGCCAAACGTGATTGTGGTAGTTGCTCATGGCCATGTGCATTCCCTCGGAAACAAGCTGTGCTAGAAAGTGAGAGTTTTGGAGAATGATCGCTGTTTCCTGGCCATCTAGGATCATGTTGAACGTGACTGCATAGCCCATCAATGCTTGTTCTATCCATGATAGAGGTTGGTGATCTTGAGGGAGAGGTGGTTGGATGAAGAAGACTGTTTGGTTTCCCTGTAGGTTGTTCAAGTTCGGAGGTGGGTTGGCCATTGTGTGAGCTCTTTGGTTCCTTAGGATTTGCACAAGTCTGTACCTCCTCCTTTGTGATATGGGAATTCTTGGCATTATGTATATGAAGTGGTTGATTTATAGTGATCGGATCGTTTTGTTCACTGGAAGGTGGAAGGGTTTTGGTAGAGGGATTTTCTAGGGCGTTAATGGTTTGGTCTATTTGCATGCTTTGTTTGCATGTTTGAGTAGAGATTTTAATCTGATTTGGTATAGTAGTAGGGTTAGGCACATGTTGCTTGTAATTGGCCAAATGTTTAAAGGGCGGGGGCATGTGGGACATGCGTTGTGGGGCCTGATCTTCATCCATGCAGCTGTTAGAGATGTTATCAATTAGTTTAGAATAAATAGAGGGATGGTTATCGGATGAAATATCTTCTCTCCGGTAATTAATATTGTTAATATCTACTTTATTATCTTCGTTATTAAAATTAGTGGGGGAGTTTAAAGACTGCATGTTGGGTAATTCACTTACCTCCATGTCTGACACATTGCCACTGTGAGGTTTTGTTAATGCCACGTTATTATTGTCTAAAAACAAATTGTTTTCAGAATTATGTAACTCATATTCTTTTATTTTTGTGGGCGGATTCTCCAAGGTGGAGAATTTGCTGCTACAATTTACGTAATTTCTTTTAGGAGAGGTGAAATGATTAACCGGAGTTTTTTTGTTACTCATAGATTGAGTGTTTGAGAGGATAAAGCTAGTATTAGGGGTTGAGTAGAATACTTACCCGGTATTGGATTAGGTAGATTTTATTGAATACCTGGATTTTGTGTGGTTTCAGAACCCCTTCCATTGGTTCTTATTTTCTTAGGGAACTTAACCGTCTGCCATGCGTTGCCATCAACCTCGCTGACATTGCTTACTTCTTTAGAGTGAGGAATTGGATTACCTGGAATGGAGTTTATGGCTGGCAGTGGAGTTTTTACATAATGGCACCTCATTGCCACATGACCCAGTCTCCCACATTGCTTGCATAGAGTATTCTCACCCTCGTATCGGATGATTTATTTATGGTGACCAATATTGATGAAGGGGATTACAGGAACCTCGAGTGGGAGCTCAATGCACAGTCTGGCATAGCGTCCCCTTAGCGTGGAAGAAGTGCACGCATCCACTTTTAGTAACTTGCCAATGGCATTTCCAATTTTTGCTAATATAATACCATCATAAAATTCGGTTGGTAATTGGGGTAGACGAATCCAAATGGCTGTGAGTGAGTTCTTTACCTCCGTTGCCACAAAATTTGGCTTCCATCTCTGAATAGAGAGAAAATGGCCAAATATGAACCTAGGACCATTGTTTAGGACTCTGACCATTTGTTCTTTGCATTTGAATTTAGTTATGTAGTAGTCTGCTCCCAAATCGATTAGGGGAAAATTATCCATAATTTTCCAAGTTTCCTGAATTTTCTTTTTGAGGATATGATGTTGGATTTTTTTTACCATGGAGTTTGATAATGAGAGAATATCTCCATGGTTGATATATACATTCCTGGTCTTCCTCTGTCAAGAGAATTCTCTGTTCATCAAAGGACCTTTAGTGTATGGGTAGAGGGTTTGTTTCTTGGAGTTTTGTAGTAGTACCAATATATATAGGGGTCTCAGCAATTTTTAGGGAATGCTGTACTCTTTCAATAAGTTTGTCGTTAAAGCTTTGGATTTCTTCGTTTTGAGTGTTAGTATCCTTATCTGGTGGTTTAGGGGGAATATGAAAATTGTTGTGATTGGATCCATTTCAGATGGTGTTTGGAATTGAAGGGATGAAGATTAGCTTTGTTTAGAGAGAAGCTAGAGGAAAAGTTTTAGAGAGTATATGCACAAGTTACCATACTGCTACTGGATAAGTAGTTCATTCTTAACGAAGTTGAAAATTCTTCCATGAAAACAAAATTTCCCAGAGGGATAAAACTATATTTTATGTTCTCTTTTTTTTTCAAATTTTACTGTAACCTAGCATAGAGAACAAAGGTAATTTCAACCACACCCGCAATAAGTTGTTTTGACTCAAATAGACATTGTAGCCTGTTTGGCCAAGCTGGAGAAATCAGCTTATTCTTAGAAGTATTTTTTTTAAAAGTGCTTTTGAAAAAAGTACTTTTGGAAAGAAGCAATTTGTGGTTGGCTAATCACTCTTGTATTGGGAAAAATTTACTCTGCATATTGGAGATAACGTGTCATGACACGTAGACTGGTCAAACAATCAAAGAATTAAGGTTGTTCAATAGGTACGAGCAGCAACAGACACGAGCAAGTTAAACAGAAGAGACACGAGCAGACATGCGAGACATTCAATGCTCGTACCCGTTCAAGGCATTTAAAGGTCAAAGATCGTGAAGAATCAAAGGAATGAATCTGACAGCAAATAAGAGCCCAGATACAGCATTTAATGAGCATTAAATGCGAGAAACGTTAGAGAATATGTATTTAATGTATATGATTACATAATGTAACATTTAAAGTTATTAATTGCCTATAATTGTCTTATTATGACAAAAGTAAAGTCTGTATTCCCAAAATGGCTATAAAAGGGAAAGTCACAAATAATTGTAAGCACAAAACACTATTGGAATATACTCTGATTATTTAGCTTTCATATATTACTATTCTCAAATTCTTTTCTTTATAGTCTTTTCTGATTATCAGTAACCCGTATTCTTCTAAATTTCAGCTTTGACTAAAATTCTATTTTTTGGTTAAACAAATAGGTTCCATTACCGGGAATCTGATAATCAATTATATCTCAGCTTGATTTTCTTTGTGGAATCAACTATGTCGAACAACAATGACAACATCCAAGGAAATCCAATCAATCAACAAAATCAGGGAGATCCACAAAATGATGCTATTCAAGATCAAACACCACGAGACTCACCACGATAATCTCGTGAAGGCACTCCTGAAGGATCTCACACAGAAGAACGAGGTCAATTTGAAAATGCTGAAGCTATGGATGATGCTTTACAAAAACTTATCGCTACTCAGGTCAACAAAGCTTTACAAGCTTTTGTTAGTCAATTACCTGCTGCTCCACCCACACCTACTCCAAATAACAATACTTTGGAGAACCCTCGTTCTAGACTGGTTAATTCAGGCAGCGGTGGAACCCCCAGTGAAACACAGGAGGGAGACCCAGGTAATCCAATTAATTCTGATTTGCAAAATCTAGTACTAACATTGCAGAAATAGCTTAAGGAGCAAAACGACCGCATAGAACAAATACCCGGAGTACCACCCGTGATCAAGGGGTAGATATAGATAAATATTCTCAACACCCATGGAAGCCAAGTGCTGCCCCTCTCCCAATTCCAAAGAAGTTCGAGATGCCCGATATTCCAAAGTATGATAGGACAACAGACCCACGAGATCATGTTACCGCATTTACAACAGGAGTCAAGGACAATGATTTGACTAAGCAGGAGATTGAATCAGTCTTGGTCAAAAAATTCGGTGAAACACTCACTAAAGGGGCACTAACATGGTATTCTCTCTTACCTAAAAATTTTATAAATTCTTTTGCTGAGCTTGCAGATTTATTTATCAAAGCATACTCGGGAGCTCAAAAAGTTGAAAAAAGAATGGAAGACATCTTCAAAATCAAGCAAGGAGATTCATAGCTGCTTAGAGAATTCGTGGATAGATTTCAACGGGAAAGAATGACATTGCCACGAGTACCTGACAATTGGGCAGCCATAGCCTTCACCAGCAATTTGAATGAGAAGAGTTCAGAAGCCACGAGGCGACTCAAGGAAAGCCTTCGAGAATTCCCAGCAACAACGTGGAATGATGTCTACAACAAATACAGTACAAAGATGAGGATTGAAGAAGACATTATTTTATGACATAAAACAGAAGAAAAATTAAGCTCAAGGCGTGTAGAAAATGAAAAGAGATCCGGTAAAAACAGGTACGAGCCTTACATGGGACATGCGGGAAAGGACTCACGGTCAAGGCAAGATAATCAAAGGTACGATCACAAACCTAGAAACAGGGAATCAGGCTCCTCGTCAAGGTTTGGAAACGATCGGAATTGTGACGACCCAAAGGGTCATCACCTATTTCCTCATCCACTCCGTGCTTTCGAGGTCTTGAAAACCTCATTTTTACTTTCCTCGATTTGTGTGCGCAGTCCGAGCGTGTAGCCGGAAGGCTTAAATATGAAATATGTGTGAAAAATGATGAATTTTGATATTAATATGATTAAAGTTGACTTTGGTCAACATTTTGGGTAAACGGACCCGGACCCGAGATTGGACGGTCCCGCAAGGTCCGTAGAAAATTATGGGACTCGGGCATGTGCTCGGAGTCGAATTCCGAGGTCTAGAGCCCGAGGAAAGAATTTTTCTGTGAAATTGTTTCTCTGAAATTATTAAGGAAAAAGGAAATGAAAATTGATTAAAAGACTGTGGTATCAGGCTCGTATTATGGTTCCGACGCCCGGTACGAGTCTTAAATATGTGTTAAGCGCTTTCTGTGAAGTTTGGTCGAAATCGGACGTCATTTGACGTGTTTCGGACCTAAATATCTAAAGTTTGAAGTTTATGAAGTTATAATGAAAAATGATGAATTTGGGGCTTGATTCAATGATTTTGATGTTATTTTGGCGATTTGATCGCACGGATAAGTCCGTACGATATTTTTGAGGTTGTGTACATATTTGGTTTGGAGCCCCGAGGGCTCGGGTGAGTTATGGATAGGCCACGAGGTGAAATTTTGGACTTAAGGAATTGCAGGTCTGCAGGTTTCGCATTTCCCAAACATTTTTCGCAATTACCAGGATTGTTCGCATTTCCCAAACTTTCTTCGCAATTCCCAGGTTTGCATTTTCCCAAACATTTTTCGTAATTCCCAAGCCTGTTCGCATTTCCCAAACTTTCTTCGCAATTCCCAGGTTCGCATTTCCCAAACATTTTTCGCAATTCCCAAGCCTGTTCGCATTTCCCAAACTTTCTTCGCAATTCCCATGTTCGCAATACCTAAACTATTTTCGCAATTCCCAAGCCTGCTGGGTTCGCAATTGCGGACCCATGTTCGCATTTCCCACATCTGAGACCTGCAAATTTTCATACTTAGACGAATTTTAACCCTCTTTTCTTCATTCTTTCAAAACCCAAACTCCATAGGCGATTTTCCAAGAAACCTATCTTCTCCAAATAATTTATTCGAGCGAATTGGAGGTGGAACCGCGAGGTAAAACGATAGTTGAGGATTAAGTGGATTTCAAGGCTTTGAGGTAAGTGTTTAGTTTAACCCTAGCTTGAGGGAATAGGAGTTGAGTCTTGTTGCTAATTGCTATGTGATCGAGTATGATGTATAGGCATGGTGATGAGTATCTATACATTGGTGTCTAGCATGACCGTGAGTCCTTATAATGTGATTATCATGGCTTGGTTGTGAACTCCGTGTTTATTGGAGGGTTTCTATATGTTGTGAATAACATGTGAACGGTGATATGATCATTTGATCCTAGGAGCATTGGCTCGAATTGTGATACGAATATTGAAAGTATATGAAATGACTTGAATCTGTGGAGCGTTGGCTCAAGATGGTAGAGTGGATTATAAGATAAGAAAAGTAAGAAAGAGAAAGCGTTGTTGATTATTCCCTTGCCGGGACGTTTGGTTGAACTTGTTGGTTTCTTTCCCTTGCCGGGATTTTTGTCAAATATTTGCTTATTTTTTTTATGCCTCTTAATCGTGACTGTTGTTTGTGGAGTCAGACTGTTAAATGATGTGGATCGGGTTGCGCGCCGCAACAAAGATATTGAGGATCGGGTTGCACGCCGCAACAATAATATGTGAGGATCGGGTTGCGCGCCGCAACAATGATACATGATAAATGATGTGGGTGGGGTTGCACGCTGCAACAGTGGTATTTGTGGATCGGGTTGCACGCCACAACAGTGGTATTTGTGGATCGGGTTACACGCCGCAACAATGGTAAATTGTGGACCGGGTTGCACGCCGCAACAGTTATTGATACCATGTGTTTATATTGAGTATTGTTTTCCTTGTTCATTGTGAATCTAAGCTGCTTTAGTTTGTTACTCGGAATTACTGTTACTATTGTTATCTCCCCACATCATGTTTCCCCCTCCCATGTTGCTAGTTGTTTGGTATTTTTTTTCCGTTGTATATTTATAACTGCACAGGTTTATGTGGTGTCCGGTCTAGCCCTGTCACTACTTCGCCGGGGTTAGGCTAGACACTTACAAGCACATGGGGTCGGTTGTGCTGATGCTACGCTTCTGTGCATTTTTGCACAGGTCCAGGTTCTGAGGAGCAGCAGCAGCATTAGTACGGGAGCAGGCTTTCATTATCACGAGATCGAGGTAGCCTTGCAGGCGTCCGCAGGCCCGGCGTCTCTTCTTTATGTTCTCTTTTAGACTGTTGCCTCCTTGTCTCGAGACAGACAACTTCTATGTTTCTTTCAGACCTTTGTATTTAGTATATTCTTAGTGGTTCGTGAGTGATGTGACACCAAATCTTGGGTAGAGGCTATTATTAACTGTTCCGCATTTTGATTTAGATTTATAAATCAGACTTTCGCTATTATTCTTAGTAAATTTCATGTTCTATATTGATGCTATAAATTGTTAAAATAATTGTTTAGTGATGAAAAGGTAAATAAGTTGGCTTGCCTAGCTACCACGAGTAGGCGCCATCACGATCCCGATGGTGGAAAATCCGGGTCGTGACAAGTTAGTATCAGAGCACTAGGTTACATAGGTCTCACAACTCACGGACAAACTTAGTAGAGTCTGAGGGGTCGGTACGGAGACGTCTGTACTCGCTCCCCAGGGGCTACTGAGTTAGGAAAAATCTCTCATTTGTTCTTTCTTGTTGTGCGATTTGGTTTCCCAATGCTGATTGAATTTCTACTCTGTTCTTTCGCAGATGGTGAGAACACGTGCTTCCTCATCCACCGATCAACAGTCCGAGCCCAAGGCAGCTCCCGCTAGGGGCAGGGGACGTGGCCATGCTAGGGGCCGAGGTAGGGGCAGAGCCCAGCCACCAGTAGCAACACCAGTGGCGGAGCATCAGGTTGACCTTGACGAGGAGGTTCCGGCCCCAGCCCAGACAGTTCCGGCGGGCCCAGCTCAGGTCCCAGAGGGGTTTATTGCTACCCCAGTTCTTCAGGACGCCTTGGTCCGGTTGGTTGGCCTCATGGAGAGTGTCACCCGAGCAGGATTGCTTCCTGTAGCACCAGCCACTTCCCAAGCTGGAGGAGGAGCCCAGACTCCTGCTGCACGTACTCCGGAGCAGGTAGCTCCCCAGACTCAGATTCCACCGGGTCAGCCAGCTACGGCAGTTCAGCCTGGGGTAGTTGCACAAGCCGGTGATGGAGCGGCTATGTCCGCAGATGCTTTGTGGAGGCTGGATAGGTTCACCAAGCTCTTCACTGCTACATTCAGCGGAGCTTCTTCTGAGGACCCCCAGGATTTCTTATATAGCTGCCACGAGGTTCTTCGGAACATGGGCATTGCGGAGTCCAATGGAGTTGATTTTGCGGCTTTTCGTCTATCTGGATCCGCCAAGACTTGGTGGAGGGATTACTGTTTAGCCAGACCAGCAGGGTCGCCGCCTTTGACTTGGGATCAGTTTTCAAAGTTGTTTCTAGAAAAGTTTCTTCCCGTTACTTAGAGGGATGCTTACCGGAGACAGTTTGAGCGTCTCCAACAAGGGTCTATGACAATCACTCAGTATGAGACCCGGTTTATCGATCTAGCTCGCCATGCCCTCGTCATACTCCCTAATGAGAGGGAGAGGGTGAGGAGATTTATTGATGGTTTGATCCAGCCTATTCGTCTTCAGATAGCCAGAGAGGCAGGTAGTGACATTACTTTTCAGGAGGTGGCCAACGTGGCCCGGAGGATCGAGATGGTTCTGCCATAGGGGGGTGGTCATAGGGCAGACAAGAGACCCCGTCACTCAGGTCGATTCAGTGGTGCCTCATCTGGATGAAGGGATTCTTATGATAGGGGTCAGCCTTCCAGGCCCTTTCAGTCAGCCCTCCAGGTTTCGCAGGGTGCCCCAGGTGATCGTGGTTTTCGTGGGCATTATTCCGATCAGCAGTCACTCAGTGCACCGCCAGCTCCCATCAGTGCACAGCCTCTTCAGAGTTTTCATGGAGGTCATTCGGGTCGTCAGGGCCAGTTTCATCGTACGGAGGGATGTTATGAGTGTGGTGAGTATGGTCACATTAGGAGAGCTTGCCCGAGATTGAGGGGTACACAGTCGCAGCAGGAGGGTCCTCGCCCCATGATTCAAGCACCAGATGACCCACAGCCTGCCCAGCCAGCCAGGGGCGGGGGTAGGGATCATAGAGGTGGAGGTCTAGACCGTAGAGGTGGAGGCCGGACCGCCAGAGGTAGGGGTCAGCCGGTAGTCGGGAGGTGGGGCTGAGCCCCGGTTTTATGCTTTGCCAGCCAGACCAGAGGCCGAGTCGTCAGATGCCGTTATTACAAGTACTATTCTGGTTTGTGATAGAGATGCGTCAGTGCTATTTGACCCTGGGTCGACATATTCGTATGTGTCGTCTAATTTTGCACCCTACCTGGCTATGTCTAGTTATGCTTTGGACATTCCTGTTTATGTATCTACACCGGTGGGTGACTCCATAGTAGTCGACCTGGTGCATCGTTCCTGTGTGGTTGTGTTTAAGGGTCTTGAGACCCGTGTTGATTCATTGCTTTTAGATATGGTGGATTTCGACGTCATATTGGGGATGGACTGGTTGTCCCCGTATCATGCTATCTTAGATTGTCACGCCAAGACCGTGACCTTGGCTTTGCCAGAATTGCCCCGACTAGAGTGGAGAGGGACCTAAGGTCATACCACCCGTAGTGTTATTTCTTATGTTAAGGCTCGACGCATGGTCGAGAAGGGGTGTTTAGCTTATCTGGCGTATGTTCGCGACTCCAGCGCAGAGGTTCCTTCTATTGACTCTGTTCCTGTTGTTCGAGAGTTCCCCGAGGTTTTCCCTTCAGACCTGCCGGGTATGCCGCCCGACAGGGATATTGACTTCTGTATTGATCTGGCTCCGGGCACGCAGCCCATTTCTATTCTGCCGTATCGCATGGCCCCGCCAGAGTTAAAGGAGTTAAAGGACCAGTTGCAGGATTTACTAGAGAAGGGTTTTATCAGGCTTAATGTTTCTCCTTGGGGTGCACCGGTGTTATTCGTGAAGAAGAAGGATGGTTCGATGTAAATGTGTATTGATTACCGGCAATTGAACAAAGTGTCGATAAAGAACAAGTACCCACTGCCGAGGATTGATGATTTGTTTGACCAGCTTCAGGGAGCAAAGGTGTTTTCAAAGATAGACTTGAGATCTGGTTACCATCAGCTGAGGATTAGGGCGTCTGATGTCCCTAAGACTACATTCCGCACTCGGTATGGGCACTATGAGTTATTAGTCATGTCATTTGGGTTGACCAATGCCTCAGCAGCATTTATGGAGTTGATGAACCGAGTGTTCAGGCCATATCTAGAATTATTCGTGATAGTCTTTATTGATGATATCCTGTTGTACTCCCGCAGCCAGGAAGAGCACGAGCAGCACCTCAGAGTGGTTCTCCAGACTATGAAGGATAGTCAGTTATATGCTAAGTTTTCGAAGTGCAAGTTCTGGTTGAGTTCGGTTGCATTTCTGGGTCATATTGTATCAGCAGAGGGTATTCAGGTGGACGCGAAGAAGATTGAGGCAGTCAAGAATTGGCCTCGACCAGCTTCAGCGACCGAGATTCGGAGTTTCTTGGGGTTAGCAGGTTATTACCGTCGGTTTGTGGAGGGATTTTCGTTTATTGCAGCCCCGATGACCAGGTTGACCCAGAAGGGTGCCCAGTTCAGATGGTCAGATGAGTGTGAGGCGAGCTTTCAGAAGCTCAAGACAGCTCTAACTACGGCACCGGTATTGGTTTTGCCCACGGGTTCAGGGCCTTACACAGTCTATTGTGATGCTTCTCGTGTTGGGCTTGGTGCAGTATTGATGCAGGATGGCAAAGTCATTGCCTATGCTTCGAGACAGTTGAAGATCCACGAGAAGAATTATCCGGTTCATGATCTAGAGTTGGCTGCTATTGTTCATGCTTTGAAGCATTATCTATATAGCGTGACGTGTAAGGTGTACACGGATCACAAAAGCCTTCAATACCTGTTCAAGCAGAAGGAGTTGAATGTGAGGCAGAGGAGGTGGTTGAAGTTGTTGAAAGATTATAATGTTATTATCTTGTATCACCCGGGTAAGGCCAATGTGGTGGCCGATGCGTTGAGTAGGAAGTCCGCCAACATGGGTAGTCTTGCTTATATCCCGGTCAGCCAGAGACCGCTTGCTTTAGATGTTCAGGCTTTGGCCAATCGATTGGTGAGATTAGATATTTCTGAGCCTAGCAGAGTGTTAGCTTGCACGGTCGCTCGTTCTTCTCTATTGGAGCGTATCCGTGACTAGCAGTTTGATGATCCCCATTTGAGTGTCCTGAGAAACACGGTACAGCGTGGAGGTGCCACGAATGTGACCTTAGATGATAATGGTGTTTTGAGATTGCAGGGGCGAGTTTGTGTGCCCAATGTTGACGGGATTCGAGAATTGATCTTAGCGGAGGCCCATAGTTCTCGGTATTCTATTCACCCGGGCGCCGCGAAGATGTATTAGGACTTGCGGCAGCATTATTGGTGGCATAGGATGAAGAAGGATATTGTTGCGTATGTGGCTCGGTGTTTGAACTGTCAGCAGGTCAAGTATGAGCATCAGAGGCCCGATGGGTTGTTTCAGAGGATTGAGCTCCCTGAGTGGAAGTGGGAGAGGATTACCATGGATTTCGTTACTGGACTTCCGTTGACTCGGAGAAGTTTGATGCTATTTGGGTCATTGTTGATAGGCTGACCAAGTCAGCGCATTTCATTCCAGTGGCAGTCTCCTATTCATCCGAGAGGTTAGCTGAGATTTATATCCGGGAGATTGTCCGCCTTTATGGTGTGCCGGTATCCATCATTTCGGACCGGGGTACGCAGTTTACCTCGCGCTTCTGGAGAGCAGTTCAGCAAGAGTTGGGCACCCAGGTCAGTTGAGCACAACATTCCATCCTCAGACGGACGGTCAGTCCGAGCGGACTATACAGATTTTGGAGGATATGCTCCGAGCTTGTGTCATTGATTTTGGAGGCTCGTGGGACCAGTTTTTGCCTTTAGCAGAGTTCGCCTACAATAACGGCTACCAGTCCAGCATTCAGATGGCCCCATATGAGGCGTTGTATGGTAGGCGATGTCGGTCTCCAGTCAGATGGTTTGAGCCGGGAGAGGCTCGGTTATTGGGTACAGACTTAGTTCAAGAGGCCTTAGATAAGGTCAAGATCATTCAGGAGAGGCTTCGTTCAGCTCAGTCTAGGCAGAAGAGTTATGCAGACCGTAAGGTCCGAGATGTAGCTTTTATGGTTGGTGAGCGGGTATTGCTCCGGGTGTCGCCTATGAAGGGTGTGATGAGGTTCGGAAAGAAGGGCAAGCTTTGCCCTAGGTACATTGGCCCGTGTGAGATTCTTGATCGAGTAGGAGAGGTGGCTTATAGACTTGCATTGCCACCTAGCTTATCAGTCGTGCATCCAGTTTTTCATGTGTCTATGCTTCGAAGGTATCACGGCGATACTACCCATGTGTTAGACTTCAGCACTGTCCAGTTGGACAAGGATTTATCTTATGAGGAGGAGCCGGTAGCTATTCTAGACCGGTAGGTTCGTCAGTTGAGATCTAGGAGTTTTCCCTCTGTTCGTGTTCAGTGGAGAGGTAAGCCCCCTGAGGCCTCGACCTGGGAGTCCGAGTCCGATATGCGGAGCCGTTATCCACATCTGTTCCCCGACTCAGGTACTTCTTTCTTTTCTCCGTTCGAGGACGAACGGTTGTTTTAGAGGTGGAGGATGTGACGACCCAAAGGGTCATCACCTATTTCCTCATCCACTCCGTGCTTCCGAGGTCTTGAAAACCTCATTGTTACTTGCCTCGATTAGCGTGCGCAGTCCGGGCGTGTAGCCGGAAGGCTTAAATATGAATTATGTGTGAAAAATAATGAATTTTGATATTAATATGATTAAAGTTGACTTTGGTCAAAATTTTGGGTAAATGGACCCGGACCCGAGATTGGACGGCCCCGGAAGGTCCGTAGAAAAATATGGGACTCGGGCATGTGCCCGGAGTCAAATTCCGATGTCTAGAGCCCGAGGAAAGAATTTTTCTGTGAAATTGTTTCTCTGAAATTATTAAGGAAAAAGGAAATGAAAATTGATTAAAAGACTGTGGTATCGGGCTCGTATTATGGTTCTGATGCCCGGTACAGGTCTTAAATATGTGTTAAGCGCTTTCTGTAAAATTTGGTCGAAATCGGACGTCATTTGACGTGTTTCGGACCCAAATATCTAAAGTTTGAAGTTTATGAAGTTATAATGAAAAATGATGAATTTGGGGCTTGATTCAATGATTTTGATGTTATTTTGGCGATTTGATCACACGGATAAGTCTGTAGGATGTTTTTGAGGTTGTGTACATGTTTGGTTTGGAGCCCCGAGGGCTCGGGTGAGTTTTGGATAGGCCACAGGGTGAAATTTTGGACTTAAGGAATTGCAGGTCTGCAGGTTTCGCATTTCCCAAACTTTCTTCGCAATTACCAGGATTGTTCGCATTTCCCAAACTTTCTTCGCAATTCCCAGGTTCGCATTTCCCAAACATTTTTCGCAATTCCCAAGCCTGTTCGCATTTTCCAAACTTTCTTCGCAATTCCCATGTTCGCAATTCCCAAACCATTTTCGCAATTCCCAAGCCTGTTCGCATTTCCCAAACTTTCTTCGCAATTCCCATGTTCGCAATTCCCAAACCATTTTCGCAATTCCGAAGCCTGCTGGGTTCGCAATTGCGAACCCATGTTCGCATTTCCCACATCTGAGACCTGCAATTTTTCATACTTGTCACACCTCCTTTTTTCTACACCTGTGAGGGTGTAAAGGAGTTTTTCCAATTAAAGGACAGTCGGAACGGGATTTATTAATAGTATTCAGAGTCGCCACTTGGGAGATTAATGGTGTCCCAAGTCACCGGTTGAATCCCGATCCGAGGAAATTATGACTCTGTTAACAGTCCGCGAACCAGAACTCTCAGTAAGGAATTCTGTTAACCCGGGAGAAGGTATTAGGAACTCCCGGATTCCGTGGTTCTAGCACGGTCGCTCAACTGTTGTATTTGCTTTTATCTGATTTTAAGACCTATTCTAACCTATGTGCCTTTTATTTTAACCGCTTTTACTTTATGTCTTTTTAATAAGGATTGCAACGTCGTGAAAATATATCTCGAACCACGTTACACCAGTGCACCCGTGGCTTTTGACGCATTTCGACTCCGTTGAGATTTAGATTTGGGTCACATAAATGTACACCCGCATTCAGGAAGGTAATATTAAAATAACGCGCCTAAAGCAACTACGCGTTTGCATTATCTTTGGGGAAAACCATGAAATTCGCTAAATGGCACGTCCCAAAATCTAAAATATTTTTAATATACTTAAGAGGGCCACGCAATGTACTATTTTTGTTTGGCGCGGCGCACCTCATTTATTTTAAAGCCAACCTAAAGGACTACGATNAACTTTGGAAAAAATAGTTGCAGGTCAGGTCTCTTGGCATCGCATTTGCGAAGGAATTCTCGCAAATGCGAGACTCGCAAATGCGAATTCCCATCGCAAATGCGAAGAAGGGGAAATCTGGGCCAGATTGCAAATACGATCAATCTTTCGCAAATGTTAAGAGTGGGAAAATGGGCTGTAGTCGCAAATGCGACGCCCTTGCTCGCAAATGCGAGAGGGCCCAGATCGCAAATGCGATCATTACTTCGCAAATGCGAAGTCTGCATTGAGGCCCAGTGTTCGCAAATGCAAACTGAAATCTCGCAATTCCCGGCCCTGTTTGGTTCGCAATTGCGAACCCAGGTTCGAAATTCCCATATCCGAGGCCCAGCAAATTTTATACTTAGTCGAATTTTCATCACTTTTCACAATTCTTTCCAAACCCAAACACCATAGGCGATTTTTATGCATTCAAATTGATTCATATAGTGTTTATTAAAGTAATTGAACAATTTGTGATTAGATTCGAGCGAATTGGAGGTGAAACCGCGAGGTAAAGTGATAGTTGAGGATTAAGTGGATTTCAAGGCTTTGAGGTAAGTGTTTGGTTTAACCCTAGCTTGAGGGAATAGGAGTTGAGTCTTGTTGCTAATTGCTATGTGATCGAGTACGATGTATAGGCATGGTGACGAGTATCTATACATTGGTGTCTAGCATGACCGTGAGTCCTTATAATGTGATTATCATGACTTGGTTGTGAACTCCGTGTTTATTGGAGGATTTCTATATGTTGTGAATAACATGTGAACGGTGATATGATCATTTGATCCTAGGAGCATTGGCTCGAATTGTGATACGAATATTAAAAGTATATGAAATGACTTGAATCTGTGGAGCATTGGCTCAAGATGGTAGAGTGGATTATAAGATAAGAAAAGTAAGAAAGAGAAGTGTTGTTGATTATTCCCTTGCCGGGACGTTTGGTTGAACTTGTTGGTTTCTTTCCCTTGCCGGGATTTTTGTCAAATATCTGCTTATTTTTTTTATGCCTCTTAATCGTGACTGTTGTTTGGGGAGTGAGACTGTTAAATGATGTGGATCGGGTTGCGCGCCGCAACAAAGATATTGAGGATCAGGTTGCACGCCGCAACAATAATATGTGAGGATCGGGTTGCGCGCCGCAACAATGATACATGATAAATGATGTGGGTCGGGTTGCACGCTGCAACAGTGGTATTTGTGGATCGGGTTGCACGCCGCAACAATGGTAAATTGTGGACCGGGTTGCACGCCACAATAGTTATTGATACCATGTGTTTATATTGAGTTGTTTTCCTTGTTCATTGTGAATCTAAGCTGCTTTAGTTTGTTACTCGGAATTACTGTTACTATTATTATCTCCCCACAGCATGTTTTCCCCTCCCATATTGCTAGTTGTTTGGTATTTTGTTTTCGTTGTATATTTATAACTGCACAGGTTTATGTGGTGTCCGGTCTAGCCTCGTCACTACTTCGCCGGGATTAGGCTAGACACTTACCAGCACGTGGGGTCGGTTCTGCTGATGCTACACTTCTGTGCATTTTTGCACAGGTCCAGGTTTTGAGGAGCAGCAGCAGCATTAGTACGGGAGCAGGCTTTCATTATCACGAGACCGAGGTAGCCTTGCAGGCGTCTGCAGGCCCGACGTCTCTTCTTTATGTTCTCTTTTAGACTGTTTTCTCCTTGTCTCGAGACAGACAGCTTCTATGTTTCTTTCAGACCTTTGTATTTAGTATATTCTTAGTGGTTCGTGAGTGATGTGACACCAAATCTTGGGTAGAGGCTATTATTAACTGTTCCGCATTTTGATTCAGATTTATAAATCAGACTTCCGCTATTATCCTTAGTAAATTTCATGTTCTATATTGATGCTATAAATTTAAAATAATTGTTTAGTGATGAAAAGATAAATAAGTTGGCTTGCCTAGCTACCACAAGTAGGCGCCATCACGATCCTGATGGTGGGAAATCCGGGTCGTGACAACTCCATTTTTACCTTTATGGACTCCTGAGTACCAAAGTTTATACCCATCTGCGTCCTTCGCCCTCGACCCTACCTACCTTGTCTCCTGGACACACGCTACATTGACCCCCCTCTTCTGGAGGATCTTCGCCAACTCTATAGACTTACCCGTCAATGTACCTACGTTCCATGATCCAATTCTCAACCTATAGACACCCTTGTTCCCTTTACCTCCCTTGCCTCCCGACCCACCCCTAACCCTGCTCCACCTCCCGCCCCACCTCCGCTCTCCCGAAGAGATTACCTCACTCGACCATCCTAGAGCGCAGTCACTATACCTACGGCAGACTAAGGGGAACCACTAACACACACAAGGAAACAGACCAAACTAGAAGAAGAACTAATACGGTGAATAAACTAATACGAACTAAGATGGCAGCAATTTAACTAACACAACAAAGGGAACAGGAAAATGGGAGGTACCAGCTCCCGCGAGTAGAACCTGTGAATTGTCTTGGTATATACGACGATGTTGCGACCACCTAGCACATTCGCGTCCAACTCCCGCCGCCCCTTGCTGACACTCGCCCCGGTTGTTCTTTAATGTTTGCACATGCACGTCCCGTTCGCCGCTAATAGCCACAGGCCCTAACCTGAAATACACACACAATACCATGAAACCAAACAAAGGAGGGAGGGGTTGTCACCGCTACCACTGGTGAGGCCCCACTCGTAGCAAAGGAGCGCAAAAAAAAGATAAAATAAAACCTTAAGTTGATTTAAAAAACAGTCAATAATAAATAAAAACATAAGTTTAACGAAAATTTCATGGATCCAATATTAAAAATAACCAGAAACCAATTCAAATCAGCCAAAATAAAGTTGAATAAGATGAAATAAAAAGTTATAAAATACATTAAAACCAATCAAATCGATAGGAAAAACAAACCCAAGCAAAATCAACTGAGTCAACAAACAGCGAATCAACTGATATTTGGATGCAAATCCAAAAGGGAGAGCAAAACGAATCAGTTCCTATTTATCATTGAACCTTAAAGAAAATAAGTGAGTTACCAGATTTAAAATTGCATCCAATGTGTAAAGGAAAAAGGCATACTCACCTTATTTTTTATGATATTTTGCGATGGGGATCTAAGGTCTATCTCTAGAGTAATGGAGGCTTTACACCATTTCAGTGAGGTGACAAGTTTAGTTGCTAATTGGATAAATCTAACATCGTCATAGCTGGTGTAAGTGAGGAAGTCAAGCAAAGGATTCTGGACAGAATTGGTTTCTCAATAGGTACCCTACCTATTAGATACCTAGGACTTCACTTTTCCTCAAAAAAGTGGAGCAAAATGGAGTGTTATTAGTTTCAGGCAGTTGTCATATGCTGGTAGATTATAAATCAGAACTGTTGTACTGTTTTTAATATACAATTTCTGGGGGGGGGGGGGGGGGGGGGTGTGCTTATATTACCTCAAAATGTGCTAAAGGAGGTGGATATCAAATGCGGGAATTACTTGTGGGGGAGTTCAAAGGACAAAACGAAGAAGGCCCTGGTATCTTGGGAGAAGGTTTGTATCCCAAAGAAGTTTGGCGGTTTAAATATAAAAACTCTGGATATTAGCTGATAGATTTACTAATACAATGCTCAAAAGGGCCAGTAGATGTCAATGTTTAATTCAAAAATTATGTAATTAGTTTGGTTGTTTCTTTAATAGTTTGAGGTCTGGATGGTAATAGCACCCTTCCTAGAAGGTGGCTATGACAGTAAATACCCTTGAGATGTAAGAAATATGTTGTTAATGGTAATTCGCATGTTATTACCAAGAAAATTAATGATTTAAATAAGTTATACTCACCAATTAGTTACAATTAAGATTTATTTCGTTTACCCGTACGCACAGTATCAGGCCTCATTTTTGCCACAATTATTTTTAAACTTGTTAAACATTTGTATATTGGCATACTAATACATGCGATATTAAAAGAGAACCTCTAATTGAGGTTCAATATTGAAATGGATAGACACCCTACCTAGGGGTGGCCGTTCCGTCAGTTAGGATTGGGTATGAAAGTTTAATTTTGGATTTTTGATTTTTTGATTGAAGAAATGACAATTTAAATCCAATCAAATACGTTCAGAATGTACTGAACTTTTTAAGTTTGGTTTTCGGATTAATCAATTTGGATATTTTGAATTTTTGATTTTGAGCCTATAAGCCGACTTGCTTCTTTTCTTACAAAAATTAACATCCAAATGACGTATTCATGTTAAATTGCCTAAATAGTTTATCATTCTCACCACGTCAAATAAAGTATTTATGCAAGTGATAAAATCATTATCAAGGAAATACAACAAAGACACTAATACGGCCGATAAATCATAGTAAAATCATGTCCAAGGAGAAAGTATTCTGACAGTAACTTAGTAATTAGTATTGAATATAAGAGCTAATATATAATTAATAGGTATTTCACTTATTATTATTGGGCATATGGATAATGGACCAATGTCTAATGGGTAGCACTAAATATAAGGTATAACAATTTCAGATTTCCAGATCTCCAAAAATACAAGTACCAAATCCAACATCCATTAAAATTCAAAAACTCTAATAATTAAATCCAAAATCCAATCTATAATTTAAAACTCCAAACAATAAATCCAAAATATTCGGATTTTGAGTGTGAGTTTGCTCAAACTATGTCCGCTCCTAACTCATTACAACGGGATAGACACTAAGTCATTACAACGGTTTCGAATTGGACATACAGGCATCCACGTTTGGTCTTTTCCACATGACACATGAATATATCTTGTCCTGGTCTTTTCTTTTTTCCTTTTGTTGTTACGATTGTACATAATCAAATTTTGCAAGTAGAGGAAAGCATTTATAACATGTAATACGATGATTGTAGAACCCAAACTTACTAGGTGTTTTTTAAATGGTTTATCAATGGGATTGTTTACCCTTAAAATCGGATAACAATAAACTTATAAGTGGTTTTAAGGATACATAATTTTACCTATGACCAGTTGATAAATACGATGATTAATAGTAGAAATAAACAACAAAGTAAAGCAAATCAGTATTGAAATGCAATTCAGCCCTCAAGCTAGGTCGCCCTCGAACTAAGTGAGTGAGAGTATAATTATGAAATAAACTAATGAACAAGAGAGTATGAGAGAAAAAGAGTATTGTATTGTATTGCTTTGATAATGGTTACAGAATGATTAGACCCCTCTTTAAATAGTAGAGGAATCCTATTTATGGCACAATTCTAATTACAGAAGTAAATCCCATGATGAGCTAAATAACCGTTCATGATTTGATCCGTTCCGAGATTTCCGCTATGATCCTCGGCCAGTCACGGATATCTCGCCTTCCGTTATTATGCTATCTTCAGTCTTGCTCGATGTCTATCCTGTTTAGCCTCGATCATCACCGGTCTCGACCTCGACAGGTATTTCGTATCCCAAACTCGGTGTCTTATTCTCATACCTCGAGTTGATATACTATGGTGCCGATCCTCGATCTATCCCCTGATCCCGGTTAATTAGTGAAATCGGGTGGGCCTGGTTTTTACCGTATATAGATAGTCCCCTCATTTTTTGGAGTATATTGACAAGAAATGAATTGAGTCCTCGATCTTTACCCCGATTTGTCATGATGTCATCACCGTGACGTAAGCGGCAGAAGTGACCGAAACGTCCCATTGGTTCAATTTCCCAGGCATTTAAGGAACGTCAGTTGCCAGTCGGCCATAGCAACTTTGAACCGTCGCCGTGAAGCCCATAAATAGGCCTCTTTTCCAATCTTTCAAACTTTACTTTTAATCTCTTCTACTCTAATCTTCAAAACTCCTTGAATCCTTCAAGTTTTTTATCTACAAATCTTCAAGTTTCATTGCTAACCTCTTTTTTCCAAAACATCCAATATCCGAATCCCCGTTCTTCCTTGTAAAAAAATGTCTAAGACCTCCAAAACTGTTTCGCATAAAGAGAAAACCTCCTCGTCTCAACCAGCCGGTAAGTAACCAGCGGCGGAGCCACGCCCTGAAGAATTCTTTCCTCCACCGTGCGTTCTTGACTCTGACTTTAAGGTTGAAAAGACCCCGTCGGTTCCAGGCCGATGCAAGCCAATGTCGAGATACATATGTACAATCAGCGGTGACCTCCTAGACCAAGTTAAAAAGAATTCCAACTAGGTAAATAAGCACGTGGCGGTGCCCTCGCCTGAGGAAGCGATCACCACGTATGAGGAGGGTTTCTAAGTGTTTACACCTACCCTTTCACATTGCGTCCTCTAGATCCAATTATCGTGGGCTTCTGCAAGAAGTACGAGGTCACCTCAGACAAATTCATCCTTCTTTTAGGAGGATAGTGGTATTGCTTCGATTTTTTGTGAGCAAAGTCGAGGGGCTTCCCTTCACCCTCGACCATCTTATTCGCCTGTATAGCCCCCGACTTTATCGGGGAGGATTAGTAAAGCTTCAGTGTCGGGCCAACAAGGCGGCCTTCTTGAGCATAGATGAGGATAGGGACCGGGGTTGGATGGGTCGATTTGTCTGAGTAAAAACCTCGGACCTGATCCCGGCCGAAAGCATGTCGTTTCCGGAGAAATGGAATATGAAACGTAAGTATTATTCCATTTTTTAACTTCTGTCTATTATCTCCACTTTTTCATCTTTTCTTACTAGAGTTTTATTTGGTGCAGTCGTTGCCTAGATGCCGGGTGAGATTCCCTATCTCGAGAACTAGGTTAGGATCCAAGTGTCGACATCGAAACACGCTAAGCGCGGCACGAGTTGTCGAAGGGTCGATGGGAGGCCCGTAACCATGGTAAGTTTTCACATGCCTCGACAATTTTGATCGATTTCCGGATTTTCCCTCGATTTTACTTGTCTTTCTTTTGCAGGTCTGGGGAAGAATGTGCCGATGAGGCCCCCATCTGGTGAAAAAGAAAACTCACCCCCTGCCCCGAAGCCGACAATGGAAAGCAAGAGGAGAAGGGCTTCGACCTCCAAAGGGCCAGAGCCTAAGAATAAAACGGCTCGAAAGTCCAAGAAGGATGTGATTCCCCTGTCCATGGAGTCAGTTGGACTCCTAAGAGAGGAGGAGGAAGAAGATGAAATGGAGGATGAATCCGGTCTGGTGGCTCGAATACGAGCTAATATCGAGAGTCGAAAGGCCACCAGATCAACTGTAAATATTCTGCCTCGATCTGTCAGGCCCAAGAGGGGGATTTAGCCGGAGTCCCCGAGCTGATTAGAGCTGAGGGTACCTCACCTCGGGGTGAGAAGGCGTTGGAAATGGCTGTGGAGGCCGGTCCCGAGGCTCCTCGAAATGGGGAGAACACCCCAAGCGACCCACTTGGGGCAATAAAGATAAGAGATTCCGCTTCGCTTCCTTCATTCTCTGAAGAAGAAGTTCGGGAGGCTTGGGCCATGAAGACTTCTCACGTAGAGGGAGCCCACGGAGAGGAGGATCTTTTCCGTGGTTATTTTGCTGGGGTCGATGATGCCGCTGGCTCGAGTGACTTGGAGGTACCGAGGAAGGGTTTGCGAGAATCTTCCTCGAGTGTCAGATTGACCAGCCAGTGTCTGTCCCCTAGTGTCAATCCAGAGTGCAAATGAACAATCATCATTTTGGAGTCTAGTCACCGAGGAATACCAAGCTCTGATGTATGAAGTGGGAGCACCGTGTCTCTTCAATAAGGCCCAGCAGGCTTTGAATCGGGTAAGCCCTAACTTTCTTTGCCAATACCAGTCTCCATACTTGTGTTTTTCTCTTCTTGCCTAATTCTTTTTCTTCTATTCGTGTAGGCCTCGGTGCTCCATCATGAAGCTTTCTTTAGGTCTCGGGAGGAGCTGAGCCGATATGAGGCCGAAATTTAAGGGCTTACTAAGGAGAGAAACACTCTCAAGCTTCTTGGTGAGCAAAAAGAAGAAGAAATCAAGGGCCTCCGAGATGAGCTGGCTACAGCTCAGAAAGAACAGAGCAAACTGACCGAGCAGCTAATAAAAGTCTTAGAGACTCATGGCATCGGTTTGGGAGTGATGGCTAATAATTTGATCTCACAGGTCCAGCGGCTGCATGAGATAATCGAGCAACTCCGTGGAGAGGTAGATACATTGAAGGCGTAGACCATAGCATGGAAGCAAAATATGGACCACCTTGCCTCAGAGAAAGAGGCTACTCGAGCTCAGTTGTCCTCGGCTAAAAGTCAACTTCAAAGCATGAAAGAGAAGAACTTGGCACAAGCCAAGAAAATTGAGGAGCTCCAGGCTCGATTGGTCACAGAACTTGCAACGGCCAAATCTAAGGCTGAGACGGCTAAGGCCGATGCTGAGGCAATTGTGGCTGTCTACCGGTCCGATGCCAAGATTCTCAAGTTCGAGCAAATGAGGTTGGCGATAATTTCCAAACTCGAGCATACTGAGTTTCCGAGCATGCCAAGTGTCAGTCTCGTAGGGAGACTCTCAAGGAGCTCCACGCCCGTGGCTTCGATCTTACTGTCGAGATCAAAAATGCAAAAGAGCTTGAAGCCGAAGCCAAAGCGTTGCTCTCTTCTGATAATGACGATTCCGGGAGCGTGAGCAAATCCGAGAGCGTAGAAGACCCCGAGGGCAAAGATGTTTCTCCTGGAGAAGATTAAGTGCTTAGGATCTTTTTTGGATTTTTTGCATAGAATTCCAATCAGGCCATGTTGCCCTTGTACATAACTTTGACGTATATAAGGTCTATCTTTTTGTCTTGTGCATTTTCGTTTCATTTCTGACTCATGAAATTTGTGCTTCATTTATGCCTTATGAAATTGTTATTCATAGGCTCGAGGTTTAGGCAATTCGATCGAACTGGCACAGTTTCTGCGATCGAGTGAGTGCTTGCTCGGATTAGAAATAAGGGAACCCTCAGGTTTTATTTGAATGAGGACGATCTTTCGAACTCGAGAGCAAAAAATAACCCTTTGGCTTAAAAACAGTCTCCGAGTGAGAATTTATTCGAACTTGAGTTGAAGTTGCCCTTGGGCTTAATGATCGACTGAGGACATGCTCGAACTCAGAATTAGGTAGCCCTTAGTCTTCTAGTCAATTGAGAAGGATCTCTCGAACTTGAAGTGAACGTAGCCCTTAGGCTTCTTGTAAGTTTTATATTTGCCCGATCTGGCCTTTGTAAAATGATTGTATATATAAGGCTTTTTCTACCCTTTTCGGCTTTTAAAGTTTTCCCTTTGTTTATCATTTGCGTTCACAAAGATTATAATGCCTTAGCATGAAATAATGAAGTCATGTTTGAGGGTTCAAACAACTTTGTACCCATTAGGGTTTTCGAGGCTCGATACTATCGAAGCCCTTTATAATTTTGCCGAGGGTAGCCTTTTTAACCAGTTTATGAGAATATTCAAAGGCCTATTTTATTACGAAACTCAGACGTCTCCGAACCGTGTCAATTTGGCCATAGCCTTTAGTTTGGGATTTGCCTCTTGGGCTCGTTTTCCTTTATACTTCGAGCTTGTTCGAAGTGTCAGTCCCTGAGTGGGGTGGTCATGGCCTGTAAAAATCGAGGGTTGCCTTTTTAAGGTCTTATAATCTCGAGATTTTAATAATTCAATCTCGTCTATTTTTCGGACGGCAGTCCCTGAGTGGGGGGTTAATTGTTCGAACTTCGGTTGCGATCGGCCCTTAAGCTTGTCTACACAATAGATCGAGTATGAAATTGTGAAGTAGAAATTTTTTTTAAGGCATGAGATATTGGAAAGGAAAAATACTTCTCTCAATAGATGATTATACATGCGTACATGTTTGATGTTAGGGCTCAAATAACCTATATGGGCACGGTTCATTCGACCGTTTGGCCCTTACAAAATTTACCTATCGAGACCCCGCTGTTACGAAGCAATTTCCTTGCAACAAAGTTGACATTCAAGGGTAATGCCCCCCAATATTCAAGGTTGATTGTAAAGAGGCCACGAATACTGTTGAATTGTTCTAAGTTAGCACGATCAATGGTTGCCTCGTTAAAAACCTTGCCGGAAAACCCATTTGGGACAAAACCGGTCTAAGGGAAAAGAGTGCAACGCGTGTTTTTAGACCTAAAGACTTCGTGCTGAAGGATCCATCGCCGTTTCTAATCGAACACCTGCAATTGGTTAGCTTAAAATATAAATGAAAATGGAGAAGGTTGTACCTTAGCAGTAGTATCACTTTAGGAGTCATACATTCCAATTGTTTGGTAGTTGCTCGCCTTTCATCATGCCGAGCTTGTAGGATCCCTTTTTGATAATATCGAGGACCTAATATGGTCCCTCCCAGTTTGGACCCAGCTTTCCTTCATTCGGGTTTCGAGTGTTGAGGGTGACTTTTCTTAGCACCAAGTCCCCTATTTTAATGTGTCGAAGATTGGTTCCTCGATTGTAGTACCTTTCGATCCGCTATTTTTGTGCGGCCAATCGAACGAGGGTGGCCTTGCGTCTTTCATCCAACAATTCTAGGCTTGTGTTCGTAGCCTCGTTATTTGATTCTTATATCGCATATGGAAACCTGAGCCTAGGTTCCCCGACCTCGATCGGGATAAGAGCTTCGTCACCATAGACCAAAGAGAACGGTGTTGCCTCCGTACTGGACTTCGACGTCGTGCGGTACGCACAAAGAACCTCGGGCAATATCTCTCTCCATTTTCCCTTAGCGTCGGTCAATCTTTTCTTAAGATTTTGAATGATGGTTTTATTGGTTGATTCGGCTTGTCCGTTCTCGCTGGGATGGTATGGAGTTGATAGAATCCTTTTAATCTTGTGATCCTCGAGAAATTTTATCACCTTGCTGTCGATAAATTGCTTTCTGTTGTCATACACGATCTCGGTAGGCATCCCGAATCGGCATATAATGTGGTCCCAAATGAAGTCTATGACTTCTTTTTCTCTGACTTTCTTGAAAGCCTGTGCTTCAATCCACTTAGAAAAATAATCAGTCATAAATAAAATAAACTGAGCTTTTACCTGGGGCTGATGGTAGAGGGCCGACGATGTCCATTCCCCATTTCATGTATGGCCATGGGGATAAGACCGAATGGAGCTGCTCCCTAGGCTGGTGAATCATCGGCGCATACCTTTGACATTTGTCGCATTTTTGAATGAACTCTTTTGTATCTTTTTCCATATCAGCACAGTAGTACCTTGCTCTGATGACTTTGTGAACTAGTGATTCGGCACCAGAGTGGTTCCCACAAGTGCCTTCATGAATTTCCTATAGGATGTAGTCGGTGTCTCCTGGTTCCAAACATATCGCCAATGGCCCATCGAACGTCTTCCTGAATAAAGTTACATCATCGGCCAAAGTGAACCGTGCTTCCTTGGTACGTAGAGTCCTTGACTCCTTTGGATCTGTTGGGAGTTTCCCGTTCTTTAGGTATTCAACGTACTTGTTCCTCCAATCCCAGGTCAAACTCGTAGCGTTTATTTCGACGTGGCCTTCTTCGATTACCAATCTCGAGAGTTGTACCACAGTCCCAGAGTTAAGTTCTTCATCCTCGATTGATGACCCCAAGTTTTCAGGGGCATCGGCCTCACTGTTCTGTTCCCGAGGTATGTGTTGTAAGGTCCATTCTTTAAATCGATGTAAAGTTACCTATATCTTGTCCTAGTATCTCTGCATTCGGTCTTCTCGGACTTCGAAAGTTCTGTTGACTTGGTTTACCACAAGTAGGGAATCACATTTGGCCTCAATGACCTCTACTCCCAAACTTTTAGCCAGCTCGAGACCTGCATTCATGGCCTCATACTCGGCCTCATTGTTAGTTAACTTCGATGTTTTGATAGACTGTCTAATTATGTTACCCGTGGGTGGCTTCAAAACGATGCCCATCCCGGATCCTTTCACGTTCGAAGCACCGTCCGTGAAGAGGGTCCACACCCCCGATGATGTACCCGATTTTAATAGCAATTGCTTTTCGACCTCGGGTACGAGGGCTGGCGTAAAGTCAGCCACGCAGTCCGCCAAGATTTGGGACTTGATGGCTGTTCGGGGTTGATACTCAATATCGTACCCGCTGAGTTCCACGACCTATTTGGCCAATCGCCCCGAAAGTTCGGGTTTATGCAAAATATTACGAAGGGGGTAGGTGGTTACAACACGTATTGGGTGACATTTGGAAATATGGTTTTAATTTCCTAGAGGCACTTATTTAAGCAAGTGCTAATTTCTCTAAGTGTGGATATCGGGTCTCGGCCTCACCTAAGGTCCGACTAACATAGTAAACAGGGAATTGCGTACCTTGCTCTTCTCGAACTAGGACCCCACTTATCGCTATTTTCGAGACCGCCAAGTATAAGTAGAGTTGCTCGTTCGCTTTCGGGGTGTGAAGCTGTGGAGGGCTTGACAGGTATCGTTTTAATTCTTTTAACGCTTGTTGGCATTTCGGGGTCCATGAAAAATTGCTCTTCTTCTTATGTAGTGAGAAGAACCGGTGACTTCTATCTGAGGATCTCGAGATGAATCGCCCTGGGAGGCTATGTGCCCGGTTAGCCTCTGTACTGCCTTCACATTATCCACTACTTTGATATCCTCGATAGCTTTGATTTTATTGGGGTTGATATCGATCCCCCGATTGGACACCATGAAGTCGAGAAACTTGCCTGAGCGGACCTTGAATGCACACTTTTCTGGGTTGAGTTTCATGTTGTACCTCCTTAGTATGTCGAAAGTCTCCTACAAATTTTTCAAATGGTCCTCTGCTCGCAGGGACTTAACTATCATGTCATCAATATAAACTTCCATAGATTTCCCTATTTTTTCTTCGAACATTCGATTTACTAGGCGTTGATAAGTTGTGCCAGCATTCTTTAGTCCGAACGACATTACTTTATAGCAATAAGTGTCGTATTTAGTGATTAACGAAGTCTTTTCCTGATCCTCCAAGTTCATCCGTATTTGATTGTATCCAGAGTAGGCATCAAGAAAACTGAAAATCTCGTGGCCAACCGTGGCATCGATCATGCGATCGATGTTCGGCAAAGGAAAAGAATCTTTAGGGCAAGCCTTGTTCAAGTCCTTGTAGTCTATGCACATTCTAAGTTTATTTCCTTATTAGGGACAACCACTACGTTTGCTAACCATTCGGGATATTTTACTTCCCGAATGGACCCTATTTTGAGAAGTTTGGTTACCTCATCCTCGATGAATGTATGCTTAACCTCGGACTGGGGTCTTCTCTTTTGCTTTACCCGGCAAAACTTCGGGTCCAAGCTTAGTCGATGGGTGGTGATCTCTGGTGGGATCCCTTTCATATCGAGATGGGACCAGGCAAAACAATCTATGTTATCTAAAAGGAATTGAATAAGTTTTTTCTTGAGCTTGGGAGTTAACCCCGTGCCTAGGTATACCTTTCAATCGGGCAGATGCTCTATCAGTATGATTTGTTCCAACTAATCGATCATAGACTTCGTTGCGTCAGAATCATCGGGGATTATGAAGGTTCGAGGTATCATATAATCATCATCCTCGAAAGTTTCCTGCTCCTCCGATTGGGCGGAGGTCGGTGACTGTGGTTGCTATTTGACATCCCGTTTTACCTTCGACTCCGGTCCCTTTGTTGATGAAAGCAACGATACCGGTATTACTTCATCGATTGCAAACATTTCTCTGGCGGCGGGTTGTTCATCGTACACCGTTTTGATTCCTTCCGATGTTGGGAACTTCAGGACTTGATGAAGCGCCGAGTGCACTGCCCTTATGTTATGGATCCAAGGCCTTCCGAGCAGTGCGTTGTACCTTATGTCACCCTCGATCACATGAAACTTTGTTTCTTGGACGATTTCGGCCACATTTACTGGCAAAATGATTTCCCCTTTGGTGGTTTCACTTGCCATGTTGAAGCCGTTAAGTAGTACTCGAGTTGCGGGCACAATTTGATCTTGAAGGCCGAGTTGCTCTATGACCCTTGATCGAATAATGTTTGCCGAGCTACCTAGATCAATCAACACACGTTTAACTTGAATTTTATTCATACTGATAGATATTACCAATGCGTCGTTGTGAGGTTGTTCGATCCATTCTACATCTTTATCGTTGAAAGACATGGTTTCTTCTGGTAAGTAGTTACGAGTTCGCTTTTCCCTTGTGATCGTCACCTTGGTGCATTTAAATACCGGTCCTTGAGGAACATCAACTCCTCCAACGATCATGTGAATCACATGCTGTGGCTCTTCCTACTCGTTCTGCCTGTTTGAATCTTTGTTTTTGAAGTGGTTCTTGGCTCGATCACTTAAGAATTCTCGAAGTTGCCCCTCGTTGAATAATCGGGTTACTTCCTCTCTTACCTGTCTGCAATCTTCTATTTTATGGCCATGGGTGCCATTATACTTGCACATTTGGTTTGGGTTTCTCTGGGCCGGATCGGTCTGCAGAGGTCGAGGCCAGCTGGTATCTTTGATACGCCCAATGGCTGATACAATGGGGAAACATCTACGCTAAAGTTATATTCTGACAACCGAGGTGCTTCTTTGGACCCGGTATCCCTATCGAAACCACTCTTGCTCATGAGCCCTCGGGAGCTCTGTCCCCGATCATTCCTTATATCATTCCGAACGGGGCTACACCCAGGCCCGTTATTTCTTCGATCTCCACTGTATGGCTGATATCAGTCACTGTTCGATCGTGGTTCCCGGTCAACATCCCCTTTAACTCTATCCACGGGCCTGTTGGGATAAGTCAAACCAATTGGAGCCCCTAGTTGATCGTCTTCGACCCTAATCTTCGACTGATATCGATTATGTACATCGGACCAAGTGACGGCTGGATATTCGATCAAATTGTGCTTTAATTGTTGCGAAGCTATGAAACTCCGGTCGTTGAGAACTTGAGTGAAGGCTTGAACAGCCCAATTGTCGGTGACAAGTGGAAAATCTATCCGTTCCATTTGAATTCGAGATACGAATTCCCCGAGCATCTCGTTGTCTTTTTGCCTTACCTTGAATAGGTCCGACTTTCTAGTAGCAACCTTAATAGCTCCAGCGTGCGCCTTCACAAAAGAATCTGCAAGCATAACAAATGAATCAATAGAATTAGGTGGTAAATTATGGTGCCATATCATGGCACCCTTTAATAGAGTTTCTCCGAATTTTTTTAGCAACACGGATTCAATCTCGTCATCTTCCAAGTCATTTCCTTTAATGGCGCACGTATATGAGGTGACGTGTTTGTTTGGATCTGTAGCCCCAATATACTTCAAAATCTCGGGCATACGGAACTTCTTTAGGTTTGGCTTCGAAGCCGCACTTGGGGGGACATGTTTTTGGACAATATTTTCGAATCAAGTCATTTCAATACTGGTGGTGCCCCCGGGATCTGGTCGACCCTAGAGTTATAAGTTTCCACCTTCTTATCATTTTCCTCGATCTTCTTTTCCCCTGACTCGATTCTCTTCATCAGTTCCTCGAGCATTTTTACGATAGCGGGATTAGTCTCCGATTCTCCTTCGTTTGGTCTCTTTGGCACCGATTCAGCTCTATGAACAACTTCTTGTGATGGCTCGAGCTCGATCCTGCTTGGTGCATGATTCTGATTTTGGAGTTATGCTATTGCAGCTTGTTGAGTCTGCAATATCTCGAATATCATTCGAAGGCTAATTTCGCATTCCTCTCCGCTCTGTGTGTTCTGATCGGTTGTTCAAGCATCTCTGCGGATGCTATTCTCAAGGTCAATGCCCAAATTCCCATTAACGGCAATATGGGAGTTGACGTCGACCCAACACCGGAGCTCCATCGGGATTTACTGAAGGTACTCCGTTTCCTGGGGCGGCCATGTTTTCGTTCTCGCCGTGAAGACCAAGGTCGTTGTCTGTGTGTTTGGGTGCTACTTGGGAGTTTGACATGTCGATCCTGAAATCAAAGACACTTCAAAGAACAAGCGTAAAGTAATGTGTGTTACGGAAATTGTACCAGGCAATCACTATTATCTTAGCCCCACGGTGGGCACCAAACTGTTTACCCTTAAAATCGGATAACAATTAAACTTATAAGTGATTTTAAGGATACGAAATTTCACCTAGCACCAGTTGATAAATACGATGATTAATAGTAGAAATAAACAACAAAAGTAAAGCAAACCGGTATTAAAATGCAATTCAGTCCTCGAGCTAGGTCGCCCTTGAACTGAGTGAGTGAGAGTATAATTATGAAATAAACTGATGAACAAGAGAGTATGAGAGAAAAAGAGTATTGTATTGTATTGCTTTGATATGCGTGAATGTAAGATGGTTATAGAATGATTAGACCCCTCTTTATATAGTAGAGGAATCTTATTTATGGTACAATTCTAATTACAGAAGTAAATCCCATGATGGGCTAAATAATCGTTCTTGATTTGATCCGTTCCGGAATTTCCGCCAGTGAGACCTGGTTTTTACCATATACAGGGATATTTAAAGAAGTTTCACTTGGTAGCCTTTGTTTAGTAAGTAGTGCCAATTATTTTGAAGGTGAAAGAAAAAGTAACATGAAAACTTAGAAAATGTTTGGCCAAGCTACCAAAAGTTACTTATTTTAAAAAGTATTTTTTTTCAAAAGCGTACTTTGGAAAAATATTTTTAGAGAATAGTAATGTGTGTTTGACCAATTCGTTTGAAAATTGCTTTTTGTAATATTTGATAAGTAAGTTGTATTTACCACTCTTTACAAAAAGTACTTTTAAGTGTCAAACTACAAACAAACAAAAAAGACAATAAGATTAATTTACAATTATTATTATTTATCAAAGGAGATATTTTAAATTTTTATTATATAATAATTTAATTAATTTTTTATTTTTATTTAATTAAAATATAAAACATAAAGTGATATATATTAAAGGCGAAATACGTAAATGGCCCCTTTAAGTTTTCCACAACGATCAATTGAACACCTTAACTTGGCATCTGACCAGATAGACACCTCTGCTTGGTACAAGTATATTCTCTTAAACCCCTTACGCTGACATGGCAAATTTTGTCTGTTACACTCAGATTTAAGCGCTTGAAGATCTTAAATATTAGATTTATCTTTTTTTCAATAAATTAAAATGGACCCCACCTAATTCTTAGATCTTCTCCTTCTCCAATTTTTCCTCCACATCTTCGGTCGTCCTTTGCCCTAAACTTACTCCAATATTTTCCCTCAATGATAGAAAAAATACATTAAAGACACAACTTCCATTACCATCATAATCACTATCCGCTATTAAGCAAATCTAAAAATTAAAAAAATCCCACTATTATCATCACCACATAACCACTAATACTTTCTTCAATCTCCCTTCCCCATATCTGGAAAGAAAAAAAACCATCCAAATCCTTCGGATTTCACCACAATTTGGATTTAACAGTGGTTTTTTGCTGGTAAAAGTATATCAATCAAGTGGGTTGAGACGACTTGTGATTTAATTTTGAGAAAGAAGAAAAAAAATAGTGAAGGGATCTTTGACGGGCGATGGCTGAAAGATTGATATGCGACCAAATAGAGGAACCAAACCAATGGAAGAGCAGCAACGGAATTTGGGAAGCGCAGTAATGGAAGCAAAGCGAACAACGACTTTTAATGGAGTAAAGCAGCGATTGCGCCTGCAATAGAGAGGGAATGTTTGGGAAGGAGAAATTGAACGTTTGAGAGAAATAGTGGTTAAAGGTGAGAGCTTTTGTCATATTTTTGATTGTGTTACAGTGGTGAAAAGGAGCAGCGTCCATGTTACTGTGGCTTAAGTGATGGTTTTGGTTGGGAGGTGAAAAAGCAGGGTCTTTTTCTTCTTTTTTAATTAAAATTATAACTATTTTTTAATATAAACTATAATTTGTTTAAGAAATACACGTGTCATTTGATAATTTGTCAGTTTGACATGTCATCAACAAGTGTAACTCACGCATGAGACTTGTTGATTGGGGTGTTCACGAGACACACCTGTGTCAAATAAAAGTGTCTATCTGGTCAGATGCCAAGTTAAAGTGTTCAATTGATCGTTGTGGACAACTTAAAGGGGTTGTTTATGTATTTCGCCTATATTAAAAGTTTAAATATAGCGACCACATGGTTGCACAAGAAAAGAAACTTATCTAGGGGCCCGTTTGGCCATAAAAAAAGTTTTTTTTTTTTCGAAATTAGTATTTTAGGTATGAATTTTTCGATTTTCACATGAAAATAAATTTTGGAATTTTTCGAAAATTTGAAAAACTCCAAAAAGTTATTTTTCAAAATTTTCACTTTAGTCATTCACAAAAATTCAAAAAACAATCCAAAATTAAATTCATGTCCAAACACAACTCTAATTTTCAAATCACTTGAAAAAAGATTCGCTTTTTTCAAAAATTTTACAATTCTTATGTCCAAACCACTTGGACTTACCTATAGATTAGTGTATATTCCCACCTCAATTCATCATCTATGTAACAAATTATCATGAACTAGTATAAACATCGAATGTAAATAAAGTTTTCATTTTGGTTACCAAGTATACAATAATCATTACCAAGATATATTTTGGTTCATAAGTGGTTATATTATCTACTAATTTATCTATATATTGCATGCAGAAGTTGGTTTTTGCAAATGATACGCTGAGGAAGTTAAAACATATGAAACCCTTGACTCTAACCTGAAAGACACATGCATCTTTTTCAGTACCGTACCACCAGCAATTTTCTTTTCATAGGATAGCATGACTTGAGGGACTAGTTTGTGGTATGTAAACGAGGACGTGTCTGATTTTCTTTTTTTCTTTGTAATTTTCCCTTTCTCGAGTCCACGTGTTACATGTGACTTTGACTGGAGTTAAAAGGTATATGTGGATGGATCGAAGAAAGAGAGCAAGAATGTAAATCGATTTGGAAAATTTTCATCTAAATGCTGTAGGGAAGAAAAAGAAGAGAACCCTTCCTTATTTTATTTTTTTAGTGTTTCTTCCTTTCCTCATCAAGAGCAATTGTTATTCTAATTCCCTTGGGGATTATAATTAAAAAGAAAGAAGAAAGGTGACATATTTCAGTTAAGTTTTTGTCAGAATTAATTTGCAAAAATTACAAGCACCTAAACTCTATTGATATCGAGTACCACATGGATGCAGAAAGAGAGAAACTTATTCAGACTGACTTATAGATTAGTATTTTAATATATACTCATATTTTTACCTCACCTACGTGTAGCAAAATATGATCATGAGTTAGTATAGACATTGAATGTGAATAAAGTTTTTGTTTTCTTTACCAAGTATACAGTAATCATTACCAAGATTATTTTATAGTCTTTCAAAATGTTCGGTTCATAACTCATAAGTGGTTATATTATCTCTAAATCTATAGCATATTGCGTGCAAAAGTTGGTTTTAATTTGAAAATGATGCCCTGAGGAAATTAAAAACATATTAAACCCTTGACTTTTTAATTCCCTTATAATTTGTTGGAGTTATTGTTTGTTCGATGACTCGAACTCATGAGTTTAAGGTTGTAGGAGGAGGGTGCTGAGCAACCCATCTGAAAGATACATATCTTTTTCAATGCCGTAGCACCAGTATTTTTCTTTTCATACTATAGCATGACTTTAACCACATTAATTTCTCTGAGGGACTAGTTTGTGGTTATGTAAACTAGAACGTGTCTGATTTTTTTGCTTTGTAATTTTCCCTTTCTCCGGTCCTTATGTTAGATGTGACTTTGACTGGTGTTAAAATGTTATTTGGCTACTTATATGTCATTCACGTAATGGTACCACTCTTGAATTGCTATGGTTAAGTTTACACCTATATTAATGTTTTTGAATATGTGTTATGACAGAGTATTTCGTAGAGACAAAATTATAGGTAATTCCTTCACATCTGTCTAAGCCTTACATATGCCGGCAGAGATAGCAGCCCGAATACCACTTTATAGAAAAAGTTAAAAAAATAAAATAGAGTGAATAAGTGAGATCAGTATAACTGACTGCATATCAACACACCTGACGTCTAAGTGAATAATGGGTAGTATTGTGTGATAATCAGTTTCCATAACGAATGGAATTTGGGTGAAAACGATTTGGAAATTTCTCTAGGCTATTGGGCAAAAATTTCAAGTAACTTGTTCATCTAGTTGACAAATTGAATACTTATAACATAAATAGGCGAAATTTTTTGAATATGGCAATTGATCACAAGTATAAAATATCTACCTTTCACTTTCTGTATATGATAATTGGCAAATTGAATACTTCTAATATACTAATATTTACCTTTCACTTTATATTATTCCGTATACTGTTTTCTCTTCCAATTGGGCGTGAGAAATTCAGCTGTCAATTGTTCATCAAATGGAAAATGGTTCTTGCTTGACTTGTCTTATCTCTTTAATTATATTCTCTTTAAATCTTTCCTTCCACTTGGCTTCTACAAAATTTTGATATTTTCTTCGGTGTTTAAGTGTTAACACAGTAATAGAGCACTAAACTTAAAAGTTTAAATACTTGAGAAAGGAGTATAAAAGTTGTACTAAGCTAAATTATGTAAAGTATCCCTCAGCCCTCATGTAGCCGCTGTAGGTATAGTTTATCTATATCCAGAGGCGGAGCTAGAGTGACGTCAGCGGGTTCGGCCGAACCCAGTAGCTTTGGTTCGAACCTTGTATTTGTCTTAAAAATTTCATTGAATATGTATAAATTATTAAGTTAGAACCGAATAACTTAAAACGATTAGAATCCCGAACCCATAAGCTTGAAATCCTGGCTCCGGCTCTGTCAATATCTATATATAAAGTTGGGAATAAGAAAGCTGATGTGGCATCTTTCATAGATGAGGATTGCTATTTATCTTTTTTCCTGTTTTTTTGAAAAAAAATTTGCCCAAAAATCCTTTTCCTTTTCAATGAACTTTATACTATTAAATATAATACAATTATACTTAATTGTAACGTTTCTTCCATTTCTTAGGCAATTTAATTCATCATAATTATCAACAAAATTGTTATTTATAATAATGGAGAACTAAAAAGGCGTTTAGCTAGGACCATAAGTGCTGATGTGGCACTCTCATTTGCCAAGTTTTCTATTTATCTATTTTCTAAGAATTTTGCCTTTTTCTTCTTAGACACCTTTTAGAAAAATGTTGAATAGTCATCAATTTTAAAAAGCAAATGTTCAACAGTCATCTATTTTTGAAAAGTTAGTACACTGAATTTCCTTAATAGTCGCCTCGCAATTACGTCTTCTCCTTTGTTTTTTCATCCGTTACATCTTATTCATTCTTCCAATTTATCAAAAGCAGTTAATGCATCACAATGATCCAATAAATTCATTTTCAACTGACTTATTTGGCCATACAGTGAAGAGAGGAAGACACCCAAACTAGAAGATTACATGTACTTCACGTTTATGAAAACATAACATATTCTGCTATTCTGAATTCCATATATTTTCCTACTTTTTATTCCTCTTTCAATTCTGTCCATTCCTCAAATTCTGTTCCTTCATTTGTAATTCTCTATCAAAAAGAGATCTTATTTGCGTCTATTAAACGAGAAGCAGATTGCTTTTCTGTTGAATACATGGAGAAGTGTATCAATCCCTTATCTTTATGGAGCACATAACTTCCACCAAGTGAAATTTTGTATTTCTTGGTTTGTATAACCTTTCTTTGATTAGATATTAGTATTAGACAAGATTTTACGAAAGAATTATTTTTTATTCTTTATAGGAGAGGATAAATCTCTTTTATCGATGCAAATTTGACATGACATAGGAGAAGCCTCCCTTTATCAAAAATTATATTATTATATTATTAAAGGTTTAACTTTATCCTTATAGTTTTTTTTTGCAGGACAAACATTGAGCATCAAATCAAAGCACATAAAAGATCATGAAAGACGGATTCATCACTTCATTTCTACTTGTGACTTTTATAAAGTAAGTAGTAAATTATCTTTCATTTTATTCGTATGATTGTATCATGTATTATATGTACGACAAAATAATATAAAGTATTTGGTTACTTTGTAACTTTTGATTCTTTTTGAAGTATTGTGATAATTATATGTTATGTTTTAATTTTCTTCTTTGAATTGCCTATTATTTGTAAGATAAATTTTTTTTTATTTTGCAGATAGGATACAAATAATTGAGCAAGTATTCTGAAGTGAAGTACTCTATTCTCCTTAAAATGGAGAATATGTATGAGAGGGAAACTAATGAATATAAAAGAAAAGGCAAAGACGAAGGCTAAGAAGGGCGCATAACGAGAAGGAATATAAAAAAGAATACGCTGCAATTTTCACATATTTATTTTGTTTTCTTTTCGTTATTAGTTTCTTTACTTTTATTTCATATTTCTTTTATTTGAAGAGGAGAAATTGTAGCAAAGCCGATCTTTTACTATCTAATGAAAAAAAATATCTATTTACATGCCTCTAACATATAATTGTACTTAAAGAATCGTGTATTAACCTCTCACTTCCTCCTCATTAATTATAATATATGTAAGTGAATTTTTTTTCTTAAAAATCCTTTCTCTTTTTCTTTTTTTCATTTTAAAAAAAAATCAGAAAAAAATGCAGTTACCTAAAATTTATTTCTAATTAAAATGCTAAGTATATGATTTATCAATATGCAGAATTATCTTTTATATCCATATGAATTTTAAAAAATTCTCTCTCTCATCCACTATATGTCGTTATTTTTTTATTTTTAATTTAGTGATATTTCTTATAACCAGAAAATTTCACTAGTTAATCTAATAAATCCTTTTCAAGTATACAAGCATCATGAATGGCTGGTTTTGCATTTATTTTCTTTTCTGTTTATCAACAAGACAAGCTTAAAATACACTTTCCCCCACCTGATTTCCACTTAGCTATATATCCCACAACTTTTAACTTATATGAGTAGTAAAGAAAACTTCACCAATCAAACTAATTACGGAACAATTTTGTAGGCTTTCACCTTATCAATCCATGAAATGAAGGCTTTTTTGGAGTTCCTAAAACCCAAAAAGCCATATTCTTTACTCTTGTTCATAGTATCCAAAGGACACTCTCCACTAAGAACAATATCAACAAACCACCAACCTCCAACTTGCTCTAATTTATTAGGCACCAATCCATTCTCCTTCACAATCTCATCCCAAATTTCTCCTTTATCCTTCATCATCTCCTCCAATCTCCATCTCTTCTTCTTTTCATCAAATTCTTCAGCTTCCACTTCAAATTCCTCAGCTAATATCCCCCACAAATGCTTCCACTTAAACACATCCCCATTGCTTACATCAAATGCCTCATTCTTTGCATTAGGATCCACTGACGCCCATATTTGATGCTCTGCAACTAAATCCGCATCTGAACAGTCCGAGTACCCGTCCCACGCTGATTTAACTCCTGGAAATTTCAATTTCAACCCCTCATGTTTACATATAGCTGCATAAACACACAGACTTGCAATAATATTCATTAAACTATAGGGTGAAAACCCAAATATCAACCCGGGCCTATGAACTGACCATGTTAATTTTTCTTTCTTTTTCACCTCCTCAAATAAAATATCCTCAAGAGTGTAGTAGAAATTGGGTACGGATAAACGGGGCAAACCCTCGTGATGTGGGGTATCATGTCCTACTTCTCCGAACAATTCGAACGGGCCGTGATAGTGTTTTCGACCCGTTTGTAAACAGATGTGAGACAAATTGGGGCAATTGGGGATAATAGCATTCAGCACATTTTTAAACATTTCCCCATTGGTTTCACAGTTTTCGATCTCTGTGTATCGACTGGCCCAAGTCACATAGAAAACGTGAGTGACGTCAGCGAGGAGAGTGAGTTTGGATTGCGTATCTTCAGGGTTTGAGATGTCGCATTGGATGTACTCAATAGGGTGGTCGGCGTTCCAGGACGGTCTAGGACGGCGAGCGACGCCGTAGACCTTCCAAGGACCGCCGGGGGTGTCGGAGAGAGGGAGGATCTCGGCGAGGCTGTTGCCGACGATGCCGGTGACTCCGATGATTAGTGCAACGCTTTGATACTTCTGTACCGGGGCATCATCTTGTTCGATTTTTTTCTGGAGGATTAAGAATATATTAGTACGTAGTTAGATAAAGAATTGCTGCAGTAGATGAAGTGGGGAGATGTAGAGAGAAGTTAATGTAATTACCTTGGCAGCGCCTATAGCTCCAGACCACCACCAGCTCATCTTTGGGTTTCCAAATTTTCCAGCAAAGGAAAGCTCAATTACAATGATGGTTGAAGGAAACTTTGGAGATTGGTATATGAGACCTGTCAAGTCTGGCGTCTATCCTCCTTGACAAATTTATCTTCTTTTTCTTTTTTTGGATGCTGAAGTGTGATTGGAGAAACATCGGTGTCGATGTGGGGAAGCTCTAGCTGGTTTGGAATGGATAATCTACATGATCTACCTATTCAAAACACCACTATACTTTTAAAATATTTATTTTATATTGTATGCCTACTTTATAAAACTTTATTACTTCGTAAATCTTTAATGTGATTATATGCCATTAAACATATCCCACCTTTTAAGGGACTAGATTATCTTTCATTCTAACTTAATAAATTCCTTAAAACACTCTATCATCCCACGGAATTAGGATTATAAATTTTCACCAAAAATATTTGAACCCTAATAATTTCTCTTGCACTAAATAAACAACTCTCTCTATTCTTTTCTATGACATGGGGATGCAGAAGGCAGAAGAATATGAAAATGAGCATTTGTTATGTACAAGACAATACCTCTTTACCATTTATTTATCGATGAAAGTGTGTCATCTTTTTTTGTTTTTCTCTTCTATCTATGTAACAAAAGAAAAGTTAAAATAACGTAAATATATTTTAATTTGGAATACAATATCTAAACTAAAAGAAATATTAGAACATACTAGTATTCAAACTAATATATATACCATAATATTCTAATGAAAAATGCAATATTCAAATCAAACATGCCATAATTTTCTAATTCGGAATACATTATTCAAACTAAATATACCACAATTTTCTAATAGAATACAATATTCAAACCAAACATACCATAATATTTTAATGTGGGATATATTATCCAAACCAAATTAAACATAACAAATTACAATAGATTAATAGATCGGANAACATCATACCATAATATTCTAATAAAGAATATAATATTTAAAATCAAACATATCACAATATTCTAATCTGGAATACAATATTCAAACGAAATTACCACAATATTCTAATCTGGAATACAGTATTCAAACTAAATATAACGCAGTATTCTAATTTGGAATACAGTATTAAAATCAAACATACTTTTATTTTTATTTATTGTTTATATATTGTTTTACTTGGAATATTAACAAACTTTAATAGTATAAAATTACTAGTTTATTGTATAATTTTTGTTTGTGTACAAAAAAATAAGGACAAAGGTTCCCATAAAAAAATTGTTTAATTTAATGGATAATATTTTTTTATTCTTTAATTTTATGTCCAAGTTTTAAATGGATGTAGTAAGACTTTGGATTTGCTTCGTATATATAATTATCTTTAATTTAGGCGACAAATTTGTTAGGTAGTTATTGTTCTTTGACTAATTGAATATGTGGAGTAATTAATTAATGTGTACTACATGTAATTTTATAACTGAAGTATACAATGTTAAGAGTTCTTTAGAGGGGGTATACGGTGTAAAGTTCCCTATTGGAATTCGACATCGGCCCAGTTTTTTGGTGTCGTAGGGGAGGGATTGACCTTTCGAATACTTAAAAACGAACAAAATCCACCGAATCATGGCAAGCCGATTTTTAGATTTTTTTTAATAAAATCATAGATTTTTATATAAATTTATAATCGTACCGATAATTAAGGTAAGTTTTCTATTTTATGAAAATAAATCGAAAAATTATCGAACCCTACCGAATAAATTTACAATATAATAAATATATTTATATATTAAGTTTAAAAATAATAATGCATTAAATTTTTTCTTGTGCCTTGAAATTGTGAAACAGTTACAAGCCAACAAGTAATTAAACTCAAATCCTAATTCCCAAACTTATTATGCTAATCTATTGAAACTAAATTATTTCCAATTGTACACGGTCAAAATCAAGGAGCCCGATTTCGAAGTCTTAGATTGGGCTATGAGTCCGGGTCCGGGCAACTCGAAGAGGTCGAACCCGGCTGAAGGACACACACCTCGATGAAGCAGATCGAAGGCCTAGCACGACCTACATCGAGGGCAGCACAATCTCGAAGACACTCAAGAAAGAGCGAGAATTTCTCGAGGACACGTGGATCAGGGCATAAATTATAGAATAAGATTTGTACGAAATAGTACAAGTCCGTACTAGACCGTTATACAACTGTACCAATAGAATTCTTTATCATAATTGGAAATGTACCATATTAGGGTTTTCCCTTCCTATATAAAGGGGACCCCAATCATTTGTAAAGACATCTAATCTCATCCACTGCAATAGGACATTCCACTTTGCTTTTCTTGTTTAACGTGCTCAAACTTATTCCCAAACTTATTATGCTATTTCTATTGAAACTAAATTATTTTCAATTGTATACGGTCAAAATCGAGGAGCCCGATTTCGAAGTCTTAAATTGGGCTATGAGTTCGGGTCCGGGCAACCCAAAGAGGTCGAACCCGGCTGAAGGACACACACCTCGATGAAGCAGATCGAAGGCCTAGCACGACCTACATCGAGGGCATCACAATCTCGAATACACTCAAGAAAGAGCGAGAATTTCTCAAGGACACGTGGATCAGGGCGTAAATTATAGAATAAGATTTGTACAAAATAGTACAAGTCCGTACTAGGTCGTTATACAGCTCTACCAATAGAATTCTTTATCATAATTGAAAATGTACCATATTAGGGTTTTCCCTTCCTATGTAAAGGGGACCCCAATCATTTGTAAAGACATCTCATCTCATCCACTGCAATAGAACATTCCACTATGCTTTTCTTGTTTAACGTGCTCAACAATTATTCTTCAGGTTTATTGTCTTTACTTTATTATTGTTCTTAGCTGACCTCGAGGTCCCTAGGATAATCAAGCTCGAGGCCCCTATTACTCCAACAACACTGATTTGGTTCATCAATTCTTCTTATTTAAGCTTAATATTTCTTGTATAATCACTAGTATTAGAATAAATCACATATCTTTAAAACCACAGTTTATCTTTAATTGTTACTCACATTTTTCGAGGTAAACAGTTTGGCGTCCATCGTGGGGCTAAAGATAATAGTGATTATTTTAGTGCTAGTTTTCTGATAACACACGTGGTTCTTCACACTTTTTCTTGTCAAAGAATTTTTGATTTCAGGCCAAAATATGTCTAGCACACAAAACGCACCAGCTCATGACAGTGAGGGACTCGGAGAAAACAGTGGTATAGGGGTCGGTGTACCACCCATAAACCCTGAGGGAGTGCCAAATTTGGAGCCCGCTGATGTCAGTTCACATAACACTCTAAACACGGACGCAGGCATGGACCCTGTGAGGAATGCACACAGGGAAGCCCGAGCCGGAGGCCAGGAAACACGAGGAATGGAAGAAGGAGGAGTTAGCCTCCAAGTGATATTCGAGATGCTGCAAGCTCAGCAAGTCGCCATTGCTCAACTTCAGAGTCAAAACAGAACTCCAAACACCGCCGAACCAGTGGATGCCCGGCAAATGGAACCTGCGCCTGAAAGGCCCGATGAAAATGGTTCGGGGACTGATCCTGCTATTATGAGAATGCTCGAAGAGTTGACTAAAAGAATCGAATCCGGAGAAAAGAAAATTGAAGAAAATGACAAAAAGGTAGAGACATACAATTCAAGGGTCGACCAGATACCAGGAGCACCTCCGATTTTGAAAGAACTGGACTCATAAAAGTTCATACAAAAACCTTTCCCCCCAAGTGCAGCTCCAATGTCCATTCCCAAGAAGTTTCGCATGCCCGATATAACAAAATATAATGGAACAACTGACCCTAATGAACATATTACTTCATACACTTGTAGAATCAAAGGAATGATTTGAATGAAGATGAAATCGAGTCAGTATTGTTGAAAAAGTTTGGGGAAACACTATCAAAAGGAGCTATGATCTGGTATCACAACTTAGCTCCTAACTCTATTGACTCATTTACTATGTTGGCGGATGCCTTCGTGAAAGCACACGCCGGGGCCATAAAGGTGGCCACCAGAAAATCGGATGCCTTCAAAATAAAACAAAGGGACGACGAGATGCTGAGGGAGTTCGTGTCCCGGTTTCAAATGGAAATAATGGAATTACCGCCAGTCTCCGATGACTGGGTAGTTCAGGCCTTTATATAAGGTTTGAATGAAAGAAGCTCGATTGCATCTCGACAGCTAAAGCAGAACTTAATTGAATATTCGGCTGTGACATGGTCGGATGTGCACAATCGTTATCAATCAAAAATTAGGGTCGAGGGCGACCAGTTGGGAGCCCCCTCGGGCTCAGTTCATCCTAACAGATTCGTAGCCAAGCCCCGAGGGACATAGACCGGGGATCAAGATTCAACAAAGAACGGTATCAACCATATGCCGATTGAAGGAACAACGGCCCGAGCCACAACTCCCTCGGAGCGATCGAAGAAATGACCAAGGTCAAGGTTCGCGGGGACTCATGAGCAAGAACGGGTTCGATAAACACGCCAACCCCGCTGAGGTCCCTTGATTATCAGAATAAAATTTCAGCATAGATGCATCAGGGATCGTCTTGGCTATTGGGAGAATCAAAGATACCAAGTGGACCAGGCCAATACAGACTGATCCCTCCCAAAGGAACCCGAACTTGATGTGCAAGTATCATGGCACACATGGTCATAGAATGGAGGATTGCAGGCAGCTAAGGGAGGAAGTGGCTAAGTTATTCAATGAGGGCCACCTTCGAGAATTCCTAAGTGATCGGGCTAAGAATCACTTCAGGGAAAGGGATGCAGGCAAAAAGAAACATGTCATTCACATGATCATCGGTAGAGTCGACGTCCCACAAGGACCAATATTCAAACGTACCAAAGTATCCATCACAAGGGAGAAACGGACACGGGATTACTTGCCCGAGGATACTCTCAGATTCAGCGAGGAAGACGTCGAGGCTTTATCTTAACCTCACAACGATGCACTGGAAATTTCTATCCTTTTAAATAAAGTTCAAGTTAAACGTGCTCTCGTGGATCCAGGTAGTTCGGGAAATATAATCAGGTCCAGGGTCGTAGAGCAGCTCGGGCTGCTCGATCAAATCATATCGGCATCTCGGATCTTGAATGGCATTAACATGGCAAGTGAAACAACGAGCGGAGAAATCATCCTCCCAGTCAACGTGGACGGAACCATACAAGACACCGAGTTTCATGTCATCGAAGGTGACATGAGGTATAATGCTTTGCTCGGAAGGCCGTGGATCCATAGCATGAGAGCGGTGCCATCGACCCTTCATCAGATGATGAAGTTCCCAACGAAGGATGGCGTGAAAACAGTATATGGAGAGCAACATGCAGCTAAGAAGATGTTTGCAGTGCACGACTTGCCACCGATATCGGCGCCATCCACATCGGAAAAGTCGAAGGACGAACAGGTGGCCAAATAGCAATTACAGCTCGTGCCTTCGGTTGAGCCCGAGGGACAAATGTTCGAAGAACAGGTTGAAGAAGATTTCCTCATCCCCCGAACCTTCATTGCCCCCGAGGAATCAGATGCGATGAAATCCATGGTCGAAGAACTCGAGCAGGTCATATTAGTCGAGCATCTTCCAGAACGAAAGGTACACCTGGGGATGGGGTTAACCCCCGAACTCAGGAAAAAACTCATTCAGTTTCTCATCGATAATATTGATTGCTTTGCTTGGTCCCATTTAGATATGACAGGGATCCTACCGGAAATAACTACCCATCGACTAAGTGTCGATCCCAGATTTAAACCAGTGAAGCAAAAGAGGAGACCTCAGTCCGAGGTAAAGCATGCATTCGTCGAAGAAGAGGTAACCAAACTTCTCAAAATAGGATCCATCAGGGAAGTAAAATATCCCGAATGGCTAGCTAACGTAGTGGTAGTCCCCAAAAAGGGGAATAAACTTAGAATGTGTGTAGATTACAAAGATTTGAACAAAGCATGTCCTAAAGATTCTTTTCCCTTGCCCAACATCGATCATTTGATTGATGCTACGGCCGGCCACGAGATCCTTACCTTTCTCGACGCCTACTCTGGGTGCAATCAAATTCAAATGAACCCGGAGGACCGGGAAAAAACTTCATTCATCACGAAGTATGGCACGTATTGTTATAACGTAATGACCTTCGGGCTAAACAATGCAGGAGCCACATACCAACGTCTAGTTAATAAGATGTTCGAACATCAAATAGGCAAATCCATGGAAGTTTATATTGATGATATGCTAGTTAAGTCCCTGCGCGCAGAGGACCATTTGACCCATTTGCAGGTGACATTCAACATCCTTAGAAAGTAGAACATGAAGCTCAACCCCGAGAAATGCGCTTTTGGAGTTGGCTCGGGCATGTTCTTGGGCTTCATGGTATCAAACAGAGGTATCGAGATCAACCCCGATAAAATCAAAGCCATCGAGGAAATCACCTTGGTAAACAATGTGAAAGCCGTGCAACGACTGACCAGACGGATAGCTGCCCTAGGTCGATTTATCTCGAGGTCATCAGATCGGAGCCATCACTTCTTTTCCCTACTCAAAAAGAAGAACAACTTCGCATGGACCCCAGAGTGCCAACAAGCCTTGGAAGAATTAAAACGATATCTCTCGAGCCCACCCCTGCTCTATACTCCAAAGGAGGATGAAACACTTTACTTGTATATGTCCGTGTCCGAGGTAGCGGTAAGTGGCGTGTTGGTTTGAGAAGAGCAAGGTATGCAATTTCCTGTCTATTATGTGAGTCGGACCCTAGGAGATGCTGAAACTAGGTACCCACATTTGGAAAAATTAGCTCTTGCATTAACAAGCGCATCTAGGAAATTAAAACCATATTTTCAATACCATCATATATGTGTACTGACTACATACCCGCTTTGAAATATTTTGCATAAGCCCGAATTATCGGGCAGATTGGCCAAATAGGCCATCGAACTTGGAGGATATGATATCAAATATCAGCCTCGAACGGCTATCAAGTCTCAAATTTTGGCAGACTTCGTGGCCGACTTCGTGCCTGCCCTCGTACCCGAAGTAGAGAAGGAACTCTTGCTAAAAACGGGTATGTCATCGGGGGACTGGACCCTCTTCACAGATGATGCCTCTAATGTGAAAGGATCCGGGTTCGGCATCGTTTTGAAACTGCCTACGGGAGTGTTATTAGACAATCTGTCAAAACTTCTAAATTGACTAACAATGAGGCCGAGTACGAAGCCATGATTGTAGGTCTTGGACTAGCCAAGGGCCTTGGAGCAGAGGTCATCGAGGCAAAGTGTGATTCCCTTTTGGTAGTAAATCATGTAAACGGAAGCTTCGAGGTTCGAGACGATCGAATGAAAAGGTACTTGGACAAACTTCAAATGACACTGCACCGCTTCAAGGAGTGGACACTGGACCATGTACCTCGGGAACAGAATAGCGAGGCCGACGCACTTGCAAACTTGGGGTCATCAGTCGAAGAAGATGATATCGTCCCGGGGGCTGTCGTCCAGCTATCGAAGTCGGTGGTCGAAGAAGGCCATACAGAGATTAATTCAACAAGTTTAACGTGGGATTGGAGGAATAAGTACATCGATTACTTGAAGCATGGGAAGCTCCCCGCGGACCCAAAAGAGTCAAGAACACTTCGAGCCAAAGCAGCTCGATTCTTGCTCGATGAAAATGGAACGTTGTACAGAAGAACCTTCGATGGACCACTGGCAGTATGTTTGGGACCCGGGGACACTGATTATGTACTACAGGAAATCCACGAGGGCACCTGTGGGAACCATTCTGGTGCAGACTCTCTGGTTCGCAAGGTGATCAGAGCAGGGTATTATTGGGATAGCATGGAAAAGGATACCAAGGAGTTCGTTCGGAAGTGTGACAAATGCCAGAGATTTGCACCAATAATCCATCAACCCGGTGAATAACTCCACTTGGTCCTATCCCCGTGGCCATTCATGAAATGGGGGATGGACATCGTCGGCCCCCTACCAACGGCGCCAGGTAAAGCTAGATTTATTTTGTTTATGACTGACTACTTCTCAAAATGAGTTGAACCGCAGACCTTCGAGAAGGTAAGAGAGAAAGAAGTCATCAACTTCATATGGGACCACATCATATGTCGGTTCGGTATTACCCGCGCGAAATAACATGTGACAATGGAAAACAGTTCATCGGCAGCAAAGTGACAAAATTCTGAGGACCATAAAATCAAAAGGATTCTATCAGCACCTTACCACCCAAGTACAAATGGTCAGGCTGAGTCCACAAACAAAACCATCATTCGAAACTTAAAGAAAAGGTTAGATGATGCTAAGGGGAAATGGAGAGAAGTAATGCCCGAGGTTCTATGGGTATATCGAACAACTTCGAAGTCCAGCACGAGGGAGACCCCATTTTCTTTGGTATACGGATCCGAAGCATTGATCCCAGTCGAAGTCGGGGAACCTAGCGTCAGGTTTCAGCATGCCACCGAAGACTCAAATCATGAAGCTATGAACACTTCTCTCGAACTACTCGATGAAAAGCGTGAGGCCGCTTTAATACGAATGGCCGCGTAGAAACAAAGGATCGAAAGGCATTACAACAGAAGGACGAACCTTCGATATTTCAAAGTCGGGAACTTAGTCCTAAGGAAATTCACTCTCAACACTCGATACCTGAACGAAGGGAAGCTAGGTCCCAATTGGGAAGGACCGTAACGTGTCCTCGGAGTCATAGGAAAAGGATCCTACAAACTTAGCACAATGGAAGGCGAGCAACTACCAAACAATTGGAATGTATCAATGCTCAAGCGATATTACTGCTGAGGTATGACCTTCTCCCCTTCCCCATTTTGTGTTTAAAACTAACTCCTTGCAAACGTTCGATTGGAGACATCGAGGCATCCTTCAGCTCGAAGGCCTTGGGTTTGAAAGCATGCGTTGCACTCTTTTTTCCTTAGATCGGGTTTTATCCCAAATGGGTTTTACCGGCAAGGTTTTTAACGAGGCAACACCCATATGCTACCTAAGGAACATTCAACAAGTATTCAAGGCTTCTATTCGATCAACCTCGAATACTGGGGGGCATCACCCTCGGAGGTTATATTTTTGAGAAAGATATTTCACGCCTAAGAGGGACTCGATAGTATAACTTTGTAATGAGCCAAACGGTCAAATGAATCGTGTCCATATAGAATAGTTGAGCCCCGACGGCAAAACATGTACGCATGTATCAACTATTTAAAGAAGCATTCTGGTTACATCAAAAACACTTTGCATATCATACGAACTCTACACTTACAATCCTACGCGGATCAAGGGCCAAAGCACCCCGAAATACCCGGAGACTGTCACTGACAGTTAACACATCCGAGTTATCGAAAAATTCAGACTTATAAGACCTCAAAGAGGCACACCTTCAAAACAAAGGCCAAGGCCAATAAACTCAGGGACTAACTTTTCGAACAAGTTCGGAAAGTTATCGGGATACAAGTTCAAGTGACAAACTCGAAGGCTACGACCATACTAAAGACTACGGCCACATAAAGGTTACGGCCAAAATAATGCGATTCGGAGACATCCGATTTCCCCTATAAAATTAAAGGCCTTCAAACATTGAAAAATCGTTTAAGTTAGGCTACCCCCGGCAAAAGCAAAATAAAAGGGGCTTCGATAAATTCGGCCCCCGAAAAATCTAAGGGCTTCGATAAATCAGCCCTCGAATAATCCAAAGGCTTCGATAACACCAGCCTTCGGAAAACCCTTAAGAGGTATTCAATTATATCTACACAAACGAAATGACTAATAAGGTTCCGATACGTCGAACCTTCGAAAAACCCAACGGGTACAAAAACACATGCTAAGGCATAACTAAAATTTTACTAAGTCTTTTAGCCGAAATGATGGAAAAATTATATAGCCGTCTTAGAGGCCAAAACGGCCTAATTCAAAGAGCCTAAGGGCCAATTCTAAAAAAAAAGAGCCTAAGGGCCAACTTAAAAGAGATATAGGGCCAAAAGCTTATGGGAGTCCGAGACTCCGTTCTCATTCAACTCGAACCCAAAGGCCCCGTTACCCCGAGCTCGCATTAAATTGATTTTAAGTTCGGCTCGGGATCATCTAAAACCCTAAGGGGTATTGTCACACCTCCTTTTTCGCTACTACACCCCGTGAAGGGTATATATAAAGGAGTTTTTCCAATTAAAGGACAATCAAAACGGGATTCGTTTATTAAGAAGTTCAGAGTCGCCACTTGGGAGATTTATGGTGTCCCAAGTCACCGGCCTGAATCCCGAATCGAGGAAAAGGTTTGACTCTGTTTAACAGTCGCGAACCAGAAATCCGAGTAAGGAATTCTATTAACCCAGGAGAAGGTGTTAGGCACTCCCGAGTTCCATGGTTCTAGCACGGTCGCTCAACTGCTATATTTGGCAAAAATCTGATTTTATTACATGTTCAAACCTATGTGCATTTTTAGAATTATTTAACCGCTTTTAATTAAAAATTTTAAGAAAGTGAACGTCATTTAAAAACGTGTTTTTGGATCACGTCACATGAAATGCACCCGGATCCTCAACACATTTTTATTCAACGTTTTGGGATTTGGATTTGGGTCACATGAAATGCACACCCGAATTTAGGAA
>NC_031994.1:34067329-34070196 GCF_001879085.1 Nicotiana attenuata
TGAACAAGGATTGATCCAGATGTGAAGAAACTTTGAGAATTCAAGCAAAAGGAGCAATGAAACAGTACTTTTTAAAAGTTTCTGTCGCCTCAAGTTTCAGAGCTTTTCAATATTTTTAATGCCTGGAACCCTTTTTAATTTCAGATCTACCTCCTCCTCCCTTTTGAGGCAAGGCAACGATGCCTTTATAGGCAAGCAATTAGGGTAATCTTCAGGTTTTTGATTGCAGTTTAGTCCCCTATTTTGTGACTTGGTCCCCAAGTAATAGTGTCAAAATTAAAATAAACCCATGCTAGAAGCTTCTAGGAATTTCTTGGGTGGTTACTACAAGATTCTCTTAGTAACTACCCAAATTACCCCTAGATGGCCTTGTTTTTTACATTAACGACCAAATGGGTTAGGCCTGACCTAAGGCCTTTGGGCTACTGCATTAGCGGGTCCCAACAGCCCTAGGACTCATGGACCTTTGAAGCTCGAATTGTGGTTCAAAAGATCACAGGCTACAAATGGATAAGCCCAGAACTCGAGCATTAATCAGCAGATAAATGGCAAACCAAAAAAAAGGGCCCAAAGATTGAGTCCAAAGAACTCGGGCGATTCCATGAAACAAATAAACAGGTTCAATCCACTTATTAACAATTATGAACTAAACAAATAAAATCAAAACACCTCAACAGACTACTTATCCATTCTGAATACTAACTTATGAGAATTTCAATCTTTCAACAAAATCAACACGAGTTAACTCAACAACTACTGCTATGCGGAATTAAGCCACTGAGCAACGAAACACAAAAGAAAAACGAAAAGAAACACAAAGGAAGAACAGAGATGGAGGAGAAAATAGGGGAGAGTGAAGACGAACGAGGAATACCAAAGAGAAAGAAAGGGATACCTCTACAGTCAACGAACAAAGCTGGTAAACCCTTAACAACTCCAATATGATTCAAAACAAGTATTAACCGTATGTTTTTGACGAAAACAAATGGTTAATACCTGTTTCAAACCTATCATTCACAGAAACTTGAAAACTTGACGGATTCGCTTTCTCTTTATTTTCAGATTCAAGAAAAACCAACTTGGTGACGATTTGGGGAGAAATGGTGGTGGATTGGGGTTAAAGGAAGGGCGATGGTTGCATGGATGAAGTTTTGGGGTTGAATGGGGTGGCGCCGCCACCGGAGAAGCTGTGGCGGCGCTAGGGTTTCGATCTTCAATTTGATATTCGAGGAATTCTACACAGATTCGAAGGAAATAGATGTCGGATTTGTTATGAGGGGATGAAAAGGATGCTGAGGTGTAAAGTTGGTGTGGATTGGAGGTCTACCGCCGCCGCTGGTGATTTTCGGTGGCGGCGGACGGTGGTGAGAGGCGAGAATAACAGAGACAAGGGTCTTAGGTTTAAGGTTATTTGAAAATATTAATGTAATTGGGGGGGGGGGGTCAATTTTGACCATTGGATGGTGGATGTTGAACGACCAGGATCTTGAGTGAGCTAAAACGGTGTCGTTTTGGTCATTACCCGATTTGGACCGGATTTTGGGCTGGGGCGGGGCTGGACCGGTTTTGGGTGGGTTTGGGCTGGATCAAATGGGTATTGGGAGGGAAATTCATTTGGGCCATGCTGAATTGGCCCAGGATCAGCCCATTGCTTCACTTTCTTTTCAATTTTTCTTCAAAATTAAAATAAAATCCTAAATTAATCCCTAATTAACTTAAACACAAACCTAACTAAATCTAATGAAAATTATCACAATTTAATTAAAAACAAAAGAGAAAAATTACTCAAAATCAAAATGCAAAGGTGCAAATTAAACTATTTGTGCGATTTTCCTTTTCTATAGAACAACTAATTTACTACTTAACTCAAGAATTGTAAAATTAAATCCTACATGCAAATGTAACCTATATTTTTTTGTATTTTTCATCAATTTAAACAACATAAAATGCGCAGACAAATGCAAAAATGCCACAAAATCCACAAAATTGCAAACCCTGGAAAAATGATTTTGTTTTGAATTTATGGGAGTAATTCATATAGGGCAAAAATCACGTGCTCACAGCTGCCCCTCTTTGCTCGGAAACACGAAGAGTTTTCGTGCAAAGATAAGTGAGCAAATACGAGCGATTTCACTGTTGCTGCTGCTACTGCTACTGCTTACTGAACCCCCTTATTACACCATGTCAAAAATAAAAAGAAACTAGACTAAGCTATGAGCTATGAATTACAAAAGATCCTATCTATATCTTCAAACTTGATCTTGTATTTCTTGTTGCCTTGTTGTATTGTATTCTCCCCAGCGACATCCTTTTGTTGCTGCCTTGAATTGTGATCTGAGATGTTTTGCCCTTTCTCCAGGTGGTTGCCTGACTGCTGACTACACTTTGAGATGTTTTCCTTTCTCCGGGTGATGCTTGACCGCTGAACTCGAATGTATTCCCTGCTCTCTAGGTGGGTTCCTGATTGCTGTATTGAACGGTATTCCTCTGTTCTTCAAGCGGGCTCCTGATTGCTGAAACTTGAAATGTATGCCTCTGTTCTCCAGGCGGGCTCCTGACTGCTGAAACTTGAAATGTGTGCCTCTGTTCTCCAGGCGGGCTCCTGACTTCAACAAAATAGACAAAAACAAGAAAATCTCTTGCCCCAGTTTGGTGACTGGGCATCATATTACCAGATATTAATAAGAATTTGAAAACTAAAACTTGAATTGTAATACCTCTGTTCTCCAGGCGGGCTCCTGACTGCTGAAACTTGAAATGTATGCCTCTGTTCTCCAGGCGGGCTCCTGATTTCAACAAACTTGAAATGTATGCCTTTGTTCTCCAGGTGGGCTCCTGACTGCAACAAAACGAACAAAGAAAATTTT
>NC_031994.1:34070296-34121179 GCF_001879085.1 Nicotiana attenuata
CCTCGATGAGGAGCCTGACTCCTTGTTTCTAGGTTTGTGATCGTACCTTTGATTATCTTGCCTTGATCGTGAGTCCTTTCCCGCAGGTCCCATGTATGGCTCGTACCTGTTTTTACCGGATCTCTTTTCATTTTCCACACGCCTTGAGCTTACCTTTTCTTCTGTTTTATGTCGTAAAATAATGTCTTCTTCAATCCTCATCTTTGTACTGTATCTGTTGTAGACATCATTCCACGTTGTTGCTGGGAATTCTCGAAGGCTTTCTTTGAGTCGCCTCGTGGCTTCTGAACTCTTCTCATTCAAATTACTAGCAAAGGCTATGGCTGCCCAATTGTCAGGTACTCGTGGCTGCGTCATTCTTTCCCGTTGAAATCTATCTACGAACTCTCTAAGCAACTCTGAGTCTCCTTGCTTGATTTTGAAGATATCTTCCATTCGCTTTTCAACTTTTTGAGCTCCCGAGTGTGCTTTGATAAATAAATCTGCAAGCTCAGCAAACGAATTTATAGAATTTTCAGGTAAAAGAGAATACCATGTTAAGGCCCCTTTAGTGAGTGTTTCACCGAATTTCTTGACCAAGACCGACTCAATCTCTTGCTTAGTCAAATCATTGCCCTTGACACTTGTTGTGAATGCAGTAACGTGATCTCGTGGATCTGATGTACCATCATACTTTGGAATATCAGGCATCTTAAACTTCTTTGGAATTGGGAGGGGAGCAGCACTTGGCTTCCATGGTTGTTGGGAATATTTATCTATATCTACTCCCTTGATCACGGGCGGTACTCCAGGTATTTGCTCTATGCGTTCATTTTGCTCCTTAAGCTATTTCTGCAAGGTTAGTACTAGATTTTGTAAATCAGAGTTAACTGGATTACCTGGGTCTCTCTCTTGTGTTTCACTAGGGGTTCCACCGCTGCCTGAATTAACCAATCCTGAACGAGGATTCTCCAAAGTGTTGTTTGTTTGGAGTAGATGTGGGTGGAACAGCAGGTAATTGGCTAACAAAAGCTTGAAGAGCTTTATTGACTTGAGTGGCAATAAGTTTTTGCAAAGCCTCATTCATGGTTTCAACATTTTCGAATTGAGCCTGTCCATCTGTGTGAGGTCCATCAGGAGTGCCTTCACGAGATCGTCGTGGGGAGCCTCGTGGAGAACCTTGTGGAGAGCCTCGTGGAGAGCCTCCCTGAAGTTGTTGGATTGTTTGAATTTCTGGATTTCCTTGAGTGTTGTCATTGTTGTTCGACATGATTGATGCAATCAAGATAATTAAGTTGAGATATACTTGATTATCAGATTCCCGGTAACGGAACCAATTTGTTTAACCAAAAAATAGGATTTTAGTCAAAACTAGAATTTAGAAGAATCGGGTTACTGATAATCGAAAAATTAAATAAAGAAAGAAATTTTAGAGTAACCAAGTATGAAAGCTGGTAAATCGAAGTATATTCCAATAATCACCTCTTTAACTGATTACATATTCTTCCTTTTATAGGTTCCTTTGAGAACTTCTAGAAACATACGTTACGCCTATGTCATAATGAGGCTATTACGGGCATTTAATGATATTAAATGCTGCGTTACATAATCATTGTATATATTCCTTAACGGCTATAATAGTTAATGCCGTATTTCCCTTTTTCTTTGACCAGGTTCATTCTTCTCTTTGCCCATATACAAATAAGCTTGAATAGGAACGGTTGAAGTTAAACAGGAACGGGGCGTTGAATCTCTCATCTCATGCCTCTTTCTTTTCTTCCCGTAGCTGTTCACAACCTTTGGACTATGACTGTTCATAATTTATTGACCATTCCACATGTCATGCCACGTCAACATGTATATGAATACAATTTTCCCCAATACAACTAGTATCCTGTATAAGTTTATATCCTTTTTTTCACATTTTTTTAAACCGTGTTATTAGCATCGAGATCTATATGCCATGTAAAAGATTTCAAAAGTTCGAGAACAATTGAAAGATTCGTTGATTGTGTTATCTAATAGCATACACGGATTCACGTGCTAAAAAGATTCAGACCTTCAAGATATGATAAGATATTTAGAGAATCATTTTGACGATTCTCGTAGAGAATATGATATGTAGAAACTCAATTATTTAGTTGGAAAATATGCATAAAGCTTAACAACCTACACAATTGTCTCTAAGTTAGAAATAAACTTTTCAAAGCATTTGATCTTCTCAAAACTACGAGCACATATTTACATGAAATAATTGTTCCAAAAATAACTTATCTCGGAGGCTTTAGCTACCTGTGATTGTGCCACCCCTCTGATGTTAATATAATCCTAGTTCATTGTTGGAATTTATTTTTTACTGTTTTAGTTTTTTCCCCAGACCAGATTGTTTTATTATAAATATATTAGTTTATTGATATTATAGACAATTTAGAATATTAAAAAGCATCATTAAGAGGTTAGATCTTTATTATTCAAATGTAACTTCGAGATAATCTTTGAAGCATATTTTTCGTGACGATAATTAACATTTCTTGTATATCTTTGGTCCATTCTTGACGTCTTCTAACGGTGGCTAGTTCATATATCAATTGTTATGATAGACGTCTAGTTATGATATGAAGATTATTTATATTCAATAATTTTGCTTGAGATTTTATTCAAATATTTTCGTAAATTATTTTACTTTAGAATTATCCACTTGTGTATAACCAAATTCGTAATGAATATATAAATATTACCAATAAGAGTGTTCATGGTTTGATTTGGATCAATTTTAAAATCAAAGTCAATCCAATTTAATGTCACGACCTAATTTCCAAATCCGGTCGTGATGGCGCCTCTCGTGAAGACAAGGCCAGCCAACTAACCCAATTCGTCTCTTTAACAATTATTAAACATAATGAATGGATAAATACGACTAAATGGCATTTATAACGGATAATTTACAACCCTACACAGCCCGACCGGGGTGTCACAAGTCACGAGCATCTAAAGAAATCTGAACACGACTACAAGGCCGATAATATACAAAATAAAATTTAGAGTCAAAAGACGAAGTCCGGTGCCGCGAACGCCGGCGGTCACCTTGCTCAGCTACGATAAAAAAATCCTCAATCGGCTCAAACCCGCTACCGGGTAACAAATACCTGCAACTGCACGCGAGGTGCAGGGAGTAAAGTGAGTACTCCAACTCAGCGAGTAATAAAAGTAAATAATAACTGAGCAGCAAGAAATCACGTAAAGCACTCCATTATGCTATATAGAACAGTACAACCCGTTGAGAAAACAGTAAAAACCGTGAAATCCCTTAGAAAATATCTGAGCTCCGTTAAAACCTCTTTTGAAAATATCTTTTTCAACAGTTAAGCAATGAATGCGAAACGGATAGTGCAGGTCAGCACGTAAGTCAGCCCCTCGGGCACAGCACTCCATTAACAAATAACACCAGGGTATCTGGTAAACAGTGCAAGAAGTAGTATGGATGCCAATGAAATGAGAGTGCTGAATGTCATGACACGTAATACAAACAGGAACCAATGCATGGGTGCAATGCAATGCATATGACCGGTACACTCAGGTACCCACTGCGGCGTGCAGTCCGAGCCAACCATGTATTTAACGTCGACGGCGCTCACTGGGGGTGAGTACAGACTCCGGAGGGTCTCCTACATCCCAAGCATAATAATCAAGCCATCTCGTGGCATCAACCAGGCCCTCGGCCTCAATATCAATACAGTGCCCCTGCGGCGTGCAGCCCGAGCCAACCATATGTCCCAAAATCACTATAACACTGCTGCGGCGCGCAGCCCGATCCATGCTCAGTCCAGAAATGCACATATGCCACTTGGGCAATATTAAAATAACAGTTCTCAGCTCAAAACGTCAATAATATGTTGTTTAAGTTTTCAAATCTTAGAAAAATGGCTGAGTTTGCAAATCAGTATTAAAACCCTGGACCGAGATCAAATAGTATGCAAAATAATGCGAAAACAGTGATATCAATCCCTGAAGGATTCACATAGTTGGCACGAAGCCCAAACATGGCAATCAGCCCACATTATGATGATAACAAGTAGTTTCAGTCAAATAAGTAGTAATTTCATCAATCGGGACGGACCAAGTCACAATCCCCAACGGTGCTCTACCCCACGCTCGCTATCCGGCGTGCAAGTCACCTCAATACAGCACTATGATGTGCAAATCCGGGGTTTCAAACCCTCAGACTATCATTTACAATCATTAATCACCTCGAACCGGTGAAATCTCTAGCTCGCGACGCCTTTGCCTCTCAAATCGGCCTCCACGGGCGTCGAATCTATCCAACATTAGAGTGAATACATCACAATATGCCAAGGGAACAATACCCAATCGAAAACAATCAAAATAAAGCAAAAATCTCGAAACTAGCAAAACCCGAGCCCCGGGCCCACTTCTCGAAAAATTATAAAATTAACATCAGTGGATTCCTTACCTCGCCACGAGTCCATACATATCAAATTTACCAAAATCCGAGCTCCAATTCTCCCTCAAACTCCAAATTTCCATTTCAAAAGTCAAGCCCTAGTTCTTCCATTTTTAATCAAATTTCCATGAATTTAGGTGTTGATTCTTCAAAAAAAATGATGATTCTAGGTCACGAGACTCACCTCCAATCAATTCCCGTCGAAACCCTCCTTAATCCTCGTCAAAAGCTCCCAAAGTTGCTCAACAATGGTGAAAATAAGACCTAGCTCGCGGAGGAGATAATATAAATCTGCCCAGCTCTTTTCGCTTTTGCGGTCCCTTTCCCGCTTATGCGGGACCGCTTTCGCGACTTTTCTTCCGCTTCTGCGGAAATTCCAAACTCGAGCTCAACCGCTTCTGTGGTTACACAAACGCATAAGCGATACCGCTTCTGCGGTTAGACAATCGCTTCTGCGGAACCGGCGCCCAGGCCTCATCACCGCTTCTGCGGTCCAAGATTCGCAGAAGCGAAAATACCAGTTGCAGCAGGCTCAGCAACATGAAAAGTTCCAAAACTCGTTTAACCATTCGAACTCACCCCGAGGCCCCCGGGACCTCAACCAGAAACACCAACATATCTTAAAACATCACCCAAACTTGTTCCATTCATCAAAACACCACGATTAACACTAAAACCATCAAATTACATCAAATCCAAGCCTAAGTTCTCCCAAAATTCTTCCGAAACTCGCATTCGATCAAAAACCCAACCAAACCACCTCCGAATCATTTGAAATTTTGTACACACATCCCAAATCACCTAACGAAGCTACTGCAACTCTCGGAATTCCATTCCGACCCTCGGATCAAAATCTCACCTATCAACCGGAATTCGCCAAAACACTGACTTTGCCAATTCAAGCCTAATTCTACACCGGACCTCCAAAATCAATTCCGGTCACACTCCTAAGTCTCAAATCATCCCCCGAAGCTAACCGAATCACCGGAAATCACATCCGAGCCCTCTAACTCAATAGTCAACATCCGGTTGACTTTTTCCAAAATAACCCTTCTTGAAGAGACTAAGTGTCTCATTTCCATCCAGAATCAATCCAAATCAACTCATTCACACAAGACTCGTATAATAACACATAAGGAAATCGAAAATGGGGATAACGGGGCGGTAACTCATGTGACGACGGGTCGGGTCGTCACATCCTCCCCAACTTAAACAAACGCTCGTCCTCGAGCATACCTAGAGTTGTACTAGAAGCCAACCAATAGCTGAATGACCTCACCCTATCTCGCATAGGTCCGATAATACAACATAGCTGAAAACTCACAATCCATCTAGACCATAAACCGTAGAACCGCATTGCATTTTCCGAAATCATACACAAGATCAGAACCTCACGTCTATATTCAGAATAAACCCGAACCAGATGTAATAACCCATACCTGCAACCTCAGGTGAGACCATCCGATATACCACATAATCCAAACACTCAAAACGATAGCCTCTATTCACAGCAGTTGCCCACAATAACCAAATACCGATAGAAAACCTCTTATTAGCTAAAGTCTTATTTCAACACTTTCATATACTGCTAGCGATAAATAAAACACGCGATAAACCGTAACCATTTCTCAGATCAACCATGTGAAGCCACTTCCCTTTTGACTAATACCACAACAGATTTCCGGGCCGAACCTCGATATTATCCTTCTAACAAGCTGAGATCAAATATGTTCATATTCATTAATGACCCCAACAACCACCTCGAATCCAACACTCCACTCTGGTGATATGACACCTCAATACAGGCCTAAGCCACAACTTGCATAATACACGCACCAATAAGAAACGGTATGAACATACTCAAATCATGACAAGTGACTCAAACGAAAGAGCTGTAACTCAAGTTCATAAGTACCATCACCACACAAGGCTGAGACCCCGTCTCACATCATAGAAATAGAACACCTGAATCTACCTCGAAAGGTCATAACTCCACATAGCCTCGCTACAATGCGCGATCCTATCCAAACACTGTTATACATGAAGCACCTCAAGTCACTGTGATCAAAATCGACAACCACGCACATTTTGATGTCTGAAACCAAGGCAATTCATTATATCCACGGTGAAACAAATAACATATGACATGCAACCCGATAGGTCATAACCGATACTCCCTTTAACGATCAACACCCAATTACTCTTCCCGCTCGACTTTCTCTATGAATCCCCAATAGAACCGCACCACATGTGCCCATATCCAACAAATCATAACGTCTCACAGCACAGAAAAGCAACTCATAGATCTCCCCACATCACTAACAAGTTCAATAACGATCAAATCAACCTATCCCTCAACAATACAACTAGGGACCAACCAAACTAACTCAAGCTAAATACGTAGCCACATCGGTCTGCCAACGAACTCAATACCAAGAAGGCATGAAACTGCTCCTTCCACTACCACAATTCCTGCCGGAGCCGTACGATACGGTACCCGGCACCAAATCAATACCGAAATCCACAACCTCGCCCAGCGACATGCCCGGCCACAAGAAATGCATCCGAAAAGTCTTTCAACACCGCAACTGAATCAATGGTAGAACCCCCTACACTGACATCCATCACGAAGGCCCACTTAAGAAAAACAGTCCTTCCCAGCCGTCCGCTGGTCTTTGAAATACAAACCACTCTGCTAGAACGTAATCTGATGCACCTCGCCACGCAACCTGTGGCATTTTCAGGCATAGCCCATAGCACAATAGTCTAGAACAACCCAACACTGAGACAGTCAGTCTACACCCCAATATCATATCCAAAACCTAATATACCAAGCAAAGAAAGATCCACTCGAGCCTCCAAATCCCAATAGCCGCTAACGGTACCAATACACACGATCCACAACCACTACATAGTCTGTACCTGAGAACTCCCAGTCTCCAACTCCATATAGCACACGAATCACTATACTGATCCCAAATTCCGCCGTATGAATACATATTGCACCTCAAGTACCCAATCATTCCACGAAAGATATTCTAAAATTCCCCTGTGCCATCAAACAAACTCAGATATCAGCAGTCGATCTAGCAAGAAAGTGCCGCAATACTACCGAAGTATCATCAGCCTAATCACATTACCCTTCTCCCGAGACATATACTCTCATCAAATCGCTTCCATTTAGCAGTACCATTTCCTTGATTACCTGAGGCTACCCGTTGCCTAAGAATTTTATGAACTTCTTTTCAGAACTGAACTGTAACTCATCTAGCCAAGACCTTCCGTCAATCCCATCTAGAAGAAAAGAATCATTACACACTCCATGCTTCGCATGCCCATAGAAAATATATACATCTCCAAACCACGGTAAAACTCAACAAGAATTCTCTCCCAATTCCATTTGCACAAGCTAAACTGCCAGAACTGAATCCTTCTATCCAAACCAAGCTAAGCAAGCTGTCAGAACTCAAGAGCTTTGCTGCACAATACCTGTAAGGGCTCATTGTCTCGAACACATACGAAAAATTAATCATATCCTTACCATCCCGATTCGGTCTACTATCAACCTATTCCATTTATCAAATTTCCCCTCTGATTCATCATCAACTTGATATTTTTCCTTGCTGTAGCACCACAATACCTCAATCCAGGTTTACCACACGAGACCCAAGCATAAGACCACGCTGTCTAAGACCCATGAGCCACTGAATACTCTCTCAAATGTTCCCAGAAATACCACATTCCGGAATACTTTACTCTGAAGAACTTCCTGCTAATCTAAATTTGTTACCTTCAATTTCCAGATGCTGATAATAGAATCCCATAATTAACCTAAAAATACCACAAGTCTTGACCTTTTCCAATGACAACACAGTCTCTAACCACATACACAACCTTAAGACACCTGATTGTTACATGTAGAATCTTGAACACAATAAACCATTCTCGAGAGTCATTTACTTCTTATTCAAACTGCAATTCACCTGATCAAACGAATATAACCACCCGTGCCTCATTAGCACTCTAACACCGCAGGGTATGACCCCATCCCAAACAAATATCTTCCTGCTCCATGCACCGAGCACTCTTTACCAACAACAGCTTAAGACATCCTATTACTTTCACACCTCTACGAAGCACCATATAACCTTTGTCAAAATTTTGCTTCACTCGTGCCATCCTCGGCTCAATTTCTGCAACCAGAACTGATCCGCCAGCATACCTCGAAACGGAACCAACATAGCACATAATCGTGCAATCAGCTAATCCACATCAGCCTCCCCAACTTGGCTCGAAGCCATATATCAGGACACACTCAATAACCCATAATACTTTTACTCTAATGATGCCACAATATCATAGTGACATTAAACTCAAATCATCCACTAGTTTGTGAAAGCACAGATCATCTAGTACTGTAATCCTCTGCAAACCTCGCATTCATTCCCACCTCAGTTGAATCTACTCTCTTAAGCAAGCCGAGTTCTCAAATTTCAACACGTACCCTTCAATTACACATGAGATCTTCTAACATACGCATAAGGATCATACCACTTAAGAACACTCCACAGGAGATAACCCACCTGCTTCGCCTCAATTTAGTACTTCAGCATACCTTCCACCATCATATACGTTACACAGTCAATTTAGTCTTCCTGAGTCTGAACTCATACCGCCACATGTATTGCACTTTACTTTCCAACTAGGAGACACGAAAATATCCTTCACGCGCCCATAATTTGGGCTACACATAAATCACAATAGGAATCAAACACTTATCCGTTCATCTATTATCTAGCAGACCTCTTCGTCACTATCAAGTCATATAGATACATCTCGCAGTACTAACATACTCATCACATGAATACCAAACCGCCATTCCGACTAATAGGGACAATACCAATGTTCGAAACACTTGCTCACACGATCAGCACCTCAGTGCTCAAGCCATAGGCAAGATCCGGCCTCAAGTCCTCCAGACTGGCCCAACATCAAACTCATGGAGATTACATCTCGCCCTTGATCGGGGAATCACAAGCCATCAAGGCACATCTGATACTGAGCGCTAAGGTGCGCATACAAACGCGTGGAAGGAATTTCAAGAGTTTCCTTTCAAGATGAATCAAGGACGCACGATAAGAATTCAAGAATGTGAAGTTTTCCTAAAGGTTTTGCAGCCTCTCGAGGATAAATACAGACGTCTCCGTATCGATCCGCGAGACTCTACTAAACCTGCTCATGACTCATGAGACCTAGTCACCTAGGCTCCGATACCAACTTGTCACGACCCAATTCCCAAACCCGATCGTGATGGCGCCTCTCGTGAAGACAATGCCAGCCAACAGAACATCAATACCTCTTTAATACTTACTTAGCATAAATAAGTCTAAAACATTAATAAAACTATCATATGTGCGGAAGAAAAGTGATAAAAATAGGGAACCGTCCCGACACAGCCCGACCGGGGTGTCACAAGCCACGAGCATCTAGAAGGATTTTTAATACATCTACAACGCCTGTAATACATGGATTAAAATTTAGAATTAAAAAGAGGAAATCCGGTGCCGCGAACGCTGGCGGTCACCTTGCTCAGCTACGAAAGCAAAATCCTCAACCAGCTCAAACCCGCTACCGGGTAAACAAATACCTGCATCTGCACGCGAGGTGCAGGGAGTAAAGTGAGTACTCCAACTCAGTGAGTAATAAAGGTAAATAATAACTGAGCAGCAAGAAACCACGTAAAGCAAGCCATCATGCTATATAGAACAGTGTAACCCTTTGAGAAAACAGTGAAACCGTGAAAATCTTTAGAAATATCTGGACTCAGTTTAAACCTCTTTGAAATATCTCTTTCCAACAGTGAAGCAAATGAATGCGAAACAGATAGTGCAAGTCAGCACAAAAGTCAGCCCCTCGGGCACAGCACTCCATTAACAAATAACACCAGGGTATCAGGTAAGCAGTACAAGAAGTAGCATAGAAGCCAATGAAATGCGAGTGCTGGAATGTCATGACAAATAATACAAATAGGAACAAATGCATGAGTGCAATGCAATGCATATGACGGTACACACCGGTACCCACTGCGCCGTGCAGCCCGAGCCATCCATATATTTAACGTCGACGGCGCTCACTGGGGGTGTGTACAGACTCCGGAGGGGCTCCTACAGCCCAAGCGCAAATAATCAAGCCATCTCGTGGCACCAACCAGGCCCTCGGCCTCAATATCAATACAATACCACTGCGGCGCGCAGCCCAAGCCATCCATATTTCCAGAAATCACTATAACACTGCTGCGGCACGCAGCCCGATCCATGCTCAGTCCAGAAATGCACATAAGCCACTTGGGCAATATTAAAATAATAGTTCTCAGCTCAAAACGTCAATAAAATATTGTTTAAGTTTTCAAATCTTAGAAAAATGGCTGAGTTTGCAAAACAGTATTAAAACCCTGGACCGAGATCAAGTAATATGCAAAGTAATGCGAAAACAGTGATATCAATCCCTAAAGGATTCACATAGTTGGCACGAAGCCCAAACATGGCAATCAGCCCACATTATGATGATAACAAGTAGTTTCAGTCAAATAAGTAGTAATTTCATCAATCGGGACGGACCAAGTCACAATCCCCAATGGTGCTCTACCCCACGCTCGCTATTCGGAGTGCAAGTCACCTCAATACAGCACTATGATGTGCAAATCCGGGGTTTCAAACCCCTCAGACTATCATTTACAATCATTACTCACCTCGAACCGGTGAAATCTCTAGCTCGCGATGCCTTTGCCCCTCAAATCGGCCTCCACGCGCGTCGAATCTATCCAACATCAGAGCGAATACATCACAATATGCTAAGGGAACAATACCCAATCGAAAACAATCAAAATATAGCAAAAATCTCGAAACTAGCAAAACCGAGCCCTGAGCCCACTTCTCGAAAAATTATAAAATTAACATCAATGGATTCCTTACCTCGCCACGAGTCCATACATATCAAATTTACCAAAATCCGAGCTCCAATGCTCCCTCAAACTCCAAATTTCCATTTCAAAAGTCAAGCCCTAGTTCTTCCATTTTTAATCAAATTTCCATGAATTTAGGTGTTGATTCTTCAAAAAAATGATGATTCTAGGTCACGAGACTCACCTCCAATCAATTCCCGTCGAAACCCTCCTTAATCCTCGTCAAAAAGCTCCCAAGGTTGCTCAACAATGGTGAAAATAAGACCTAGCTCGCGGAGGAAATAATATAAATCTGCCCAGCTCTTTTCGCTTTTGCAGTCCCTTTCCTGCTTATGTGGGACTGCTTCCGCGACTTTTCTTCCGCTTCTGCGGAAATTCCAAACTCGAGCTCAACCACTTCTGCGGTTACACAAACGCATAAGCGATACCGCTTCTGCGGTTAGACAATCGCTTCTGCGGAACCGGTGCCCAGGCCTCCTCACCGCTTCTGCGGTCAATCCTTCGCACAAGCGTGTCCGCTTCTGCGGTCCAAGATTCGCAGAAGCGAAAATACCAGTTGCAGCAGGCTCAACAACATGAAAAATTCCAAAAACCATCCGAACTCACCCCGAGGCCCCCGGGACCTCAACCAAAAACACCAACATATCTTAAAACATCACCCAAACTTGTTCCAATAATCAAAACACCACGATTAACACTAAAATCATCAAATTACATCAAATCCAAGCCTAAGTTCTCCCAAAATTCTTCCGAAACTCGCATTCGATAAAAAACCCAACCAAACCACCTCCGAATCATCTAAAATTTTGCACACACATCCCAAATCATTGCAACTCTCGGAGTTCCATTCCGACCCTCCGATCAAAATCTCACCTATCAACCGGAATTTTCCAAAACACTAACTTTGCCAATTCAAGCCTAATTCTACACCGGACCTCCAAAATCAATTCCGGTCACACTCCTAAGTCTCAAATCATCCCCCGAAGCTAACCGATTCACCGGAAATCACATCCGAGCCCTCTAACTCAATAGTCAACATCCGGTTGACTTTTCCAAAACAAACCTTCCTTGAAGAGACTAAGTGTCTCATTTCCATCCAGAATCAATCCAAATCAACTTATTCACACAAGACTCGTATAATAACACATAAGGAAACCGAAAATGGGGAAAACGGGGCGGTAACTCACGTGACGACGGGTAGGGTCGTCACATGTTAGTTTTTCCGTATTTCTCATGATGTACTTTTATTTTTTTATGAAGAAATTAAAATTCCGCAGCCTTCAATTGGATCTACGATGAGTAATGAAGATTTATGTCTTTTGGATAGTGCTACAACTCACACAATATTAAGAGAAAAGAAATTTTTCTCTTATTTGGTTATGAAAAAGGCCTATGTTAATACAATATCCGGTAGTACAAAGTTGATTGAGGGCTTTGGAAGAGCGGCCTTATTACTACCTAGAGGAACGATATTAACTATTGATAATGCATTGTATTGTAGTAAGTCTCAAAGAAACTTGTTGAGTTTCAAAGCTATTCGCCAAAATGGCTACCATGTTGAGACATCAAACGAAGGAAATGTTGAATACCTTTATATAACTACAATAAAAGCGGGGAAAAATATGTGCACGAAAATTATCCTCATTTTCTTGTGGGTTGTACCACACAAACATTGGTGTGGTTGAATCACATGCCATAGTAAACAAAAGGTTTACTACTTCTAATGATTTTATCATTTGGCGTGACCGGTTGGGCCATCCCGGTTCTAACATGATGCGCAGAATAATAGGGAATTCAAATGGGCACACATTGAAGAACAAGAAGATTCTTCAATTTAAGGAATTCTCTTGTGCTGCTTGTTCTCAAGGAAAATTGGTTATTAAACCATCAGCAGCTAAAGTTAGGATTGAGTCCCCTGCATTTTTGGAACGTATACAGGGTGATATATGTGGGCCTATACACCCTCCATGTGGACCATTCAAGTATTTTATGGTCTTGATAGACGCATCTACAAGATGGTCACATGTGTGCTTATTGTCAACTCGTAATATGGCATTTGCGAGATTGTTGGCCCAAATAATAAGGTTAAGAGCATAATTTTTAGATTATGCAATTAAGACAATTCATCTTGATAATGCTGGTGAATTTACATCTTAGGCCTTTACAGATTATTGTATGGCCATTGGAACAAAAGTTGAGCATCCGGTTGCTCATGTACATACTCAAAATGGTCTAACAGAATCATTGATTAAACGCCTCCAACTAATATTTAGACCATTGCTAATGAGTACAAAACTTCCCCTTTCAGTGTGGGGACATGCTATTTTGCATGAAGCAACACTTGTGCGCATAAGGCCAACCAGTTATCATAAAGTCTCTGTAACGACCCGGCCGGTCATTTTGAGCCATAGCGCGCCGTTCAGCATTTCGAGGCCATGAACAGCTTCAATTCAGGCATTATGATTTGTAAGCATGGTCGGAATTAAATTTCGGGAAGTTCGGAGTTGACTTGGGGAGGAAATCTCATTTCGGAAGCTTTAAGTTGAGAGAATTGACTAGGATTGAACTTCAGAGTAAAGGACCACGGAATCAAGATCTGAAGGTTCTAACAGGTTCGTATGATGATTTCAGACTTGGGCGTATGCCCGGATCGGGTTTTGGGTGACCCGGGAGCGTTTTGGCGCCTATTGTGGAAGTTAGCATTTTGGAAGAAATCTCATAAGTTTGGGTTGAGGTGAATTTTAGTGTTATCGATGTCTGTTTGGGATCCCAAGTCCGGGAGTAGCTCCGTATGGTGATTCTGGAATTGGGAGCGCGATCGGAAGTGAATTCGGACGTCCGAGGAGCATTTTTGAGCCATTTGGCTAAAGATAGAAATTTGAAGGTTTTGAGAAGTTTGACCGGAGGTGGACTTTTTGATATCGGGGTTGGAATCCGATTTCGAAAGTTGGAGTAGGTCCGTAATGTTGAATATGACTTGTGTGCAAAATTTGAAGTCAATTGGACGTGATTTGATAGGTTTAAACGTCGGAAGTAGAAGTTTGAAATTCTAAAGTTCATAAAGCTTGGATTGGAGGTCGATTCGTGGTTTTAGGGTTGTTTGATATGATTTGAGGCCTCAAGCAAGTCCGTAATGTATTTTGGGACTGGTTGGTATGATCGGTTAGGGTCCCGGGGGCCTCGGGTGGATTCCGGGTGGTTAACGGATCGAAAATGGAATTTTTGGAAGGCTGAAGTTGCTGGTTGCTGGTATAACCGCACCTACGAGAATTGGGCCGCATGTGTGGAGCCGCAGAAGCGGCCAGAGGAGCCGCAGATGCGGTTTGGACCAAAAGTGAAGGGGACCGCAGATGCGGTCGAGCAGCCGCAGAAGCGGGACCGCACCTGCGGCGGTTGAATCGCAGAAGCGGAAGGGAGGGCCTGGTGAGATATCCGCACAAGCGGTAGAAGTGCCGCACCTGCGGAACCGCACAAACGGTCAAGCTACCGCAGGTGCGGAAGTGCTGGAGGCAGAATGGTTCTTTTAAAATCGGGATTTGGCCATTTTCTCTCATATTTTCTTGGCTTGGGCAATTCTTGGAGAGTTTCAAGAGGGGATTTTCATCATCAACGATAAGGTAAGCTAATCCCACCTATCTTGAGTTGAATATATCGACTACGTACGGATTTTACCATGTAAATTGGTAGAAGTTTGGGGGTTTGAAGAAAACCTAGAAAATTGATATTCTTGGAATTTGACCACGATTTTGGGTATGAAATTGAGAGTAAATTATATATTTGAGTTCGAGGGGTTATGGGTAAGCTTAATCTTCGAAAATTTTCGGAATCCGGGCACGTGGGCCCGAGGGAGATTTTGTGAACTTTTCGATCGTGGTTAGGAATTGTTATAAATTCGATTAATAAGAGTAGTTTATCGTATATTAATGGATTTGCATAATCATTGGCTAGTTTTGGAGCATTTAGCATCGATTTAAGTCTTCGGAAGGGCGTGGAATGCCGGTTATGGATCTTCGAAGCGAGGTGAGTCTCCTTTCTAACCTTGTAAGAGGGAATTGTCCCTATAGGTGAAATAATTGGTTATGTGCTCCTATTTGTGGGGCTACGCACGCACGAGGTGACAGAGTCCGTGCGTAGCTACTAATATGTGTAAGTCCGGGTAGTCTAGGACCCAAAAGCATGCTATATTTGGAATAATTGCAATCTTATTGACAGTTGAATTTCTTAAATCCTATCGAATTGGTAAATGAATTTCTAAGAGGATTAAACTTTATTCCTTAAATCATTAAAAGAGAATTGGCTTCTAATGGGATAAATGTTCCCCGTAAAATTCTTAATTTGCTGTTTGAGCATGTATTTCTATGTGTATCTGCATCGCATGTATGGTACGCGAGCAGGGTTGATGTTCTAAACGTCAATACCACACAAGAGGGGGGTGATTTGTGTGGTACCTAATTTTCGCACTAGAAGAACCTGGTTCTTCTAGATATACTTACTATAACTGTTTACGGAATTAAGAGTGCATAAAATAAAGAACACAGAGATTTTTACGTGGAAAACACCTGGCTCAAAAGGTGAAAAAACCACGACCTACTACTCAGTAGGATTTTCCCAAACTTCCACTAAAATCACTGAGCCAAAAAACAGCATTTACAAACTCTTGTAAACCTAAGGATTAAACTCTAATCCCAGTGCAGCACACAACCTCAACTGTTGCGACACCTTCAAGTTAACTCTAACTTGAATACTCAATATACCTATTACAATTGCTTCTATAAAAGCTGAAAGGTACAATATGAAACACCTACTACAATTGAACTAGAAATAAAGAAAAACACAATGGAATTGGTTCTTCACTCTTGGTTCATGTAGCTTCAGATTTGCACACTTGAATCACACATAAATTGCTTGCAAAATTCGCCTAGCTCTTTTGCTCTCAATTTAGTTTAACTTCTGCGTATGTGCAATCACCTGTAAAAGAGAACAATCATTATTATTTATAGAGTTAGTACTCAGAGTTTGATTAAAACTCGAATTGCTGATCCTTCATCAAATTCGAGTCCTAGAACAACTCAAACTCCAATCCTTATCCTTGATCCGGATGTAGTTCTCTTTATATAAGGAGACTTCAACTCCTTATCCTATGCAACCTTTTCGATCAACTCAGAAGATATTGTTGCTGATCCTTGAGACTTATCTTCTTCACACGTATGTCACATGTGTAAGCATATCAACACTGTGTCTCACATGATGAACTGGTTCATGACTGAGTTCATTTTGTCAATCTTCAAAACTTCATCTGAACTTGGGCCAACAAATTCCCCCTTTTTGATGATGACAAACTCCGTGCTTTTATTGATCAGAGACCCTGTGGAACTCAGCTTATTTTTCACACTTTAATTTAACTTATCATTAAGGACCAGGTTTAATCAGGTTATAAACATCACAATTTTCAGAATACAAAGTAAAGCACAATATCTCTTCCCCCTTTTGGCATCATCGAAAAGTTGCATTTTATTTGAATTCCAGATGTTAATTATTACTCATGGCCACTGGGGCAACTGGAAGTGAAAACATGGTTTAGTTAATCAATAATCAGCTTCACAGAAATTTAACTATTAAGATTAGAAGTTTCATAGAACAAGAGAAAACAAAGCACATTGTCATCGATTAGGAGATGTTTCTACAAAACAGACCACAAAAAGAAAAACAAACATCCAACCATGAGCAAAAAAATAGAGAAAAGTCCCGAATCTGGTCACTGAAGGGGTTTCTAAACTGGTTCTAGGGCTTGGAGGAACTAGAGGGTTGGGATTGAAGGAGATTGAGCATTGTTTGGAGCATCCCTTCACTCTTTTATTTTTCCTTTGCTAGCTCATCTTTGAGGCCATTTCTTTCACTTTCCAGTTCAGCAATGCGAGCCTGGAGCCTAGCAATTTCTGCATCTTTTGTGCCACATTCTAGAACTAATTCCCTAACTTTGCTGTTCACAGGAGTCTTCACGGATGAACCAAGTTCAACTGGGTTACACTTAGCAGATAATCACAAGCCTGCAGAGTTTTTATTCCAAAGTGCTCTTTGCTGGAGGCCATCTCCCACTTTTTCAATTGCACATCTAACTTGGCCAAGACAGTTGTCAGTATAAACCCATAAGGTGTGGCATGGGCCTTAGAGCCATTGATGACTCTATCCAGCAGCTTGATAATGAAAGCAGGCCAATTAATCTGCTTTCCTCTCACAAGACACTCCAGAAGGACCAGGTCCATATAATTTGTAGTTTGCCTTCTCTCCTGTCTGGGCAGCAAACACTTGTTCACAAACTCAAAAAGTACCTTGTGCTCAGGCTTCATTTCACTCTTTTGCACAAATCTAGCCTCAGGCACTTCTTCAGCAGACTTGGTATCACAGAAATTCCGGGTGATTTGGAGAGCAGAAGGGAGAGAATCTAGACAAGGGCACCTTTGCCTAGTATAATCATCATATCCCTCACAGGGTATGTCTAGAATTCTTCCCAACTTAGGTGCATCAAACTGCACCTCTACTCCTCTCACCAAGCTTGTAACAATCCCATTCACCACTGTGGCATTTGCCATAAACTCTATCAGTTCTTTTCTTGCAAGTCTGCCATCCAGTTGAAGAACCATGTCCTTCCAACCCTGTGCTTCCAGTGCATCAACCAATCTTTTCATGCCTGGCTCCTCCAGGTCTTTCAGAATTCTTCCTTTCAATATTTTTCTTTTTCCAAAAGGACAAACCTGTCATGCTCTTTCTCAGATTCCTCTTCTTCTTCTTCTCCACTCCAAGCTTCTTCTTCTTCAGGAACTTTTACTTGTTTTCCTTTAACTGCAGACCTGGTTCTTTTTGCCAGGGAGGGTTCAGCAGAGATAGAATCTGAAGACTTCTTGGTAGAAGGCTTGGATTTCTTAGGTTTAGGAGTGGGAACCTCCTCAGTTGTACCTCTCTCCTGATGGACCAGTTCCATCTCTTCCTCCTCTTCTTATGCAGCCACAGAACTTTCCAGAACTTTAGCTTTTCCCTTTTCCTTGTTCTTTTTCTTGCTTGCCTTTAAGGCTTTCTGCGACTCAGCTTCACTTTGCTTTACCCTGCTTCTAGTAGCTTTCACCTTTGGTACTGAAGAGACAGTAGACTTAGGAGATGACACCTTGCTCTTCTTTGTTGGCTTAGAGGGAGTTGGAGCCTTTTGAGAAGAATCTTTGCGCTTCTTGGGATCATAGCTTTCTCCCACCTTCTTCAGAATATCAGCCAAAGTTTCTTCCACAAATGAACCATGTTCATCTAGTTGTTCACTCAGGTGTACTAGGCCTTCAGCAGCCTCCCCAGTTTCACTTCCCCCTGCCTTGGTGCCACTTTCCTCAACTCCTCCACAAATTGCAAGAATTTCACCTTTCTTTTTCTTTCCCTTCCTCTTCGATTCTCCCTCACTTACATCTCTCGCAGATCCCACTAACACAAACCTATCATCTACTTTCTCCGCTACATCAGAAAAGACATAGCATGTATTTACCTCTTTAGGGGTTTCTTGATTTTTGTCTGATTCAGAAGACCCACGTTCTTCTCCATCGCTTGCAGAGACAAAATCATCAGACTTAGAACTTGAGTCAAATGATTCTTTTTCAGAGCTTCCCCCTCTTTGACTCGCTTTCAATTTTTCGTTGAGAGCTGTTCTCAAAACACCAGTAGCAACAGTCTTTCTAGCCAACATTTTCTGCCTGCGGAATCTTGGTTTAGGGTTGTCGCTAGGAGGTACAGATGAAGATGTATTAGGAGATACTGGTGGGGGAGTTAAAGGATTTTCTTAAGAGTTAGTCATGGCGGAGAATTTCTGGAGGATTTTTGGGAATTTTGGAGAATTTTGGAGAGATGGAGGACGATCAAGGGTTTAACACTTAATGACGGTTATGGAGTGAAGTAGGAATATGTGGAGTGTATTTAAAGTAGAGTATGATTAGGTGCAGTAATGTCAGTCTTTTGCAGATGTCAATCAGGGGTCTAATCTCATTAGGACTCCAGTCTTTAAGAGGTAATTGATCGACGCTAGTTTTAAGGAGATAATCCCGTTTTATTTAGAATTCGAAGAGAATGAAACTGGTTCAATGCGCAACGGTTAGATTTTTAGGAGTTTGGTTAGGATAGGACTTCTGCTCATAATTGGAATATTTATTTTTCTAATTGTGCAAAGTATAGAAACATACCTGACCCTTTCTTATGAGCATATACTGATGAACCAGGTTCTGCACGTAGAACTTCTCTTGATTATGCCTCATATATCAGAATAGAAAAAAGACTTTGTAAGAGATCAATAAATCATTATAAACACACGTCACAAGAGTATACTGATTAGAGTATGAGACTGAGTAAGAATTAGTCTAGATATTTACATAAAATCAGAACTTCTAACCAAAAATGTTTTTTTTTCATTGCATTCTGAACTGGTTCCTTTTAGGTGATCTTAATCATCCCTAATTCCAACCTGTTTCTTTCAAAGTTTTCCCTATTCAGTGCTTTGGTGAAGATGTCAGCTATTTGTTTATCAGTAGCATAGAATTCTATTGAGATTAATCCTTTCTCATAATTATCTCTCAAGAAGTGGTGTCTAACATCTATGTGCTTGGTCCTTTTATGATGAACAGGGTTCTTTGTCATACTTATAGCACTAGTGTTATCACAAAATATTGGTATGCATACCACTTCTATACCAAAATCTACTAATTGTTGTTTTATCCACAGTAGTTGAGCACAACAAGAATCTGCAGCCACATACTCAGCTTCAGCAGTAGATAGGGCTACTGAATTTTGCTTCTTGGTAGCCCATGATACAAGACATGAGCCAAGGAAGTGTGCCATACCTGAGGTGCTTTTTCTATCCACTAAGAAACCTGCATAGTCAGCATCAGCATATCCTACTAGATTGAAATTACTACCTTTAGGGTACCAAAGACACAATTCAGTAGTGCCCTTCAAATATCTCAATATCCTCTTGACAGCAGTCAAGTGAGACTCTTTTGGATTTGCCTGAAAACGAGCACATGGCCCTACACTGAAAACAATGTCAGGTCTACTGGCAGTAAGATACAAAAGAGAACCAATCATACCCCTATACAACTTCTGATCAACTGATGAACCAGGTTCATCAATATCTAATTTAGTGGCAGTTGCAATAGGTGTATCTATTTCTTTAGAATCCTCCATTTTAAACTTCCTGATTAGTTCTTTTGTATACTTCTGCTGATGAATCATGGTTCCATTTTGACTTTGTTTGATCTGCAGCCCTAAGAAGAAGTTATGCTCACCCATCATGCTCATTTCAAATTCACTTCCCATTAGTTTTGCAAACTCTTTGCTTAACTGGTCAGTGGTGGCTCCAAAGATTATGTCATCAACATAAATTTGTACAACAAGAAGGTCCTTACCTTTTTCCCTTAAGAATAAGGTACTATCTATTTTACCTCTCTTGTACCCATGCTCCAGTAGGAATTTTGACAGTCTTTCATACCATGCTCTTGGTGCCTGTTTGAGTCCATAGAGAGCCTTGTCCAGCTTGTACACATGTTCAGGACATTCTTTGCTTTCAAACCCTGGAGGTTGTTTCACAAACACTTCTTCCTTCAAGTAGCCATTCAGGAAGGCACTTTTGACATCCATTTGATGAAGAGTGAATTCCATATGCGCTGCAAAGGCTATGAGAAGTCTGACTGCCTCTAGTCTTGCAACCGGAGCAAATATCTCATCATAGTCTATTCCTTTCTCTTGGCTGTAACCTTGGACCACCAACCTTGCCTTGTTTCTTGTGACAGTTCCATCTTCATCAAGTTTGTTCCTAAAGACCCATTTAGTGCCAATGACTGATCTATCCTTGGGTCTTGGAACTAGGTGCCAAACTTGACTTCTTTCAAACTGGTTTAGCTCATCCTGCATTGCATTCACCCAATCTGCATCCTGCAAAGCCTCAACAATATTTTTAGGTTCAATGATAGATAAGAAAGCATCAAAAGCACACAGATTCTTTAATTGTGATCTGGTTTTGACTCCAGAAGTTGGATCAGTGATAATGTTCTCAATGGGATGAGAACTTTGATACTTGTGAGGTTTTACAACCAGCTGGCTTCTGCTGGATTTTTCAGCAACTTGATGAGGAACAGGTTCATGAACAGGTTCTTAAGGAGTTTATTTCAATTCCTCTTTGATTTCTTCCCCCCTGTCAGGTTGCCCTGTAAGGAAGAACCTGTTCCATTACCTGTTCCTTCTGCAGGTGTCACTTTGACTTGAGCTGATGCTTCAGCCAAGTCTTTGACCAGTCCAATGGCTTCATCTTCATGTTCCTGTCTCTCAGAAAGAATGTTAGTTTCATCAAATACTACATGCACACTTTCTTCTACACACAGAGTTCTTTTATTAAAAACTTTATAAGCTTTGCTATGTGAAGAATATCTCAAGAATACTCCCTCATCACTTCTGGGATCAAACTTTCCTAGGGAGTCTTTTCCATTATTGTGCACATAGCACTTGCAACCAAAAGCCCTAAGATGGGATATATTTGGTTTTCTCCCTTTAAGTAACTCATAGGGAGTCTTCTCTACTAGAGGTCTGGTCATGCATCTATTTATGATGTATCATGCAGTATTTACAGCCTCTGCCCAGAAGCTGTGAGGCAATTTGCTAGATAGTAACATTGTTCTAGCCATATCCTCAAGAGTTCTATTTTTCCTTTCAACCACTCCATTTTGTTGTGGAGTTCTGGGGGCAGAGAAGTTGTGATCTATGCCATTTTCATCATAGAACTCAGCAAACTTAGAGTTTTCAAACTCAGTTCCATGATCAGACCTAATGGATGCAAGATGATTTCCTAATTGTTTCTGAGTCTTCCTAACAAATACAGAAAACATGTCGAATGCTTCATCTTTGGAAGTTAGAAATAAAACCCAGGTGAATCTAAAATAGTCATCAACTAGCACCATTACATACTTCTTTCCACCTCTGCTCATGGTTCTCATTGGACCACATAGATCCATATGGACCAGTTCCAATTTCTTGGACGTACTTACCATTTTCTTGGATTTGAAGGATGACTTACCTGTTTCCCCCTTGCACATGCCTCACAAATTTTGTCTTCCTTGAACTTGATATTAGGTAAACCTACCACCAAATCCTTGGAGACTAATTTGTTTAGCTGATTTAGACTGGCATGACCAAGTCTTTTGTGTCATAGGAGGGGATCATTAACTAACACACTTAAGCAAGTGAGTTCATTTTCTGAAAGAGTTGACAAATCTACAATGTAAATATTGTTAACTCTTTTTCCCTGCAAAACAATCTTGTCAGTAGTAAGGTTAATCACAAAGCATTTGGTGGAGGTAAAAGCCACAAGGTTACCTCTGTCACACAATTGTGACACACTTATTAAGCTATATTTCAAGCCATCTATCAGGTAGACATTCACTATGGAATGAGAATCAGTCTTGCCTACCTTTCCAACCCCAACGATCTCACCTTTCTTTCCATTACCAAAGGAGACATTACCTCCTTTTAGGTCCTCATGTGAAAGGAACTGGTCCTTGTCCCCAGTCATATATTTTGAGCAGCCAATATCCATATACCATATTTGGCTCCTCCCTTTCACTTGGACCTGCAAAAGGAAATCAGGGGTTAGTCTTTAGGAACCCAAACTAGTTTGGGTCTTTCTATAAGCAAAAGGATGAATTAAATTCCTTCTTGCCCATCCTGGCAACTTATTCTTTTCTTTAACAAAAACTTTATTCTTTTGACTGGCCATTTCTTTTGCATTACATTCATATTTGTAATGGCCAGTCTTACCACAGTGTGTTCAGATTTTATTTTCAGGAAGAGTGAGGTACTTGCTTTTTGGATCCCATTTAGGAGCTTGAGTCCCATAGCCAAGTCCTCTTTTGTTACTGCTGTGATGCTCTTGGAACCAAGAGAGAGCATCAGAGGCTTTGTTCCACTTGCAAGTTCTGTCTAGTTCATGTTTTACCTTCCCTAGATCTTCTTTTAAAACTTTGATGTATTCATCTTTCCTGTATAATTCATCTTTCATTTTTCCTAAGTTTTCTTCTAGAGTGAGATATGTGTGATCAGCTATCTTCTTTCCTGTTCCTAATTTCAGTTTCAGATTTTCAGACCTAAGTTCTAGGACACTGTTGTCAAGTTCAAGAACCTGGTTCTTCAATTCAGCATTTTTTTATCACTCTCATTTGCCCTAGACTCTAGACTTTTGCATTTTGCTTACAGAATCACACATTCCCTAGAAAGAACTACCTTCTCATTATTAATTATCTCAGACTCATCAATGAAGTCTGTTAATAGCTCAACCAACCTTTCTTTAGACAAGAACTTAATCTTGTCTTTGAGATGAAGAATACTTACCTCTTGTTCATCATCTGATTCTCCGATGGCCATCAATTCTTGCTCCTCCTCAGCTTCATCTTCTGAGTCTTCATCTGAAGTTTCTCCCCAAGCAGCAAACATAGCCTTGGTTGAACCTTTGTTTCTCTTTGGTTGAACCTGTTCCTTCTTCCTGTTCCTTTGTTCAGCTCTTTCTTTCTTCCACTTAATTTCCCATTGAGGGCAGTTTTTTATCATGTGGTCAGTCTTACCACACTTGTAGCATCCCTCATTGGTCTGTTTCTCCGGAGCTCTTGATTTGTTGAAGTTTGTACCTCTTGAAGAACCCTTTCCTCTCATCAGGTACTTCTTGAAATCCCTAGTGATCATAGCCACTTCATCATCTTCCAAATCTGCACCTTCAGCAATTCTGAGAGCTAAGCTTCTCTCCTTTTGGGGGTGTTCATCTTCATGGTTTGTCTCCTCATTTCATAGGTATTTAAATTTCCAATTAGTTCATCCAGTCTGAGAGTAGCAATGTTCTTGGATTCCTGAATGGCAGTGATTTTGCTTTCCCATGTGACTGGCAGAACTCTTGTCAGAATCTTCTCAACCTTATCTTCCTCCAGGATAATCCTTCCAAGAGATTCAAGTTCATTTGTCAAAGTTGTGAATCTAGTATACATCTCCTGGATAGTTTCCTTCCTTCATAGTAAAATTCTCATATTGAGAATACAGAAGTGTTCCTCTTGATCTTTTCACTTGAGGTGTTCCTTCATGATCCACTTGCAGAGTGTCCCATATTTCCTTAGTAGTTGTACAGCTTTGGATCCTACTGTATTCGTCTGGTCCTAGACCACATATAAGCCACTTCTTGGCCTTAGAATTTTTCTCCCACTTCCTCAGGTCCTCAGCAGTACAATCAGCCCTTGTTTTTGGCACATCAATTCCTTCAGCGTTCTTCTTAGTGGTTGCTAGGGGACAATCAGTGACTATGTCCCAAAGTTCATAATCTTCCCCTATAATGTGATCTCTCATTCTGTTCTTCCACCAAGAATAGTACTGACCATTGAAAAGTGGAGGCCTGGCAGTGGATTGCCCTTCCCAATTCCCAGGTGGTGCACTCATGTTGATCTTTTCCTAAGGGGTTAGCCTCTTCAAGGATAACCTGCTCTGATACCAATTGATGTTCTAAACGTCAATACCACACAAGAGGGGGGGTGATTTGTGTGGTACCTAATTTTCGCACTAGAAGAACCTAGTTCTTCTAGATATACTTACTATAACTGTTTGCGGAATTAAGAGTGCATAAAATAAAGAACACAGAGATTTTTACGTGGAAAACACCTGGCTCAAAAGGTGAAAAACCCACGACCTTCTACTCAGTAGGATTTTCCCAAACTTCCACTAAAATCACTTAGCCAAAAACAACATTTACAAACTCTTGTAAAACTAAGGATTAAACTCTAATCCCAGTGTGGCACACAGCCTCAACTGCTGCGACACTTTCAAGTTAACTCTAACTTGAATACTCAAAATACCTATTACAATTGCTTCTAGATAAAGTTGAAAGGTACAATATGAAACACCTACTACAATTGAACTAGAAATAAAGAAAGACACATAAAACTCTTTATGGAGCTGGTTCTTCAATCTGGTTCATGTAGCTTCTGGTTTGCATACTTAAATCACACACGAACTGCTTGCAAAAAGCCTTGCTATTTTGCTCCCAATTCACGTTTAACTTCTGCGTTTTTGTGCAATCACTTGTAAAAGAGAACAATCTTTATTATTTATAGAGTTAATAATCAGAGTTTGATTAAAACTCGAATTGCTGATCCTTCATCAAATTTGAGTCCTAGAACAACTCAAACTCCAATCCTTATCCTTGATCCGGATGTAGTTCTCTTTACATAAGGAGACTTCAACTCCTTATCCTATGCAACCTTTTCGATCAACTCAGAAGATATTGTTGCTGATCCTTGAGACTTATCTTCTTCACACGTATGTCACATGTGTAAGCATATCAACACTGTATCTCACATGATGGACCTGGTTCATGACTGAGTTCATTTTGTCAATCTTCAAAACTTCATCTGAACTTGGGCCAACACGAAGCACTAAAAATCCAAGTACAAATCCAAGGAGCCCCACAAGCCAAAGATTCCACCCAAGCCACTCTTCCTCACCAAATGGCGTGGCGAGTCCAAAATCATGCCATGGATCTCTGCCTTCCCGGAGGAGAAAATGCTTTACTCTTGAATATTGATGCTACCAAAGGAAACACCATGTGCACAAAAATACCCAGAAAATTTTCCAGAGATGAGCTTCTCAAAATCCTTCCTGATTCCTGGATCACAAATTATGAAAAGTTAAGGGAACCAGAAGAATCTCTGCAATCTAGTGAGCCAATTTTTAACAAAAGAAATGACAAAACTATTTCCATAACTTTGACCATTCCCATCTAAAAAAAACCAATAAAACCATCTTTTCTTGCCAAATGATTCAACCCACAGATACAACAGATACATACCCTGACTCTGACAGCGAATTATTCAGGAATATACAATGAATCATGGAAGAACATGACTGGTGCCAACACTTTGACAAACAGGGTAACCAAGTTTGGTGGTTCAAATGCCCCTTCACATGACACTGCCCATGGATCTTGCTTGCGACTGCCAAGACTGTTTGAAAGACCCAATTGGAGAATATGATGAGCACTACTTGCGTCATTGGGATTATGCCTCAACGAAACCAAACCTGAAACCAAGAAAAAAGGGAAAACCACTAAAAAGCAATTTTGTGCCAAATATAAAAATAAAGAACCTTCAATTGGCTCATTAAGCCGTCCAGGTAAATATGAATTTCTTGTCAGTTATAAACCCTAGGAATGGCCAAAATTACCAGAAAAGTTCACTCCAAGTTAGGGAGACAGTGAAATAACACCCAAATCCAAACCACCATCAGTTCATACCCCAAAATCCAAAAAGCCACCTGAACCTAAAATGCCATCAACCCAAAAGTCGTCCAGGTAAATATGAATTTCTTGTCAGTTATAAACCCTAGGAATGGCCAAAATTACCAGAAAAGTTCACGCCAAGTTGGGGAGACAGTGAAATAACACCCAAATCCAAACCACCATCAGTTCATACCCCAAAATCCAAAAAGCCACCTGAACCTAAAACGCCATCAACCCAAAAGTCCACACAACCACAAATATTCATATTAAGATATACTGTGGTACCAGAGCCAACCCTTCGGGGAGAGGAATAGTTTGCTAAATATGTCTGATGTCATTTCCACCATCCTCTTCCCTTGCAAAAAATAATATGTCCCCTACTCTATATAAAACCTTGTCCAAAAAATATAATTACCTATACGAAGTAGATATCCTACCCGACGAACAAAAGGTAACCTCCACTAAACTACCCCTTATAAATCCTTACTCAGCCTTTGCCAAACAATCATTTGCACCATGGACCCAAATCTGTTCCTTAGTCCAGCACAGACCAAGAGGAGTCACATAATATGTTGCTGCCTCAAAACTTGACCAGCATCCTATTCTTGCCACTCGAGAGAAACAATTTACTATCCTTCAAATCCCAGATGATTTTCCTACACAATAGAGAAAGTATGGTTTTACCCATATCCATTTCGGTGCTATCCTAATCGCTTTGACATATCACAGAAGGAAAGGTCAACCTGTCGTTGCTCGCCGTTGCTCGCCTTTCTCTTTTAGATACAAGATACAGCAAATCTGGGTACTGCCGAAGTTACCCTAAATGTTAGGACTGTCTTCATTACTATCTTTCCACATTTCAACATATCCCTTTATGACCCATACTTAACCGAAGCACTAAAAATCCAAGTCAGAATCCAAGGAACCCCACAAGACAAATATTCCATCCAAGCCACTCTTCATCACCAAATGGCATGGCGAGTCCAAATCATGCCATGGATCTCTGCCTTCCTGAAGGAGAAAATGCTTTACTCTTGAATATTGATGCTACCAAAGGAAACACCATGTGCACCCAAATACCCAGACAAATTTCCAGAGATGAGCTTTTCATAATCCTCCCTGATTCCTGGATAGCAAATTATGAAAAGTTAAGGGAAGCAGAAGAATCTCTGCAATCTGGTGAGCCAACTTTTTCCAAAAGAAATGACAAAACCGTTTCCATAAGCTTTGATCATTCCCATCTAAAAAACCTAATAAAACCATCTTTTCTTGCCAAATGATTCAACCCAAAGAAACAACAAATACATACGCTGACCCTAACAGCGAATTCTTTTGGAATATACAAAGCATCATGGAAGAACATGAATGGTGCCAACACTTTGACAAACAGGGTAACCAAGTTTGGTGGTTTAAATGCCCCTACACAGGACGCTGCTAATGGAATCTTTTTCGACTGCCAAGACATTTGGAAGACCCAATTGCAGAATATGGTGAATACTACTTGCGTCATTGGGACAGATTCAGCCTCACCGAAACCAAACCTGAAACCAAGAAAAAGGGAAAATAATTGAAAAGCAATTTCGAGCCAAATATGAAAATAAAGATCCTTCAATTAGCTTATTAAGCCGTCCAGGTAAATATGAATGTCTTGTTAGTTATAAACCCCAGGAATGGCCAAAATTACCAAAAAAGTTCACTCCAAGTTGGGGAGACAGCGAAATAACACCAAATCCAAACCACCATCAGTTCATACCCCAAAGTCCAAAAAGCCACCTGAACATAAAATGCCATCAACCCAAAAGTCCACACAACCACAAATATTCATGTTAAGCCCTTCAAGTTCTAGTCATACCCAAGATTTTCCTTCACTTCAACCTTTTGAAAAAGAGGGTATCAGCCATGTCCCAAAAATCCCCAAGATAAATATAGTACTACCTACTGGACAAAAACCCTCAACAAGTGATATTGAAGCAACAATGAATTCACAATCAGAAAATTCCATCTGCCAAAATAAAGTGCTCAACAATATTGGCAACACCATAAAAAATGTGGCCCATACAAAAAACAAGACGATGAGCAAAGTGGAAACAATTGAGAAAAAGGTGGAGCTGACATCGTCTCACCATGTAGGACTAATCAAAGCCTTGGAGCTAAGACTGGCCAGTTTACAATATGGGATTTGTCTGCCAAGAACTTCACTTTTCCAGTTCTTTCAACAACAACAAAAGGAGACGATTTCCATCAAGGAACAAATTCAACTTTTGAGAAATGATCGCTATGAGTCACAAAAAACCCCACTTTTCCCTTCAAAGTCTACTTTCTACCCTATGCCGCCACATGCATATTCCCCACCAAAATTGGACTATACATTTTCTACTTTTCCTACTACCTCACAGAATCCTATCTCTTTCACCCAACCCTTGAAAGAAGACCTGAATTAGATATTGTAAAAATTATTTGAGAAAGGAAAGATGCTCTTGCAGCCTTGAAACAACCCAAGAAAAGGTGAGATCGCGAAGACAGTTCAAAAGGATCCAACCCCGAAAATTTGATGATTTCTTATCAGAACACTCTAGACCTCTATGTGTACCAGCTAAGCAACATGTCAGAAGAAGATACCACATGGTCAGAATTTAAAAATTCATCAGACGAAAGATAAAATAATGGAAGATAGCTCTCAATCAAGCAAAGAATTCACTACAAACTCTTCCAAAGAAGACAATCCCCCAATATTTGTGAACCAGCCAAGAGACCCAGAAATATCTAAAGTAGATGAGGATCAAGAAGGCATGACAGATGGACCAATCCCAGAAAGAAGACATGAGCCCATGGTGTCAAAACCAGTTGTAATTAGCTTCCACACTTTCACCTTAGATGATGTCAAGGTTTCAAAATCTTCTCAAAGGATCCAAGACTTCTATACTTAAATGGTGACAAAAATTTGGTGGAACGAGAAAAGTATATCATCTTGTTAGAACTAACTCGCGGTTCTCAGGAATCCTCAGAGATTGGTGGAACTCACTTGGAATTCAAGACAAAAATACTTTTCTTACTTCCCAAGATTTTGCCTTCAACATCAGAATCCAACATGAAGTTTTTTGCGGAGATACTGACCAAAGACAAGAGAAAATGCGAAGACAACTCTTCGAAAGAAAGTGTGTGTCATTCGACAGAAATGACATTGACAAGCATTCTCAAAAGATGGCGAAGATATACTTCGATATCAGTGGAGACATCAATCTCAGGAAAGCCTTTGTCTCTTCCCTTCCAAAGTTGTTGGCTAGCCGAACCATGACTATCGTTGAATAAATGTTTCACTCTATAACAATCCCACAAGTTGGCTACATCAGGCAAGCTATTTTCGTCGCATTGGATGGCATTTGTATGAAGCGCTCTGCCCTAAAGCAAATTATACAACACAATCCAGCACTTGACAAAGCATGGCGTAGATCCGATCTGATCACTGGATCAGGATGTTCCTGCCACACATCTAGACGACAGAAAGGATTCGGAGGTTCAGATGGCTACGAATTTCAGACGGAAAATCAAGGTCTAGGAGAAGCACGAAATATTTCAGATGAAGGAGGCCAGGAAATTTTCACAAAAAGAACATATGTTTTATTTGCCACAAGATTGGACATTTCGCAAGAAATGGTCCCCAATCGAGGAAATCTGTCAAACTCTTGCAAGAAATTGAAGATTACACTAGCATACATCTCGAAAAAGAAGAAGACCTCAAGTCCATAGTCTCTATAGACGATGAACCCACTTAAGACACTTTATTCTCTCATGATATATACGAAGATCAAGGTGATGACCACTCTCGAATTTTTGAACCGGTGGCCAAGGCCCGAGAGGAGATCAACGCTCTTGTAGGCATCCCTCAAGTAGAATTCAAGGTTTATTCATCTAAAATGGGATAAACCAACTCGAGTTATTGCTTTCATTGAGACGGGAGCTGCTTGTTCACTCATGAATTCTGCTGTTCTCCCTGAAGATCAATGGGTGCCACACTTTAAGGATTTTAACACTACATCAAATAAAATCCTGACTACCACCGTCATCACAAAGCACTCAGTCACAATTGAGTTCTTTCCGGGATTGAAATACAGAACCAAGCAGATAGGGTCTGATGTACCAGGAAAAGATCTTATTGTTAGATTCAACATTTTCATACAACTAAAAGATCAACTCTAGATCAGGGCTAATGGGATAACCTTTAAGAAGCAGTTCAAACCATATTCTGAAATTCCAAGGCTATTCCAAATCACCAACAACGAACAAATCAAAGAGATTGAAAAAAAACTCATTAAGCATTCATGTGCTAAATCCCACAAGGATTTATGAAGAAAGGGAAAATCCCGTTATGGAAGAACGAAGAGTTTTTTATCAAGCTCCCTTTAAAGAATAATGAAAGAATCAACCCAACAAAAGCCAGTCATTCAGGCATATGAATGCGGATCACCTTCATCTTGCAAAGAAATAATGCGAAGAACTTTTGGATTTTGATATAATAGAGCAACCGGATTCACAATGGGCATGCAAAGCATTTTATGTCAACAAAAGAGCTGAGTAGACAACGGGAAAACTCTGATTAGTCATTAACGACCAGCTACTTAACCACTTCCTCCAAGATGATAAATTTCCTATCCCAAATAAACTCACTCTTTTCTCACACTTAGCCAAGGCCAAATATTTTTCCAAGTTTGATCAAAAATTTGGATTTTGGCAATTGGGAATCCACCTTGAAGAAAGACCCAAAATGTGATTTTGCATCCCTAATCATCTCGTCCAATGGAAAGTCATGCCCTTCAGATTAAAAACTACACCCTCTTTGTTCCAAAAAGCCATGATAAAAATATTACAACCCATCCTCCATACCTCTTTAGTTTACATTGATGACATCCTGTTATTTAGTGGTACATTGGAAGAACATGTCAACTTGTTTCGTGTATTAGAGGCATTGGTAACACAGTACGGGATCATGTTATCAACAAAAAAGATGGTTCTTTCTCAAAAGGATATTGATTTTCTCGGAATGCATTTTGTCCAAGGTGCATACAGTCCAGGAACATATATATATGACAGGAACTACTCAAATTTACAGATACCAGCCTTACAACAAAGTAGATCCAACAGTTCTTGGGTATAGTCAATTATGTAAGAGATTTCATACAAAATATCTCTACATACATTTCTCCGCTCATAGAGATGCTCAAGAAAAATGCTCCGTCATGGGGAAAGAAATAAGATGAAGCAGACATGGAAATAAAGGAGATATCTAAAAATGTCAAGTCCCTCTACATCCCTTCAGAAGGTAAGAAGATACTGCAAACCGATGCCAACAATGAATATTGGAGTGCCGTTCTATTTGAAGAAAATGATGGCCTGAGGAAAATATGCGGATATGCCAGCGGAAAGTTCAAAGATGCCAAGAAACATTATCTCTCCACCTTCAAGGAAATTCTTGCAGTAAAGAATGGAAAAAGGAAATTCAATTTTTTCCTAATTCATACACAATTCCTGATAGAAATGGACGTGAAGGTCTTCACAAAGATGATCCAGATAAATGCAAAAATTATTCCCAACCCTCAGATTCTCTGATGGGCCCAATGGTTCTCTTCATACAAGTTTTAAGTGAAGCACCTGAAAAGAAAGGATAATATTCTCGCAGATCTTCTGTCTCGGCCGGAAGAATTCTCAAAGAGATTTTCTCCAACGTAGATGAAGTCAAAACAAAAGCTAATCTGCCACATCTTCATATTTTCAAATATACCGGGAACAAGTTCATTGACGCCAACGGATCATCTACAGGAGTTGTTCAATCTCATAGATCCTTTTGATCCATCAATTATAATGGAAAGAAGAACTTATTATGAGCTCCAAATTTCCCGGCAACATGGAGGATCCATTCTTATGCCTTATGGGTCAATCCTGAATATCCATTCTGCCATATATTCATAGCACAACCAAGGATTTTCTACAGGAACTATTATGGTTTTTCTAGTACCTATGCCATCAGTGTTATATTTTCATGGAATTCTAATGCAACGTCTTCAAGGATTTTGATAACATTGAATCAGCCCTTAAAGTATTTTTACTATGGTTCTAACCTAGAAGATATTGGATAAAATTTATTAATGATTCCTACATAGCAAAGGTTTTCATGTTTCATAGGCCAGTGAAGATTACTAACGGAAAAGTCCATGCGCAAGCAGAGGCATCATTTTGGTGGAAATTTCCTGTGTCCATTTTATCCATGGAAGAAGAATACAGTGAAGCACAACGAATTATTTTCCAGCAAATTAGGTGCATCCCGAGAGAGATATGGACAAAAGATTGGGCAAGATAGAAGTATACCAGCACTCATCCTTACTAGGAAAGGGTCTGGGAAGCAGCAAAGGAATATCAAACCCCATACAAAGTCATTCGAGAAAACACTCACGACATCTCCAGATTAAGATTGTGGATTACATCTCTCATACAGTCAAGTTCAAGGCGTTACTACACAAGGTCTTTGAAAAGATGCCTAGAAGAAAAACCCAGAGAGTCAATGAAAGCTCATTATCTAAATCCATGCTAATCCCACCATAATCCCACATTACCTACCAAAAAACCCTGAAAAATATCTACCCATGCCAAGATAAATTTCCACATCTTTCCATACTATCCGGGCCCCACTTTCACATGCTTCCACATGCTTCGTCACATGCAACACCCTACTTTCACATGTCGTCACATACTCCCACACACTTTCACATTCTATACCATGTATATTTCACCCCTCACAATATAAGAACAGAGCAAGAGACTCCAAGAAAGCAAACTAAATCATAGATACAAAATTTTCCCTACAAAGGTGCTGGCTTCAACAACCCATAAGGTACGACTTGCTAAGCTACACTAACAGTTAATTTGCTTATGGTCGCAAAAGTTTTCCTACAAAGGGGCTGGCTTCAACAACCTATAAGGGACGGCTTGCCAAGCTACACAACTCTGAAAACTTATATACTATAACCAACTTTAACTGTTATAACTTAGAAAAATTTCGAACTACAATAAGCTAACTTTCTTAGAGTATTCTTATTCTATTTTCATACATGGACCGACCTTTCCATCCGTTCGAAAGAATGAACAAGAGGGAAATTTAGAATGAACTCATATGTAATATATCACAAAGGTTTACGAAGTTTATAAGATGAAGGCCTCCTTTATATAGGACTAAGAGGTTATTACAAGACAAACTTACATTATTAAATAAACCTATCTTACATGGAAAACTTATCTACAAGTGGGTCCCTCTTGGCATGTGAAGGACCTTAGGCAAAGCAACTAAAAAGCTCCTGAAAATATTTGAAAGGGGTGAAATATACATGGTATAGAATGTGAAAGTGTGCGGGAGCATGTGATGACATGTGAATGTAGGGTGTTGCATGTGACGAAACATGTGAAATTGGGGCCCGGATAGTATGGAAAGATGTGGAAATTTTTCTTGGCATAGGTAGATATTTCTTAGGGTTTTTTGGTAGGTAACGTGGGATTATGGTGGGATTAGCAGGGATTTAGATAATGATCTTTCATTGATTCTCTGGGTTTTTCTTCTAGGCACTATTCAAAGACCTTGTGTAGTAACGCTTGGAACTTGACGGTCCTTCTTCGCTGTGTTCCTTCTCCTTTGGATTGAGAGATGTAATCCACAACCTTAACCTAGAGATGTCATGAGTGATCTTTTCTCGAATGACTTCATATGAGAATGAGTGTTGGTATAATTCCAGCTTGCCCAATCTTTTGGCCATATCTCTCTCGGGATGAACCTATTTGTTGGAAACTAATGCTTTGTGCTTCACTATATTCTTCTTCCATGGATAAAATGGACACAGAAAATTTCCACCAGAATGATGCCTCTGCTTGCGCATGGACTTTTTTTCATTAATAATCTTCACTGGCCTATGGAACATGAAAACCTTTGCTGTGTAGGAATCGTTGAAACATTTTATCCAATATCTTCTAAGCTTGAACTATAGTAAAAATACTTTAAGTGCTGGTTCAATGTTATCAAAATCTTTCAAGACTTTGCATTTGAATTCCATGAAAATATAATACTGATGGCATAGGTACCAGAAAACCCATAATAGTTCCTGTAGAAAATCCTTGGCTTGTGCTATGAATATATGGCAGAATAGATATTCTGGATTGACCCCATAAGGCTCAAGAATGGATCCTCCATGTTGCCGGAAAACTTGAAGCTCATAATAAGTTCTTCTTTCCATTATAATTGATGGATCAAAAGGATCTATAAGATTGAACAACTTCGGTGGATGATCCATTGGCTTCAATGAACTTGTTCTCGGTATATTTGAAAAATGAAGATGTGAATGATTAGCTTTTGTTTTGACTTCATCTTCGCTGGAGAAAATCTCTTTGAGAATTCTTTCGGTCGAGATAGAAAATCTGCGAGAATATTATCCTTTCCTTTCAGGTGCTTGATTTGAAACTTGTATGGAGAGAACCATTGGACCCATCTAAGAATCTGAGGATTGGGAATGATTTTTGCATTTATCAGTATCATCTTTGGGAAGGCCTTCATATCCATTTCTATCAGGAATTCTGTATGAATCAGGAAAAAATTGAATTTCCTTATTCCATTCTTTACTGCTAGAATTTCCTTGAAGGTGGAGTGACAATGTTGCTCGGCATCTTTGAACTTTCCGCTGGCATATCCGCATATTTTCCTCTGGCCATCTTTTTCTTCAAATAGAACGGCACTCCAATATTCATTGCTGGCTTTAGTTTGCAGTATCTTCTTACCTTCTGAAGGGATATAGAGGGACTTGGCATTTTTAGATGTCTCATTTATTTCCTTGACTTCTTCATCTTGTTTTTTTCCCCGTGATGGAGCATTTTTCTTGAGCATCTGTGTGAGTGGAGAAATATATATAGAGATATTTAGGATGAAATCTCTTACATAATTAACTATAGCCAAGAACTGTTGGATTTGCTTTGTTGTGAGGCTCGTATCTGGAAATTTTAGTTCCTGACATATGTGGTCCTGGACTGTATACACCTTGGACAAAATGCATTCCGAGAAAATCAATCTCCTAACCACCTTTTTTGCTGAAAGCATGATCCCGTATTGTGTTACCAATGCCTCAAATTAACGAAGCAAGTTGACATGTTCACTAAATAACAAGATATCATCAACATAAAATAAAGAGGTATGGAGGATGGGTTGGAGTTTTTTTTATCATGGCTTTTAGAAGAGAGAGGGTGCAGTTTTTAATCCGAAGGGCATGACTTTCCATTGGAAGTGATGATCGGGGATGCAAAATCCTATTTTAGGTCTTTCTTTAGGGTGGATTCTCAATTGCCAAAATCCAGATTTTAGATCAAACTTGGAAAAATATTTGGCCTTGGCTAAGTGGGAGAAAAGAGTGAGTTATTTGGGATAGGGAATTTATCATCTTGGAGGAAGTGGTTAAGTGGCTGGTAGTCAATGACTAACTTGAGTTTTCCTCTTGTCTGCTCAGCTCTTTTATTGACATAAAATTTTTCGCATGCCCATTTTGAATCAGATCGCTCTATTAGATCAAATTCCATAAGTTCTTCGCATTCTTTCTTCATAAGCTGAAGGTGATCTGGATTCAAGCCTGAATGACTGGCTTTTGTTGAATTGATGCTTTCATTCTTCTTAAAAAGGAGCTTGAAAAAAAACTCTTCGTTCTTCCATAACGGGCTTTTCCCTTTCTTTATAAATCCTTGTGGGATTCAGCACATGAATGCTCAATCAGATTTTGTGCAATCTCTATGATTTATTCGTCGTTGGTGATTTGGAATAGCCTTGGAATTACAGAATAAGGTTTGAACTGCTTCTTAAAGGTTGACCCATTAGCCCTGATCTAGAGTTGATCTTTTAGTTATTTGAAAATATCAAATCCAACAATAAGATCTTTTCTTGGTACATCATACCCTATCTGCTTGGTTCTGTATTTCAATCCCAGAAAGAACTCAATTGTGACAGGGTGCTTTGTGATGATGGTGGTAGTTAGGATTTTATTTGATGTAGTGTTAAAATCCTTAAAGTGTGGCACCCGTTGATCTTCAGGGAGAACAGCAGAATTCATGAGTGAACAAGCAGCTCCAGTGTCGGTGAAAGCAATAACTCGAGTTGGTCCCATTTAGATGAATAAACCTTGAGCTCTACTTGAGGGATGACTATGAGAGCGTTGATCCCCTTTCGGGCTTTGGCCACCGGTTCTGAAATTTTGTAGTGGTCATAACCTTGATCTTTGTATATATGAAGAGAGAATAAAGTTTCTTCAGTGGGTTCATCATCCATAGAGAATATGGACTCGAGGTCTTCTTCTTTTCCGAGATGTATGCTAGTGTAATCTTTAATTTCTTGCAACAGTTTGAAAGATTTCCTCGATTTGGGACAATTTCTTGCGAAATGTCCAATCTTGTGGCAAATAAAACATCTGTTCTTTTTGTGAAACTTTCCTGGCCTCCTTCGTCTAAAATAATTCGTGCGTCTCCTGGACCTTGATTTTATGTCTAGAATTCTTGGCCATCTAAACCTCCTGAATCCTTTCCGTCGTCTAGATGTGTGGCACGAACATCATGATCTAATGATCAGATCGGATCTGCGGCATGCTTTGTCAAGTTTTGGATTGTGTTGGATAATTTGTTTTAGAGCAGAGCGCTTCATGCAAATGACATCCAATGCGACGAAAATAGCTTCCCTGATGTAGCCAACTTGTGGGATTGTTATGGACTCAAACTTTTCTTCAATGATAGTAATGGTTCGGCTAGCCAACAACTTTCGAAGGGAAGAGACAAAGGGTTGCTTCAGATTAATGTCTCCACTGATCTCGAAGTATATCTTCGCTATCTCTTGACAATGCTTGTCAATGTCATTTTTTTCGAATGACACACACTTCGTCTCGAAGAGTTGTCTTCGCATTTTCTCTTGTCTTTGGCCAGTATCTCCGCAGAAAACTTCATGTAGGATTCTGATGTTGAAGGAAAAATCCTTGAAAGTAAGAAAAGTATTTTTGCCTTAAATTCCAAGTGAGTTCCACCAATCTCTGAGGATTCCTGAAAATCGCAATGTTAGTTCTGACATGATGATATACTTTTCTCGTTAAACCAAATTTTTGGTCACCATCCAAGGATAGAAGTCTTGGATCCTTTGAGGCCATTTTGAAACCCTGACACCATCTAAGGTGAATGTGTGAAAGCCAGTTCCAACCGGTTTTGATGTTATGGGCTCATGTCCTCTTTCTAGGATTGGTTCATCTATCATGCCTACTTGATCCTCATCTACTTTTGATATTTCTAGGTCTCTTGTTGGTTCACAAATATTAGGGGATAGTCTTCTTCGGAAGAGTTTGTTGTGGATTCATTGCTTGATTGAGAGCTATCTTCCATCATTTCATCGTCTGATGAATTTCGAGATTTTGATCATGTGGTATCTTCTTCTGACATGTTTCTTGGGTAGGAAACATATAGGTCTAGAGATTTCTGATCAGAAATCATCAAATTTTCGGGGTTGGATCCTTTTGAACTGTCTTCGTGATCTCACCTTTTTGTTTCTAGGCTGCAAGAGCATCTTTCCTTTCCCAAATCATTTTTGCAATATCAAATTCAGGTTCTTCTTTCAAGGTTTGGTGGAAGAGATAGGATTCTGTGAGGTAGTAGGAAAAGTAGAAAGGGTGTAGTCCAATTTTGGTGGTGGATATGTTTGTGGCGACATGGGGTAGAAGGAAGATTTTGAAGGGAAAAGTGGGGGTTTTTGTGACTCAAAGCGGTCATTTCTCCAAAGTTGAATTTGTTCCTCGATGGAAATGTCTCTTTTTGTTGTTGTTAAAAGAACTGGAAAAGTGAAGTTCCTGGCGGATAAATCTCATATTGTAAATTGGACAGTCTTAGCTCCAAGGCTTTGATTAATACAGCATGGTGAGACGATGTCTGCTCCACCTTTTTCTCAATTGTTTCCACTTTGCTCATCATCGTGTTTTGTGTATGGGCCACATTTTTTATGGTGTTGCCGATATTGTTGAGCACTTTGTTTTGACAGATGGAATTTTCTGATTGCCAGTTCATTGTTGCTTCAATATCACTTGTTGGGGGGTTTTCTCCAGTAGGTAGTACTATGTTTTTCTTGGGGATTTTCGGAGCATGGCTAATACCCTCTTTATCAAAAGGTTGAAGTGAAGGAAAATCTTGGGTATGACTGGAACTTGAAGGGCTTAACATGATTATTTGCGGTTGTGTGGACTTTTGGGTTGATGGCGTTTTAGGTTCAGGTGGCTTTTTGGACTTTGGGGTATGAACTGATGGTGGTTTGGATTTGGGTGTTATTTCACTTTCTCCCCAACTTGGAGTGGACTTTTATTGTAATTTTGGCCATTCCTAGGGTTTATAATGACAAGAAATTCATATTTACCTGGACGGCTTAAAGAGCCAATTGAAGGATCTTTATTTTTATATTTTGCTCGAAATTGCTTTTTAGTGGTTTTCCCTTTTTCTTGGTTTCAGGTTTGGTTTCGGTGAGGCCGAACGTAAGTGGTGTTCATCATATTATCCAATTGGGTCTTCCAAATAGTCTTGGCAGTCGCAACCATGATCCCATGGGCAGTGTCCTGTGAAGGGGCATTAGAACCACCAAACTTTGTTACCCTGTTTGTCAAAGTGTTGGCACCAGTCATGTTCTTCCATGATGCTTTGTATATTCCAGAAGAATTCACTGTTAGGGTCAGGGTATGTATCCGTTATATCTTTGGGTTGAATAATTTGGCAAAAAAAGATGGTTTATTAGGTTTTTTGAGATAGGAATGGTCAAAGCTTATGGAAACAATTTTGTCATTTATTTTGGTAAAAGTTGGCTCACCAGATTGCAGAGATTCTTTTGGTTTGCTTAACTTTTCATAATTTGTGATCCAAGAATCACGAAGGATTTTGACAAGCTCATCTCTAGAAATTTGTCTGGGTATTTGGGTGCATATGGTGTTTCCTTTGGTAGCATGAATATTCAAGAATAAAGCATTTTCTCCTCCGGGAAGGCAGAGATCCATGGCATGATTTTGGAATCACCACGCCATTTGGTGATGAAGAGTGGCTTGGAAGGAATCTTTGTCTTGTGGGGCTCCTTGAATTTGGACTTGGATTTTTAGTGCTTCGGTTAAGTATGGGTCATAAAGGGACATGTTGAAATTTGGAAAGATAGTTATGAAGATAGTCTCAGCATTTAGGGTAACTTCGGCAGTACCCAAATTTGCGTGTTGGTACTCCAAGTTTCTTGTATCTAGAAGAGAAAGGCGAGCAACGACAGGTTGACCTTTTCTTCTTTATGTCAAAGCGATTCGGATAGCACCAAAATGGATATGGGTAAAACCATGATTTCACCATTGTATAGGAAATGATTTGAAGGGTAATAAATTGTTCCTCTCGAGTGGCAAGAATAGGATGCTGGTCAAGTTTTGAGGAACCAACATATTCTTTGACTCCTTTTGGTCTGTGATGGACAAAGGAACAGATTTGTGTCCATGGTGGAAATGACTTTTTAGCAAAGACTGAGTAACGATTTATGAGGGGTAGTTCAGTGGAGGTTACCTTTTGTTCGTCGGGTAGGATATCTACTATAGGTAATCATATTTTTTGGACAAGGTTTTATATAGAGCAGGGGACATATTCATTTTGCAAGGGAAGAGGATGATGGAAAATGATTTTTTTGCAAAGACTGAGTAAGGATTTATGAGGGGTAGTTCAGTGGAGGTTACCTTTTGTTCATCGGGTAGGATATCTACTTCGTATAGGTAATCATATTTTTTGGACAAGGTTTTATATAGAGTAGGGGACATATTCATTTTCAAGGGAAGAGGACGATAGAAATGACTCAGACATATTTAATAAACTATTCCTCCCTCCAAAAGGATGGGCCTCTGATATCACAGTATAACAACAGAGCAAGAGACTCCAAGAAAGCAGACCAAATGATAGATACGAAAGTTTCCCTACAAAGGGGTTGAGGGTTAGGAGGAGTTTGGAGACGAAGTTGAGTCAAAAATGAGCAAAAAATAGGCGTTCAAATTGTTTTTAAAGTGTAGTAAGTCGACCGCCACCTAAATGGGTCCCATTAGGAGCTGCTTGCGCGGTCATTTAAATGATTAACTTAATTTATGTACTTTCAAAGATGATCTCATTTCTGAGCTTACATCAATTGACTTACGATGTACTCTCACGTACGAAAACATGGAGTATAACACCGATCTCTAACTCTCCCACATAAAGGAATGATACGTCACTCATACACAACTGCCTCATGGGAAGTACTCCCATAAATATTTCGCACCATGTAGCAAAACATTAATATCAACAGTCACCAACCATGTGATTTCTATAATACTAGTCAAGCATCTGCAAATTAATACACAATGTGTTTTCCACAACACACACCCTGCTCAGGAGATACAAGATAGTGCTAGCATCCTCTTAAACATCTGAAATCTCCCATGATTCCTAGAACTCATGACCTTCCTTCCGAAACAAAGTTGCAAACTTGTCCATTCGATCCCAATACCTCACGACTCACTACATTGATTATGCCATGAAATGAAAATACGAGAATCATGTTATAAACTCTGAATCACGGGTAGGATATACACTCCATCAACTGAAAACCTTTCTCTTAATTCAATTAAGAGAGAATCACAACACGCAACAAACTTCACTTACACATAGGAGACATCAGCCTCGAGTCGTGGTCAAAACTGTCTTGAACTCTTCGAAACCCATCTACACATAACCAAGCCATCAGAACTGAATCCCTCTAAATCAACAAAACCTCGCAAGCCGCCAAACCCAAAAGTAACTCAAACCGAAATGCTCGCCTAAAGAGACCTTCAATGAATCTGAAGCTATTTCTTCCATCTTTCCAACACAGCGTCGCAGAATTGATAATGATATCAAAATATTCAAAGTCTCTTTCACAGTCCAAAGTAAAACTCAAATCCTTAGCCACACAATGAAACCGAAAAATCCTTAGGTACCACATCTTGGATCTTGAACCCACTAGAACCATTCTCGGGAGTCACTCACTCTAACCTAATCCCGAATGCATAGACAAATATTCCGATCAACTAATGCTTCGCTAGCATATGAATACTCCAATAGAAGTAACCGAAAATTCCTTCTTCCTGCACTCTACATCCACGGAGGAATATTAAACCTGAGCCACCCTACAACCTCCATATATCAATAAGGTATAATACATTATGCATCTAGAAAATTCCTTGTCCAATTCATCCTTGATGACAACCTTCTCAAACCATATCCAATCTACAAGTGTATCCAAGTCTAGGAGTTGTACAACACATGCCCAAATGACCCGATAGTCGATGGCAGACTCACTCACTTGGCTTCAAGCCACAAACACATCTGTTGATAATCCGCAATGCCCTTCCTTCTTTAATTCCATGATCTCGCGCAGTTATCCAACTGAATCTCCTCATAAACTCACATAGCACCAGTCAAAACACACTTCAATTATTTACTTAGTGCAAGTTCATTCTTGAGACAGTCGAGCTAACTTTCTTAAGCCTCCGAAATGGTAGTATATGCATCCCATTAGATAGAAGGAAAACTCTTCATAGAAGCCTCATAAGAACCACACAAACTCAAACCTTCTCGTAGGAGATAACCCACCTGCTAGCCCATAACTAATATTTTCCTATGACCCTACCACTGTACAACCACTAAGCACCCAATTAATCTTCCCGAGTCTACTCTCGTCAACAAGATTCCACTTTATTCCACAAATATACAGCTGAAAGATCCACCAGCACATCCACATCTTAAGACTATACAACACATTGAGATGATGACCAACCATCCATAGCCCTATGCATCCCTTCCACAACGTCACATGTCATCGGTCAGTGCTCATCTGATGTTGAGTACTCAAAACCGCACATGAATAGGAGAGAAAGAAATAGAAGGTTTAGGTTTCAAGTTGAAACAAAGATCACACGATACAGAAAGAAAAAAGTTTCCTATATTCCATGTAGCCACTCGAAGATAAGGATGATGTTATTATACCGATCCGCAAGACTCTACTAGACACTTTCTCATGACTCGTGGAACCTATGAACCTAGAGCTCTGCCAACAACTTGTCACGATTCAAAATCCCACCAAGTCGTTATGACACTTAACCCTAACCACTATGTAAGCCAACCAATATATGATGCAACTATAACAAGAAATCATCAGTAAATAAGACTACAAAAATTAAGACAACTACCCTAAGTACTGGTAGTACAAGTCATGAGTGACTAAGATTAAGAATACAACTCTCATTTGAAGAAAAATACATCATCTGTTTGAAATTTACACAACCAAAAATATAGGTTCTAAACTACCAAGATCAAGTGATCGCTTATGTTTGGAACTATGATTCGTCTTCAATGCTAGCCTTCGTTTTGTACAACAACTCAGCTCCAGAATCTACCTGCAAGGTGCAGAAGTGTAGTATGAGTACAACCGACTCCATGTGCTCAGTAAGTATCTTGACTAACCTCGATGAAGCAGTGACGAGGTTTTAAAGTCAAAAGATACTCACTTAATATAACATGTGCCATTCATAAACCAGAGAAAACAACAAGGAGGAAGACAAGTAACAATGAAATAGTCAAATAAAGAAAGGAACATGCATGTTTCAGAAACATAGCGACCGATTCTCAGTAAATCAAGTCCGCGAGGAAAGGGCAGTACCCATAAAAACAATATAAGCCAAGTATTCAAATCTGCAAAACTAAAGGTGTATGTTTCAGGTATCAAATCAAATGGCACGACAACACCCTTCGTGCATCTATCTCATCTTGAACAAGCTATGTATGTATGTATGTATGTATGTATGTATGTATGTATGTATGCATGTATATATGTATGTATGTATGTATGTATGTATGTACGTACGTACGTATGTATGTATGTATGTATGTCAAATTAAATGGCACGGGAACACCCTTTGAGCATTTAAATCATTCTTACCAAACATATGTATAATAGTACCAACCAGGTGGATGTTATATCCCGTACTTTTGTACGCTGGATTTGTCGTAAGATAATTGATATAAGTTCAAAGACAAGATTAGTTTTGAGTTAATAAGTATTTATGCTATTTATAACAAGTGATAAGTAAGTGTCCTGAAAGTCAGAGGGTAAACAAATCAAAGAAAATGAGTTTTGTCGATGTCACGACCCGGATTTCCCACCCTCGAGAGTCGTGATGGCGCCTACTCGTGAAAGCTAGGCAAGCCAACCAGTTTAACTATTTACCTTGTTTCCATTTTTAATCTGATAACAATTAAGAACCAAACATTGAAATAACAACAGGATTTAAATAGGCGGAAGACTAAGTTGCAAAGTTTTAATAATACTGCTAATACCAATCCATAACAAATCTACCCAAGACTGGTGTCACAACTTCACGGACTGTCTAAGAGTACTACAAATAAAGGTCTGAAAGAAATAACACAACTCTGTCTCTGGAAATACATGAAAGAAACAGGAATAATAGATAGAAGGAGACGCCAAGGCCTGCGGACGCCTGCAGGACTACCTCGGGTTGCCTAATGAACACGAAACATCAATCTCACTACGGTCCGAAATCTACAGCACTGGGATCTGCACAAAAGAGTGCAGAGTGTAGTATCAGCACAACCGACCCCATGTGCTGGTAAGTGTCTGGCCTAACCCCGATGAAGTTGTGACGAGGCTAGGACCAGACTACCAAATAAACCTGTTCAGTTAAATCATATACAGCGGACATAATGTGCCTCAATACTCCATATGAGATTGTTGGGAGGTGTAATGTGCCTATTGGGGTTTAAAGCATTGATGTTTTTAATAATAATTTCGGAGATTTCAAAGGAGAATTTCCTTAGGTCTCAAGACTCTTTGTCACAAATATCCTTAATTTTTAAACTATTTCAGTAAGAGTTAAGGGGACTATAATATTACTTCGAAGGTTGGTAATATTTGGTATCCAATTTGTGTCCCAGACATTCATATTTGAATGTTGGTTTATTGACCACCTAATGCCCTTATTACAAACAGTCCGTCCTTTAAGGAGACTGTTCCAAGTGTTTGTCAGCCATTTGTTCTTCTACTTTTCCCATATGGCCTCATTTGTTTGCACTTAATGGAGGTCTGAATCTTGATCATTCAGATCTCAGACATTAAGTGCGTTTGTTTTTAAAGTCTGAATCTTAATTATTCAGATCTTAATCATTAACTGTATTTGTTTTTTTTACTTCACAACCACTTAATGGGTCTGAATAGGCCTGTATGAGTAAGATCTATAACAAAGACTTAATTTCATTAAGATGCTATCACATATTCATTATTAACTGCCGCCACCGCCTACCGTTATAAACTACCACCATGCCACCACCACCACTATACTCGACCACCACCACTGCCGCCACCACCACCACCATACTCAACCACCACTACCACCACCACCACCACGCCACCATCATCCTCAATCATAGCCGCCACCATTATCGACCATCATCATCCACCATTCCCACCACTCCGACCACCATCATTCTCACCCACAATCAACATTTATCCACCTCAACTACTACAACTAACCACCACATCACCATTAACAACCACAGCCGGCACCGCCCATCATTATAACCTACCACCACCTTCCTCAATCACAAACCACCATCCGTCATTATTAACTATCACCACCCACCACCACCATCCTCAATCATAATCGCCACCACTACCAATCACTACTAGCTACTAGCACCAACCACTATCATCAACCAAAACTACCACCAACCACCGTCTCTAGTCGGCATTCACCCATTAGCCATCACCACCAACAACTATCAAAATTTAAAAAATTATATATTTTATTGGTAGAATATTAGATTAGTTAGTATTTCATTTGAATTTATGTTTATTATTTTTCAAATAAAGATAAATTTTATGCATTCAAATGTTAAAAATCAAACAGTCTTAATTTTTAGTATTAAGATCTTAATACACATCTTAATATATTCAGATGTGCATTCAGATTCAGATGTCTTAATCTTAATACACATCTTGCTATTCAGATGTGTATTCAGATTCAGACGTCTTAATCTTATAAAAAAAACAAATGAGGCCTAAGAACCTTTGCCCAAAGAGAGGATGGATTATTAAGAATTCTCCATGCAAGCCTAGTTAGTAGGGCTAAGTTTTTTGATTTAGCTTTCTTAATACCTAGGCCACCAAGGCCTTTTGTACTAGTAACCATGTTCCACCCAATTAGGTGAAGTTTTTACTTTTCCCCCGTAGTTCCCCGAAGGATGTCTCTTTGTATTTTGCCTATTTTCCTTTAGGGTTTTGATTGGTAGGAGAGATATTTGAATCAGGTGATTTGGAGTGGAATTAATAGTAGAGGCTACTAAGGTACACCTGCCTGTCATACTTAACCACCTAGCATTCCAATTGTTTAATTTTGCATGCATTTTGTCAATAAAGTTTGATAATCCTTGTGATTAGGGTTGTTGTTATGCATTGGAAAGCCTAGGTATAAGCCAAAAGTTTTACTAATTTTAATGTCAAAGATCCTTATAGCCAGATCTTTGGTAGGTTCTTTGCAGCTCTTTGACACAATTAGTTTGGATTTTTCTTTATTGATATTTAATCCAAAGAGGCAACAAAAACTCTCCATGCTTCTCCAAATTGTTCTAATTTTTTTTTGTATTGGCTTGACCTTTTAGGGTGAGGTCATCAGCGAAGAACAAGTGTGAGAAGGGGTACACCTAGGATTTAGTTTAATAGGATCCCAATTCCTTGTATCTACTTGGTTATCAATATTTTTGGAAAGCATATCCATGCATAATATGAATATGTAAGGAGACATGGGGTCACCTTATCTAATACCCCTTCTGGGACAAAATTTTTTTGTTTTGTTACCATTTACCAGGATGGAGATGGTACTTGTAGTAATGCAGCTAAGAATTAGGGTTGATATGTTAGGAAGGAAATCAAAAAAAATTAGTGTTCTATAGATATAAGACCATTCTAATTTGTCAAATGCTTTTTCCAGATCAAGCTTTAGTATTAAACTTTCCCTTCCTTTGGTAGAGTTAAACTTTTCTAAAACCTCTTGAATAATAATAGCATTATCACTAGCCCGCCCATCTTTTAGGAAGCTAGCTTGTTGAATATTAATTAGGTATTGTAGGTAAGGCTTGATTCGATTGGCAATGACTTTGGTTACAACCTTGTAAACTGTATTGCACAGGCTAATAGTGTCACGACCCAAAACCACAAGTCATGATGGCACCTAACTCAAACCGCTAGGTAAGTCAACTAACTCAAAATATAACTGAACATATACAAGTTTTCCAAGACTAGGTAGTACAAATCACGAGCTTCTAAGAATTTGAATTTCAAAACGGATACAATATATACATGTTCTGTTTGAAAGTTACATAAACAGATAAGAAATAACCTAAGCTACCAAGAACAAGTGGCTGCTATATCCTGACGCACGAACATCTTCTGAATCAGCACCAGACATCACCAACAACTCTGCTCCAAAATCTGCACGGGATGTACAGAAGTGCAGTATCAGTACAACCGACCCCATGTACTGGTAAGTAATTTGTCTAACCTCGTCAAAGTAGTGACGAGGCTTTTAGTTTAAAATATGCTTATTTAAATAACCTGTATATTAGATTAACAGTAAAGCAGTTCAAAGTGTAACGGATAACAGTATCAAATACAACCCGATGAGCCAGACAATGAATATTATAAAGAACCACAGTAGAATATTTACGATCTTCCCTGGTATGAGATATACGTCTACAATGTCAAAATATCAAATCACACAGCACGGTAACACCCTTCGTGCTTTTATCTCATCCTCACCATATATAAATCAATTTATGAAATAATTCAGTTAGCACGGCAACACCCTTCGTGCGTTCAACTCATCCTTTCCAAGTAATCGTACAACAGTACCAACCATATCACAGGAACACAATAATAGGAATTACTAAGTAGGGAATACGCCAAGGACAACAGTGGACAAGGAAACACATGTGGATCATAGTAAGGGACTAAGCGGAAAGCACGTGAGTAACAACAACAATCGGAAAATAGAGAATATCAACTTCAATTGACTAGCATAGTGGAGGGCTAAGTACAAATATAACAATTTTGGCTTATTCGACTCTTAAATCTCAAATTTTCATTTGTTCAAAATTTTGACAAAATCCCCAAATTTTTCCATAGATTTCCCATGAATTTGATGTTAAATCTTGTATAAAATCATGAAATATAGTTGGAAATTAGTTAAAGACACTTACCCAATAATTTGGTATGAAAATCCCCTCTTAAAATCGTCTCACCTCGAAGCTAGGGTTCAAAAATGTGAAGAATGAAGCAAAAACCCCAAATTCTCAGCACTTAACAGGCTGCAGATGCTGCATTTGCGACAGGCGGTTCGCAAATGCGGGAAATCTATCACAATTGCGAACATGACAGATTCCTGCTGAGGTCGCATTTGCGACAAAATTTTCGCAAATGCGATGGAACGACTTTCGCAAATGCAGCAGAGTCCCTCATAAATGCGAACTCTGCCCAGCAGCTGAGACCTCGCAAATGCGATGGCTGCTTCACAATTGCGGCTGTCACATTTGCGACCAATACATCGCAAATGCGATGATACCAGTACGAGCTATCAAAACTATGAAAAACATCCTTCCGAAACTCACCCGAGCCCTCGGGGCTCCAAACCAGATATGCACACAAGTCTAAAAATATAATACGAACTCGCTCACGTGCTCAAATCATCAAAATAACTTCTAAAACCACGAATCACACGCCAAAACTCATGAAAAATCAAACTAAACTTCAAGAACTTCTAGAATCACAACCGGGCATTTGAACCCTATCAAATCAACTCCGAATGGCGCCAAACTTTGCAGACAAGTTCCATATGACAAGACGAACCTACTCGAAGCTTCAAACCACACATGACAACCTCGAAATGATGAATCACACCTCAAGCCGAAATCAATGAACTTTGAAACTTCAACTTCCACAACCGATGCCGGAACCTATCAAACCACCTCCGATTGACCTCAAAATTCACACAAATCACATTTGACATTATAGACCTATTCCAATTTCCATAATCAGAATCCGACCCCGATATCAAAAGTCCACTCCCGGTCAAACTTCCCAAAAATCCAACTTTTGCCAATTCAAGGCTAATTCCACCACAGACCTCCAAATTACAATCCGGACACGCTCCTAAGTCCGAAATCACCCAATGAAGCTAATGGAATTGACAAAACTACATCCCGAGGTCAATTGACAAAAAGTCAAACTTGGTCAACTCTTCCATCTTAGTACCTAAATCTTGAAGTTCATTTCCCCCAAACCGATTCCGGGTAACTTGAAAATCAATACTGACGATTTACAAAAGTCATAATGCATCATGTGGAGCTACTCCAGCCCTCAAAACATCGAGCGAAGTGTAGATACCCAAAACGACCAGTCGGGTCGTTACAAATAGGCCTAAAAAATTTCAAATTATTAGCATTGTTGAATTTGGGATTAAGCACGGGTAGGTTTTGTTAATGTCATGGGGCATTATTTTGGCGTCGAAGATTTTTTGGCACAGATTTATGACCTTACTTCCTAGTATGTGCCAAAAATTTTGGAAAAAGAACGGATGCAACCCATCCGGGCCTGGGGCTTTGTAGGGTTTAAAGGAAAAAATAGCTTTCCTTATCTCATGATTTCTTAAGGGTTTATCTAGGCTCGAGAGGTCAATTTTTGAGAAGCTAGCCTTATCCTTTTTAATAGTTAACCAGTTAGTTTTTTCGTGGGAGGTTGTAAAAATACATGAGAAGTAATTGGTTATATGGTTCATTAGGGAGGTTTGGTCCTCAATCCAATTTCCTGAGCTATCTTTGAAGAAGACAATGTTATTCCTCCGTCTTCTATTGGTAGCTTTAATATAGAAAAATTTGGTATTAGCATCCCCATCATTTAACCAATTAACTCTAGATCGTAGTTTTCAGTAGTCTTCTTCCATTTTTAGAATGGTTCTATAATCTTCAATGAGGGTTACTTCTAATTCTCTAAGGTAGTGACTAGTTGTATAGTAAGGAGAATTTTGTATTACATCAATTCTTTTCAAAAAAAAATTTTTAGCAAACATATTGCCAAATGTATTTTTTTTCCATTCTAAGACATTATTTTGAAAAGACTCTGTACCTCCTATTAAATCTTTATTTTCCCAGCTATGTGACACAATCCTAGGAAAATTCGTACGGGAGCACCAAAAGGTTTCTATTCTAAAGGGCCTATCATAACTAGTGTTAATTCTATTTTTAAGGTTGATGAGAATAGGGTTATGGTCCGAGTGAATTTTGGGAAGGTGAATTATGGTGACATTACGAAAGGGTTGTAACCAATCTTCATTAGAGTAGACCCTATCTTATCTTTCCATGATTAGACCCTTTTTTCTTCTACGATGGTTGGACCATGTGTATTTACAACCCTTATGTGATGACCCAAAAGGTCATCAATCATTTTGAAAGTAAATTCTGTGTTCTAACCTGAAAAATCTCTTTTTATCTCAGCTCGATTTGTGTGCACAGTCCAGGCGCATTTCCGGAAAGCTTTTATGTGAAATCTAAGTAAAATAAGAAAATTGGCCTATAAAATTGAATAAAGTTGACTTTGGTCGACATTCTTGGTAAACGGACCCGGACCCATGATCCGGCGATCTCGTAGGGTCCGTAGTAAAATATGGGACTTGGGTGTATGCCCGAAATCAAATTTCGAGGTCCCAAGCCCGAGAAATGAATTTTTGAAAGAAATTGTTTAACTGAAATTATAAGAGTTTTTGGAAATTTGAAGATGTCTGAATTTGATGGTATCGGGCCCGTATTGTGGCTACGGAGCCCGGTACAGGTCTTATGTAATAATTAAGTTGAATTTATGAAGTTTGGTAAGTATCGGAGTTCGTTTGGTTAGTAATAACGTACCGTTAACTTTTAGTTAGAAAAAGTAAAGTAAAAGTTTAAAAGTTTAGTAGTTTCGTTTTCGTTAGGAAAAGTTTTAAAATTTTAGTA
>NC_031994.1:34121216-34257186 GCF_001879085.1 Nicotiana attenuata
TCGCAATTGCGAAGCCTAGCTCACAAATGCGAGCTCGCATTTGCGATGAAAATATCGCAATTATGAAGATGGGCTGGGCAGGGAGACCTTCGTATTTGCGAAGCTCAGTGTCGCAAATGCGACTTCAGCAGTGATCGCATTTGCAAACGGTCGTTCGCATTTGCGAAAAAAGCAGGTAGGCCTACCTTCGCATTGCCTGGGCCGCAATTGCAAGTTCGCATCTGCGAACCTGACATCGCAAATGCGAAATCTGCACCTGTGCAAATTATAACTTAGATGAAATTTCTTCATGTTTCAAACTCTCTCAAACCCTAAACTCTCTTGGGCGATTTTCCAAAGAAAAGTTCTTCTCCAAATCATTAGTAAGTCATTTTTAAATCATTTTCTTCAATGAATAACATCTTTTTACATGATTTCAATTCAAAATCAAGGGTTTTTCATGGAAAATTGGGTGATTTTGGGTAGAACTTAGGATTTTCAAATTTTGGGGATTTGGACCTCGATTTGAGGTCCGATTTCAAAATAAATTATATATTGGAGTTCATGGGTGAATGGGTAATCGGGTTTTGGTTCGAACCTCGGGTTTTGACCAAGCGGGCTCAGGGTCGATTTTTGACTTTTTGGGGAAATCATTAGAAAACCTATTTTCATGCATTAGAATTGGTTTAATTAGCATTTATTGATATCGTTAAGTAAATTGTGACTAGATATAAGTGAATTGGAAGTGGAATCGAGGGGTAAAGCAGTAGTTGAGGCTTAATTGAGTTCGTAGCATTGAGGTAAGTGTTTGGTCCTACTTAGCTTGAGGGAATAAGAGTCGTGGTCTTATTTGTTATGTGTTAATTGTTGAGTACGACGTATAGGTGTGGTGACGAGTATCTATATGTTGGTGTCAAGCACGCCCGTGAGTCTTATACTATGATTGTTGTGACTCCGTTATGTATTATCCATGCTTAATATGATGATTATTAATGTTGAACAAGGCTTGTGGAAGTATTCTTGGTAATTGAACATTGTAGAGCATTGGCTCAAGTTGAGATTTTGGTTGAGAAGTGATTGTGGAATTGAGAAGAGGTTTATGGTATTGCTTCCCTTGCCGTGATGTTATTGCTTATGATATTGTTTCCTTTGCCGGGATATTATTGTTATACTATTGTTCCCTTGCCGGGATTCTATTGTGATTTTATTGATTCCCTTGCCCGAATTGCTTGTGATTATTGCTTGGGTAAGGAAGAGTGGAAAGCATGAAGGGTGGTGTCGTGCGTGATATTTGTGAGTGAGTGTTAATGCACGAAGGGTAATGCCGTGCCAATATTGTGAATGTAAAAGCACGAAGGGTGATGTCGTGCCATGATATGAGTGATAATGCACGAAGGATAATGTCGTGCCATGATTATGTAAGGTAAAAGCACGAAGGGTGATGTCGTGCCGAATCTATTGATTTTATGGTGAGAACGATAGTAAAAGCACGAAGGGTGATGCCGTGCACTTGTTATTGTTCTCTTTATTCTTGCTTATAGTTTAATTATGGTGCTCTTTATGCTTCTCCACTGAAATCTGTTTGTACTTGATATTCCCCGCAGCATGTTTCCCCTTCCCATCTTTAACTGCCAGTTTTTGTTATCATTACTTGCCGTATATGATTAACTGCACAGGTTTATTTGGTAGTCTTGTCCTAGCCTCGTCACTACTTCGCCGAGGTTAGGCTCGACACTTACCAGCACATGGGGTCGGTTGTGCTAATATCACACTCTGCACTGTGTGCAGATCTCGGTACTGGAGCATTTGGGCCACAATGAGGTTGCTGCCTTCAGTCCAGCGGAGACCGGAGGTAGTCCTGCAGACGTTCGGAGGCCTTGGCGTCCCCTTCTATCCTATTTCCTTATGTTCTTACCTTATTTCAGAAACAGACATGTATTTTTCTTTTTTCAAACCCTATTTGTAGTATTCTAAGATAGTCCGTGAGATTGTGACACAAGTTCTGGGTGGATTGTTTCTACGGAATCGTATTTGTATTAAGTTAAATTATTAGATTTCGTCTTCCGCATTTCATATTATTTTTATTATTCCGTTGTTGATAAAATATTGACTCGTTAATGTTAAAAGGTTAAGGAAAGACGGTAATAAAATCTGTAACACTCGACTTGCCTAGCTTTCATGAGTAGGCGTCATCACGACTTCCGAGGGTGAGAAATCCGGGTCGTGACAAGTTGGTATCAGAGCTCAAGGTTGCTTAGGTCTCACAATTCACGGACAAGCTTAGTAGAGTCTGGGGGATCGATACACAGACGGTTGTGTTTATCCCCCAGAGGCTACAGAGTTAGGAAAAACTTCACATCTATTCTTTCCTGTCGTGCGACTTGACTTCTTAATGCTAATTGAACTTCTACTCTGTTCTTTCGCAGATGGTGAAAACACGTGCTGCTTCGTCAGCTGACCAGCAGCCCGAACCCCAGTAGCAGCTCCTGCAAGGAGCAGAGGCCGAAGTCGTGCTAAGGCCCGAGGTAGAGTCAGAGCTCAGCCCAGAGCTCGAGCAGCAGCACCAGCGGCGGAGCCTCAGGTTGAGTTTGAGGATGAGTTTCCAGCCCTGACAGTTCCAGCAGGACCAGCTCAGGTCCCAGATAGGTTCATCGCCACCCCGGTACTTCAGGATGCTCCGGTCCGTCTAGTGGGCCTTATGGAGAGTGTCGCCCAGGCAGGCTTGCTTCTTGGAGGAGGAGCCCAGACTCCTGCTACTCGCACTCCGGAGCAGATGGCTCCCCAGTTTTAGACTCCAGCAGCTCAGCTAGTTGAGGTAGTTCAGTCGGGTGTTGTGGCACAGACCGGTGAGGGGCCAGCTATGTCTGCTGATGCCTTGTGGAGGTTGGATAGGTTCACCAAGCTTTTTACTACTACTTTTGGTGGTACATCTTCTGAGGATCCCCAGGATTATTTGGACAGTTGTCATGAGGTTCTACGGAACATGGAGATAGTGGAGACAATGGGGTCGACTTTGCTGCTTTTCGTCTGTCTGGATCCGCTAGGACTTGGTGGAGAGATTATTGTTTAGCTAGACCAGCTGGGTCACCGGCTTTGACTTGGGATCAGTTCTCTCAGCTATTTCTGGAGAAGTTCCTTCCTATCACTTAGAGGGAGAACTATCGGAGGCAGTTTGAGCGTCTCCAACAGGGTTCTATGACTGTCACTTAGTACGAGACTAGATTTATTGACTTGGCCCGTCATGGTCTTCTTATACTTATGTGTCATCTTATTTTGAACCGTATTTGGACATGCCTAGTGATTCCTTGAGTGCTCCTATATATGTGTCTACACCAGTGGGTGATTCTATTGCGGTAGATTGTGTTCATCGTTCATGCATAGTTGTGATTGGGGGTCTTGAGACCCGAGTAGATCTGTTACTTTTGGATATGGTTGATTTTAATGTCATATTGGGGATGGACTAGTTATCACCTTACCACGCTATCTTGGACAGTCATGCCAAGATTGTGACCTTAGCCTTGTCGGGTTTACCTCGTTTAGAGTGGAGAGGGACTCCTGGTCATTCCACCTATAGGGTTATCTCATATATGAAGGCTCGGCGTATGGTTGAGAAGGGATGTTTGGCCTATTTGGCGTATGTTCGTGATTTTAGTGCCGAGGTTCCTTCTATGGATTCTATGCCTGTTGTTCGTGAGTTTCCTGAGGTATTTCCTTTAGACCTGCCAGGTATGCCACCCAATAGGGATATTGACTTTTGCATTGATCTGGCTCCGGGCAATCAGCCCATTTCTATCCCGCCATATCGTATGGCCCCGCCAGAGTTGAAAGAATTGAAAGAACAATTGCAAGACCTGCTTGATAAAGGCTTTATTAGACCTAGTGTCTCACCTTGGGGTGCGCCGGTGTTGTTTGTTAAGAAGAAGGATGGATCGATGAGGTTGTGTATAGATTATCGGCAGTTGAACAAGGTCACAATCAAGAATAAGTACCTATTGCCGAGGATTGATGATTTGTTTGACCAACTTCAGGGTGCCCAAGTGTTTTTTAAGATTGACTTGAGATCTGGCTACCATCAGTTGAGGATTAGGGCATCCGATGTCCCTAAGACAGCTTTCCGCACTCGGTACGAGCATTATGAGTTCTTGGTGATGTCATTCGAGTTGACCAATGCCCCAACAGCTTTCATGGATTTGATGAACCGATATTTCAAGCCTTACTTGGATTCCTTCATGATAGTCTTCATTGATGATATTTTGATCTATTCTCGTAGCCCGGAGGAGCATGAGCAGCATCTCAGAGTTGTTCTTCAGACATTGAGAGATAGTCAATTGTATACTAAGTTTTCAAAGTGTGAGTTTTGGTTGGGATCAGTTGCTTTCTTGGGTCACGTTGTTTCAGCAGGGGGTATTCAGGTGGATCCAAAGAAGATAGAGGCAGTCAAGGACTGTCCTACACCCGCATCAGCTACAGAGATCCGGAGTTTCTTGGGTTTGGCAAGCTATTACCGTATGTTTGTGGAGGGGTTTTCATCTATTGCAGCCCCGATGACCACGTTGACCTAGAAGAGTGGCCAGTTCATGTGGTCGGACGAGTGTGAGGCGAGCTTTTAGAAGCTCAAGACAGCTTTGACTACGGCGCCGGTGTTGGTATCGCCTACATGTTCAGGGTCATATACAATTTATTGTGACACATCTCGTATTGGACTTGGTGCGGTGTTGATGAAGGATGGCAAGGTCATTGTTTATGCTTCGCGACAGTTGAAGATTCATGAGAAGAATTATCTAGTTCATGATTTGGAGTTAGCAGCCATTGTTCACACGCTGAAGATTTGGAGGCACTATTTATATGGCGTGTCATGTGAGGTGTTCACGGATCACAAGAGTCTGCAGTACTTGTTCAAGCAGAAGGAGCTAAATTTGAGGCAGAGAATGTGGTTGGAGCTACTGAAAGACTATGATATCACCATCTTATATCATCCGGGGAAGGCCAATGTAGTGGCCGATGCTTTGAGTAGGAAGTCAGTTAGTATGGGCAGTCTTGCGTATATTCCGGTCGGTGAGAGACCGCTTGCTTTGGATGTTCAGGCTTTGGCCAATCAGTTTGTGAGGTTGGATGTTTCTGAGCCCAGCCGTGTGTTAGCTTGTACAGTCGCTTGTTCTTCATTATTTGAGCGAATTAGAGATCGGCAGTATGATGATCCTCATTTGTGTGTCCTTAGGGACACAATGCGGCACGGTGGTGGCAAGTAAGTTACATTAGGAGATGATGGAGTTTTGAGGATGCAGAGTCGAGTTTACGTGCCTAATGTTGATGGACTTCGAGAGTTGATTCTGGAGGAGGCCCATAGTTCCGGGTACTCTATTCATTCGGGCGCCACTAAGATGTATCAGGATTTGCGGCAACATTACTAGTGGAGGAGAATGAAGAAGGACATTATCGCCTACGTGGCTCGGTGTTTGAATTATCAACAAGTAAAGTACGAGCATCAGAGACCTGGTGGTTTGTTCTAGAAGATTGAGATTCCTGAGTGGAAGTGGGAGCGTATCACTATGGACTTCATTGTTAGACTACCACAGACTCAGAAGAAGTTCGATGCAGTGTGGGTTATTGTTGATAGGCTGACCAAGTCAGCACATTTCATTCCTGTGGCAGTTTCCTATTCTTCTGAGAGGTTAGCCGAGATCTATGTCCGGGAGATTGTTCGTCTTCATGGTGTGCTCGTGTCTATCATTTGTGACCGAGGTACGCAGTTTACCTCATATTTTTGGAGGGCAGTTCAGCGTGAGTTGGGCACACGGGTTAAGTTGAGCACAGCATTTGATCCTCAGACGGACGGGCAGTCCGAGCGTACTATTCAAATTTTAGAGGATATGTTCCGAGCTTGTGTTATTAACTTTGGAGGCTCGTGGGATCAGTTCTTTCCTTTAGCGGAGTTTGCCTACAACAACAGTTACCAGTCGAGCATCCAGATGGCTCCCTATGAGGCTTTATATGGTAGACGGTGCCGGTCGCCGGTTGGGTGGTTTGAGCTGGGAGAGGCTCGGTTCTGAGGTACGGATCTAGTACAAGATGCCTTGGACAAGGTTAAGATCATTCAGGATAGGCTTCGTACAGCTCAGTCCAGGCAAATGAGTTATGCCGTAAGGTTCGTGATGTGGCATTCATGGTCGGCGAGCGGGTGTTGCTTCGGGTGTCACCTATGAAGGGCGTGATGAGATTTGGAAAGAAGGGAAAGCTAAGCCCTAGATTCATTAGTCCTTTTGAGATTCTTGATCAAGTGGGAGAGGTGGCTAACAGACTTGCGTGGCCACCGAGTTTATCATCCGTGCATCCACATTTTCATGTGTCCATGCTTCAAAGTATCACGGCGATCCATCCCACGTGTTAGGCTTCAGCACTGTCCAGTTGGACAAGGACTTGTCCTATGAGGAGGAGTCAGTAGATATTCTAGACCGGCAGGTTCGTCAGTTATGATCGAAGAGTTTTCCTTCGATTCGTGTAGAGGGGTCAGCCTGTTGAGGCAGTGACCTGGGAGTCCGAGTCCGATATGCGGAGCCGATCCCATCTTTTCTCTGACTCAGGTACATTTCTTATGTCAGTTCAAGGACGAACGGTTGTTTTAGAGGTGGAGAATGTGATGACCCAAAAGGTCATTACTCATTTTGAAAGTAAATTCTATGTTCCGAGGCCTTTAAAATCTCTTTTTGTCTCACCTCAATTTGCGTGCACAGTCTAGGCGCGTTTCCGGAAAGCTTTTATGTGAAATCTAAGTAAAATAAAGAAATTACCCTTTAAAATTAATTAAAGTTAACTTTGGTCAACATTCTAGTAAACAGACCTGAACCCATGATCCGACGGTCTCGTAGGGTCCGTAGTAAAATATGGGACTTGGCGTATGCCCGGAATCGAATTCTGAGGTCCCAAGCCCGAGAAATGAATGTTTGAAAGAAATTGTTTAACTGAAATTATAAGAGTTTGGAAATTTAAAGATGTTTGAATTTGATGGTATCAGGCCCGTATTTTGGTTATGGAGCCCGGTACAGGTCTTATTTAATAATTAAGTTGAATTTGTGACGTTTGGTAAGAATCGGAGTTCGTTTGGTACAAATCGGACCTTTATTTGAGAAAAATGGAAATTTTGATGTTCTTGAGTAATTTTATGAATTTGAGGGTTAATTCATAGTTGTTAATGTTATTTTGATGATTTGATCGCACGAGCAAGTCTGTATGATGATTTTGGACTTGCGTGCATATTTGGTTTGGAGCCCCGAGGGCTCGGGTGAGTTTTGGATAGGCCACGGAGTGAAATTGGACTTAGGAAAACTGCTGGTGTGTTGTAGCTCTGCAGGCTTTGCAATTGCGAAGCCTGGCTCGCAAATGCGAGCTCGCATTTGCGAAGAAATATTGCAATTTCGAAGATGGGCTGAGCAGGGAGACCTTCGCATTTGGGAAGCTCAATGTCGCAAATGCGACTTCAGCAGGGATCGCAATTTCGAATGGTAGTTCTCATTTGCGAAGCAAGCAGGGCAGGCCTACCTTCGCATTGCCTGGGCCGCAATTGCGAGTTCGCATTTGCGACCCTGACATTGCAAATGCGATATCTGCACCTGTGCAAATTATAACTTAGACAAAATTTCTTCATTTTTCAAACTCTCTCAAACCCCAAACTCTCTTGGGCGATTTTTCAAAGAAAAGTTCTTCTTCAAATCATTAGTAAGTCATTTCTAACTCATTTTCTTCAATCTATAACATCTTTTTACATGATTTCAATTCAAAATCAAGGTTTTACATGGGTAATTGGGTGATTTTGGGTAGAACTTAGGATTTTCAAATATTGGGGATTTGGATCTCGATTTGAGGTCCGATTTAAAAACAAATTATATATTTGAGTTCATGGGTGAATGGGTATTCGGGTTTTGGTTGGAACCTCGGGTTTTGACCAAGCGGGCCCTGGGTCGATTTTTGACTTTTTGGGGAAATCATTAGGAAACCTATTTTCATGAATTAGAATTGGTTTAATTAGTATTTATTGATATCGTTAAGTAAATTGTGACTAGATACAAGCTAATTGGAAGTGGAATCGAGGGGTAAAGTAGTAGTTGAGGCTTAATTGTGTTCGTGGCATTGAGGTAAGTGTTTGGTCTAACCTTAGCTTGAGGGAATAGGAGTCGTGGTCTTATTTGTTATGTGTTAATTGTTGAGTAGGACGTATAGGTGTGGTGACGAGTATCTATACATTGGTGTCAAGCATGCCCGTGAGTCTTATACTATGATTGTTGTGACTTTGTTATATATTATCCATGCTTAATATGATGATTATTAATGTTGAACAAGGCTTGTGGAAGTATTCTTGGTAATTGAACATTGTAGAGCATTGGCTCAAGTTGAGATTTGTGTTGAGGAGTGATTGTGGAATTGAGAAGAGGTTTACGATATTGTTTCCCTTGTCGGGATGTTATTGCTTATGATATTGTTTCCCTTGCCGGGATATTATTGTTGTACTATTGTTCCCTTGCCGGGATTCTATTGTGATTTTATTGATTCCCTTGCCCGAATTTCTTGTGATTGTTGCTTAGGTAAGGAAGAGTAGAAAGCACGAAGGGTGATGTCGTGTGTGATATTTGTGAGTGAGTGTTAATGCACGAAGAATGATGTCGTGCCGATATTGTGAATGTAAAAGCACAAAGGGTGATGTCGTGCCATGATATGAGTGATAATGCACGAAAGATAATGTCGTGCCATGATTATGTGAGGTAAAAGCACGAAGGGTGATGCCATGCAGAATCTATTGATTTTATGGTGAGAACTAGAGTAAAAGCACGAAGGGTGATGTCGTGCACTTGTTATTGTTCTCCTTATTCTTGCTTATAATTGAATTATGGTGTTGTTTATGCTTCTCCACAGATATTCTGTTTGTACTTGATATTCCCCGCAGCAAGTTTCCCCTTCCCATCTTTAACTGCCAGTTTCTGTTATTATTACTTGTCGTATATGATTTAACTGCACAGCTTTATTTGGAAGTCTTTTCCTAGCCTCGTCACTACTTCGCCGAGGTTAGGCTCGACACTTACCAGCACATGGGGTCGGTTGTGCTGATACTACACTCTACACTGTGTGCAGATCCCGATACTGGAGCATTTGGACCACAGTGAAGTTGCTGCCTTCAGTCCAGCGGAGACCCAAGGTAGTCCTGCTGACGTCCGCAGGCCTTGGCGTCCCCTTCTATCCTATTTCCTTCTGTTCTTACTTATTTCAGAAACAGACATGTATTTTTCTTTCTTCAGACCCTATTTGTAGTATTCTTAGATAGTCCGTGAGATTGTGACACTAGTTCTGGGTGGATTATTTCTATGGAATCGTATTTGTATTAAGTTAAATTATTTGATTTTGTCTTCCGCATTTCTTATTATTTTTATTATTCCGCTATTGATCATATATTGACTCGTTAATGGTAAAAGGTTAGGGAAAGAGGGTAATAAAATCTGTAACACTCGGCTTGCCTGGCTTTCATGAGTAGGCACCATTACGACTTCCGAGGGTGGAAAATCCGGGTCGTGACACCTTAAAACCTAAGTCCACTAGGTTACAATAATTTAGGCAGTCTATTAGTGACTTGGCTCATTTTTGATTAATGAATCTACCATCAAATTTATCCCCGGAGTTCACTACTTCATTAAAGTCACCCCCAATTAACCAAGTTCCTTTGTAGTGATCATATATATTTCTAAGATTATTTCGTAACATATGTCTAATTGTTATGTCATTGCTAGCATAAATAGCACTAAATAACCAAGATAGATTTTTGGGTTTTACCTCCATCATTGCATGTATTGCCTGACCATTCCTAGTGAAGTTGTTGACAGTCACCACTTCATGATTCCACAGGATTACCAAACCACCAGCTTGCCCAATTGCAGGAACCTCAATCATCTCAATGAAGTGAAATTCTTCTAAGATAGATATATGACTCTCCATTTTGGTCTCCAACAAAGCAACTAAACATGGCCTGTGGGTGTCCATAAGCTCTCTACAGTGCCTCCTAAAGTTGGCATTGTTAGCTCCTCTAACATTCCAAATTATAAAATTGTTTGGTTGATTCATGTGGTGATTATTGATTGGGTGGTTGTTGTAATTCCTCCTGAGGGAGGGGACTAGTATCACCATATATTTCCCCACTATCGGATCCTGTGGAGGTCGTATGTCCAATGAGCACTTGTAAAGTGTCACTGGGCAACTAAAGATAGACTTCATGTCTAGTATCTCCTTGAATATGAGTATTTTTACCTCGCTTAGGCTTGAAAATGCTACTACTGGTTCCCCCAAGTGTGGCAAGTTGTCCTCCTCCTCTCCTTCCTCCTGGAGCCCTTCTTGATTTTGCATGTTTGGTGTTGGAGCTTGATCTTCCATTGGATCTAGTTGTGGATCTTGTTGTTGGTTTTGCATGTGTTGTGCAGTCCATTGAGTGAAAATTGGATTCGGAAGCATTAGATCCTCCGATGCAAAGAAAGGAAGATTTAGAGGTGCATTTTGTGGGGCTTGTTGGTTGGAGTTGCTTCGAATGTTCCACATCTGTTGCATGGTATTCACTAGATTTTGGTTCGTTGAGGGTGCTAGTGGTTAAAGAATATTTTTTCATCCATATTTGGTTGATGTAATTGTTCATGGCAAGGCTCATTCCCTCCGAGATTAGTTGAGAAAGATAGTGTGTATTTTGGATTATCAGTATGGACTCATATCCATTGATCTCCATGTTGAAGGACATTGCATGGCCTTGAAGGCCCAGTTCCACCCACGATTTTGGTACATGGTTTGGTGGACTCGGAGGTTGGGCATAGATCACAGGATTGGAGGGAAAATGAGGAGGTAGAGGGGAGGTTGTTCATGGTTTGATGTCGAGAGAGATGGATCAATTGAATGAGTCGGTACCTTCTTCTTTGTGTGAGTGGAGGTCTTGGCATTTTGGTGGTGTTCTCGTATTATATGTGGTATGTCGTCTAAGGGATTGGGAGGGTTTGTAATGATTATATCTAGTTGCATAGGATTTGAGGGAGGTTGCGTGAGGGTTTTATCCAAATCTTGCATGGATATGTTCCCCGCCACTTGGCTTCTTTCAACTTCCATGTGCTGAAATAAAGATTGGGTGATAGGGGTGATTTTGCATGTTGTTTATTCGTAGGATAGTCTTTATTAGTAGTGTAATTATTGTTAATAGGATAATTGATGTTCTCTTGGCATGCCTGATTGGTTTTTGTGTGGTTTGCTTCCAAATCCATTTCATTAAGCAAGGGATTTTAGCAATAATCACTACTAGTAGATTGTGCCACGTTTTGGAAACATGTAATGTGTATTGTCATTTTGTCATGCAAATTTTTGGAGTTTTGATTTATTTTTGTTTCATTATTTTCCAAAACCTCGTGCTCCAACTTTTCTCTATTCTCTTAACTAGATCTCTCAGTACTTAGAAACCATAGGCTGGAAGACATGCCGCCGACGATGCCGCTATCATTCCCGGTTATTGGATCCCCGTGCTTATAGCCTTCTATCCTAAGTATGGACTATTCACGATCTTCTATCTCTTTCCTGACCTCCCTTCCATCTAGGTGTAATTCACGTCCATAACTTGAAGCTCTATTATAATACTCGCACCTCTGGTACATACATAATCCGGTGGGAGCTTCGTACTGACTTCTTATGTGGCTGGTACTTCTTCTAACTGGCTTCCTTGTAGAGCCACTATAGATTATGGTTGTTGTGTTATTTCTCTTGAACATCTGATATTAGGAGTGATTATGTCATGTTCTCAAGCACAACTTCTATAATTTTTCTAGGTTCAATAATCAGACTCCTGATTTACTTGGGTGATGTAATTCTTTAGTTTCCTCTTCCTTCTGATCAGCCTTTACGTAGGCTTAAGTTATCTTCCGATCTGTGGCTCATGGTATAAGTTATTACCTTAGCCTTGCATGGGCGTTATGGAATATCCATTACACAATCTTCTAATAATTCAATCCTTTGTCTATGACCTGGGCTCAATTCTTTCTTTTAACTTATACCGGAGTCTTCTATTGTTGTATGATTGTCAACAAATATGTTGCCTGGACAATGCTCCAAAATCTTGAATGTATCCATAACGTACTAACTCTGGATCATTGATCGAATAATTCTTTCGTTCCATCTTAGCTTTCTTTCAACATAAGCTATCACTTTTCCTAGTCTTTCTGACCCCTTGTTGCGTCCATACTTAGCTTATCTTAGTGCCCACACTTACCAGAGTTTTCATAAAACTCATGTGATCTCGAATATTACTTTTAATTCTTACTTCCCGTTCATTAGCCACGGTAGGTGCCATTTTCCTTTGGAATACTTACAATGTTGTTGCGAGAATGTTGTTACACGACCATTTCCTCTTTAGGTCGTTGTGCTTAGGTTGAAGCCTTCTTTCTTATCTCCTCAGCTAGTCTTTCGTTGTAGTACTTAGGGAGAACCCTTGACTTTCGTAAAGCTGTGAGCTTATTACGGACCTTTTTGATGTCCTTACTTGCCTATAATCATCCGTAGTTGCTTACTTCCATGCCCTTGTGCTTGTATGGTTGCTTCTGAACTGATATTTTGACTGCCTTCCCAGTGGCACTTTCTTTTATCCCTGTAACACTCATACGGTACCTTTAACTACCCCGACTCTTGTTTGAATATATCTCAAGTATTATAATGATATTCTTCGAGGCTGAATTCTCTATGTTGGGTTCTACTATGTTTATCTTACACGATCTGATGACTCATCTATAACCTCCTGTTTAGCCATAACCGGGATCTTCCTGACCAATTACTAACTACTCGTTGGCCCATTCTTATATCAATATTCCTCGTAATGTTTCTTGGGTTATTTCCTTTGTCTTAACTTACGTCTCGTACTGGCTCCTTATTTATTAATAACAGCTCGGGCATGAACCTTTACTTCCTCTTATTGACGTCGTGCTAGCACAATATTCTTGAATCGTAGCGTATCTGTAAGATTTGGATAAGTGCCATCTCATTCCTCTTTCATTTATCACATTCTTCCTTTACCATTCCATAGTCACTAGAACCACTTAATTCTGACTTAATGTCACATCACTCCATATTCCCCCCTTTAGGGGTGTACTAAGAGCTGAAGCCATGAGGACCTATCTATAGATGTTTTACCTCTTCATCTTTGGCATCGTTTCTCAACATCAATGATCCTTAATCGCCTTGCGGCAATTCTTCTGTACCAAGGATGACAAATTCCCTTACTCGCGAGGGTGACACTTAATGTAACTGGTACATACAGTCCCTTAAGCTTAACTTTGCTAACATTGCTTACTTTAGGGAAGCGTCTTCCTGAATGACCATTCTCTGAATTTCTCATGAATCTTTTTCTGTTGTCTGTCCTATTATTGTCAGAACGCGATCTGAAATTCTCATGATGCTCACTATTATCAAATCACTCAGTCCCTAATTCATATTTAGTTTATCTTGTTCACCAGTCCATATTAATTTCTATTACTTTAGGGTCTAACTTTTCCTCTTGGTAATCGCGCTAGAGTTGCGAACTTATTTCTCGAAATGAGGATACGACTTTATGGCCTATATTCTTTTATTGTCTCAAGGCCTGTCATCTTTTGTCTTTTCCTTCACTTGACTATAAACTCTGTAATACTGTCATCATTTTTTTGACCTACCATTATCATCCACGTATCACATCTTACTCATAATGTTTCATTAACTCTCTTCTTATCTCCCGCTTATTATCTATGTCTACTGCTTTACTCTCAAAACTCGAACAAAATATTCTTTTGCTTTTGGCTCCTCTTGCTCCATCCCTTGGCTCTTTCAATTGCCTAACATTCTTTCTTTACTGGGGGCGGGAGCCACACTAAGGTAATATTTATTCCTTCAAGGCTTCCAATGCTCATATCTAGCTTTAATATTTTAGGGTGCACCATCTAGGTGTCTCACGAGGAGGTCTACTAGCACACATGCAATATCATTCGGAAATGTCAACCAACACAAACAATCCATTCACCATTTTGGTTTACTCTAACCCCAGTTAGGTCCTGATGTTCCGTCCTTTTCTTAAATTACACATGTTAGCCCCCATAGGGCATAACTAAGATGGGTACGGCCAATTGTACATACCTCTGTTACTGTTGAGGGTAACTCTTAATGCTTATATTTTTCTGCCGGAACTGTAATACCGATAATCTTCATTAACTGGGCGCCTCGTACCCTTCTTCACCTTGCTTCTTTTACTTCTTGAAAGCATTGTCTTTCACCATAAAGGTGGATAAATATTCTTGCCTTAAGGTTCCTTATCGAGAGGTTACACCTTTCGGTACACCCATGATTTGCTAAAAAACTCACATTTACTTATCATAAGCAAGATGCAAAATCGAGTTCTTCTAAATCAACAATTCCACAGCTATATCTCTTATCGATCGCCTTTTTGAATGTAGGCATCGTCTTATTACGAATAGAAGCTCGGGACTTGAATTCTTATAAGTGAGCTCTACCACACGATCTAGAGTAAGAAGAAAGAGTGACAGTCCTAAATGCCCTGTAGCCTCCTGCTTATAAGTGTGGTGCACGACACACCCATAAAGAAGACTCTACTAGACACGGCTTGTAGACTCCCTATGACAGAACTGCTCTGATACTTTTTGTCACGACCCAAACCGATGGGCCGCGACGGGCACACGGTACCTTACTCAACCGAGTACCAACGTAACGTATCTTTCTTATTACATCATCATATACATGTGACATACGGGCTTAATAGGCCAACATAATCATTTATAAACTCAAAATATAGGCCGACAAGGCCGTACAATCTTTCACGTACACGATATATGTTTACAAGCCTCTAAGAGTACATAAATGTCATAAAGGTAGGGACAGAGTCCCGCCATACCAAACAATACACGTCTAAATCATACTAACCAAACAAGCAACTCCGAAGCAAATGGAGCGCACCAACATCTTCCGTTGAGCTGATAGCCTACTTGGAGGGCTCTCGACCTGTCTATCGGAACTTGCGGGCATGAAACGCAGCATCCCCAGGCAAAAGGGACGTCAGTACGAGAAATGTACCGAGTATGTAAGGCACATAAATAAGTACATAACAGACATGGAAGAAATATAGAGTAATTGACTCAACCTATAAGTCTGGATAACTCTGTAAATCATAAATCAATTCTAGCGTATGCATATGAATGTCATGTCGTGCATAGGTACACGTTTCATAACATCATCAGCCTCTGAGGGCATCCCATCATATCATATCGGCCACTGTGGGCAAAATCATCAATGTGTACCAGCTGATCAGGTGGTGGTGCGTATATAACGCCATAACCTTTCCCATATCCCATATATATATATATATATATATATATATATATATATATATAATATCATCTGGTCACGGGTCAATGTACATGAATGCAATGCATGAAAAGTACGTTAATAAAACCTTTCGGAATGTCATAAGACCATTTTGCCTTTGAGTAATATCATAAAGTAAACTCTTTTCAACTTTCGTATTTTTCTGAGACCTAGGAACAGATGATAAAATATTATGACACGTGGAAATTCAAGAACATAGATATCTCTAATACTTCTATGAATAGAGTCATTTATGGAATTTGTGCATTTGCACGTTTCGTTCGTATCGTATGGATCATGCCAAAAGGAAAAATGGATAGCCTTAACATACCTATTTCTTGAATTATTCGAACGAATCTGCTTCTGCGAGATTTACACTTGGATTCCTTAAAATTGGAACGAAACTGTGTTCTGCCTCTAACGTTTTTGTGAACCAACGAATGGATTTAAGCTAAAGTCTTGTTCCAACGTTTTTTGAAGTTACTTCAAGCTTCTGTTTCCAATTTACTACTTTCAGAATGGATTTAAATTGGTATATCAAGATTCTTTAAACTTAAGACTTATCTTCAAGATTCTTTAAACTTAAGACACCTATACATGTATTAATGAGTCATCCTTCCTAATTGGTGGCCTTGTGCCGCGTTTCTTTTGGGCATAATTAGTTAAGTTTTGTCCGCTTATTAGTTAGCTGGGTAATATTCTGTTACCCGGTAATTTACCAATTATCCGCGTAATTTAAAAATTACCACAAATTACTTAAAATTCTATTTATTATTAAATACTTCATATATACTTTATATATTTACTACCGTGGTCTTATGGTACCTTGCATGGTACTAGTTCATAATTATCGGATATTATTGCTCGACCTGTATTTTACCCCAAAATGCCAAACTTGGACAAAATTCATTTTCTTTGACTTGCTCCCCCTTTCACCTTCATGAATTTACCAATCGCTTGTGAAATAGCATAATCCTTATAATCTTCAAATAATCTTTTACTTGGACTGATGTCAATTACCTTACGACAAATTTAACGTACAATACTTCAGGTGCAACATCATCGTAACTTAATACTGTGAAGCGTGACATCACCATAATGTAATACTATTGGGTGCAACACTGTCGTAACTTAATACTGCAAAGTGTAACATCACCGTAATACTGCGGGGCGTACCAGTGGCACAGAAGAATTATAGAAATATTCCTCGTGGGATGATCGTTTACTATAGAAGTGTTAGACATTCAGGCGCTAGAGTTGAGAACAGATATAATAATCCGTTTGTTCTATGGATTTGGAGACTAGGAGTTCTTATGAGTGGATGGTTCGTGGTTTTGGACTATGAAGATGTAGCCGAGGTTAGTCAGAGGGTAGTATGTATGATCCAGTCATTGTGGACTTTTGGAGGGTTATGTATCTATCAGTGGGTGACTGGAGCTGATTTGGGGGTCCATTGGTAGGCCCAATTAGGATGTGTATTCTGCACCGAGTCGGATTGGTTGGCTCCATAATGCTATTGTTGAGGGATGTTCCATTCGGTTGTTGCTGAGCTTATTCGTGTTCTGAAGTGATCTATGAGCTACTCTATTATGCTACAAGGAGTTGTAATTCGTTGGTTATATGCACATATGGTGCGGTTCTATTGGGGTCTTATAGCGGAATTTGAGCGAGAAGAGTATTGGGTATTGCTTGGTTGATGGCGTATTGGTTATGCTCTTTCGGGTTTTGTGTGGAATTGTGTCATTTGCTTCTCTGTGGTTATGGTAATGCACTTTGGGTGCTTGATGTCGAATTTGCGTAGTTATTGATTTTGAGCAGGGTGGCTCGAGGTATATAATATGGACCAACGTTTAGATGGGTCACACATTGTAGCGGAGTTATGTTGAGACATGATCCTTTGTGTTAGAATTGTGTGTTTTGCTTCTGCGGGGTGTGATGGGTTCTTAGCATTGCGTTGTAGTGGTACCTACTAAGCTAGCAAGACAGTTCTCTCGTCCGAGTCATTTTTCCATGATTGAGTATATTTGTAATGTTGCTTATTGGTGCACGGATTGCACGAGTTGCGGCTTTAGATTGTATTGATGTGTCATGTCACTAGAATGGTCGTGTTGGATGAGATGGGGTCATTGGACCTAGAATGAATACTACCGGATTTTATTACAGCGTGGTTGGAAGAATTATATCGAAAGTCGGCTTAGAAATTTGCTATAGTCCTTGTCGAATGAGAGGGATCTCCATGACTTGTTGATGTGACGAATGGTTATGAGTTTCTGTGTGTTTCTTTCATCATTTGCAGTATATGAAGGTGTTAGAACGAGGCTTTGTTTGATAAGATGTTTATTACCAACATTCGGTTATTTTGAGCAGTTACTGTGACTAGAAATTATTGCTATGAGTATTTACGTTTTGAGGTATATCATGTGATTACATCTTGGGTTACGGTTATGGCTTGATACAGCTTGTTCAGACTTATACAGTGTGTAGATGCGAGATTCTGATCTTATAGAAAATTCCGAATGTTAGAAAATTGGGTTCTAAGACTTATGGGCTAGGTTGGATTAAGAAATTTCAGTCATGTTTTGTTATCGGACCTATATGGGATAGGGTAATGTGGGATCACCCCTAGGTATGTGTAGCGTAAGGTTACACGGCGATTTGATGGCTTTTGGAACAACTCTGGGCACGTTCGAGGACGAACGTATGTTTAAGTGGAGGAGGATGTAACGACCCGACCAGTCTTTCTGAGCAATTGCACTTTGCTCCGTAGTTTTCGTGCATGAGTAGCTCTGTATGATGTATTATGACTTATGTAAATCGTCGGTTTTGGTTTTCAGCTTATTTGAAATTGATTTGGAAGAATGATTGTAAACTAGAAGCTTTAAATTTGAAAGGTTTGACCAAGTTTGAATTTTTAGTATTTGAACTCGAATTGGATTTCTGGATTTCGTTGGCTCTGTTGGGTGATTTTGGACTCAGAAGCGCGTCCGGATTGTGATTTGGAGGTCCGTAGTAGAATTTGGCTTGAAATGGCGAAAGTTGGAATTTTGCAAAGCTTGACCGGGAGTGGACTTTTTGATATCCTGGTTGGATTCCTATTTCGGAAGTTGGAACAGGTCCGTAATGTCAAATAAGACTTTTTGTAAAATTTGAGGTCAATCGGACGTAATTTGATAGGTTTCGGCATCGGTTGTGGATGTTTGAAGTTTCAAGTTCATTGATTTCGAATTGAGGTGTGATTCATCGTTTCGATACTGTTATGTGTGTTTTGAGGCCTTGAGTAGGTCTGTGTTATGATATGGGACTGTTGGTATGTTCGAACAGGGTCCCGAGGGGCTCGGATGAGTTTCGGATAGGTTTGGGTTGTGTTGCGCTCATTTTTTATGTTTCGGTGTCGTTTCTTCAAGCACAAATGGTACTATATTAAGCAAATGAGCTCCGAATTCTGTTGTTATTGAAGCATTAGATTTGTAGCATAATTACGGAGCCATAGAAAAAAGAATCATCGAATTTGGACATCGTATGAGGATTTTATGGTCATTTTACTAAGAATTGGGTTGCCAGATTTTTCAGATTAATTACGAAATTGCTATTGAGTTCGTTTAAAAATCTGCACTATTTCCAAATATTGAAACCAACATATCTCCTTCAATATAAGGTTAAATAGAGTTATTCAAGATCCTAACTTGACTAATATTTCACAAGGAATCCATTAGAGGCATCAAAAGCAATTTTTGGGATTGTTTGGCACGAGAAATGAGGCAGAATAATATATAAAATAAGGGTTTGTTCATTTGGTCATATTTTGAGTTGGGGAGCTCGGATTTGGAAGCGATTATCACCATATGGATTGGGGTAAGTGTTCTCTACTCGGTTTTGGTTATATTTTATGAATCCATCTTTATTTTTGGCATTTGATTGACGATTACAAAGTGAAATTTGGGGGGGGGGGGGGGGGGGCCTAAAGTTTCATAAAGTTAATTTTTAAGTTTTGCACATCGATTCGAAGTCGGAATTGGATGAAATTAGTATGCTTGGACTCATAATTGAATGGATTGTCGGATTTTGTGAGTTTTATCGGGTTCCGAGATGCGACCTGGGTTGGGCTTTTTGGCCGATTTTGGGCTTTTGATTAAAGATTCGACCTTTTTCTATTGGGATTGGTTCCTTTAGCATTGTTTGATGTATTTTGAGTTGTTTTTAGTTAGTTTCGAGCCGTTCAAAAGTCGGAACGCACGAGATGGCATTTTTGGAGCATCGCTTGGCTTGCTCTATGTTAGAATCGGCTTGTTCAAGATAAGTAACTCTTCTAAACTTAGTGCTGAGGGTATGAAACCCCAAATTATGTGTTGTGTGTTTGGTATTGAGGTGACGCATATGCTAGGTGACGGGCGTGTGGGTGTGCACCATGTGAATTGTGACTCTGTTATTTTCCCCGGCACCGTTTAGTGGCCCTAGTTCGTTGATATATGTGTTTTCACCATGTGATTAATTAATTGAGCTGTCAATCATCCTAGATATCATTTTAGGCTTTATGTTGATATTGGTAGGACCCATAATGGTCATTTATTGCTGTCACCTCACTGATTTCATTGATATTTCGTACTCAGTCATATTCATGCATTCATTCATATCTCAGTCTCAGTTGTTATTTATTGATACATCATATCATTGTTGTTGGGCTAGTTTAATAACATTGACAGCCTTAGAGACCTGAGAGATTGATGACTGAGTGAGGCCGAGGGCCTGATTGTGAGGATATTGATACTATAGCTCGTGAGTTGTCCGTGCAGCACGTGAGTTGTCAGTGCGGATTCTGATATTGATACTATGGCACGTGAGTTCTCCGTGCATATTCTGATTTGATACTATAGCACGTGAGTTGTTTGTGCAACACTTGAGTTATTCGTTCAGATTATAGTGCTTGGGCTAAAGGAGCCCCTCCGGAGTTTGTACACACCCCAGTGAGCGTAGGTACCTACTGAGTGCGAGTGCCGAGTGCCGAGTGACGAGTGATTGGGAGGACTGAGTGACTGCGAGGACTAAGTGACTGTAAGGGCCGAGTGACTGTGAGGACTGAGTGAATGTGAGAACTGAGTGACTGTGAGGGCTGAGTGACTGTGAGGACTGAGTGACTGTGAGGATTGAGTGAATTGATACTCTAAGAGTATGCATATGATTTTATTACTGAGCCGCGCATTTGACATGCACATGACATACAGACATATAGATGCATTTTCCTCATGCTGTACAGTATTGCTGTTAATACCCAATTTTTCCCTATAATATTTTCAAAACTATGCATTAGCATCAATTAATATTTTCCATAATTTCTGCTTTTTGTAAAGATTATTAATTAATTTTCCCAGTATTTTATTTATATAAACAATCACTGATTGCATCACAAATGGTTTTATAATATTTTTTGTGGCTTGATATTATCATTTTGCATTTGTATTAAGTTTTAATTATTTCACAAATAGTCACATTTGCATTTTTGGGGTTATAATTGCAATTACTTTGCAATTATAGCCCATGGATACATTATTACATTTTACCAGAAAATAACCTTTTATATTTTTTAAATATTAGGTAATTATATTAAAATATTTCTAGGCATGAAAATTATTTTTTATAATCTATTAACTATTTTTGCAAAAAAATTTAGCAGTTAAATGGGTATTTAATAAATAGCCCTTTTATTTTCGGACCTAGCCTAATTAAATGACCGAATTTCAACCCCAAATCTCTAACCCACTAAGACCAGGCCCAAATCAAATTAAAACCCGGCCCCCAAACATTTCAATCCTGGTCGTTGACCACAAAGATCAACGGCCACCGTTCACTCTTACCATTTTTAACCTAAATGACCCCCTAACTTAATTCATTCTTACCAAACAGCCGCCCTAGAATCCCTAATCCTCTCCGTCTCTCTGAGACCTAATCCTAACCCTAGCCGCCGCCACTCAAAACCAGCCCTAATCCCTTTGATTCCTATTCGATCCATGGAGTTCCATGGTTGTTTGAGACTTCTACTTGTCTCCTACATTTCCTGGTTGCTCGCTTTTGTGATTTCATGGAAAGATCTCGAAGAGATCTAGTCCAGATCTTGTCCAAGACTCTCTGAGAGTCCGTTTATGGTCTGTGAGTTCTATCGATGTTTTACGGTGCAAATCTCTGGTTCAAGGCCAGATTATCTTTACCCTTTCCCTTTTCTCCAAAACCCTAATGTTTAGACTTGAATCTGTCCAGATCTTTGTAGATCTGGAACGATTCTGAGTCCATCACTGATTTTTCTTTAAGATTCTCTTATTTCTCTACCGTTAACCGATTTTTAGCACTGTGTTACGAAGGGTTTTTTTGGTTTCCTTGTTGTTTGTTGTCCGAATCTTTGCATTTTTGAAGTGTTTCAAGTTTCCATAGTTGTTTTCTTTAAGGGTCCTCTTATTTTACCATTGTTAATCAACTTCAGGTATTTTTTAAATTAGGGTTTTGGCTTAGCAAAAGGTTTTCTGAGATCCTTATGTTTTGTTTAATCTTTCTCGCATGATTATGTTTCTGGTTCAATTGTCTGACTATTCATTGTTTGATTTCAAACTCTTGTCTGTTATTGTTTGGATAATTGACTTATTAGCCTAATTATCTAGGGTTTCATTTGTTTACTGAAGTAATTTACTGATTTCTGTTTGTTTTCCTTAATCCTGAGGTTTTTAATTTACGTCTCTTACCTATTTATGGGTTAATTGACCCTTGATTGGTCTCTGATTACCCGTGTTGCCTTATGTGTGAAATTGATTACTTGATTTAAGGGTTCTAACCCTAATTGACTGATAAACCCACTTCTTTTCTTATTTAAAATTCAATCAGAGTTATTGATGGGTATAACTCCCTAATTTTCTGTCCCCTATCAAGCTTGACTGTTTACTTGATTACTTCCTTACCTTATTTTGCAATGTCAATCTGCCTTGCCTTATTTACCTATACTATTCGACTATATATATATATATATATATATATATATGCACTCTCATTCTGCCTCATACATGAACAGTAGTTCAAAAAACCCACACACACAAACTTTCTCTCATCTCTCTTTCTGCTACTTGTGCTCATCGCTTGTCTAGACGACTGAAAGCCAAGGCTAGACTGTGGAATCCTACTCACTTTACTTTCTGCTTTTGCTTCCTTAACTAGTATGTTCCTATTTCAATGTCATTCCGAAATTCAAACCTATGTGCTCCTTGTTGAATCCATATCTCTTTCTGCACTAGTTTAATTGCTTAGGCCCTTAATTATTCTTTCATGTTTGCTGGTGTGATCATATTTCACCCTCTCTTGATCAGTGTTTTAATCAGCATGTCTACTCTGCTTAAGTATTCAATATGGTCTTAAACAGCCTGTTTACTTTGGTGTATTCCCTGTCCTGTAACCCCAACTAGTATGGCTACTTTGTGTGATTGAATCTTTGTGGTTCTTCATGTATTCTTCAGCATGATTGCTCTGTATCCAGACTTATGTCTCACTGTGGTTAGCTACCATGTTTATTGCAGTGCTTAAGTCTTTTGTGTTCTTAAATAGCATGTTTATCACTAAGTATGATTGTAATTTAGACCTTAAATTAGTATTCCTATCTGCTCTGCGTCTCTATTAACTAACATGACTGCCTTTACCCTTCTTCTTATGTGCTCCTGTTTCAAGTGTCTTATGTTCCCAACCCCTGCTCCCTTTTGTGTAACTATTTGTACATCTAGAACTGATTTACAGAGTGAAGTGGAAACTGGGCAATGTGATGCTTTTGCGACTATGTTGTTGCTTGCTGAACCTTCCTTTCCCTCAAAAGGTTTTCAACATGTTTTTCACTCCTAATATGTTTCGCCAAACTATTACTACTCCTAAAGTATTTTCACTCCTAAAGATTTTACCTCTATACTATTTTCAAAAAAAATCAACTATTTGAAGCACTCTCACTTCTACTCTTACATTACATAAGTTCTGCCCCTCCAGTGTGTGTACTGTCTAGGAATCCACGAGATTCCTCCGAACTCTGGAACACTGGGGTTGGCCCTTCCACACTTCACATAACTACTCTCCTATTTAAAAGGATCTTGGTGTGAGTATTGCCCGGGGTCCCTGATGCCCTTGGGAACTTTGATGCACCAGGATACCCTTATTGGACATCATGAGACTATGGCATCTGGAACTGTTTGAAGGCCTGGTATTTCCAGGTTCACTTTGGGCATATTTCAGGCTCCCTATAGTATAGCTTTTGTTCATTATGTAATTCATTCATGGTCTGTAATAATAATCCTTGTAAACAGATATTGGGGAAATTAGTAAAAGGGGAAGGGATTCTTATACGATTTTTTGTGAGGAAAATCGGGTAGAAATCATGCCTTAGGTCTGTTATGTTTACTTGCATTAGAAATCATGCCTTAGGTTTATTATGTTTACTTGTATTAAAAATCATGCCTTAGGTCTGTTATGTTTACTTGCATTAGAAATCATGCCTTAGGTTTATTATGTTTACTTGCTTTAGAAACCGTGCTTTTAGGATTGTTTGGCATACTAGAAAACATGTTATAGGCTCATCACCTCATTTGTTACCGAATTCTGCTTCTACATAATCATGATCACCTAGAAATTCTGTTATTAAATTACTGCTATAATCCTGCTTAACAAAAACGTCCATTCGTTATGTGCATTAGAGATCCTACTTTAGGACTGTTATTGCATTTACTTTAAAACCATGTCTACATCGCATAAATCAGTTACTATCCTATTTAAAAGCAATCCCAACACCTAGATATCATGTTCTAGGATTAAATGTATGTAAACCAACTCAATAATGCTCAGAACCAGACTAGCATGCCAGTAGGACTTAATAAGTTCAAAATTGTTTGTTTTAAATTGATCCTGATTACATTTTAGACATCATGTTCATAGGATGTCTCCGCCTAGGCAAGTCTATAGGTAATTAAAATCTTATAAAAACTGGAAACTATGATGTGCTTATTTGTGAACTGCCCAGATTCTAAAATCAGTAGGCAAACTGATTAGGTCTTTAACGCTTTGCCTTAACTCAATGATGCATATTCTCTGCTTGTCATGCCCACCTAGATATCTTGTTCTAGGGCCTCTCTGAAACAACTGAAATTTGTTGTTTGAGACGTGCACTTGCTTGCTCTATTTGTGGAGGCAAAATGTGAGCCTTTTAACTGTTCTATCTTTGGCCCAGTCCTACGTGTTTTGTTTGTCGCTAGAATTTTCTCCTTTTAATAATTGTAGGAGAGTCCAGATCCACCTTAACTAGAAGTCCTGAATACCTCCGAGACTATATAAGTAAAGGGACGGGTAATGCACGCATAGGATACATCTTAAGGTTGTTATAACGCTTTAGGCTATGACCAAGGGGAGGGTAATTGGGTAGTAAAGGATATGATGACCTGTGCGTTAATTCCACGTGTAACCCCACTATTTGAGGAAGGCTTACAGGGTATTGTACAAATGTGATCCTATAGACCAACAAACCTAGGACCCCCTTTTACCCCGTTTAAATAAACTTTATGTGTTTATGCGCTTTGTTTTTTTAATAACTAATTCACATAATTTAAGTTCAGCCGGAACCCACGGTACTGGACCATGAGGGGTGCCTAACACCTTCCCCTCAAGATTATTTCGAGCTCTTACCTAAGTCTCTGGTAATGCAAACCAATTTCATGAGTTACTTGCTTTAGGTGCCCTAACGCACCTTAAATCTGTTAGGTGGCGACTCTTCAAAATTCAAATACTCAATTCCCAAAAGGAAATGAGTTGTTCCCAATGAATGTCGAAACCCGAACTCTGCGAGGAAAAAGGGGGCGCGATAGCATGGCGACTTTGCTGGGGATATTTTAGGCTCTTACCATAACGAACTTGTTTTTGTGAATTAGTCCCAAGCATGCTTTATTTTGATACAACCTTTCCTTCCCCCTTATTTGGATTTAATTTCTTATTTTCAAGCATTTATGATTTCTTTTATTTCCTGAAACTGACTTGTCTCTTTGTTTTCTTTTTCGTAACTGTCTTTTAATCATTTAAATACCGCATTTATCATTTTTAACGTGCAAATACTTGACAACATGCTATTTATTGTTGCATAAATCATGCTCAACATCATATTCCATTCGTGCGTAATCAATCCTATAGCAACGCTTGATGAGTGTTTGCGCTCTTCCTATATATCACCCTTTTAAATTTGGAAAGGCATATTTGCGGTAAAACTAGTCGATCAGTGATGCGTTCGACGGTTCCGTGCCTTTCCCCCTCAAGTTGTACGCTTAAGGGTCCCAGTCTAGACCTCTATAGCAACCTTACTCTGATCAATTGTGCATGCATCATGGTCAAACCTAGCTGAGTTAATATGTTTTCCACATAATAACCCTTTAAAACAAGCCTCGTCCAAAAGTCCATCAGGTTTTCCATAATCCCAACGGACGCCATCACGATTGTGTGCATTAATTTTGGAGAATTAAGTGCCAATATGCTAATCATTGTTGTATAAGCAGTCGGATCTGGAGGGGGAAAGGACCTAACCATATTTGTTTTGCAGAAAACGAGGCACGAAGTCCCAAGGTTCGGCACGGTCCATAACATATCACCATTATTGCAAGATTGGTGGCAGGATCTTCCGATTGCCAGAACGCTGAAGGAAACGAAGGAGGACATTTGACAAGGGCATTCTTACTGCTAAACCTGCGCGAACTGGGGGATCTGATCGACAAGAGCATCCATCCTGGAGAAGGTCCTTCTAGGACGAAGTAGATTAGGTTTACTTGCTTTCTAAATGTAATAAGGCCAAGTGACATCAGTGACATCATCTTATTTAGTATCGTTTTGTGTCGTCTATTTTCACATTAATGAAATGAGGCAATTATTGGCACTAAATTTCTCCAAATTTAATTTTCTCTAGGCCTACCTCGGGCACAACGGGGCTCCCGAATTAGGACGCGAATTTACATTCCCGCAGTATGTGTTTAAATACTGCAAACTTTTTAGAATTATTACTGACTTGGCTACCTTTTGTTTTTCTTTCTTTCTTTTGATTATTCCCATTCCCAAAGGTTGGTTCGTGCATACTGGCATCATCAGCTTATCACACAAGAACCAGGGGCCCTCCACCTTCTCCTCCTCCTAGTCCACCAAAAGGCAAGGCAAAAGCAAAAATGGAAGATTTGAACGGCACCAGAAAGGAAAACAACACACGGGTTGAACATGCAGAAACTTCTGATGGTCAAGGTACTCAGGCCCCAAATGATGCAGTTTCACGGCTTGAATAGAAAATACTGGACCTCCAGGGTGAGCTTGAGCATGTTCGAAATGTGGCAAACCTATCCTTCTCACTTAGCGTCCTAGACATCAGTCATCCAAACACTCAAAACCCCGCACCGCCTCAAAACACACCCAACAAGCGCCCACAAAATCCTCTCGTACCTCCCCACTATACAACTCCACCACAAAATCAAACTATCCCACCACAGTACCAGCCAAACACTTACCACACTCCACAAAATACTCCACCAGACATTCTTGAACCCCAGAATTCCACCAATGATCACCACTATAGTCAAACTCTAGGTCACCAAAACAACCCTATATATGTGGAGACCTTACCTCACTCCACTCAGCCCATCTCCTATGCACCAGAATCTGTTGAGAAGGACATACTCATTAAGAACATGGCCGAGGAGCTCAAGAAGTTGACTAGCCGAGTTCAAGGCGTAGAAGGAGGCAAAGGGATAGAAGGTCTGAACTATGAAGACCTATGCATACAGCCGGATGTAGAACTGCCAAAGGGTTACAAACCTCCCAAGTTCGAGATGTTTGACGGTACAGGTGATCCCAGGGTTCATCTAAGGACCTATTGTGACAAGCTTGTCGGGGTCGAAAAAGATGAAAAGATCCGGATGAAGCTTTTTATGAGGAGTCTTACGGGAGATGCCTTGTCTTGGTACATCAGCCATGATCCTAAGAAATGGCCTAACTGGGTCAGTATGGCGTCTGATTTCATGGACCGATTCAGGTTCAACATAGAGAATGCACCAGATGTCTTCTACATTCAGAACCTCAAGAAGAAGCCCACCGAGACTTTTCGCGAATATCCTACTCGTTGGAAGTCAGAACGGCCAAAGTCAGGCCAGCGTTGGACGAGGAACAGATGAACAAGTTCTTCGTCAGAGCACAGGATCCGCAATATTATGAAAGATTGATGGTTATTGAAAACCATAAGTTCTCTAATATCATCAAACTTGGTGAAAGGATCGAAGAAGGCATCAAGAGTGGGATGGTAACAAATTTTGAGGCATTTCCAGCCACTAATAAAGCATTGCAGTCATGGGGTATATCTAAGAAGAAGGACGTAGGAGCAGTAATGGTCGCCCAAGGACCCGAGACTCCATTCATATATCGAACCTCTCCACTTGCATATGAAGCACCTCCACCCACATATCAAGCACCTCCATCCACCTATCAACCGTCACCTCCACCTACATATCAACCCTCGTCCCCCAGATATTCCTAACCAGCTACTGCCTATCACACCTATAATTCCCAACATCTCATTTTCAGTCACCTCCAACTCGTCAAAATTACCCAAGACCACGACCTAATTTTGACCGCAGACCACCCAAACAATACACTGCCATTGTTGAACCCATCGACCAGCTATATGAAAGGTTGAAGGCTGCTGGTTACGTCACTCCCATCCTTGTTGTGGCTACGGAGAACTCATCCCAATGGGTTAACCCGAATAAGACTTGTACGTACCATTCCAGTATGAAAGGGCACACCATTGACGAATGTCGCACATTGAAGGACAAAATCCAGACTTTGATTGACAACAAGATCATCCAGGCAAAGGAGGATACACCTAATGTCCACAATAACCCCCTCCCAGATCACAGGGGTGAAGGTGTCAATGTGATAGAGATGGATGAAGAATGGGATCCGGAGGGATCGATCGGACTTATCAAAGAGGGTGACGACCCCAAGAAACCCGCAGTCACACTCAATCCCATTATAGTGCAGGTATAGCCACCAGTGGAGGTTGAGGTAACAGCATCAGTCCCATTTGAAGTTGAGGTAGCACCCCCTGCAGTTGCACCTATTCCATTTGAGGTGAAAGTAGCCACACCATTTACAGTGACAGTATCAACCACACCGCCTTTCAGCACCGAGGAAGTACCATGGGATTATGTGGCCGAAGCTAAAAGAAAAGGAAAAACCATGATGGGGGAATCTGGTGCTGCACAAGGGATGACTAGGACTGGAAGGGTCTATACACCCGAGCATTTGGGAGAGTCCAGCAAACAGGCCTCTAAACAGACCTCCCGTTATTGAAACAGGTCCAGATGACCTCTGGAGGAAAGTACAAGCAAGGAGAGTATTCAGTCATCGATCATCTGAACAAGACTCCTGCTCAAATATCTATCCTGTTGCTGCTACGGAATTCAGAAGCACACAAGAACACTCTGATGAAAGTATTGAATGAAGCATATGTGCCCAATAACATCACAAGCGGAGAAATGGCTAACATGCTGGGACAGGTATTGGAAAGTCACAAAATCACTTTCCACGAGGATGAGTTGCCGCTTGAGGGTTTGAATCACAATGGGGCACTGCATATCATAGTGCAATGCGAAGACTACTTTGTTACCAGGGTCCTGATTGATGGAGGATCAAGTCTCAATATTTGCCCATTAACAACACTGAAGAGGTTGGGCAAAGGCCTATACGAGATACGAGAAGGGACCATGAACGTAAAGCCATTTGATGGGTCTCTGAGGGCTACTATCGGGGAAATTAATCTATGTCTGCAAATGGGGCCTACGTGGTTTGATGTCGAGTTTCAGGTGTTGGACATACCTGTATCCTACAATCTGAAGTTGGGGCGACCATGGATACACGCCGCTGGGGCTGTGGCATCAACTTTGCATCAGGCAGTAAAATTTGAGTGGAACCATCAGGAGGTGATTATCCATGGAGACGGGAGCAACCCCATTTACACCCGTCAGACTATTTCGATGGTCGAGAATAGGAGAAAGCTAGGCGGAGAAACTTATAATCACATCAAACGGGTCAATGCAATCGACAAAGATAAGTGGTGGGATAGCAAGATAGCAAGCACGATGAACCGGGGAGGGTATGAGCCTGGCAAGGGTCTTGGTAAAAATCTTCAAGGCATCACCAGGCCAATACAGCCAAAGCGCCATGGTACCACTTTTGGGTTGGGATATCAATACGCCTGGCAAGAATACAATGATTGGTCACCACCATGGAGAGGTCCGTACTATCCATTGGAACAGCCTATACCGCACTTGAGTTAGACCTTCCAACAGGCCGACATCATATGGGGATCAGAGGAAGAAGAAGCACTGGCAGCCTTAAGGAACCTGTTCTTGGAGGATGAGGACATAGACTGTTGTGTAATTGTTGAGGAGGGGGAGGAGGAAGGCCCTACCATCAGAGCTGTGGAGAGAGGATCATTCCTCAAGAATTGGACTGTCACACCATCCAGGGCCCGACGAGCCCTGGGGTAGCAAGGCTGAATAGCATTGCTTTGTTTATTTTGTTATAAAAATGATTTCCCTTTTTGGCATTTTGTTTTGCATAATATTTCCAATGTTCCAAAAATGTTGTTTAAATTATTGAAAATCGCTTTTTATGCTTCAATGAATCAATATTCATTATTACCATTTTTCTCTCATATCTTTATCTATACAGCATTACTATTTCCTGTCTCGATGAACCAACAACTGTGACATGTAATGAGACGATGCAACAAAAGGATAGTGATTCGGAAGAAGAAGACGTCATACTCGAGGAAATTGTCAGATAAGTAGAAGACTTTGAGAACAAGCCTAAGTCCAATCTGGCCAAAACAGAAATAATCAACTTTGGAAACTCTGAAACTGTCAAGGAAACCCGCATCAGCATCCACTTGTCTCCATCAGAAAAAGAGGAGTACACACAGTTCTTGAAAGGGTATAAGGACATCTTTGCATGATCATACGATGATATGACCGGGTTAAGTACATCCATTGTGGCTCACAAGTTGCCCACAAACCCAACATGTCCACCAGTAAAATAGAAACTCAGGAAGTTCAAGTCTGACAAGACTCTGAAAATCAAGGAGGAGGTTACTAAGCAAATCAAGGCTAAGGTCCTCAAGGTGGTTGAATACCCAATTTGGCTAGCCAACGTCATGCCAGTTCCAAAGAAGGATGGGAAGGTCAGGGTCTGTGTTGATTATCGGGATCTCAACAGGGCCAGCCCAAAGGATGATTTCCCGATTCCAAACATACACATCCTAATCGACAATTATGCCAAGCATGAACTCCAGTTGTTTGTGGATTGTTTTGCCGGTTACCATCAGATCTGGATGGACGAAGAGGACGCTGAGAAAATGGCTTTCATCACACCATGGGGAGTATACTGTTATAAGATGATGACATTCGGTCTAAAAAATGTTGGGGCCACCTACATGAGGGCTATGACTACCATTTTTCATGACATGATACATAAGGAGATCGAGGTATATGTGAACGACGTCATCATCAAATCCAAGAAAGCTACGGATCATATAGCCGACTTGAGGAAGTTTTTGACAGACTACGGAAATACAACCTGAAACTAAACCCCGCAAAATGTGCATTCGGGGTTCCTACCTGAAAGTTTCTTGTGTTCATTGTCAGCCGCCGAGGGATAGAATTGGATCCGTCAAAAGTCAAAGTCATCCAGAGCTATCGCCGACGAAGAGTAAGAAAGATGTAATGAGTTTTCTAGGACGGCTAAACTACATCAGCCGGTTCATAGCCCAGTCCACAGTTATATGTGAGCCAATTTTCAAGATGTTGAAGAAAGATGCTGCAACCAGTTGGACCAAAGATTGTCAAAAGGCTTTCGACAAGATCTAGGAGTACTTATCAACACCATCAGTCTTGGTCCCACCAGAGCCAGGTAAACCCTTGCTACTCTACCTTGCAGTGCTAGATGGAGCCTTCGGCTGCGTTCTGGGGCAGCACGACGAGACAGGGAGAAAGGAACAAGCTATCTATTACCTGAGTAAGAAGTTCACTCCATATGAAGCGCGATACTCTCTATTGGAACGTACCTGCTGTGCTCTGACTTGGATAGCTCAAAAGCTGAGGCATTACTTCTGTGCCTACACAACATACCTCATATCAAGGATGGATCCCTTGAACTATATCTTTTAGAAACCCATGCCCACTGGCAAGCTGGCTAAATGGAAAATCCTGTTGAGCGAGTTCGACATTGTTTATGTGACTTAGAAAGCAGTCAAGGGACAAGCACTGGCAGATCATCTTGCTGAGAGCCCTGTGGAAGGAGAATACGAACCCCTGAAAATGTATTTTCCCGATGAAGAGGTGCTATTCATAGGAGAAGATATTGCTGAGTCCTACGACGGTTGGAGAATGATCTTTGACGTAGCGGCAAATTTCAAGGGAGTCGGCATTGGAGCCGTCTTGGTATCGGAAACTGGCCAACATTATCCGGTATCTGCTAAACTGAGATTTCCCTGCACCAACAACATGGCAGAGTATGAAGCCTGCATACTAGGGCTCAACATGGCAATCGACATGAATATTCAGGAGCTGCTGGTAATCGGTGATTCAGATTTGCTTCTGCACCAGGTACAAGGAGAATGGGCCACCAAGAATTCCAAGATATTGCTATATCTGCACCATGTGCAGGAATTGAGAAAGAGGTTCAAGAAGATAAAGTTTCGGCATGTTCCCAGGATTCAGAACGAGTTTGCCGATGCATTGGCCACTTTGTCATCCATGATTCAGCATCTCGACAAGAACTTCATCGATCCCATCCCAATAAGGATCCACAGCCAGCCGGTGTATTGTGCCCATGTCGAAGAAGAAATAGACGGGAAGCCTTGGTTTCACGATATCAAAGAATATTTGGAAAAAAGAGAATATCCGGAGCATGCAAATCATACTCAAAAACGTACGCTTCGGAGGTTGTCCAATAATTTCTTCCACATCGGAGGAACCTTGTACAGAAGAACTCTTGATTTGGGATTGCTAAGGTGTGTCGACGCAAAAGAAGCTTCTAAGTTACTTGAGGAGATACATGCTGGGACCTGCGGCCCGCATATGAACGGCTTCGTCTTGGCCAAGAAGATACTTAGGGCCGGTTATTTCATGATGACCATGGAGACAGATTGCGTCCAGTATGTCCAAAAATGCTACCAATGTCAAGTTCATGCCGATATGATAAAAGTGACTCCAAATGAGTTCAATGCAACAAGCTCACCTTGGCCATTCGCCGCCTGAGGAATGGATGTCATTGGTCCAATTGAGCCCACCGCCTCAAATGGGCATCGGTTCATCTTGGTAGCTATTGATTACTTCACCAAATGGGTCGAAGCAGCATCTTACAAGGCAGTAACTAAGAAGGTCGTTGCAGATTTTGTCCGCGACCAGATTGTTTGCCGGTTCGAAGTTCCAGAATCAATCATCACTGACAATGACTCCAATCTCAACAGTGATCTGATGAAGACCATGTGCGAGACTTTCAAAATCAAGCACAAGAATTCCACAGCCTATAGACCTCAGATGAATGGAGCTATAGAAGCCGCTAACAAATATCAAGAAGATACTGAGAAAGATGGTAGAAAATCACAAAAAATGGCATGAAAAGCTGCCATTCGCTTTATTGGAATACCGTACCAAAGTTCGCACATCAACCGGGGCAACTCCCTATTTACTGGTTTATGGTACTGAAGTCGTTATTCCTGCTGAAGTGGAGATTCCTTCTCTAAGAATCATACAGGAAGCTGAGCTCAGCGATGCAGAATGGATAAGGAGCCGTTATGAGCAGCTAGCCCTCATAGACGGAAAAAGGATGAATGCAGTGTGTCATGGGCAACTCTATCAGAACAGAATGTCCACAGCCTTCAATAAAAGAGTCAAGCAGAGACAGTTCACACCATGGCAGCTGGTGTTAAAGAAGACCTTTCCGCATCAGGATGAAGCCAAAGGGAAATTCTCCCCCAACTGGCAAGGCCCTTATATGGTTCATAGAGTATTGATAGGAGGAGCCCTCATACTTGCAGAAATGGACGGAGAAGTCTGGCCAAAACCGATCAACTCAGATGCAGTCAAACGATACTATGTGTAACTATTTATGTTTTCACAAAATGATGTAAATTGAACTACGCTTGACCTGATTCTCGTTTAAGAGGGGATACGTAGGCAGCCCTGTGGGTTCGATCATATCATAATAAAATTTTCATTTCCCCCTCCCCTCAGAACCAGAAACTAGGGCAGAATTTTGAGGAGGACCCTCAAAATTCCGGAGCAAGTCCAGCCAACGCCCTCATATGCAGAAAGTTAGAAATTAATTAGGAACTGGGGCAGAATTGTGATGAGGACCCTCAAAATTCTGAAGCAATTTCAGCCGATCGCAGCATGTGCAGCAGTCAGACGTGTCCATCTAACTGGGGTAGATTTTTGAGGGGCACCCTCAAAATTCTATAGCATAAGAGGTTGTGATATCTCGGATCGTGTCACAATCACTGGTTCATCTAACCAATTTCTAAAATAATATCTTTTTATTACGTCTTTGAAACTATGCATGCTTGCTTGTAAGATGACTCTGTTTAGCCAACGCTACCCCCAATGATTTGAAAAGGACTTCCGGACCAAGCGAAGCAAGCCAAGCAAGATGACGGAGGCCCGAACCAACCTCCCCTTTTACAGAACTCACAATTTTTCTTTGGATGCAGGAGCGAAGAATATACATGCTTCCAAGCCATAATCTTCATAACAACCGCGATACTGAAATCTATTACCAGCTAAGAAAACTCTGCTATCACCTGCTATTTTATTGTTGTATGGGACTAAGCCATGTCCCGAATCTTGCATGAGACTAAGCTATGTCTCCATCTGCATGAGGCTAAGCCCTGCCTCCATCTGCATGAGGCTAAGATCTGCCTCCATCTGCATGAGGCTAAGCCCTGCCTCCACATCTGCATGAGGCTAAGCCCTGCCTCCATATCTTGCATGAGACTAAGCTCTGTTTCCATTTGCATGAGGCTAAGCTCTGCCTCCATATCTACATAAGGCTAAGTTGTGCCTTCCATTTGCATGGGGCTAAGCCCTGTCCCGAATCCTGCATGAGGCTAAGCCTTGCCTCCATATCTGCATAAGGCTAAGCTATGCCTTCCATTTTCATGGGACTAAGCCCTGTCTCGAATCCTGCATGAGGCTAAGCCCTGCCTCCATATCTGCATAAGGCTAAGCTCTGCCTTCCATTTGCATGGGACTAAGCCCTGTCCCGAATCCTGCATGAGGTTAAGCCATGTCTCTATATCTGCATAAGGCTAAGCTCTGCCTTCCATTTGCATGGGACTAAGCCCTGTCCCGAATCTTGCATGAGACTGAGCTCTGTCTCCATCTGCATAAGGCTAAGCCCTGCCTCCATATCTGCATGAGGCTAAGCCCTGCCTCCATATCTGCATGAGGCTAAGCCCTGCCTCCATATCTGCATAAGGCTAAGCTCTGCCTTCCATTTGCATGGGATTAAACCTTGTCCCGAATCTTGCATGAGGCTAAGGTCTGCCTCTTATTTGCATAAGGCCAATCATCGCCTTTATTTGCCGAGACTAAGCACTGTCTCTCCGGCACTATCTATTTGCTCCTCTTTCGGGCTAAGCTCTGCCCTCAACCTCACAAGACTAAGCGTTGTCTTGTTGTTTTTAGCATCATATTATTGCATCTCATGGGCTGAAATATCGCCAACTTGTCCAAGGGTGTCATTGTCTAAAGGCACCATCCTCATAGCCGGAAGACACCATGCCATGGCCTGAGGATCTCTCAAATTTGCATATCATTATTCAAAGGCGGCATGGTTCGGAGGCACCATTTTTATGGTCCGAGAACATTATTTCATGGCCTGCGAATCCCCCACCGAACAATTCATGGCCCAGGACATCATGGTCTAAGGACGTCATCCTCAATGTCCAAAGACGATCTTTCATGGTCCAAAGGGAATTTGCATCATGTTTAAATTCTCGCAGTAAGCTATACACTTGTATGCATCGTGTGTTTTAAGTTTTGCGGGTAATCCAGGAGGTGATCGTTCTTCAAAGAGGAGCAACCCTCGCTCCGGTTTCCTTTTATACTCGTCCGACTACCATTCGCCCCTTACCATTATTTCAAACGAGATCAACCCCCATCAACTAACCGCCTTCGCTCTGCAATCATTCACACACCCGTCATACTTCATGTTCATAATCCTAACTCCATCCAATACTGCCTTTCGCGAACTCCATCGGCTTAGTTCGTCATTGGGTCCAGAACTACACATGGCATGATTCATGTAAAGCCAGGGATATGTAGGTAGCTCAAAGACCAGAGTTCGGCCTCTATTTTTCAAAATATCCTATTCGGTCAAAATTGGCCATCATTTCTGTATCCAAAAACTGTTTCATCCTTCCCGGGCAAAGAGGGGCACCTGTTAATACCCAATTTTTCCCTATAATATTTTCAAAACTATGCATTAGCATCAATTAATATTTTTCCATAATTTCTGCTTTTTTTTAAAGATTTTTAATTAATTTATCCTAGTATTTTATTTATATAAACAATCACTGATTGCATCACAAATAATTTTATAATAATTTTTGTGGCTTGATTTTATCATTTTGCATTCTTATTAAGTTTTAATTATTTCACAAATAGCCACATTTGTATTTCTGGGGTTATAATTGCAATTACTTTGCAATTATAGCCCATGCATACATTATTATATTATTTTACCAAAAAATAACCTTTTAAATTTTTTAAATATTAAGTAATTATTTTAAAACATTCCTAGGCATGAAAATTATTTTTTCTAATCTATTAACTATTTTTTTTTAAAAAAAATTAGCAATTAAATGGGTATTTAACAAATAACCCTTTTATTTTCGGACCTAGCCCAATTAAATGGCCCAATTTCAACCCCAAATCCCTAACCCACTAAGACCGGGCCTAAATCGAATTAAATCCCGGCCCCCAAACCTTTCAATCCTGGCCGTTGATCACAGAGATCAACGGCCACCGTTCACTCTTACCATTTTTAACCTAAATGAACCCCTAACCTAATTCATACTTACCAAACAGCCGCCCTAGAATCCCTAATCCTCTCCGTCTCTCTGAGACATAATCCTAACCCTAGCCGCCGCCACCCAAAACCAGCCCTAATCCCTTTGATTCCTATTCGATCCATGGATTTCCATGGCTGTTTGAGACTTCTACTTGTCTCCTACGTTTCCTGGTTGCTCGCTTTTGTGATTTCATGGAAAGATCTCGAAGAGATCTAGACCAGATCTTGTCCAAGACTCTCTGAGAGTCCGTCTATGGTCTGTGAGTTCTTTTCTATCGATGTTTTACGGTGCAAATCTCTGGTTCAAGGCCAGATTCTACTTTCCTTTTTCTTCAAAACTCTAATATTTAGACTTGAATCTGTCCAGATCTTTGTAGATCTGGAACGATTCTGAGTTCATCACTGATTTTTCTTTAAGATTCTCTTATTTCTCTACTGTTAATCGATTTTTAGCACTGTGTTACAAGGGTTTTTTTGGTTTCCTTGTTATTTGTTGTCCGAATCTCTGCATATTTGAAGTGTTTCAAGTTTCCATGGCTGCTTTCTTTAAGGGTCCTCTGATTTTCCCACTGCTAATCAACTTCAGGCATTTTTCAAATTAAGGTTTTGGCTTCGCAAAAGGTTTTCGGAGATCCTTATGTTTTGTTTAATCTTTCTTGCATGATTATGTTTCTGGTTCAATTGTCTGACTATTCATTGTTTGATTTCAAACTCTTATCCGTTATTGTTTGAATAATTGACTGATTAGCCTAATTATCTAGGGTTTCATTTGTTTACTGAAGTAATTTACTGATTTCTGTTTGTTTTCCTTAATCTTGAGGTTCTTAATTTACGTCTCTTGCCTATTTTTGGGTTAATTGACCCTTGATTGGTCTCTGATTATCCGTGTTTCCTTATGTGTGAAATTGATTACTTGATTTAAGGGTTCTAACCCTAATTGACTGATAAACCCACTTCTTGCCTTATTTAAAATTCAATCAGAGTTATTTATGGGTATAACTCCATAATTTTCTGTCCCCTATCAAGCTTGATTGATTACTTGATTACTTCCCTTACCTTATTTGCAATATTTACCTACCTTGACTTATTTACTTACATTATTCGACTCCTATATATACACTCTTGTTCTACCTCTCAAACACACGAATATATAAAAAAAAAAAAACACACACACATACACAAACTTTCTCTCATCTCTCTTTTTGCTATTTGTGCTCATTGCTTGTCTAGTTCGCTGAAAGCCAAGGCTAGACTGTGGAACCCTGCTCACTTTACTTTCTGGTTTTGCTTCTTTCTGCACTAGTTTAATTGCTTAGGCAATTAATTATTCTCCCCCGTTTGCTGGTGTGATCATTATGCTTAAGTTTCACCCTCTCTTGTTCAGTGTTTTAATCAGCATGTCTATTTGCTTAAGTATTCAGTATGGTCTTAAACAGCCTGTTTACTTTTGTGTTTTCCCCGTCCTGTAACCCCAACTAGTATAGCTACTGTGTGTGATTGAACCTTTGTGGTTCTTCATATATTCTTCTGCATGATTGCCTCTGTATACAGACTTATGTCTCATCGTGTTTAGCCAATATGTTTATTGCAGTGCTTAAGTCTTGTGTGTTCTTAAATAGCATGCTTATCACTAAGTATTGTCGATACCCAATTTTTTCCTATGTATATTTTTTATGCAAAGTACTTTCAAAAATAGCATTTTGATGCATATATAAGCATATCCAAGTGTTTCCCTATTTTTTTCCTTAATTTAAAAGATTTTTAAATCAATTTATCCCCCTATTTTATCCATAACAATCCCATAATTATTTCTAAAATTATTAGTTGTGATGATTTATTTATTGGATCTTTATGTTTATGCTAAAACTTAGTTAAGGGATTTTTTTTGCATATTTTTACAAAATTATTTAGTATTTGTAAGGCTAAAATTGTATAATTGCAATATTAGCCCCTTTTTAGATTTAACTATTTTATATTCACAAAATTGGTCTGGTATTTTTAAATAATTAATTATGTACTATAAATAATTTTAGTGCCATTAATTTATTTCCAAAAATTATTTTATTATTTTTTTATANAAATCGTTAGCCCATTTTATTCGATTCGTAGCCTAAATTGGACCCCAATGTCGAATCCCAATTACCCAGGCCCAATTCCTATTAAACCCCGATTTAATCCGACCCAAACCCATCTTCATGACCCGTCCATTTACCTGATCGATCCAAGCCGTTGATCCTTCTTGATCAACGACCAGAAATCCCCCTTACCTAAATTAATCCTTAATGACCCCCCCCCAAACCCTACCATTTCCCACCGTACGCCCCTCTGAATTCCCCTCCTCTCTCAACTCCTCTCTACAACAACCCCAAACTCTAGCCGCCGCCACCTTAATCTACCCTAATCCATGGCTCTCCGAGATCATCTAAGACATGTATCATCCTCCCATGGCTTCTACGTGTTCGTTTCTATGGTCTCATGTACAGACTCTGAAGGGGTTCGGCCCAGTCCTTGCTCGACGACCTTTCTCCGGTCATCNAATATTGTAACTTACAAAACTAAGAAAATATACGTAATTTGCGAGACTAGCCAAATATACGTAAATTCCGGGATATGAATTTTTTCTTTATGGCTCATTAACAAAATCGTGTAATGACAAGATCATGCAAAATGAAAAGGGCTTAGCCTTAACATACCTGGAGTAGAGAAAACTCCGTATAATACTCTTGAAGAAGATTGCATGTATTCCTTTCGGACCGTAAAATTTTACGTTGCTACGATTCTACCAAATTTTCGTTGGAACCGTGTTGCTGCACGTTGGATTGAACTTAAAATCACAGGAACTGAAATAGCTACTGTTCTTGAACCAAGAAATGAAAATGTTTCTATTGAAAATAGCTACTGTTCTCGAACCAAGAAATGAAAATATTTCTATTGAAATAGCTACTGTTCTTGGTTCATTTGTTTGGGCTTGGTTTCAACGTTTCTTTGGTTTCAAAGTTCTTAGGATTTTAACTTTAAGTCGGAAGCAATGTTCTGTTTCAAGGTTAAGCTTTTAAAATGAAAATGAATTGAAGTTTTGAAATTTTGAAAGCAAAGCAACGTTCTGTTCTTAACTTCAAAAAATGAAAAATGGGAAAGACTTGGATGAAGTCCTGGAAGGAATGGAAGGAACTTATTATCCATTTGACACCTAATCAAGGAATGACTTAGTCATTTCTTGATAATATGGCTAGTTGCCACGTGGGGTGGGGTGGGATATTTAATTTTTTATCCACTAACTGGGTAATGTCTTGTTACCCGGTAATTAATCAATTACCAGCATAATTTAAAAATTGCTCCAAATTACTTAAAATTCTATTAATTTTTAAAATACTTCATATATACTTTATATATTATACTACCGTGGTCATATGGTACCTTGCATGGTACTAGTTCATTATTATCGGGTATTATCGCTCGACCCGTATTTTATTTCAAATTGTCCATTTTCAACGAAACTCGTTTTCTTTAATTCGTGTACCCTTTGTCCTTCAGGACACTTATTTATCGCTTGATAAAAATAACGTAAATAAGTTAACGTCAACATGATCTCATCCCTGAGTCCACGTCGGCTAAGCGAAGCCGAAACTTTTAATGTACGAAAACGCGAGATGTAACAAGATTACCCATACTCACTGCCTTCCTACTCAAGGCATCGGCCACCACATTGGCCTTTTCCAGATGATACAGAATAGTAATATCATAGTCCTTTAGCAGCTCCAACCATCTCCGCTGCCTCAAATTTAGATCCTTTTTGAACAAGTGTTGAAGGCTACGATGATCAGTAAATACCTCGCAACACACACCATAGAGATAGTGCCTCCAAATCTTCAACGCATGAACAATGGTAGCCAACTCTAAATCATGAACAAGGTATTTCTTCTCATGAGGCTTCAACTGGCGCAAAGTATAAGCAATCACTCTACCCTCCTGCATCAAAGCACACCCAATACCGATCCGAGAAGCATCACAATACACTATATAAGAACCAGAAGTTGATGGTAGAACTAGAACTGGAGTTGTGGTCAAGGCAATCTTGAGCTTCTGAAAGCTCTCCTCACACTCATCCGACCACCTGAAAGGAGCACCATTTTGGGTCAATTTGGTCAAGGGCAATGCAATAGACGAGAAACCCTGCACGAACCGACGGTAATAACCAGCCAAACCAAGAAAGCTCCGAATCTTCGTAGCTGAGGACGATCTAGGCCAACTCTGAACCGCCTCTATCTTCTTCGGGTCCACCTGAATACCCTCTCCGAACACCACGTGTCCCAAGAACGCGACTAAACTGAGCCAAAACTCACACTTGGAGAACTTGGTTAAAGCTTCTCCTCCCTCAATCGCTGCAACACAATCCTCAAATGCTAGGTATGCTCCTCCTGGCTACGAGAGTACACTAGGATATCATCAATGAATACAATGACAAACGAGTTAAGATAAGGCTAAAATACACTGTTCATCAGATGCATGAATGTTGTTGGGGCGTTGGCCAGCCCAAAAAACATCACAAGGAACTCATAATGACCATAACGGGTCCTGAAAGTTGTCTTAAGAATATCCGAGTCCCGAATCTTCAACTGGTGATACCCTAACCTCAAATCAATCTTGGAGAACACCCTCGCCCTTTGAAGCTGGTCAAATAGATCATCAATCAGCACCAACATCCCTCACAAAAGCCAAATAAGATAAACAACCCTTCCCAACCATCCGCTGAGCTTTCAAGTATGAAATCTCTCTACTGGAACATAGTACAAAAGAACCTCGCCACTCAATTCGTGCCAACCCTGGCATCGCCAATGTCACAGTCTTAGCGTGACAATCCAGAATAGTATGACATGGAGACAACCAACCCATGCCCAAGTTTACGTAAAAGAAACCATACTAAGCAGCAAGAGATCAACTCTAGTCTCTAATCCCCCAATAGTCACTACACACAACCGGTGCACACGGTCCACAATAATAGTGTCGCCCACCAGCGAAGATACATGAACAGATAAAGCTAAAGACTTACGGGGCATATCCAGATAATGACCAAAATACGATGATATATATCAATAGGTGGAACCAGAGTCAAATAATACAGAAGCATCTCGATGATATACTGAGACAATATCTGTGATCACTGTGTCTGAAGCAATAGGATCTAGTCTAGCAGGGAGTGCATAGAATTGGGCATGGCCGCCACCTGATCGGCCTCCCCCTCTAGGACGACCCCTAGATGACTAAGCTCCACCCCAAGCAGGCTGGGCGAGTGGTGAAGTAACTGGTGCTGAAGTCGTAGGCCGGCTCCTCTGCTGAGCTGGACCTCCCAATAGGCGAGGACACTGCCTCCTGATATGAGCAAACTCTCCACACTCATAGCAACTCCTCGATGCTGGTGGTGGGGACTGAAGGGAGCCCCGAGCACTGGGATAACTAGTAGAAGGACTTGGCATAGATGAGCCCTGAACCGATGGAGCACGGGACGAAATCTGAGCTTGTAGGGCACTGAGAGATGACTGGCCCTGATGAGAATTATGCGAACCATGGCTAGATGATGCACCACGGTAAACCAGACGAGCCGTATGGGCATGCCTATAGGGGTGACCCCTGCCGTGGTGGAACTGATCTCCAGAAGGAACACCACCTGATCCACGAGACCTCTTAGACTCCCTCTCAACCCGCTCCTAGATGCAGACCAACTCTATCTGCCGAGCAATGTCAACAACCTCATCAAAAGTGGCACCAGATACCTTCTCTCTAGTCATAAGCAGCTGCTGCTGAAATGTGAAGCCATCACTGAACCTACTTATCCTCTCCCTATTAGTGGGAACTAACCAAACTGCATGATGGGCCAATTCTAAAAACTTCATCTCGTACCGCGTCACAGACATATCATCTTGACGTAACTGCTCAAACTGTCTACGAGACTGTGGCATGAACTCCTCCAGGAAGAGAACGGAGAACTCTTGCCATGTAAGTGGCGCTACACAGACCGTCATTCGTCTCTCATAAGCCTCCCACCAACTGAACGCAGCCCTAGAGAACTGAAAAGTATTGAACAAGACCCCACTGGTCTGGGGATACCTGGTGTACGAAGAATCCTTTGACACTTGTCCAAAAAACCCTAGGAATCCTCCGACACTATACCACTGAAAGATGGAGGTTGGAGTCTCCCAAGCCTCTCCAATCTCTGCTGCTCATCATCAGACATAACAGGAACCGCATGGTCCTGATAAGCTGCAATCGGCTGGGCAGGTAGTGCCCCCGGTGTTTGGAGTCCCTGCATTACCTGCTCTGGTGTGCGAGCGGCAGGAGTTTGAGTACCTCTCCCTGCTTGAGAAGTGGCTACTGCTGCCGGAACAGAGACCGCCTGAGCAATACTGGTGCACACGATTAGAATTTGAGCTCAGACCTCCTGAAAGCCTGGAATCACGATGGGCACATGTGGTGCCTGAGCTAGCCCCATAGACTCATCCACAATTGAACCTGCTCCTGAACTGGGGCAATTAGTGGATCTGCAGGTGCTTCCCTAGCTATTGTGCGAGCTGCACCTCTACCCCTACCTCGGCCTCTCGCGGCCTTAACTGGTGGTACTGATGGCTGTCCATCCTGTCCAGTAGTACGTGTCCTCACCATCCGCGAGAATAGAATAACAAAAGCTGAGTTACCAGAAAACAGATTCGCACGACAAGAATTCAAAAATGTGAAGTTTCCTAAGGGTGCGGCAGCCTCTCGAAGATAAGTACAGACGTCTCTGTACCGATCTGCTAGACTCTACTAAGCCTGCTCATGAATCGTGAGACCTATGTAACCTAGGCTCTAATACAAAATTGTCATGACCCAATTCCTAACCCGTCGTGACGGCACCTGTCGCGGTACTAGGCAAGCCGACATTTCCAAGATACTTCTAACATTTAACAGAAAATGAATTAAGAAATTTTAAATAACCGAAGTTTTCATAAAAACAGGGTAAAACCCAAACACAAGTGCAGAAACTAACTCCCAAATCAGGGTGTCACTAAGCTCATGAGCATCTATACAACACCAGTCTAGAAAAGAAATGTCTACGAGAGTCTGTATCAAAATACAAATAAGGAAAATATAAGAAAGGAGAAACAAGGACTCCGAACGCCGGGCAGCTACCTCATAAATCTCCGAAGATCAACCATGCACGATATCAACGCCCACCATGTCCGGAAACACCTGGATCTACACACGAAGTACAGGGTGTAGCGTGAGTACAACTAACTCAGTATGTATGTAACAATAATAAATAAGGAACTGAAAGATAATGACAAGCTACACAGTTATAGTTCATTTTCAGTAATCTCAACAAGAAAGTATAAATGCTTTCAAATCTGGCAATTTAAGTCAAATCAGTTTATACATGCCAAGTTCAAGTAAAAACCGGATATAATATCTCCCAAAAGTTTCAAAATAGTGACATAAAGCAATTATGTGCAACAACAGTGAAAGCAAACACAACCTCTCCGTGAACCAGTCACTCAGTCTTTCTCAACAGCTCATCACTCTGCTCTCAGCCCTCAACACTCATACTCAATAAGTACCTACGCTCACTGGGGGTGTACAGACTCCGGAGGGGCTCCTTCAGCCCAAGCGCTACATCGCTGCGGCGTGCAGCCCGATCCATAATATATAAATATCTCTAAGGCTCGTTGCGGCGTGCAACCCAATACATACATATATATAAAGTCATAAGGCTCGTTGCGGCATGCAAACCGATATATATATATATATATATATATATATATATATATATATATGGACTCTCATTCTGCCTCACACACGAACAGTAGTTCAAAAAACACACATATACAAACTTTCTCTCATCTCTCTTTCTGCTACATGTGCTCATCGCTTGTCTATCCGGCTGAAAGCCAAGGCTAGGCTGTGGAATCCTGCTCACTTTACTTTCTGCTTTTGCTTCCTTAACTGGTATGTTCCTATTTCAATGTCATTCCGAAATTCAAACTTATGTGCTCCTTGATGAATCCATGTCTCTTTCTACACTAGTTTAATTGCTTAGGCACTTAATTATTCTTTCCCGTTTGCTGGTGTGATCAGATTTCACCCTCTCTTGTTCAGTTTCTTAATCAGCATGTCTACTCTGCTTAAGTATTCAATATGGTCTTAAACAGCCTGTTTACTTTCGTGTATTCCCTGTCCTGTAACCCCAACTAGTATGGCTACTTTGTGTGATTGAATCTTTGTGGTTCTTCCTGTATTCTTCAGCATGATTGCCTCTGTATCCAGACTTATGTCTCACTGTGCTTAGATACCATGTTTATTGCAGTGCTTAAGTCCTGTGTGTTCTTAAATAGCATGCTTATCACTAACTATGATTGTAATTTAGACCTTAAATTAGTATTCTTGCCTGCTCTGTGTCTCTATTAACTAACATGACTGCCTTCACCCTTCTTGTTATGTGCTCCTGTTTCAAGTGTCTTTTGTTCCCAACCCCTGCTCCCTTTTGTGTAACTATTTGTACATTTAGAACTGATTGACAAAGTGAAGTGGAAACTGGGCAATGTGATGCTTTTGTGACTATGATGTTGTTTGTTGAACCTTCCTTTCCCTCAAAAGGTTTTCAACATGTTTTTCACTCCTAATATGTTTCTCCAAACTATTACTACTCCTAAAGTATTTTCACTCCTAAAGATTTTACCTCTATACTGTTTTCAAAAAAAATCAACTATGTCAAGCACTCTCACTTCTACTCTTTGATTACTTAAGTTCTGCCCCTCCAGTGTGTGTGCTGCCTAGGAATCCACAAGATTCCTCCGAACTCTGGCACACTGGGGTTGGCCCTTCCACACTGCACATAGCTACTCTCCTATTTAAAAGGATCTTGGTGTGAGCATTGCCCGGGGTCCCTGAGGCCCTTGGGAACTTTGACGCTCCAGGATACCCTTATTGGACATCATGAGACTATGGCATCTGGGACTGTTTGAAGGCCTGGTATTTTCAGGTTCACTTTGGGCCTATTTCAGGCTCCCTATAGTATAGTTTTTATTCATTATGCAATTCATTTATGGTCTGTAATAATAATCCTTGTAAATTGATATTGGGGAAATTAGTATAAGAGGAAGGGATTCTTATATGATTTTTTGTGAGGAAAATCGGGTAGAAATCATGCCTTAGGTCTGTTATGTTTACTTGCATTAGAAATCATGCCTTAGGTTTATTATGTTTACTTGCATTAGAAATCATGCCTTAGGTCTGTTATGTTTACTTGCATTAGAAATCATGCCTTAGGTTTATTGTGTTTACTTGCTTTAGAAACCATGCTTTTAGGATTGTTTGGCATACTGAAAAACATGTTATAGGCTGATCACCTCATTTGTTATGAAATTTCGCTTCTATATAATCATGATCACCTAGAAATTCTGTTATTAAATTACTGCTATAATCCTGCTTAACAAAAACGTCCATTCGTTTTGTGCATTAGAGATCCTGCTTTAGGACTGTTATTGCATTCGTTTTAAAACCATGTCTACATTGCATAAATCAGTAACTATCCTGTTAAAAGCAATCCCAACACCTAGATATCATGTTCTAGGATTAAATGTATGTAAACCAGCTCTGTTATGTTCAGCACCTAGACTATCATTCCTATAGGACTTAATAAGTTCAAAACTGTTTGTTTTAAATTGATCCTGATTATATTTTAGACAGATCATAGGATGTCTCTGCACCCCTCGAGGTCCACAACGGTGGGTCCCGACCGAACTTAAATTAAGCGAATTAGTCTAGAAAGGGAAGAAAACGATTTGGAAAAATACAATATTCAATTTATTTTAAACGGGAGTGTAAGGGGGTGGTCCTAAGTTTTTTAGCCTATAGGATCATTCCATGCAATACTTCGTAACTCCCTTAAGTCGGGGTGTTACTCATAGCATTAGCGCACGGACTATCATCTCCTTACTACCCAATTACTATCTTTAAGTTGTTACTTAAGCGCACTAGTTGATTCTACACCGTACCCTATGCGTGCACTACCCGTCCCTTACCTATGGCCCTGGAGGTATTAGGACCTCTATATGGGGTGGTTCTAGACGAGCCTATGTTACTAAAAATATGAAATCTAGGCGACAAACAAAAGCAAGTAGGACTTTTCAGATAAAGAGCAAGTATAGGCTCATATTGACCTCCGCACATAGGCAACAAAGCACGCAACAAATTTCGTAACTTTGGAATCCTATGGCAGGATATCTATGTGAGAAAACACANCCTAGATATCATGTTCTAGGATTAAATGTATGTAAACCAGCTCTGTTATGTTCAGCACCTAGACTATCATTCCTATAGGACTTAATAAGTTCAAAACTGTTTGTTTTAAATTGATCCTGATTATATTTTAGACAGATCATAGGATGTCTCTGCCTAGGCAAGCCTGTAGTTAATTAAAATCTTATAAAAACCGGAAACTATGTTGTGCTTATTTGTGAACTGCCCAGATTCAATAGATTCTAAAATTAGTTGGCAAACTGATTAGGTCTTTAACGCTTTGCATTAACTCAATGCTGCATATTCTCTGCTTGTCGTGCCCACCCAGATATCCTATTCTAGGACCTCTCTGAAACCTCTGAAATTTGCTGTTTGAGACGTGCACTTGCTTGCTCTATTTTTGGAGGTAAAATGTGAGCCTTTTAACTGTTCTATCTTTGGCCCAGTCCTACGTGTTTTGTTTGTCGCCTAGAATTTTCTCCTTTTAATTACTGTAGGAGAGTCCATATCCACCTTAACTAGAAGTCCTAAATACCTCTGGGCTATATAAGTAAAGGGACGGGTAATGCATGCAGAGGATACATCTTAAGGTTGTTAGAATGCTTTAGGCTATGACCAAAGGGAGGGTAATTGGGTAGTAAAGGATATGATGACCTGTGCGCTAATGCCGCGTGTAACCCCTCTATTTGAGGAAGGCTTACCGGGTATTGTACAGATGTGATCCTATAGGCCAACAAACCTAGGACCCCCTTTTACCCCTTTAAATAAACTTTATGTGTTTGTGCGCTTTGTTTCTTTAATAACTAATACACATAATTTGAGTTCGGCCGGGACCCACCGTTGTGGACCGTGAGGGGTGTCTAACACCTTTCCCTCAAGGTTATTTCGAGCCCTTACCCAAGTCTCTGGTAATGCAAACCGGTTTCATGAGTTACTTGATTTAGGTGTCCTAACGCATCTTAAATCCGTTAGGTGGCGACTCTTCAAAATTCAAATACCCAATTCCCAAAAGGAAATGAGTTATTCCCAATGAAAGTCGAAACCTAGACTCTGCGAGGAAAAAGGGGGCGCGACAATCACGTCATTCATGACTTTTTACACACATTGATATGTGGGCATAGGTAATTCACACATGCTATCTGGAAATGAAACATCATATTTACTGTTGAAAGGATTTTTGGGAAAAGTTACAGTTTTCAAACTTCTCATATTCTTGACGACTTCGGTAAAGGAGTTGGGCTATCATTGGTATACTTGAAAAGCTGAACTGTTTTCGGAAAGGTATGAGAAGGCAGAGCACTTTATCTCTGAGCTATTTCTTTATTTATTTGCTTTACACTGTTATGAACTGTTATTTGGTTATTGGTGTTGGACCCGACCTATGTTCCAGCTCGTCGCTGCTTTGAACCTGGGGTTAGGTTTGTTACTTTTTGAGTACACGGGGTCGGTTGTACTCATACTACACTTTCTACACATTGCGTGCAGATCTCGGATGCTGATGTTGGTGTGTTCGATGAGAGTTGGATTGGAAGATATGCCTACGTCCCTGTTATAGCTGTCTCTTGTTCATGGTAGCCTTAGATTTTAAAACTCTGTTTATGTACTTCTCAAACAGAAGATGTATTTAATGCATATCGGCTTTGTAAATTCTATTCTTAGAAGCTCATGATTTGTACTACCAGTCCTCGGGAAATATATAAGATTTAGATAATTCTCTTGTTTAAACTGTCTTATGGAATATTGTCGGAATTGGATAGGATAGTTGGCTTACCTAGCGGGTTGGGTTAGGTTCCATCACGAGTAGTGGATTTTTGGGTCGTGACAATATTAAAGGTATGCTAAGGCTAACCCTTTCTTCTTTTGGCATGATCTAAGAAACGAAACGTAAACGTAATATTGTTCCATAATGGTTCTACTCTTAGAAGTTAAGGATTTCTACTTATTCATTCCTATGAAATGAAATAAAAAGTATGTCTAAGTATGTTCCTAAGTCTCTAATGAGGCATACGATAAAGATGTAAATATTGATAATGTAGTGTTATATGCATATTCATTTACCACCGAGATACACCAGCTAGGCAGTCATGCATCTTCATTTACCACCGTGCTATGGCCGGTTGGGCAGTCATGCATCTTCATTTACCATCGTGCTACGGCCGGTTGGGCAGTCATGCATCTTCATTTACCATCGTGCTACGGCCGGTTGGGCAGTCATGCATCTTCATTTACCACCGTTCTACGAACGATCGGGCAGCCATGCATCTTCATTTACTACCGTGCTACGGCCAGTCAGGCAGTCATGCATTTACCACCGTACGACAACCGGTCAGGCAGTTACCACTAATCAGTTGGGCAGCCATATTACAATATGGATACTAGTCCCAAAGAGGCAATATATATATATATATATATATATATATATATATATATATATATATATAAGTATAACTAGTGTACATATACGGTGGCAGTTCAGACGTTCAGGTTGATTCTTATATCTCTTTCATTAATGTTGGCTAATTATTATTTTTCAATTCCGCCTTACATCGGTACATTTTTTGTACTGACGTCCTTTTTGTTGTGGACGCTGCATTCATGCCTGCAGGTGTAGGTAATCAGTTTGATGACCCCTCATAGTAGACGAGGTTAGCATTCAGCGAAGGATCGGTAAGACTCTACTTCGTTTGAAGTGCACCCCAGTCTATAGGTCATCATGTTAGATTTTTGCTATAGACTTATGGGTAGGCCTGGGCTCTGTCCCGTTTGATTTCAAATACTCTTAGAGGCTTTGTAGACACAAGTTCATTTTTTATAGTATGTCAAAGTCCTTGACGACCCGTGTATATTCGTGTTTTAAGTACATTGGATCGTTGTTATGGCGTTTGCCCACTTATAGTTATGCATGAGTTCTGGCCATGTTGGACCATTATGGTTATAGAAAGAATGGGTTTAGCCAACTCGACCTATGTATGTTCTAGTTTTGGTCGAACAATCATGAGTTATATAGTAGTTCTCTCGGGTCAGTACGGCACGGGGTGCCAGCCACGTCTCCCCAGGTTTGGGGCGTGACAGTGGAAGGCATACAACCAACAATAACAATGGGGTAGAAGGTACACAGATAACAGTAACAAATAAGGTAGAAGTATATAGATAACGATAACAGATACGGTAAAAGGCATAGTTCTTACAATAGCAAATTAGGTAAAAGAATATATATATCAATAATAATCAAGGTAGAAGGTACGGATAATACAACAACAAATGAGATAGAAGGCATAGATGTGAATATAAAAATCAAGAAAGGAAGCACATATATAACAATAACAAGCAAATAAAAGGCATGGATGGATCAATAACAAATAAATAGAAGGCATAAGTGGAACATAAAAAATAAGGTAGAAGGCAAAGAGCTATCAACAACAAATATAATGCATGTCTCTTGTCCTCACCGCATGAAAACACTCTTCATGTCATGAACTCTCATCCTCACTTGCACGGGAACCACATCCTTGCCAATAATAATAATAATATCAAGAAGCACGAATATATTCTTCGTGCATAATTCACTCTTCCTCACAAGCACGAAAACACCTTTCGTGCCACTTTTCCTCACCAAGCAAATATAAAACAATACCAAGTAAGGTGGGAAGCAAATAACATTAAGAAGAGTAATTAAGCATAATACGCCGCGTGAGGGATAATCATAACTTTTACACCAATGAGCGTGCCAACATTTCAAGAATCATAATGTTTAAACATCTCAACAAAATTTGAACATGGTCTTTAGCATGAAAATAGAAACTCAATATCACAAGAATAATGGATATAGTCACATATTTATGATATAAAGTATGAGCTCAACCTAATCGGGTATATTAACAATCTTAAGAATGGTCCATTACGTTCAATTAGGGTAACATGAAAAACAACATAAGCTCTAGCATGAATAGTTATGCTCATTTTATTATAGAAATCAAGTAATCCTTAAGTCAAGAAGATCACAAAGTTCAACAAGGCACAAAGAAGCATATAATCTACTCCGGCATGGATAACTCTGGCTCATGCATATACGCACATCACCTCACATATGCATCATCCCCACATGTAGCAAACAACACCATTTATTAGGAAAAATTTCCTCTACAAAGTTACACAAGACACTTAGCTCATCCAACTAGTCTTCAATCTCAAATAGCATCAAAACCTCGCTCTAGCCACCAAATCACGCATATCCAAGCCAAACATCATATAGGGAAGTCAAACAATGATATAGGAAGCTTTGATCTTTGAAGAACTTTTAAAAAGTTCAACCAAAGTCAATCCGGACCCGTGCACCCAAAATCTGAAACCAATACCAAAATCCAATGATCCATAACCTGTCGAGTCCAAATATACAATTAATTTTCAAAACCAAGTCCAAATCGGTACTCAAATTCTCAAAATAGACTCTCTTATAGTGTGTACAATACCCCCAAATTTTATCACAAAATTTCATATTTTGGGTGTTAAATATCCATGTAGAATCTTGAAATATAATCACAAATAGGTAGAAATCACTTACCCTCTCTCCTTGAAAAATTGCCTCTCTCCAAGTCTAGGGTTCAAAATATAAGAGAATGAGCAAAAGTCCCGAAAATTCACTTGAAATATACTGCCCAGTGATACCCTATGCGATCGCGACCTACTGTTTCATGATCACGAAGCACAAAAGTAAGCATGCCCCCTAATACACCATCGCGATCAAAACTTCCCATGCGATCACAAAAGCTAACACCCCCAACACCTTTGCAAATGTGCTGCTCTCCACACGAACGCGCTAACTAGGCTCCCAAGCCTATGCGATCGCTTTTACTTGCTCGCGACCACGGAACACGACCAGCCTGGCCAAGATCCTCCATCGTGATCGCATAGCTACCTTCGGGATCACGAATTGCAAAACTCCACCTGCTAACTTCTCTTCTCCATGATCACGAGTCTCAGCTCCGCGATCGCGTTGCCCAGCACCAGAAAATGAGCAATGTTGAACTCCACTTGAACAGTCTGAAACTACACCAAAACTACACCGAAACATACTCGAGCCACCCGAGACCCCGTCCAATCAATCCAACAAACCCATTACTACCTACGAACTTGTCCTAAAATTCGAAACATCAAAAAGAATAACAACATCAAGAATCGAAGATCAAACCCTTCTCTTGAGTTTCAAACATTCCAACTTCGCCGCAAGCGTCCGAATCATACTTAGACATTCCGGACTACAATCAAAGTTTGCACACAAGTTTCAACCAATTAAATGAATCTATCCAAAGTTCGAAAATACAAATCAAAGTCTGGCAACACCAAAGTCAACTCCCCGTCAAACTTAAGAACCCTCAAATCCTTTGACTAGCCAACTTTCAGCGATTAGAGTCGAAACCTTCTAGAAACCTCTGAATCCAATCTGAACATATGCTTGAGATCAAGTTAACCATACAACCTATTGAAATCATCAAATCCTGATTCTGAGGTCATTTTATTCAAAACTCAAACCTTTGTTAACTTTTCCAACTTAAAACTTCCAAAATAAGAATTACTCTTCCCAACCAATCCCGAACCTCTAGAAAAACAAAATCAATCGTACACACAAGTCATAGTACATCATATGAAGCTACCAAAGTCTCAAACTGTCAAAAAAATGCTAGAACTCAAAATGACCGATCGGGTCGTTACAGATTCAAAAACTAAAAATTACAGAAAGACCCATAAATTCTAACAATACCGTGATTCAGTTTCACCAACAGCCTAATCAACCTCCACAGATGAAATGAACTTCTATAAAATCACAAAAAAATAACGGAAGTATCTGAACAGACCGCAAAGGGGAAAATAGATGAGGAATTGAATAAGAAAAAGAATAAGCACCCTTTTTGGCAATTTTGCTATTTATTCATTCCTTTCCAAATAAGATAAAGCTACCTTCATTGATTGCTTACGGTGATTATATTCCTTCCATTAGTAGGCATATTTTGTTTCAATTTCAACTTAAGTAGGTATTTGAATATAATTTTGGTGGAAACTTGAAAAAAGAATCTTTGAAATACCGTTGAAAAATAATTTTTGAAAGTTAAAGTTTCGTTTGGGCATGTATTTTCTTTGATAAAGAATAAAATTTTATGAGTAGAAGAAAAAATTTCACCCAAAAACTATTCAAAACTATTTTTTGGAACTTGAATTTTTTCTTTTAAAAAAACTATTTTCAAACAGGAGCTATTTTGCCAAGTAACATTTCCAAACACTTTCATTCTTTCAAGCAGATACGCGGTAACATACTTTGCCAAGTGCTTGCTCTAAATAAGGCAAAAAGGTGTCTCAAGATTTTACAAAGGATTGCTCCTCTTTAGAGGTGGCACAATGGTCCAGTCATATTATCCATCAAAAAATGGGTTAGGTAATGAACCATTTAAAAACGGGTCGAATATGGATAAAGAACCATATTATCTACTTAGAAAATGGTTAACCAATGGATAACTAATGTATTTAACTTTTACATTTGTAAAACCTCAAATTGGAGTTTCTCAAGTTTGGAATACTATGAATTCTCTCGTAAGTGATCATATTTAAGAAGCCATACATAATATGGATATCCATATTATCCGCCGGATAAATCCGTTTTTATCCGTTTTAAAAATGGGTCGGGTCGAATAATTTATCTGTTTTTTTATATTATCCGTTTTGACCCACTCATATCTGACCCGACCCGCCCGTTTGCCACCCCTACTCCTCTATTTCGTTTTTATTTTATACGACAATAGTTCTTTATTTGTTCGTTTTTAAAAAAAAAAAAAAAATATATATATATATATATATATATATATATATATATATATGAAAAATAATTTAATCCTATTTTTCTATTTTAGACTTGATAAAATATTTTATACTCCAAAAAAATCTAATGATATATTTAATAGCACAAGAGTCACGATTTTTTTTCTTTCTTTTTTAAGCTTAATATCCAATCAAACAATACTGCATAAATTAAGATGGAGTAACTAATAATCATTGCCCTTGGTAGAAGATTATCCATATCTTGTATAATAGCAGCTTACACAGCAGCTTGCAGTAGCAGCTTACACAGCAGCTTGCAGTAGCAGTTCACGCAGCAGCTTGCAATAGCAGCTCACACAGCAACTTGCTGTAGCAGCTTACACAACAGCTTCCTTTCTTCTATAAATAAAAGAGATTTCAGTTCATTATGTACATCAGTTTGGAATTCGAATAATATATCAGTTTCTCTCTATACTTGTCTTCACTTTACAGTCCTTATTTTATAACAGAAAATAATTTAATCCTATTTTTTTATTTTATACTTGATAACACTCCAGAAAAAATCTAATGACATATTTAATACCTCAAAAGTCAAGATTTTTTTTTTTCTTTAAGCTTAATATCCAATCAAACAATACTGCATAAATTAAAATGTAGTAACTAATAATTTTTTCTATGTTATATGAAGGGAAAAAAACAAAAAGAAAGGAAAACACTAGTACAGATTAAGACAAACAAAATAAAAAAGAAAGAAAGAAAATGAAGTCGAAAATGCTTGAGTGGAAAAAACCCTTGTACACAACAAAAACATGTACAATCAAAGTTCCAACACACAACTCTCTTCGTATAGATCGCCTACGCCATCCGTTACGTCTTCCCATTCTCGATATTTCTCACATTTTCCTTCACACCTCTCTCTCTCTCTCTCTCTCTCTCTCTCTCTCATTCTATTATATATATATATATACACACGTCCTAACCCTTACTTTAACAACACAAACCCTTTTTACACATTATTATTAACAGAAAAGAAGCGAAAAATGGCAGAAGAAGTAAGCAACAAACAGGTCATTCTTAAAAACTATGTTACAGGTTACCCTAAGGAATCTGACATGGAAATCAAGAATTCCACCATTAAACTCAAAGTTCCAGAAGGTTCTAATGCTGTGGTTGTGAAGAATCTTTACTTGTCTTGTGACCCTTATATGCGTACCCGCATGAGGAAAATGGAGGGTAGCTATGTTGAGTCCTTCACTCCTGGCTCTGTAAGTGTTTAGTAATTTTTTTTTTCTTGAACTTACCATGACCCATTTGATTTTTTATTCACAAATATGTTGTCTTTTTTTTTTGTTAGTCTTGAATGCTTTGGGATTGTTAATTTATTAGTCTTAATGTGAAATATGATTTACTATAATATTCTGGGTGGGAGGTGGGGACCCAGTTTCTACTGAATCTAATTTATGGAATAGTTTAGGTTTTCTTTTTCTACTTTAGTTTATTACTAATCAAAATTGGTAAAACAATCCAAACCAAAAAACTGTTTTTTGTTGCTCTTGTTTGAAATATATTCGAATGTTCTTTTATACCTAGCGTATCTAATTATAAAAATGTACTCTTGTTGCTCTTGTTTGTATTGGGATTATTTAATTCTATTTGAGATTTATAATTTATTAAATAGTTTTGACTGATGTTTGGAAAATGTCATCAGATATCAATGTTGGAAGCCATTTTGTTCAGCAAAAATTATTTTAACTAAATCAAAAGAATAAAATTCTTAGAAGTAAATATTATAGGTTGGAGTAAATAAGTTTCTTAATGGCAGTGTTTTCCTATTTAGTCATTTGGGATTAGCAAAAAAAAAAAATTGTTCATTTGGTTCTTCCTCCTCCTCCGCTGACAAACCAATAAACGTTCTTGTAATTGTTGAACAGACTGCAAAGGTTTAGTACATATTTTTGTGAACTACATACAATCTAACTGTCATCCATAAAATGCAACCACAAGTAAATAGTGCTGGCCTCAAACATACAAATTTAACATTATTTCTTTTCCCCTGTGTTGTTCAAGAACTTGTAGATGTTGTAGACGTTAAGGGTAAGTGGACGGATGCTTTATTCCTTGTTTTTGATGTTTTGGGATCCAGCCCACAATGATTTGAAATATGAAACAGACGGAAACGATTTTCTGTATGGCTAACAGTTTGTCCTATGATAATGTCTCTCATAACTTTCTTTTCTGTTATAGCCTATCACGGGATATGGAGTGGCTAAAGTTTTGGAGTCTGGTGATCCAAAATTCCAAAAAGGTGACTTAGTTTGGGGAATGACTGGATGGGAAGAGTATAGTATTATAACATCTACTCAGACTCTCTTTAAAATTCATGACAAGGATGTGCCTCTTTCCTACTACACAGGAATCCTCGGTGAGTTATTTTCTCAGTATGCAGAATCTATTGAGCCTGAGGTATATAGTTTAGCAATTTGAAATGGTACTTTCTTTTTTTAACTATAATGCTGCCTCTCTGCTTAAAAGTGCTGGAATTGGTCCTCCTGCATTTCATAATCAGTTTTACCTTTATAATGAGTATTCGCACATTTTATCTATGTCTTCTTGATGCAGCTTTCTATTCCATTGAAGAGTTATGAGCATGAATCAGTGTCTTTCTTTTTGTAAAACCATGTGGATAAGCACAACCTTAAGTAATTGAAATTGAAGATTTTGTTTTGTTTGAATTTTGATTATCTAACATATGTGGAGATTAAAGACGATACAACATGTTCATGTACTTATAGTATACACTTTTTTATTGCGTTTCATTTTCTGTTCTTCATCTTTATCCGGTTCGTCATGCTTTTACATGTTTGTGCTTGTCAATAATTCCTGCACAGTTGTCTTGAAGAATACCATATATGAGTTGGTGTGCCTACAAGAAAGCTCATTCACACCAGATTGATCCTTGGAAAGTTGATACCAGATTCCCGTTTCTTTCATTGAATGCTTACTGTACCTTAAGAGTTGGTCCGGAGGGTTGTATGATCATGTCGTGAAACATGTTTATTGAACTGTGCAGCTAAAAAAATGTGCTGCTTCTAAAGGTGTGAATAGATTATTTCTTTATTAGTTCATGAATGGGATGAATAACTGAAGTTTTTAAATGGTGAAAACAGATGATCAGCCGTTTCTAGAATTGTATGTGCTAAATGTTTATATTAGTTCCCTGTTTGTTGGCTGCAGTTGTGCATAAACTTGTTTTATACTTGACTTAAGATTGTGTCTGAATTCTCCTCCCTATTTTCATGTCTGTCCTTCCCCTATTAAAAATAAGTAAATAAATGAACAAATAAATAAAATACTTATGTAGAACCCTGTGTGAAAAGTTGCTGTTTCTAGTATAAACTTAAGTTTGTGGCAAACAATGGAAGAAGCAGGATGTGTTATTGATATAAAAGAGGGGAAAGCATGAGCTCATTAATTATCTGTGCTCGCAGGGATGCCTGGGATGACAGCTTACGCTGGTTTTCATGAGGTATGCTCCCCCAAGAAGGGAGAAACTGTCTTTGTTTCAGCTGCATCTGGAGCAGTTGGTCAGCTCGTTGGGCAATTTGCAAAGATGCTGGGTTGCTACGTTGTTGGTAGTGCTGGAAGCAAAGAAAAGGTAAGTTCCATTGCGTTGGATCTTCATAGTGTTGAAGCTATCTTCATTCTTCATTGTGCTCCGTCCACCATCAAACCCAAAGGTTGGGGTTGGGTGGGTTATGCCTTTGGGAAGAAAGAGAGGTTTTAGTTTAATAGACCGTGATGGTTAACTCTCTTGTTATTTAATGTCTCTTTTTTATTCATTTCCATAGGTTGATCTGTTGAAGAGCAAATTTGGTTTTGACGAAGCTTTTAACTATAAAGAGGAGCAGGATTTAAATGCAGCTTTGAAGAGGTAAGTAATCTTACTTCCTGCTAGAAAACAATCTACATATTGTACAAAAGCAGTTAGCACCAGCTTTTCATTCTCACGAACATGACACTCCTGGTAAAAGGAATCATCGATATTTACATAGAATGATATTTATTCCTTGAACTGGAAACTGGGATCCACTGCTAGCTATGAAGATAGTGTGAAAATTATAGAAAGACTTTAGGATATGCCTACGTAAACCGAGGGAAATGAATTGACTGGAAATACTGGTTTCTTATTAGGTACTTCCCTGATGGAATTGACATCTACTTTGAGAATGTGGGAGGGAAGATGCTTGATGCAGTTCTTCTGAACATGAAACTCCATGGCCGTATTGCTGTGTGTGGGATGATCTCGCAATACAACCTTGAGCAGACTGAAGGAGTGCACAACTTGTTGTGCCTCATCACAAAACGAATCCGCATGGAAGGATTTATTGTTTTTGAATACTATCATCTTTACCCGAAATATTTGGAAATGGTCATTCCTCAAATAAAGGCAGGCAAGGTTGTTTATGTGGAAGATGTTGCCGATGGCCTCGAAAGTGCTCCCAGTGCTCTAGTTGGTCTCTTCTCTGGTCGCAATATTGGAAAGCAAGTCGTGATGGTTTCGCGTGAATGAATGTCACCAATGGATATCTTTAAATGGTTTGTTTGTGTTTAATAAGCTTTCCCTTTTGGTCAAACTTAGTAGTAGAGCTGTTTGTGTTTATGGTTGTGAACGCTTTGATTATCATCACTGGTTTTGTTATTGCATAGTGTGTCTGCTTCAGGGAAAAAGAACGAACCAGATCAATCATTTTTGGCCAGTATATATTTTGTTCATGATCATCCCATATTACCTAGCCACGCATGAAATTACTAAAAGATTTCCGCTATTCTTCCAACAGTTGCTGCATAGAATTTTTCAAGTATAATTCCTCTTCTTGTATCTTAGACGGAAAAATCAAGATGGTGTTACAAAAGTCATACTCGCTCTCTGTCGTGGTGTTTAAAAATAGTTGTCTTAAATTATTTGTCGTTTTATAAGTTTAAGATAAAAGTAATTATTTTTCTCATTTTATCCTTAGTATTAATTGTTCTTGAAGATGGATTGCACATAAATAGAATAAATATTTAATAAAAATAGATTATATCTTAAGATATAAATAAGGGTAAAACTGTCAAAAAATATTTCTAATTAATATTTTTTAAGGACCGCATGAAAGAAAAATATAACGGATAAAGGAGTATATTTTTAATCAGAATGAACCAGTTATGTTGAGTTTAACATTTTGGACCGAAAGTCAGGTTTAAATATAAGAAATAGAGAGTATTTAATTTTAACCTCAATGTTCTAAAAAGGATACAGCAGATGAAGATTTAACATAAAACTGTTAAAATGGAGAAATTGGCATGTAGATGCAACACGGGTCCATCTGTTGACAAGAAATAGCGCAACTTCATGTTATTGGCCTGATTTAATATTTTTAATTGAAAAGCGAAAAGGGTTCAATTCTATCCTTAAACTATCGGAGATAAGTTACTTATATCCTTCGTTAAAATTTGGTGTTAATTATGTACTCGCAGTCTAGAGTTATGATTTCCCCAATTGTCGGAATCCTTCCCGCTATGTCTTCTATAATTTCGCCTAAGTATTCTCTACCGATCATGAGCACTCTTATTACCGTAAATCTCTCCCGAGTAATTACGACAATTTACTAGACGCACTCTCCCGAGCTACGCTAGCTGGCTTTTAATACAGCTCACTTCAGATCGCACCCAAGGCTTCGTTATGCCTAATCCCACCTTTAAACCCTCGGTTATTGATCCCTCATATACTCTGGGAGTGGTGTTGTTCAACAATTACCTAAATATGCACTCTCTCCCGAGTTATGCATACTAAATAGGCATAGCTAATTGAGAGCTCTTCAACCAACCACAATATAAATGTAGTTGAACAAATAGAAAAAAGCTATGGCTCAATTATATAAAAACATAACAAGAATTAATCCTACAAAAGGTTCTATCAAAACTCTAGATAACAAATTAGCTATTCATAATAGTATGTAAAACTACAATACTAAAAGTCATAACCAACAATGAAAAAAATAGGAAAAGGAAGGAAAAAACTCGTAGAAGAATTCTCCGCCTTGCTCCCAATGTGTTCTTGCCTCCAGGGTGTTGTCTAACCCTAAAGTAGCGTCTCTCCGCCTCCTTAGGTCTAATTTGTGTCCAAAATATGTCCTCCTCTTGTTCTTGGCCGGCCTCCTTTGTTTAATATAGGGTTTAGGACTTAAAATCCCATGTTTTGCACTTTAGTCCCTGAGATTTTCGCTTCCTGCCGCGGTTTTGCCGCGGTCGCGGTGGAACCGCGGCCAAACATGCCCTCTGATTCTTCAGTTGTCCGCGACCATCTTCTACCGCGGTTCTGCCGCGGTCGCGGTGGAACCGCGCTTTTTCAGCCTGTTCCGTTTGGTATTTGGAAAAACATAAAACATGAAAGTTGTAGCCCTTTGAGTTAGCTTTCTAACCATATATTGTGGAGCCCAAATGGAGTTCTGAGCAAAAAGTTATGTCTATTTTACTAGACAGTGTGCAATATGCCTCCTCAAGTCTTCGTTCGTACTTAATTATCAAATTTGACCCCCGAACACGATCCCGGCTTAATTCCTTGAGCTTTTACTCAGACTTCAAAGCTTCAAATCACTTAAATTCATTCCATAACATCTATATAGCTCGGAATCACACCTACAAGGCATAAAACACACAATTAGTGCAAAACACTAGCGATTAAAGCGCAAACTCAATTAAAGTGCAGTAAATTCGAGTGTAATAAGCGACTAAAATATACAATTGTAGCCTATCATCAAACTACAACTGCATTATGCTTTTTGCAGTACTTCTGACTTGTAAATGAGCTCCACAGACTTGGCTTTGTTCGAAAATTCCATCATAATTTGCAGAATAGTGCCTTAGACATATCATGCAATTATCTGAAGCCTATTCCCCCTTCCTCACATGGCATACATAAGGTGTTCCATGATGCTCAATGTCTCATTTTACCTCCCACTAAACTACTCCAAAAAAATTGAGCAAAAATCCTATGGAGCTTGTTAATAACATACATAGGGGGGTTAACAGCAGATAGTAGATGAATTGGCATACTCTGAAGAACATGAGATATCAACACTGCCCTACCTCCTACTGAGAGCATTTTACCTTTCCAAGACTGTAGCTTATCAAGTACCTTAGCGATGAGGCCTTGATAGTAATCCATCATTCTCCTTGCATAGAAAATGGGACATCCAAGATATGTAAATGGGAAGTACTGCCTTCCAAAACCAGTGATACTCTCCACTTTTCTAATCACTTTCCAAATCAGTCGAGTGGTGCTTGTAAATTGCGGATTTGCTTTTGTTCACCAACTACCCTGATGCAGCCTCATATGCATATAACACTTCCATCACCAACTCTAATGACGTAGCAACTGATGAGGAGAAAATGATAGTGTCTTCTGCATAGTCTAGATGATTAATTTTTGGGCTCCATTTAGGTAAACCAAATCCACAAAAATATAGGTTCAAGTGTAGTGCATTCAGGCCTCTTAATAATGCCTCAGTAGCTAGGATAAACAATGTGGGTGAGAGTGGATCTCCTTGCTTGACACCCCTCGATGATTTGAAAAACCCATAAGGTTGTCCATTAACGAGCACAGAATACCAATTATTCCCAACAATATCAAAGACCAGCCTCTCTCACAAAATCCTAACTTCCTTAGCATTTTAGTCAGAAATAACCATGATAGCCTATCGTATGCTTTTGTCATATCAAGCTTAATCACAATATTAGGTCCAGCCTTTTTTCAAAGCCTAATATCTGTGATGATCTCCTGAGTTATAGGACATTCTCGACTATACTTCTCCCCTTTCACAAATCCTGATTGTTCATCTGAAATCAAGTTAGGAAGTACCTCCACCAATCCTTCATGAATAACTCTTGAAAAGATTTTGTTTATGAAGTTACTTAAGCTTATAGGCCTCATATCTAAAAAGCTAACTATCTCCTTCTTTTTTAGTTAGAGGACCAGGTTAGTATGTGTCACACATTTTGGAAGTTTCCTGCCACTGAAGAATTCCCTAACCATGTCAAAGATATCGTCACCAATGATGTCCCAGCATGAGTGATAGAAAGCACCTGTGAAACCATATGGCCCTCCTGCACTCTCTCCATTTAATCCTAACACAGCTTTTTTCACCTCCTCCCGTGTAGGCTGATTGATCAATCTGGCATTCTGCTCTATGTCTACCAAACAAGGCACATGATTAATGATCCCAAATTCAGTAGGAACCACTGTCTCACAGAACTGATCCTTGAAAAACTTGACAGCCTCATCTGCAGTTTGATCTTCCTCCTCTATCCAGTTTCCAATGTTGTTGTATATTCTCTTGATTTGCAATCTTTTCCTTCGACCATTTACTTGAGTGTGAAAGAACTTAGTGTTCCTATCACCATCTTTAAACCAAGCCATCCCAGATTTTTGCTTCCAAAATTCTTCCTCAATTGCAAGATACCTAATCAGCTGAGCCTACACCATTTGTAGTCTTTCTCTGTTCTGTTGAGTAGGACTTGCTTCAAACTGCCTTTCATGCACCATAACAACCTCCTCCAAGCTCGGAATCTTTTGAAATATATCCCCATATGTTGCTTTACTCCAAGTAGGCAGTGCCTTCTTTAGCTTTTTAAATTTGTAGTTGAATAAGATAAAATGATCATTGCTGAAATCTGCATGCCAATTTTCTTGCACCACAACCTTAAAAGACTCATGCTTCACCCAGAAATATAACAACCTAGAAGGTTTCTTAATTGGAGTAGCTTCAATATCACACTTGAGTAACAAAGGACAGTGATCTGATCCTATCTTGGATAAGTGTGTGACTTCCAAACCTGGGAACATTTGATGGAACTCCATATTAGCAAGACACCAATCTAATCTCTTGAAAATACAATCTTCCTCTGCCCTGCCATTCCACCAAGTGAAGATGCTTCCTTTAAATCCAAGATCTGATCGATTATATGTATTGATGCAGTGCCTAAAATCATCTACTTCATTTAGTGACACTAGTAGGCCTCCAAACTTTTCTTGTTCATCCCATATCACATTGAAATCTCCCCCCACAAATCATGGAACTGCCATATCTTGAGCCATAGCATACAAAGAGTCCCACAGTTCTATTCTCTCAATAGCATCACATTTGCATACACTAATGTGAGCATGAGTTCAACATGTGTTTCTATGTGAAATAGCCTAAGTGTTAAGTGTTGTACCATGTTGTATACAATAGTAACCTCATATAATTCATCTATGAAAGCCTAGATTTTGTTGAGCATTCACCACAGTTGTAGCCAATCCAATCCTCCTTCTATACCTTTCCATTTTACTAGCCAGTTGCATCGGTTCTAGAATTCCTATAAACTCAAAATAATGTCTTCTATTCATTGTGATAAGCCTCTCAAAAGCTTGCATGGTATTCACTGATCTAACATTCTATATAATTGCATCCATTACTGATTATTGGATTTAGTTAGAGTTCTTCTAGTTTGTACTCCAGCAGTGGAACATTTGGAGCATTTGAATTCTCCTTACCTTGCTTCTTTCTGCCTTTAACTATTGATTTCACCTTGTCAATGTGCCTTGGAGAGAGATCACCTTGCTTAGCAATATTAAAGAAATTCTGGGCAGTCGACTCATCATCCATATCCTTGCCTGCTTGTTCTGTATTATCTATTACTTCATTAGCACCCAGAACTGCCACAATACTGGATTTCATAGGAGTAGGGATCATAGCCTGTTCCCCTGGATTTCTCTTATTCTTCTGAAGTGTGAGCTCTAATGGAACAGTGATTCCATTTGCATTCTGCACTTGAGGTTTGGCCATTTGCTTTTTTCCTGATTTTGATTTTGAAGTTGTTGTAGCATCAATTCTATCTTCTTGTCTTGTCCCTCCTGTATCAATGACATTAATATCTACACCATTAACAATTACTGCTTCTGCCTTCTTTCCTTTTGTGTTGGACTACTTGACATTGGTATTTTCCTGCTCTTTGGGATCAACCTCTTTGTTGATTAAATTCTCCTCTTCAGTGATCTTAGTAGCATTGGCCTCACTATTTACACTTTGATCATCCTTTTCTATTGCTTCACCATCAGTTTCATCTTCACTTTGCATCTCATCTGGAATTTCATCCTCCTCTGAATCCTCTTCAGTTTGATCAGTCCATAACCTTACTCCACTCCATTTTATCCTCTCATTGCTCCTAAACTTCTCGAACTCTGCATCAACAGTTAGCTCTTTTTCATTATTCTTTGCCAATTCTCCTTCCACTCTAGTATCATGTGATGGGATGTCTTAGCACAAAGTATTAGTTGCATCCACATTGCCACTGAAAGTTCTTTGTACCCATTGAGCTATAGTTTTCTTGTTTGGTTATTCATCATTCCTTCTCCCCTTAGGCCTTGTTTCTTCACGATCCTTCTGTACCTATATTAGTTGGACTAGCAGTGGTTGTAGGAGCCACAAAAAAGGTGTTTTTCCCAGTTCCACTTGGCTTCAAATTGTTACCTTTCCTTTCCTTGTCAATCGTAGGAGATCTCGGACTAAATACAGGTGCTGCAGGATTTAGAATCCCAGCTTCCTTAGGATTAGAAGTTCCTCTTTGGCCGGAACTTTCCTCCACCAAAACTAGCTGATTATTCTCGTTAACATCATTGTTCTCAACCTCCAGAATAGCAAATTTGTTAGTTGTTTGCACCTGTTGAGCCACACCAGTCTGCTTCTCAACTGTCACAATTTCCTGCTCAGCTTGAGCCAAAAATCCAGTCTGCTTCTCCTTACCTTGCATATCCCTCACTTCTTTCCATTGCGCACCCACATTACCAACCACCTTCCCACTGGAAAGAATCATCAAAGGAATAGCCTCCTTGCTTTTTTCTTTACTGCCTTCCACCACAGCATCATTAACAGCTTGTTGCTCAGCAGTCTTATTTTCCATCAACTCTGGATAAAGCCTCCAACAATCAATCATGTCATAGCCCTGCAATTTACATTCTTTACAGTACTTGGGCAAATAGTCATATTTAATGGTCACTGGCACTTCTCCAATTGCTTCATTCTCGATATCCATATGTACCTTCTTTGGAAAATCAGTCATAAGATCGACAAGCACTTTCACACGAGCACAACTAGGTCTGGTTTTATTTATTGTTGCTAAATCAAGATGAAGAGGCTTTCCCACTACTGAAGATAAAGAGAATAGAAACTCCTCGACAAAAAAAATTGGTAATAAATTTGGGAATGAAATCCATGCCATTACCTTTGGTGTTTCCTCCCTGGCCTTAAATCTTGCATCATAAATCAGTGTCCTCAACTGATATTCATACCCAGCCTTGTCCTTAACATAATACACACTTTTGGACATAAAATTTATGAAATCTTGCCATAATGTCAATCGTATTAATACATGCCTATCTCGAAGATATCCAATGTTACACTCTCCTTTAATTCCACATTGCATAGGAACAATTCGACGTAATTCTTGCAGCTCAGGCCAACCATATGAAAACTTACACAAGACTGCATGTTGCAAACCTTCAATAACGTTCGTACGTTCCACCTCTGATTCAGTGAACTTCACCATAGGATGTCCTTGCAAAAAAGTAGCCCGTCTAAGGGGAATGGGATCAACACTCGACGTAACAGTGGTGTTCTTTTGCACTGCATTGTTGATCACGTCTGGTTTGAGAAAACTGGCGTAATCTAAAGTCTTAGGAATATTTGTATTGTTGTTAGGGATGGAGGGGAACGCTTGGGAAGGCAGACCAACCATTGAAAAGGGCTAGCCGCCGGCCGGAATGGCCATTGGCGAGCTCGCGATAGCTGTGCGCAGAAGTCTTCTCACAATCGCCTGTCGCTAGAGCTAAACCTAGTTCACTTCCGAGGTTCGGTGTTAATCCCTGTGTATTAAAAATCAAACTGCATTTATTTAGTATTTGAGTATATCTTGAGTTGTAGAGCTCCGTTTGAGGATTTTCCCGGCGTTCTTCTGGTTTTTTAGGGCGGTAAGTAGCTAACCTCAACTTTTGTATTTTAATATTATTATACTAGTTCATTTATGAATTAAATCTATAATTTTATTAGAGATTTGTGGGGTTATTCCCTAAAACTTAAGGGTATAAAATTTATGGATTTAGAGGTCGATTCGAAGTCGGATTTGGATTGAGATTAAGTATTTTTCACTCGATTTTGATCATTTTACATGATTCTATCTTTGATTTTGGTATTTAAATAGTAAATCTAAAAGAGAAATTGGGGGGTTTTGTCTAAACTTTTCTAAAGTGAAATTTTGAGTTTTGAACATCAATTCAGAGTCGGATTTGAGTGAAATAAGTATGGTTATACTCGTACTCGAATGGGTTGTAGAAATTTGTAAGTTGGTTTGGATTTTGAGGTGCAGGCCTGGGTTTGACGTTTTGGTTGACTTTGAGTAATTGAGTAAAGATTCGACCTTTATCATTTGGGTTTCTTTTTTTGGCATTATTTGAGGTATTTGAGTTGCTTTTGGCTAGAGTCAGTCGTTCGGAGGTTGATTCGCGCAAGATGTCATTTTTAAAGTGTTGTTTGGCTTGCTCGGTATATGTTTTGGCATGTTTGAGGTAAGTATCTTATATAAACTTGATTAAGGCACTAGTTTCCTGAATTATTTGTGATAGGTACGGGCTATGGGTGCATATATTTATGGGGTTTGAGCCCATGTGTGAGCATTGGGGTATTTATCCATGTTCGTGTAGTGCTTAGGCTATGATATGCTTAGAATTGACTATTAAGCTGTAAGATATGATATTTCTCATATTTGTAACATTGTTGTGAACTATTTGAGCCATTTTTGAGGTTACGAAGAGGCTAATTCCCTGAATAAACTTGATAATTGCTAATACTGTGATGAAATTTCTAATTTGAGCTATGATACACACTTTGCACATGCCTACACTTTAGCATATTATTATACCATCCCAAGAGCATGAAATCCAATATTTATTTATCATGTACATGTGTTCTTGTATACTTGTTTCTATGTGATATGATTTGGACCGGATGTCTATGACCGGGAGGATTGTGTTGTTATTCCTTGTGACCACGCCAGGCGGATTATGATATTGTGCATGTGGCCATGTCGGGCGAATTATGATATTTGCACGTGTGTTGTCCGTACAACACGTGAGTTATCCGTGCAGATTGATATTATTAGCACATAATTTGTCCGTGCGGATTCATATATTGATATTATAGCACGTGAGTTATCCGTGTGGATTGATATTATTAGCACGTAAGTTATCCGTGTAGCACGTGAGTTATTCGTGCAGCATATGGATACCGATCCATCCCCTTAGGGTCACCCTCTCATATTTCTCTCTCGATGGTGTACACGCGGATTGTGAGAAACCGACGGGTTTCTGATTGATGTGAGTTGTGGAAGAGCTGGTTATTGTTATTTGGATTGGATTGCATGACATAACAGGCCTTATTGGCTTATAGTTATATGGATCGGGTTGCGCGCCACAAACGGACAAATATTTGGGTATTGCATTTCATCTTCACTTGAAATTTCCTTGATTGTTTACCTGATATACTTGCATATATTCCTTATATGCTAGATAGTTGACTGACTATAACATTTTAAAATAAAGAATTATGAGCAACAAGGAGGTTTTTGCATGCGATTTACCTGATTTGATCATATACTTGTTCTATACTTGTTGAATTTATGAACTACAAAGGTGGTCGGCGAGTATCATTTATAGTTCTTGCTTCTATTACCTCACCGATGTTAGTTAGGATACTTATTGAGTACATGGGGTTGGTTGTACTCATACTACACTTATGCACCTTGCGTGCAGATCTTGGAGCCAATATTATTGCGTATGGCGGGAGCCGATATTGGAAGCGTACCTAATTTCCGGACATAGCTACCACATGTTCTTAGTAGTTTAGGTTTGAGTTATGTTTATGTATATTTCAATTAGATATTGTAAATATTATTTCATACCTGACCTTGTAAATCTAAAGTCTTAGTGGCTCATGACTTATACTACCAGTCCTTGGGGAGTTGTATAAATTTAATTATTTCACTTTTTGACTCTTATCATTATCATTAAATTGTGCTACTGTTATTTGGCTTACCCAGCCTCTTGGGTTAGGTCACGACTAGTTAGTTTTTGGATCGTGACACGTTGGTATCAGAGCTCTAGGTTCGTGAGTTCTATGACCCATGAGCAAATGTCTAGTAGAGTCTTATTGATCGGTATGATAACCTCCATACCCATCTTTGAGAGGCTACAGGAAACTAGGATAAACTTCCCATCTTTCGTTCTTTATCATGCGACATTGATTCAACTTAAAAAGTATATCTTTGATTTCATTCCATCTACTCATGTGTTACATAAGAGCATCAACTCTCAGAGTGCCTAATACCCAAAATCACATCGACTCTCAGCTTGAAGAGTATATCTTACTCAACCTTAATATGCCTAATACCCAAAATCACATCGACTCTCAGAGTGCTCCAACTCGCCTAGCACTTCGTTCAATAACTTATGAAGGTATGTTTGCCATATCTGTTTAGTATATGCCTCTTCCATTAATACTTTTTCATCCTCGTCTTTGATGCACTTTGCTTGGTCCAAACCACAGACCTTCCTCTCCCTCACCTTGGCCCGCCGGCACAGCTTCTTGTCCCCACCTTTTTTCCCAAGTTCCTCATATAAACGTCCAAATGTAGCAGTCTTAGTCGCCGTAACCGCTAACTTCACCTCTTTCTTTGCCTTCTTATAATACTCCCGATTCGTCCTTTTTTCATCCTCGTCTGTGCTCTCTACTAGCTTTAAATAAACCATTTTCTTGACTTCCACTTTACCTTGGACCTCCCTATTCCACCACCAGTCCCATTTATCTCCCTAGAGTAACCCTTCGTGAACCCTAAGACCTCTCTAACATCTTCCCTAATGCAATTTGTTGTTTTGATCCACATCCTAGTCGTATCCCACTACTCTTGTTACACCTCATGTTTCGTACGTGAAAGTACGCCATAACTAAATTGATGAAAGTTTGGAATGAGATTACCTTGGGATTATAGGTATTACGGTATTTCAAACAAGTGATAAGTAAATTCGTGAAGGTGAGAGGATAAACAAATCTAAGAAAATGAGTTTCGTCGAAGTTTGGCAATTTGGGGATAAAATACGATCCAAGCTATAATACCTCGTATTTATGGACTAGTGCCATACAAGATACCACATGAACGTGATTATAAGATGAATAAAGTGTGTTAAAAATGAGTGGTATTTTAAGTAATTTGAGATAATTCTTAATTATATGGATAATTAATTAATTGTGAGAATAATTATGGTATTAAATAGGATTAAGTTGATAAGAATCTTTTTGGGGCTGCCACATGGTATTAAGACAAAGCCCAAGGTGGCACCAAAACGAATAATGAGTCATAATACCTAAGATGCTTTGTCTACACTTAAGGATCATTTGATAATACCTTGGTTGGGTTTGTCTACACGTAAGGATCATTTGATAATACCTTTATTAGTGATATAACTTGGAAGATAAGAAGGGAGTTATGACAAACTTATCACTTTGTATATCTTAGACCAGCAACGGTGGTAATTAAGGGTTTAATGGTTACTCATTCTTGCAAGAGTTATTTTTCGATGGAGTAAATATTAGTCGGATAAGAAATAACGTGCTATGATATTAAAAATACCATACGGATTTTTCCCTACTTCGATCTGCCGTTACGTGTTGTCGCAATTGACGCGTGTTAGAGATATTGTCAAGAGAATCGGCTCTGGTATGTTAAGGCTATTCCTTCTTTCTTTTGGCATGATCTATACGACACAAACGAAGCGAGCAAATGCAAAATTTCCATAAATGACTCTATTCGTAGAAATACTAGAGATGCTTATGTTCTTGAACCCCCATGTGTCATATTATTCTATCATATGTTCATGGGTCTCAAAAATACGTAAGTTGGTAAAGTTTATTTTATGATATTAATCAGAGGCACAATGGTCTTATGACGTATCGAGAGATTTTATTAACGTATTTCATATGTATTTCATGCATTTATACATGCACATTGACTCATGACCAGATGGCGTTATATACACGTATATATATATATATATATATATATATATATATATATATATATATATATATATATATATATATGGGATATGGAAAAGGTTATGGCATTATATACGCACCACCACCTGATTAGGTGGTATACGTTGATGATTTGCCCACAGTGGCCGAGATGATATGATGGGGTGACCTCAGAGGCTGATGATGTTATGAAACATGTACCTATGCACGACATGACATTCATACGCATATGCATGACACTATAAGTATTTCATGATTTACAGAGTTATCCAGACTTATAGGTTGAGTTATTTACTCTATATTTCTTCCATGTCTGTTAAGTACTTATTTATGTGCAAGTACTTATTTATGTGCCTTACATACTCGGTACATTATTCGTATTGACGTCCCTTTTGCCTGGGGATGCTGCGTTTCATGCCCGCAGGACCCAATAGATAGGTCGAGAGCCCTCCAAGTAGGCTATCAGCTCAGCGGAAGATGTTGGTGCGCTCAATTTGCTTCGGAGTTGCTTGTTTGGTTAGTATGATTTAGACGTGTATTGTTTGGTATGGTGGGACCCTGTCCCGACCTTTATAAAAATTATATTTTCTTAGAGGCTTGTAGACAGATGTCATGTACGTAAAAGATTGTATGGCTTTGTCGGCCTATGTTCAGTATACGAGTGGTTATTTTGATCTTATAGGCCTGTATGTCTTATGAATAAGTTGGTATCACATGTTGTATTCTACTTATCTCACGGAAGCCTTCCGGCTCAGTTATCTATGATAGTATGACATGAAAATATATGTTATGTTGGTATTCGGTTGAGTAAGGTACCGGATGCCCGTCGCGGCCCATCAGTTTGGGTCGTGACAACTCTCCTAGCCCTCATGGCCAACAATCTCTCACAACTCCTGAGCTTTGTCCTTAGTCATGTTTTCCCACTTGATCTTAGGTTGAGTGCACACCGATCTCTTCTTCCTTTTCCTCTTAATCTCTTGGTCCATTACCAGGAGTCTATGTTAGGTCCTGAGGTACTCACTTGGGATGACTTTGCAATCTATGGATAGACCTCGATCACACTTCCTATAGAGAAGGTAATCAATCTGAGCCATGGCCACCATACTCCATAAGGTGACCAAGTGCTCCTCCCTCTTAGGAAAAATTGAGTTAGTTATCACCAAATCAAAAGTTATAGCGGAATCCAACAATGAAGTACCTCCCTTGTTTCCATATCCAAAACAAAACCCGCCATGCACATCATCGTAACCCCTAGCAGTAGCCCTGATATAGACATTGAAATCCCCTCCAATGAAAAGCGTCTTGATGTGTGGAATACTACACACCACGTCGTCAAAATCCTCCCAGAATTGCCTTGACCTCCTCGTCCAAGCCGACCTAAGGAGCGTATGCATTAATCAAGTTTGAAGTACGCCCTCCAACTACAAGCTTAATATCCATTATCCTATTGTTTACCCTTCTAACCTCAACCACTAGCTCCTTGAGATCCCTGAAAACTAAGATACATACTCGTTCTTACCCCTAGCGCCTCCTGAGTACCACCGTTTAAACTCGTATACATCTAATGCCTTAGTACTCACACATCTAGTCTCCTGGACACATGCTATGTTGATCTTCCTCTTCTGTAGAATCTTACCTAATTCTATAGACTTCTCCGTCAATATCCTATATTTCAGGACCCAACTCTCAGCCTAGGGGCTCCGTTATCCCCCTTCCCACCCTTGTCCCCCCCCCCCCCCTTCCACCCGATGACATGGCCTTACTCTCCCATCATTCACCCCAATGCTATAGTCTAAGGGGTACTAAGTAATCTTTACTACTAAACTAGCAAAGAGCTAAAACAAAGAATATAATCTGAGAATTCAAAAACTAAAAAACTCAAAGGCACTAATACGAGAAGAGTAAAGCAAGCAAATACTAGAGCAATTTCTACCTTGTTTCTAATCTACCACTATTCAAGCGGAGATTTAAAATAATATAGGCTATAACATAAAACTTAAAGACACTAATTTACAAGTATAGAAAAGCAAGCAAGTGTTGTCTAACTAGAGCAATTAATTCAACTACTGGTAGCCATCGAGGCAACCAAAAACTAAAAGATGGATTACACATAACCAACGATTACCAGCGAGGCAACACGAAAGAAAGGTATCACAATAATCATTGAGCAAAACAAAAAATAACGATTCAAGCAAGATGAAATCTGGATTATAGTCGGAGATGTCTGGATGCGCTTCCCAATTTGCTGCTACTGCTACCTATTGAACACCTTATCGTCGGTGCTTGAGCCTAGCTAAATTCGTCTCCGCTGCCCTGACCAAGAGAAAAACCAAGTGCACTTGTCCAATAAAAATACAAAGGGAAAAAATAGGGGGAATAGACTGCCTGCTTGAGTCGCCACCAGTAATGGTTGATCTGGCATTTACTTGTTAGCTGCATTTGCTGCTCCTAAGAGATAAAGATGGGAAAAAGGAGAGAGGAGAAAAAGCAAGGGGAAAGCAGGAGACGGAGGTTGCCGGACGATAGCAGTCGCCAGCAGTTAGGTTTTAAAGGGCGGGGTTAGAAGAAAAAGTGCGAAGAGGCGAGAGAGAAGAGCAAAGAGGCGAGAGAGGAGAGAAAGAAAAGGAGAACGGGGAGAGAAAAGAAGGGGTCTGTCTAGGATTCACCAGCAGTCGTTGTCGATTAAGCCCATTGGCCGGTGGCTAGACCCATAAAAGAATTGAAAAGGAGAGAAAAAAAAGAGGAAAAAGAGGAAAGAAAGAGAAGAAAACTAGAGAGAGAGAGAGAGAAAACCTTACATGTGCCTGCGCCGACGAGGGAGAATGACGCTAAAGTCGAACATCAAAAATAGTACAGTTATCGTTACACACACACAGAGAGATAGAGAGAGATCCAATTAAATTTCAACACATCGTACTATATTATAAGTGTGAAGACTTTTTAGGTGATATTATTTTACTAAAATACCCTTCAAAAACTAAGTGACTAATTTACCCTCTACCTAAAAGTAATATTCTATTTGCTTCCTCCAATATAAATGTACAAAAACTTATACTACACCATTTTATATTTTAAAACTTATCTAGAAATATTAAGAGCAGTTATTCTGATACATGCATTCAGAACCTATTCATTTTCCAAAGAAAAAACTTATGAAATTCTTACATGTATGTTACATATATCCTTTCTTCTAGTTTGACCTTTTATAATTGCAATTGTCACCTTCTTCCACTCTCCTTTAGACCTTTATATTTTCTCCAACGTGACTTTTGAGAGATTCTGACTAATTTTTAGATGTTCTTCTTGGTTTATAGGTATAGTTGTTGCACAAAAAGTTTCTGTGGAATTGTCCATTATCTGGAGTACAGTCATAGAAAATATAAATCAAGTTGTTCAAATACCAAGAGTAAGTATTAAATCTTGATAGAGGCATAAAATGATTTAGTCTTTTTTTATTTTTTTTATTTTTCGTTACATCTACTATTTTCTTTCGTTTTTCCCTCCCAAATGTTCTCTTGGTTTCCTTTTTCCTGTTGAGTATGGAAGACACTACATATGTGAAAATATTCACTGGACAAGATTATGTTTGTAGTTGCTCTTCTTGAATTATAAAAATTATGAGGTTAATTATGAAATATTGCTTTGCGTACTAACATCATTCTTTTGATTTATTATACATGCTCGCCATTTGCTATCGCCTACCTACCTTAGTCGATTTTCGTCCACGAGAGGCATACACAAAATCAGTCTTCATTTAGATCATCTTTGTTAATGCACTTTTTATAAGTGCCTTCCTTATTTTATATCTGCTCCTCTTATTAAATATATTTTCGTATCTATATCCACAAAATTCGATATTGTTTTCTATGCATATTTAGTCTTGGAAATGATTCTTACTATATATTTTCAGTATATATTGATCTCTGTGTTTTTAATTGAATTATGTGTCTCTGAGGCCTTGAAAACCTCATTTAGAGTCGCCTCGATTTGCATGTGCAGTTCGGGTGCGTAGCCGGAAAGCTTAAATATGAAATTCTATAAAAAAATGCTAAGTTTTGATGTTAAATTGAATTAATTTGACTTTGGTCAACGTTTTGGGTAAATGGACCCGGACCCGGTATTTGACGGTCCCGGAGGGCCCGTAGGAAAATATGAGACTTGGGCGTATGCCCAGAATCGAATTCCAAGGTTCCAAGCCCGAGAAATGAATTTTTTTGAAAAATTATTTTTTAAAATTGTTTAAGGAAAATTGAAGTGAAAATTGATTAGAACGTGTTGGTATCGGGCCCGTATTTAGGTTCCGGCGCCCGGTACAGGTCTTATATGTGATTTGAGATGTTTCAGTAAAGTTTGGTTGAAATCGAACGTCGTTTGACGTGTTTCAGGCTTAAAGTTCTAAATTTGAAACTTAATGAAGTTTGAAGAAAAACTCTTGATTTTGAGGTTTGATTCATTGTTTTTGATGTTATTTTGCGATTTGATCGCACGGTTAAGTTCGTAGGATGTTGTTGAGTTAGTGCATGTGTTTGGTTAGGAGCCCCGAGGGCTCGGGAGTGTTTCGGAGTGGTTTTTGACTTAGAAAAATTACAGATTTTGCTTCAGCTGTTGCAGGCCCCATTTCTTCTTCGCGTTCGCGTTGTTCTTCCCGCGTTCGCGATGCTTTAGTTTTCCCCTTCTTCGCGTTCACGTCCCAGCCCACCCGCTCGCGTAGGGTTATTTGACCCTGAGGGCTCAGTCTTCTTTTCCTCTTCGCGTTCACATTCATGTGACCACGTTCGCGTGGCAGCCCACGCATTCGCATAGAACAAATTTCTGGACCCCACCCTTTTACTCTACGCGTTCGCATTCCCCAGCTCGCGAACGCGATGGTCAGTAAGTGCTATCCTTCCCGAACGCGACCAGCCTGTTGCGAACGCGAAGGGCAATTTCGCCCAGTTATATTTTTAATTCCAGAATAGTGTTGTTGCGGGATTTTCATAAACATTCACGAACTCCTTCTTCTCCAAGGTCCTTAGGCGTCCATTGAAGCTATCCTTCACCAAAGACTTCTTGGGTTAGTAATCCTTGCATGTTTCCTTCCATTTTCTTCAACATCTAATGAATTTCTAAGCCTAAAACATGTAATTAAGGGTAGAAATTAGAGAAATGGGTAGGGTTAGGGCTTTTTGATTTTTCTTGATTTAGACCTCGTTTTGGGGTCGAATTTGAAAACAAATTATATATTCGGGCTCGTGGGTGAATGGGGGATTTGATTTTGGTCCGAACCTCGTGTTTTGACCAAGCGGGCCCGGGGTCGATTTTTGAGTTTTTGGGAAAAATGATGGAAAAGCAATAATTAGGCATTGGGTTCGTATTATTTAGCATTTATTGATGTATTGAAGTCATTATTGTATAGATACAATTGATTTGGAGCCAAATTCGAGAGGAAAGGCGGTTATTGAGGATTGAATTGGCCGTGGAAGTTTGAGGTAAGTGTTTGGTCTAACCCTAGCTTGAGGGACTAGGAGTTGAGTCTTATTTGTTAATTGCTTCTTGTTGAGTACGACGTATAGGCATGGTGACGAGTATCTATACGTTGGTGCCAAGCATGACCGTGAGTCTTAAATTGATAGTTGTTGTGTTCTTAAATGACACTTCGGATGCTTTAAATTGATGACTCTTGATATTGAGTAGAGATTTAGTTTATTCTCGTGGACTTTATTTATGTTTGAATACTGGTAATAATCGAGCTGAGTAAGAGTTGAGCTAGGATTTGGTTATAGCTGATTATCCCTTGCCGGGATGGTTATTTTGGTATTGTTGTTCCCTTGACGGGAAATTATTATTTTATTGCATTTGTTTTACTTGCGGGAATTTTATTGTGACTTTGTGTTGAATTGAAATGGGAGCGGGTGGTACGCCTACCACAAGTTATTGATTGAAATGGGAGCGGGTGGTACGCCTACCACAAGATATTGATGAAATGGGAGCGGGTGGTACGCCTACCACGAGATTTGATGAAATGGGAGCGGGTGGTACGCTTACCACGGAAATATTGAGAAATGGGATCGGGTTGCACGTCTGCAACGAGATATGTACTGACAGTGAAATCTGCTTTTATTTCCCCTATCCGTGCTAGAGTTAAATTATTGATGTTCCTTATTATTCTCTTGAAATTATGTATAATCTGCTATCCCCGAAGCGTGTTCCCCTCCCATTTAAACTGTTTATTCTTGTTATTTTCCATTGTAGATATGTATATAACTGCACAGGTTTATGTGGTAGTCCGGTCTAGCCTCGTCACTACTTCGCCGGGGTTAGGCTAGGCACTTACCAGCACATGGGGTTGGTTGTGCTGATACTATACTTTGTGCTCTTTTGCACAGATCCAGGTACCGGAGTAGCATACGGTACGCAACAGTAGTTCGGGAGTCAGTCTTCAGTCCACGAGATCCCGAGGTAGTCCTGCAGGCGTCCGCAGGCCCTGCATCTCCTCTATCTATATTTATGATCTGTTATCTCTTGTGTTCGAGACAGACAGTGTTACTTTCTTTCAAACGGTTGTATGTGGTAAATCTTAGTAGTCCGTGAATGTTGTGACACCAGTTCTGGGTAGAGGCATATGTGGATTTTCTTATCATTTGGTATATTTCGTTTAAGTCTTCCGCTAAAATTTACGAATTTTGCTGTCGTTAATTATTTATTTCCTGTTAATTAAATTGGTAAAAATGGATTTTTAAAAAAAGTATTTATGGATTCTAATGTGTGGCTTGCCTAGCTTCTACGAGTAGGCGCCATCACGACCGCCAAGGGTGGGAAATCCTGGTCGTAACAAGTTGGTATCAGAGCTCTAGGTTACATAGGTCTCACAATTCACGGACAAGCTTAGTAGAGTCTGAGGGATCGGTACGGAGATGTCTGTATTTATCCCCCAGAGGCTACAGAGTTAGGAAAAGTTTCACATTTGTTCTTTCTTGTTGTGCGGTTTGGTTTCTCAATGCTAATTGAAATTCTACTTTGTTCTTTCGCAGATGGCGAGAACACGCGCTTCCTCATCTACCGATCAGCAGTCCGAGCCCCCAGCAGCTCCCACGAGGGGCGGAGGGCGAGGCCGAGCCCGTGCTAGAGGCCGAGGCAGGGGCAGAGCTCAGCCCAGGGCAGCAGCACCCGCAGCGGAGCCTCAGGTCGATTTTGATGACGAGGTTCCAGCCCCAGCAGTTCCGGTGGGCCCAGCTCAGGTCCCAGAGGGGTTTATTTCCACCCCAGTTCTTCAGGATGCTCTGGTCTGTCTAGTGGGCCATATGGAGAGTGTCACCAGAGCAGGTTTACTTCCTGTAGCACCAGCCGTCTCTCCGGCTGGAGGAGGAGCCCAGACTCCTGCTACTCGCACTCCGGAGCAGGTAGCTCCCTAGATTCAGACTCCAGTAGCTCAGCCAGTTAGAGCAGCTTAGCCGGGTGTGGCAGCCCAGGCCGGTGATGGAGCAGCTATGTCTGCCGATGCTTTGTGGAGATTGGACAGGTTCACCAAGCTCTTCACTACTACCTTCAGTGGTGCATCTACTGAGGATCCCCAGGATTATCTGGACAGCTGCCACGAGGTTCTTCGGAACATGGGTATTGCTGAGACCAATGGGGTTGATTTTGCTACATTTCGCTTGTCTGGATCCGCCAAGACTTGGTGGAGGGATTATTGCTTAGCTAGACCAGCAGGATCGCCAGCCTTGACCTGGGAGCAGTTCACGCAGCTATTTCTGGAGAAGTTTCTCCCTATTACACAGCGAGAGGCCTATCGGAGGCAGTTCGACCGTCTCCAGCAGGGATCCATGACAGTTACCCAGTGCGAGACCAGGTTCATTGATTTGGCTCGCCATGCTCTTATTATACTTCCCACAGAGAGGGAGAGAGTGAGACGGTTTATTAATGGACTCATCCAGCCGATTCGTCTCCAGATGGCCAGAGAGGCTAGGAGTGAGATATCTTTCTAGGAGGCGGCCAATGTGGCCCGGAGGATTGAGATGGTATTGTCACAAGGGAGTGGTCATAGGGCAGAAAAAAGACCCTGTCAGTCAGGCAGGTTCAGTGGTGCCTCGTCTGGAGGTAGAGATTCGTATGATAGGGGTCATCCTCCTAGGCCCTTTCAGTCGGCTCTTCAGGTTTCTCACGGTGCTTCTGGTAGCCATGGTCTTCAGACGCAGTATTCCGATCAGCAGTCCTTCAGTGCACCACCAGCACCTATTAGTGCACCACCGCTTCAGAGTTTCTAGGGTCGTCAGCCCCAACAGTCGAGGGCTTGTTTTACTTGTGGCGACATGAGGCACATTGCTAGGTATTGCCCTCATGCACCAGGTGGCTCTCGGCATCAGAGTTCTCGTGCCATGGTACAGGAACCAGGTGTTCCACATTCCGCCTAGCCAGCTAGAGGTGGGGGTAGAGGTGCTAGAGGTGGAGGTAGAGGTCCTAGAGGTGGAGCTCAGACCACCAGAGGTGGGGGCCAGCCAGCAGCAAGCCGTCCCAGAGAGGTAGATCAGAGTGGTGAGGCCCAGCCCCGATGTTATGCTCTTCAGGCCAGGCCCGAGGTTGAGGCTTCAGATGCGTTATTACAGGTACGGTTCTAGTTTGTGATAGAGATGCTTCAGTGTTATTTGATCCGGGGTCTACGTATTCATATGTGTCATCTTATTTTGCCCCGTATTTGGTCATGCCTAGTGATGCATTGAGTGTTTCTGTTTATGTGTCTACACCGGTGGGTGATTCTATTGTGGTCGATCGAGTCCATCGTTCTTGTATTGTGGTGATTGGCGGTCTTGAGACTTGTGTAGATTTGTTACTTTTAGACATGGTTGACTTCGATATTATATTGGGGATGGACTGGTTATCACCTTACCATGCTATCTTGGACTGTCATGCCAAGACTGTGACCTTAGCTTTACCGGGTATGCCTCGTTTAGAGTGGAGAGGGACTCCTGGTCATTCTACCCGTAGTGTTATCTCTTATATGAAGGCTCGACGTATGGTCAAGAAGGGGTGTTTGGCCTATTTGGCGTATGTTCGTGATTCTAGTGCGGAGGTTCCCTCTATTGATTCTGTGCCCGTTGTTCGTGAGTTCCCTGAGGTATTTCCTTCAGACCTGCCGGGTATGCCACCCAACAGGGATATTGACTTTTGCATTGATCTGGTACCGGGCACTCAGCCCATTTCTATCCCGCCGTATCGTATGGTGCCGCCTGAGTTGAAAGAGTTAAAGGAGCAGTTGCAGGATTTGCTTGAGAAGGGTTTCATTAGACCTAGTGTTTCGCCTTGGGGTGCGCCGGTGTTATTTGTCAAGAAAAAGGATGGGTCAATGAGAATGTGTATTGATTACCGGCAATTGAACAAGGTTACAGTCAAGAATAAGTATCCGCTGCCGAGGATTGATGATTTGTTCGACCAGCTTCAGGGTGCCAAGGTATTTTTCAAGATTGACTTGCGATCTGTCTACCATCAGTTGAGGATTAGGGCATCCGATGTCCCTAAGACAGTTTTTTGCACTCGGAACGGGCATTATGAGTTTTGGTTATGTCATTCGGGTTGATAAATGCCCCAGCAGCTTTCATGGACTTGATGAACCGAGTTTTCAGGCCTTATTTGGACTCGTTTGTGATAGTCTTCATTGATGATATATTGATATATTCCCGCAGCCAGGAGGAGCACGAGCAGCACCTTAGAGTGGTTCTTCAGACTCTGAGGGATAGTCGGTTATATGCTAAGTTCTCGAAGTGTGAATTCTGGTTGGGTTCAGTTGCATTTCTGGGTCATGTTGTATCAGTAGAGGGTATTCAGGTGGACCCAAAGAAGATTGAGGCAGTCAAGAACTGGCCTAGACCAGCTTCAGCTACAGAGATTCGGAGTTTCTTGGGGTTGGCAGGCTACTATCGACGGTTCGTGGAGGGGTTTTCATCTATTGCAGCCCCGATGACCAGATTGACCTAGAAGGGTGCCCAGTTCAGATGGTCGGATGAGTGTGAGGCGAGCTTTCAGAAGCTCAAGACAGCTCTGACTACGGCACCGGTGTTGGTTTTACCCTCAGGTTCAGGGCCTAATACAGTCTATTGTGATGCTTCCCGTGTTATGCTTGGAGCAGTGTTGATGCAGGATGGCAAAGTCATTGCCTATGCTTCGAGGCAGTTGAAGATTCATGAGAAGAACTATCTGGTTCATGATTTGGAATTGGCAGCCATAGTTCATGCATTGAAAATTTGGAGGCATTATCTGTATAGCGTGGCATGTGAGGTGTTCACGGATCACAAGAGTCTTCAGTACTTGTTCAAGCAAAAGGAGTTGAATTTGAGGCAGAGGTGGTGGTTGGAGTTGTTGAAGGATTATGATATCACCATTTTATATCATCCGGGAAAGGCCAATGTGGTGGCCGATGCTTTGAGTAGGAAGTCAGTCAGTATGGGCAGTCTTGCTTATATTCCGGCCGGTGAGAGGCCGCTTGCTTTGGATGTTCAGGCTTTAGCCAATCAGTTCGTGAGATTGGATGTTTCTGAGCCCACTCGTGTTAGCTTGCACGGTCGCTCGTTCTTCATTATTGGAGCGCATCCGTGATCGGCAGTATGATGATCCCCATTTGTGTGTCCTTAGAGACACGGTGCAGTGTGGAGGTGCCAGGCAGGTTACCTTAGATGATGATGGAGTTTTGAGATTGCAGGGTCGAGTTTGTGTGCCTAATGTGGATGGGCTCCGAGAGTTGATTTTAGAGGAGGCTCATAGCTCCCGGTACTCTATTCATCCGGGCGCCGGGAAGATGTATCAGGATTTGCGGCAGCATTACTGGTGGCGTAGAATGAAGAAGGATATCGTTGCATATGTGGCTCGGTGTTTGAATTGTCAGCAGGTTAAGTATGAGCATCAGAGGCCTGGTGGTTTATTTCATTGAGCTTCCCGAGTGAAAGTGGGAGCGGATCACTATGGACTTCGTTATTGGGCTTCCACAGACTCGGAAGAAGTTCGACACAGTATGGGTAATTGTTGATAGGCTGACCAAGTCAGCACATTTCATTCCTGTGGCAGTCTCCTATTCATCCGAGAGGTTAGCTGAGATCTATATTCGGGAGATTGTTTGCCTTCATGGTGTGCCCGTATCTATCATTTCGGGCCGGGGTACGCAGTTTACCTCGCGCTTCTAGAGAGCAGTTCAGTGAGAGTTGGGCACACGGGTTGATTGAGCACATCATTTCATCCCTAGACGAACGGTCAGTCCAAGCGGACTATTCAGATTTTGGAGGATATGCTCCGAGCTTGTGTTATTGACTTTGAAGGTTCGTGGGATCAGTTTTTGCCCTTAACAGAGTTTGCCTACAACAACAGTTACCAGTCGAGCATTCAGATGGTTCCTTATGAGGCTTTATATGGTAGGCGGTGTCGATCTCCGGTTGGATGGTTTGAGCCGGGAGAGGCTCGATTGATGGGTACAGATCTGGTTCAGGAGGCCTTGGACAAGGTCAGGATCATTCAGGATAGGCTTCGTTCAGCTCAGTCCAGGCAAAAGAGTTATGCAGACTGCAAGGTTCGAGATGTGGCTTTTATGGTCGGTGAGCGGGTATTGCTCCGAGTGTCGCCTATGAAGGGCGTGATGAGATTTGGGAAGAAGGGCAAGCTTAGCCCTAGGTTCATTGGTCCATTTGATATTCTAGATCGAGTGGGAGAGGTAGCTTACAGACTTGCTTTGCCGCCGAGCTTATCAACCGTGCGTCCAGTATTTCATGTGTCCATGCTTCGGAGGTATCACGGCGATCCAGCCCACGTGTTAGATTTCAGCACTGTCCAGTTAGACAAGGACTTGTCTTATGAGGAGGAGCCGGTAGCTATTCTAGACCGGCAGGTTCGTCAATTGAGATTGAAGAATTTTCCTTCTGTTCGTGTTCAGTGGAGAGGTCAGCCTCCTGAGGCATCGACCTGGGAGTCCGAGTCTGATATGCGGAGCCGTTATCCCCATCTTTTTCCCGACTCAGGTACTTCCTTCCTTGGTCCGTTCGAGGACGAACGGTTGTTTTAGAGGTGGAGAATGTGACGACCCAAAGGGTCATCACCTATTTTTAATTGAATTCTGTGTCTCTGAGCCTTGAAAACCTCATTTAGAGTTGCCTCGATTTGCGTGCGGAGTCCGGGCGCGTAGCCGGAAAGCTCAAATATGAAATTCTGTGAAAAATGCTAAGTTTTGATGTTAAAATAAATTAATTTGACTTTGGTCAACGTTTTGGGTAAACGGACCCGGACCCGTGATTTGACGGTCCCGGAGGGTCCGTAGAAAAATATGGGACTTGAGCGTATGCCCCGAATCGAATTCCGAGGTCCCAAGCCTGAGAAATGTATTTTTTTGAAAAATTATTTTCTGAAATTGTTTAAGGAAAATTGAAGTGAAAATTCATTAGAACATGTTGGTATCGGGCCCGTATTTTGGTTCCGGCGCCCGGTACAGGTCTTATATATGGTTTAAGTCATTCTTGTGAAATTTAGTTGAAAACAGACGTCGTTTGACGTGATTCGGACCTAAATTGGAAAATTTGATGTTTTATGAAGTTTGAAAGAATTCTTGGATTTTGAGGTTTAATTCGACATTTATGATGTTATTTTGGCAATTTGATCGCGCGAATAAGTTCGTAGGATGTTTTTGAGGTTGTGCGTATACTTGGTTTGGAGCCCCGGGGGCTCGGGTGAGTTTTGGATAGGCCACGGGTGCATTTTTGAACTTTGAAAAATTTCTGGTATTTCTAATCTGCAGGCTTCGCATTTGTGAAGCCAGTGTCACAAATGCGAGCCTTGCACCGCAAATGCGAGAAGGGGGACTGTGCAGGCCTGATCGCAAATGCGACCAAGTGGTCCGCAAATGCGAAGAAGGGCCAGTCGCAAATGCGGCATTTTTGAGCGCTAATGCGAAAGTCCAGGATTTTCAAAGAGTTCGCAAATGCGAACAATGGTTCGCAATTCCCATATCTGCAGGGGTCGGGGTTCGCAATTGCGAACCCCTTTCGCATTTCCCATATCAGAGACCTGCAATTTGCACTTAAACGATTTTGAACCCCATTTTTTATATTTTCTCAAACCCAAACACACTTAGGCGATTTTCCAAGAACAAGTCTTCTTCCAAATCAATTGTAAGTTAGTTTTTACTCATTTCCTTCAATCATTAACATCTTTTAACATGATTTCAACCTAAAATCAAAGATTTTCATGGGGGAAATTGGGTGTTTTGGGTAGAACCTAGGTTTTTCAAAAATTGGGGATTTAGACCTCAATTTGAGGTCCGATTTCAAAATAAATTATATATTTGAGTTCGTGGGGGAATGGGTAATCGGATTTTGGTTCGAACCTTGGGTTTTGACACGTGGGCCCGGGGGCAAATTTTGACTTTTTGGGTAACACTTTGGAAAACTCATTTTCATGCATTGGGGTTGATTCATTTAGTGTTTATTAATGTAACTAAGTAATTTATGATTAGATACGAGCAAATTGGCGGTGGAACCAAGGGGTAAAGCTATAATTGAGGCTTGAGTTGTGTTTAAGGCATCGATATAAGTGTTTGGTCTAACCCTAGCTTGAGGGATTAGGAGTTGAGTCTTATTTGCTATTTGCTTCTTGTTGAGTACGACGTATAGGCATGGTGACGAGTATCTATACGTCGGTGTCAAGCATGACCGTGAGTCCTAAATTGATAGTTGTTGTGTTCTTAAATGACACTTCGGATGCTCTAAATTGATGACTATTGATATTGAGTAGAGATTTAGTTTATTCTCGGGGATTTTATTTATGCTTGATGTACTGGTATTAATCGAGCTGAGTAAGAGTTGAGCTAAGATTTGGTTATAGCTGATTCTCCCTTGCCGGGATGGTTGTTTTGATATTGTTGTTCCCTTGCCGGGAAATTATTATTATATTGCTTTTGTTTCCTTGCCGGAAATTTTTATTGTGACTTTGTGTTGACTTGAAATGGGAGCGAGTGGTACGCCTACCACAAGTTATTGATTGAAATGGGAGCGGGCGGTATGCCTACCACAAGTTATTGATTGAAATGGGAACGGGTGGTACGCCTACCACAAGTTATTGATTGAAATGGGAGCGGGTGGCACGCCTACCACAAGTTATTGATTGAAATGGGAGCGGGTGGTACGCCTACCATAGGATATTGATGAAATGGGAGCGGGTGGTACGCCTACCACGAGATTTGATGAAATGTGAGCGAGTGGTACGCCTACCACGGAAATATTGAGAAATGGGATCGGGTTGCACGCCTGCAACGAGATATGTACTGACAGTGAAATCTGCTTTTATTTTCCCTATCCGTGTTGGAGTTAAATTATTGATGTTCCTTATTATTCTCTTGAAATGATGTATAATCTGCTATCCCCGAAGCATGTTCCCCTCCCATTTAAACTGTTTATTCTTGTTATTTTCCACTGTAGATATGTATATAACTGCACAGGTTTATGTGGTAGTCCGGTCTAGCCTCGTCACTACTTCGCCGGGGTTAGGCTAGGCACTCCAGCACATGGGGTCGGTTGTGCTGATACTATACTTTGTGCTCTTTTGCACAGATCCAGGTACCAGAGTAGCATACGGTGCGCAACAGTAGTTCGGGAGTCAGTCTTCAGTCCACGAGATCCCGAGGTAGTCCTGCAGGCGTCCGCAGACCCTGCATCTCCTCTATCTATATTTATGATCTGTTATCTCTTGTGTTCGAGACAGACAGTGTTACTTTCTTTCAAACGGTTGTATGTAGTAAATCTCAGTAGTCCGTGAATGTTGTGACACCAGTTCTGGGTAGAGGCATATGTGGATTTTCTTATCATTTGGTATATTTTGTTTAAGTCTTCCGCTAAAAATTACGAATTCCACTGTCGTTAATTATTTATTTCCTGTTAATTAAATTTGTAAAATTGGATTTTTAACAAAAGTATTTATGGATTCTAAATGTGTGGCTTGCCTAGCTTCTACGAGTAGGCGCCATCACGAACTCCGAGGGTGAGAAATCCGGATCATGACAATCTCTTTGTTACTTTTTTTCTACTATTAATTTGTGGCCATAAACCGATGGAATTAATTGGAGGTAAAATAAAAAATCACAAGGAAGTGAATTTTCTAACACTCCATCTTGTACCATGCTTAATCTTGTTACTTGGACAATGACCGAAGAGAAGCAAAATGTATTAAGATTAATTGTTATTTTCAATCAAGAACTTGACCGCCTATTCAGGATAAGTAATATTTTCTATATTGTTGTAAAGTGTCTTTTAAATTGCTTGATTTTGAACCCTATTTTAGTTGGCTTTTTTGCCATCCATCATGATTTTTCTGTAAGGCCCGTGAAAATTTCTACTCAAAAACCCGAAAGCTCGTAGTGCCAAGTTAGGAATATGTGTTAGAAATTTATAAAAACGCCGCAGAGTCAGACAGTTTGATGGTAATTTTGAGGTCAACTATGCGGCCCATTATACGATCGCATAATCAATATGAGGGCAGCATAGTCATCGCATAATCCCCTTAGAATTTTGCGAGGAGCAGTTCTGCGGTGTATTATGCGACCGCAGAACAGGTATGCGGACCGCATTCCTGTCGCATACTCGGGCAGTTTGTTCAGGTTTTTGAAGCCATTTTCGCGGTCCATTTCGCGGACCGCATGTCAATTATGCGATCGCAGATTGTGCCGGGGCTCCTATTTTCTAACTTTTAAAACCCGACCCCATTCCATTAAAAAATACCCCATTAGACCTATTTTCTGTTATTTTACTGCAAATAGAGTGAGAGAGGAAGTTCTAAAGAGAGAAGGAGTGATCTTCATCAAGTCCCCACTCAATTCTTGCCCCAAATCCTTGAAGATTGTCAAGTGAAATTGCTAAGTTTTCACCCTAAGAGGTAAGAACTTGTGCCATAATCTATGATTTCAAAATTTCTATTAAAATAAATTATTAGCAAGTGGGTTCATGGGTATAAGAGTTGATAATCTTGCATGCATGAGTGACAATAGAGTATGGGGAGGTTGTGAGTTAAAAAAATAGCAATTGGGGTGTAAGATGATAAAAATCTCTCACAAAAGGGACAAAAAATCACAATGCACACTTAGTGCTTGATAATATGCTCAAATGAGCTAGAATCTTAATCATGTCTCCAATTCTTGGTTCAATTTGTAATTCCTATAAAATAGATTGAAGTGCTAAGAGTCCCAGAATTTTGTAAGAATTTAAGGAAAGATCTATTGAGGTATGTATGGCTAAAACCCCCTCTTTTTAGAAATTGAGCTACGTTGGTGTTTGTGTAAATGCGGTAAGATTGATGTACTCATTGTTATTTCACATGAATTGGTGTTCCAAGTTGCAACTTTATATACGTGAAAGGTGTGTCTCAATACGATCAATGTGTGCCATTCTTGATAACTTAAAAAGGTGCGAAGAATATGAATCATGTATTGAAATGCTTAGACCTTAAATCAAGATTGAAACTACGTTTGTTGTGTCATCTATGTGAAATCTTATCTATGCTTATAATTTAAACTGCTCTTATGTGCACCTATTATCCTAAATTGCAAAGCTAACATTGAAATTGGGAATGATGTGAAATGTGGCCTAGTGCCAAGAAAAATGATGTGATAGTTGTGGCCCCAAGTGCCTATGAAACGATATATGTGAAACAAAGATTGAAACGAGATGATTAATGAGAAAGGAACAACGCCTTGGTAAGACGGCCTAGCCGATCGGGCCGAGATCGGACGTCATGCCGCACACATGGTGGTATTGTGCTGATATTGAATTTCTGAAAAGAAAAATGAGATTGTGATTGAGGTATATATCTCAAATGAGGCAACCTAGCCGGTCGGGTCGAGATCGGACTCCGCTCAAGATAGCGGTGGTATTGTGAACAATGATGAACAGTATGAAATGCCCCAAACTAAAAGCAATGGAAAATTATGCGAAAGTTGTATGGCTCTTTTATTTGATGATGTGGTGATCGTTTTAAACTTTGGAGATATACTTGTAATTTTCTTATTCTTGTAGAAAAGTTCTTTCTAACTAGATGGTGTTTAGTTATACATACTAGTACTATTCCATGTACTAGCGTCCCTTTTGCCGGGGACGCTATATTTTTAAATGAATGTAGGTGGCTCTATAGCGGACAGTGCCGATCGCGCGTAGCCGAGTGTCCTCCTCTCGAAGTCTTGGTGAGCCCTTTTTCCTTCAAGGGGTTATGTTGTACATCTTTTGTTGTAGACTTTCACTTTTGAGGTATAGTCGGGGCCTTGTTGCCGGCGTGTTATAAATTATCTTTTGTATCCATAGAGGCTCCATAGACGTTTGTGTGGGTTATGTACGGGTGTTGGATGGGTCAATGAACTGTGTGGTAACTCTATACTCTATCTAGTTCTTCTAAACTATAACTATATGAAATCTTGGAAACTTAGCCATGATTTAAGATTTGTGATATAAAAATGAACTAACAATATGAATGTTCGATCTTTAGTATTGTCTAAATGAACGGAAGCATGGTTTCCTTAATCGCATTGAGTTGGGTAGAAAAGTGTTAATAAGGCTTGCTCAGTTGAGTTCACTCGATTGAGCGCCGGTCGCGCCTCCCAAGGTTTGGGCGTGACATTTACAGACTTGAATTTTCATCAAAATCAATAGCTATCTTCTAGGTAAGTTTTGACGCGAACTAACAACATATGAAATAACAATGGTATTTGTTTTTCGTGTAGCTATGACAACAAAATGACTTACTCTTACTTTACAAAAGAAGGTTCTCATTGACTTTAGTGTCCTCCATCTAATACAGAGGTGAAAGGATTATTCATTTCATCAAAATATAATGCACCATTGGAAAGAATATAGTAATGATATTCTAGTTGCATTCTTTTTCCTAAAAAAAATAAGAATACGTACATGATTTATATACTGAATGTAACAACCCGACCAGTCATTTTGAGCTCTAGTGCGTCGTTCATCAGTTTGAGGCCTTGAGTTGCTTCACTTTAGGTATTATGACTTGTACATGTGGTTAGAATTGAATTTCGGGAAGTTCGGAGTTGACTTGGAAAGAAAATTCTAATTCGAAAGCTTTAAGTTGGAAGAATTGACTAGGGTTTGACTTTTGGGTAAACGACCTCAGAATCGGGATTTGAAGGTTCCAGTACGTTTGTATGATGATTTCGGACTTGTGCGCATGTTCGGGTTGAGAATCGGGTGGCCCGGGAGCATTCCGACGCCTATTATGGAAAGTTGACATTTTGGATGAATTTCATAAGTTTGTGTTGAAGTGGATTTTGATGTATCCATCTGGGGTTCCGAGCCTTGGAACAGCTTCATTATGTCATTTATGACTCTTGTGCGAAATTTGAAGTCATTCCGGATTGATTTGATACGTCTCGGCACAAGATATATAATTTGAAAATTTGAAAATTTATAAGTTTGATTCGAGCGTGATTCATGATTTTGATGTTGTTTGACGTGGTTTGAGGCTTCAACTAAGTTCGTATTGTATTTTGGGACGTGTTGGTATATTTGGTTAAGGTTCCAAGGGCCTCGGGTGGATTCCGGATGGTTAAAGGATCGATTTTTGGACTTAAGGAAAAGCTGGAAATTTCTAGTTGCTGGTGTGATCGCTTCTGCGGAAGATGGGTCGCAGAAGCGACTTTGCAGGAGCGAGAATCGCATCGCAGAAGCGGGGAACGCTTCGCAGAAGCGAAAAATGGAACGTTCCTGCGACCTTGCAAAAACGACGGAGTGGTCGTATAAGCGAGCTGGAGCGCAGAGGAGACTATGGCTTCGCACATGAGGTTGCGCAGAAGCGGGAAAGAGCCCGCATATGCGATGGGGCTGCTGACCAGTAGACTTCGCAGATGCACATATGTGGTCGCAGAAGCGACGCCGCAGAAGAGGCCAAGCTGATCGCAGAAGCGGAAAGTCGTATGGGTAGAGGTGTTCTTTTAAAGCGGGATTTGGCTCATTTTCATCTCATTTTCTTCCATGAGAGCCGATCTTGGAGCAATTTTGGAGGGCCATCTTCATCATCTATTATGGGTTAAGTGATTTCTTCTCATTGCAAGTTAATACATGGTTTATACATGGATTTAAACATGAAAATTAGTAGAAATTTGGGATTTTGGTAGAAAACCTTGAATTTGATATTTTTGGATTTTGACCACGAAATTGGACATGGAATTGGTAATAAATCATATATTTGAGTTCGGAGTGTTATGGGTAAAGTTTATCTTCGAATTTTTTTGGAATCCGAGCACGTGGGTTGACTTTATTGAGTTTTCGAGTGGAATTGGGAATTGTTATGAATTGTTAAACTGTAAGCATTGGAGTATATTTTGATTGATTTGTACATTGTTTGGCTAGTATTAGAACACTGGCTTGGAGTTGAGTGTTAGAGTGGCGTTGGATCCGGTTATGGAACTTCAGAGCGAGGTAAGTCTCCTGCCCAACTTTGTGAAGGGGAAATTACCCCTAGGTGATATAATTGTTATGTGCTAATAGTTGTGAGTGCTACGTACGCACAAGGTGACGAGAATCTGTACGTAGCTAGATTCATGTTATGTCCGGGAAGGCTTAAGTTCCTGCCATGCTATAACTGTATTATTTGAGTTGTTCCTTGCCTAATAAATTCATTTATTTTACGTTACGACTTGGGACTAGATTTGCGTAGAGTGATAGACTTGCTATTGTAGAGGTTTTGATGCGCTACTTGATTTAGCAGCGAAATAATTGTGCTCCCCTTATGAATTTCTTCCGCGTTGTGCGTTTTCATCGAAAAGCTTCCTTAAAGTTCATAACTCACACGTTTATTCTTGAGTGAGGTTAAGGGCCCGTCAAAGCTTCTTATTCTAATGGGATTGGGCTGCTCGCCTCGGCAGTGTAATAAATACATCTATGGTTTGTGTCGTTCGACCCTCGACAGTGCGCATATTATGATGGGATCGGGTCATTCGCCTCGGCAGGGTTATGTACCTTACTCTCATGGGAGCTGGCCGTTCACCTCGATAGTATAATAGATGTATTTATGGTTCCTTCCATTCGACCCTCGGCAGTATACACATTATGATGGGATCGGGCCTTACGCCTCGACATTTCTACAGAATACTCTTATGGAATCGTGCGTAATATTCGACAAGAAGCCAGTGTATCTGTGAGTTTTTCTGATTTGAATTATGACGACCTATCTGGTAAGTTCCATTATATATATACTCTAGTTGAGGGGGTAACCGCTAATTGAGAGCTTGAGTTGTTGTTGAGAGGAGGGTGGTACCCCGTATTTATACTTGTTTATTTCGTTTGTTTGCTCTACCTCACATTTGTTTACCTTCTACTGCATTTGATTTATTGGACCACTAGTAAGTATCGATATCGACCCCTCGTCACTACTTCTCTGGGTTAGACTAGATACTTACTGGGTACACGTTGTTTTACGTACTCATGCTACACTTGCTGCACTTATTGTGCAGGTATATATATGTTCTGGTAGTTCTCTAGGTGCAGAGGCTCGGCTACTGTGGGCACTTTACGATGAGCTGCATTTCCTGGTCACGATCAGCGGCATCCAGAGTCTCCATCAGAGTTATTTATATTTTTCTGTCTAATTTGTATTACAGACAGGTGTAGTGTTTTATTGTACTCCTTAGTAGATGCTCATGCACTTGTTACATCGGATTTCGGGGGTTTCTACTGGATGTCCAGTATGGTAGTTCACGTAATTATTATCATTTCACGCTATAAGTTCTATTTCACATTATCTAATTAAAGGAAATTATGATTTCAAAAGTAATAAAATGAGTAATTAAGTTGATCAGTCATCGTAGGCTCGCCTGACGGCGGTGTTAGGTGCCATCACTACCTATAGTGGATTTTGGGTCGTGACACTGAAATTGCAATAAGGCAATGAGGACGTATATGGGCAGAGTATTTTCTTTATTGAACTAACTAATAGGATCATCATTCATAAAATTTACTTCTTTTTTTAAAATTTTTATCTTATAACTCAAATATATTATTTAACAATATTTGCATAATCTTTTAAATTATCTTCTTATTGATGGGGTACACGTGCAATATGTGTGTCCAGAGACTAGTATTAGTAAAATGTTGGAAGTATGAGACACAAATTACAATAATTGTGATTCTCTCATAGGATTTAATATTTAATAGAACTATAAAGTGCATCATTTTTTAATATATTTTGAATAATGCTTGATCCTAATGTGCATCACCACTTTTTTATCAAAGTTATTAAAGTGCGTCAATCTCTTTATTCTTTCATATTTAAATGTCAAGATCTACTAAAATTTTATATCTTTTTTGAATTTAAAATGCTATTTGTCAATAACTTTTAAAATTAAATCGAGTATACAATTATTTAGGGTTTTTATTAATTTTGTGTTTAATTATTAAAATTCGGTTAAACATGAAAACACACATCAATGAAAAACTATTGTTAAGACTAAGAAAATAACTATCATGTGTTACCAAAAGAGTTTTCCCATAAGAGTATTATAATAAATCATATATTTATCAATTTGATCAATTCTTACTAAATATATTAACTTACCAAAATTTTATCCATAATTCTAATAAAGTAAGATTGAAATAATATTTATGTGATAAAAAAACCAAGAAAACTCGATAAAACCAAACCAATCAAACCGATATAATTGACTTTAATAAAAATTGAACCAAATCGCCTCATGTCTAACCCTAAATAAAAAGCAGGGTCAAAGCCATTACTACTATCACTGTAAACAATTCTCTAAATTTTTTTTAACAGAAAAGAGTCTACATATAGTTGAATGAATAAAGAAAAAGTAAATGACAAAAAAGTCCCTTGATTGGTCCAATAGATATCATTAATGTCCAATTATTTTGTATGAGTTAGAAGAAGGAAAATTGGTAGTATTCATAGGTTTTTGCCAATATGTTTCAGAAACTCAAGAGCAGCGTGTTTCAAATCCAAAAATTAGTAGCCTAAACCCAAGTTTTAATAAAAGACTTAATTTTTTTTTTATATTTGAATTCGTATGTGTATACACACATATGAAAAAAAGTAAATGTTACTATTTTTTGTACTTGTTATTTATATTGTAATATTCTTAAATGACATAAGCTTTTAACTTTAAATAGTATTATTATTTATATTAGTTAGCAACAATTTGAATAAGTAAGATGTTTGTCATGTATTTATACTATATTTTCTTTGATATTATTGTAAAAATTATATTTAATATGATTGTTTAAGTAGTTTAAAAAGTTTCTAAAATATTCTTACTGTTAAAGAGTAAACAATCTTGCTTTCTTTCTTTTTTCACAATTTTTTTTGTAATTTTTAATATTGTCTAAACTAAAATAAACTTATAAAATTCACTTTTAAAATTTTTGGGGGCCTCAAAATCTCGAGGACCTAAATCAAGGCTTTACTAGCTCCCCCTTGAGCTACCTGTCCGCCCCTGTTATTCTTAATCAAATTTTATAGATTTTCGATCAAGACAAGACAACAATGAAAAGAACATTAATGATAGTAAATGTATCATATAATACCGGATGTGAATATAGCTGGTTGGACAACATATACATGGGGAAACATTCTCAACATAACCGATGACCTTAAAAAAAAGTATATTAAAAGACCATTAACCTTCTTTGATAAAATTCATATAGTAATGAGAAACAAAAGGTAGCGAAAAGACCATGAGCTCTGCAGGCACACGTTAAGCAGGAAGCTAACGTACGCACTACGACCATGGACAGACGCAAATCTCAACCAATTGCACCGCCTACGATACCGGAAGATGATGAAGGAGAGAGAATAGTAACACCGGAGACAGGAGTGCCACAAGTGATAGGACAAATGCAGCTCGTACACTGGATGACTGGGATGGGTAGTGCACCGACGGTCATGCAATCTCAGAATTGTAACAATGAAGAGAAATCAGAGGAGGAGGAAGCTAATAATGCAGCGAGGAAACTGAATTTTTCAGTGAATCGAATGGAACCTATACAATCAGAACTGTCGCTAGCTGAGGTGGTAAAAGGAAACAGATCTGTACAACAAGGAATGAGATTGGAATATTATCCTCCAATAATGAAGGAAGGAGTGAAGATTGTGAGATTGAACCGAGCTGAAGTTGCAGAGCAAACTCAAAAATGGAAGGAGACGGTTATTGGGTACGTATTGGGGGGAAACCCTAATTTTAAAGAAATGCTCAAGTTTGTGTATGGGGTATGGAACTTTGTTACTGTTCCTCATGTGTACTTACATGACGATGGTTATTTCATCTTTCGATTTAACTCTGAGGAAGATAAGAACAGAATTATACATCAAGGACCATATACTTATCACAATCGGCCTATGATTCTGAAGCAGTGGGAACCAAAATTTCAGATAAACAAAGAATTGGCTAGGAAAATACCTATTTGGGTGGTTTTTCCAGGACTACATATAGAGTATTGGACTCCGGAAAATTTGGGAAGAATAGCCAGCTACTTAGGGAGACCTATATGCTCTGATCGACTTACAACTGAAGGGGAAAGAGTATCCTATGCACGTATGCTGGTGTAGATGGATATATCACAAGACCTACCTGATACTATGTTAATAGAAGAAGAGGAAGGCCAATATAGAGAACAAGTTCTGGAGTATGAATGGAAACCTAAGTATTGTGAACACTGCTGCCAAATAGAAAATCATGAAGAGAATTGTGAGAAGGCAGGGACGAAGAAAGCAAATGATGAACAGGTTGGCAAACAGAAACAAAAGCAGGGGAAAATGGGGAATAACCAGATTAAAAAGCAATGGAAGGCTAAACCTATTACTAAACAAGTAGTAGAGCAGAAAGAACAAAGCAGAAAACAAGCACAAGAGAAGGATTGGCAAAGTGGGAAACCAAATGAATAGAAGGAACAGAATATGACTACAAAGGAACAACGGGGCAATGGGGAAATCATTGAGCAGGATATGGAAATGTAGATAGTCCAAAAATCCAGGGGCAAACAGAAGATGAAAGATAGAGCAAATTCACAATAAAAGGGAGCATTGATGGAAAAAGAAATAATAAGCATGTTGAATAGAAACAGGTACAACCCACTAGTCATAAAGGAGAATAACAACACTGGAAGAGTGGCTGAAGGGATTAACCTCACAGAGGAGAATCCTCCATGATTATCAGCTCTTGGAACATAAGAGGGCTTAATAAGCCCTATAAGCAAAAAGAACTCAAGGCCTTTTTGCTAAATCATAAAGTAACTTTACTAGGTTGCCTTGAGACAAGAATAAAACCTAGAAGTAGTAAGAAAGTAAAGGAGAAATTCAGTAATGACTGGAAAATGTATTCAGATGAAGCAGTAACAAATAATGGGAGAATTTGGCTATTCTGGAAAGATAGTATGGTTCAGGTTCAGATAATTGCAACTGCTGCTCAACTAGTTCATTGTAAGGTGAATGATAAGGGATCAATCTTCTCAAGTTATATTACCTTTGTGTATGGAAAGAACAAGCCACAGGAAAGAAGGCAACTATGGGAGCAACTGAGACAGATAAACAATAGCATACATGAGACTTGGCTAATTATTGGAGACTTCAACAGTGTCTTGTCTGTACATGATAGACTCAATGGTCAACCAGTACATCCAGCTGAAATGATAGAGTTTCAAGAATGCATAAAGGACATTGGACTGGGGAAATTAGATAGGAAATGATATGAATGGTCATGGTGCAATAAAAGAGGTGCTGAAGAGAGAATCTATAGTAATATAGACTGGGCATTTGGAAATGCTTCTTGGCTAACTCACTATAGTAGCCTTGAAGCAATTTATGAATTGCCAGGTGTTTCAGATCACTCTCCCATCATTATCAATACTGAGATAATGAGAAATCACTTACCTAAGCCCGTCAGATTATATAATGTATTGTTAAAGCAGAAGAATTTTGAAGAAGCAGTTTCAGAAGTTTGGAGACAAAAAATTAAAGGCTATAAAATGTTTTCAGTCTGGAGAAAGTTGCACAATCTAAAGGAGAGAACAAAGACAATGAATAAAGAGCTGAATTCACTGGAGAAAAAGATAGGAAAGGCTAGAGAACAATTGAAAAATGTTCAAGGAAATATTGGTGCAGACCCTTTCAACAGCCTGTTAATAGACACAGAGAAGAGATTACTAGTACAGATTGAAGAATGGGAAGGTATCAATGAACAGGTACTTAGACAAAGATCAAGAGCAATGTGGATTCAGGCTGGAGATCAAAACTCAAAATTTTTCCATGCTCACTTGAAGGCCAGGCAATCAAGGAATAGAATATCAGCAATCTTCAATGATCAAGGGGACAAATTAACTGATGCTACTATGATAGAACAAGAATTCAGAGGGTTTTTCCAATCTCTACTGGGTACATCAGCTAGTGAATTGCCTTGTATTGATATTGATATAGCAAGGGATGGTCACTGTCTTACAAAGGAGCAACAAAGATTACTTAGTGCAAAAGTAACAGAAGAGGAAATTGACAGAGCAGTTAGAGGATTACCAAATGATAAAGCACCGGGAATTGATGGATTCCCAGCAGAATTTTTCAAAGCCTATTGGAGCCTGATCAGGGGAGAAACACAAGAAGCAATTCAAGAGTTCTTCAGAGAAGGCAGAATGCTGAAAAGTATAAACTGCACTACTGTGACATTGGTTCCAAAGGTTACCAGTCCGAGATTTGTAAAGGAGTTTAGACCAATAGCATGCTGCACTACCCTATACAAAATTATAGCAAAGATCATTACAGATAGATTGAAGTTGGTAGTTGACTCTATTGTGGGACATGCTCAGTCTGCTTTCATAGAGGGGAGGCACATATTGGACAATGTAACTATAGCTCATGAGCTGGTAAAAGGGTACAATCAAAAAGGGGTTTCACCTAGGTGTTGTATAAAAATTGACATAAGGAAAGCATACGACTCTGTGGAGTGGCCATTCTTAAAGATGATTCTGATAGAGTATGGATTACCTGTGGGATTTGTGGCACTGATAATGGAGTGTGTGACTACAGTCAGCTACTCCTTGTTATTGAATGGGGGATTAACAGAAAAGTTCCAAGCAAAAAAGGGGTTAAGACAGGGAAACCCCATGTCCCCTTACTTATTTGTGTTGGTGATGGAATATCTAAACAGATCATTGAAGAAGCTGAATCACATTCCAGATTTTAACTATCACCCAAAATGCTCCAGGAATCACATAACACATATCTGCTTTGCAGATGATCTGATACTATGTAGCAAAGCAGATAGGATTTCAATACAACTATTACTAGGGAGACTCAACCATTTCTCTGAGGTCTCAGGGCTGCAAGCTAATATGGAGAAAAGTGCACTGTATATTGCAGGGGTATCTAATGAGTTCACGGCATAGATCCTAGAAGAACTGCAATTCACTCTAGGAGACCTTCCATTCAAATACTTAGGTGTACCACTATCTTCAAAGAAGCTGTCTATTCAACAATGGCTGCCTCTGGTTGAGAAGATCACAACAAGAATTAACTGTTGGACAGCAAAATTCTTGTCATATAGTGGGAGACTGCAGCTACTTAAGAGTGTGATATTTGAGATGCAAACGTACTGGGCACAGGTTTTTCTACTGCCAAAGAAGATTATCAAGCTGATAACTACAGTATGTAGAACTTTCCTATGGACTGGAAGCAATGAACCCTCTAGGAAAGCATTGGTAGCTTGGGAAACTATATGCAAGCCAAAGTCTGCAGGTGGACTTAATGTGCTGGATCTTCATTGTTGGAACAAGGCTGCTCTATGCAAGTTACTATGGGCTATAACTGAAAGAAAGGAGGCTTTGTGGATCCAATGGTTGCATAGCTTCTACATCAAAAACAGAAATGTTGAAAATATGACTACTCCAAAGCAGGCAAGCTGGATAGTGAAGAAGATCTTTGATGTAAGGGAGTGGTTTAGGCAGAATAACCCCACTGACACTCTGAATAACTTTTGTAAGAAAGGAAAGTTTAATATTAAGAAGCTATACAATGCAACAAGACCACAATATCAGAAGTGTAACTGGAAGAGACTAACTATGGCCTCAAAAGCAATTCCTAGGCACAAGTTTATCCTCTAGTTGGCACTACATAGGAGATTGGCCACAGTCGAGAGGCTACAAAAATGGGGAATAGTGGTAAGTAAAGACTGTGTACTGTGCAAAAGAAATATGGAGGAAACATTTGATCACTTGCTATTTGAATGTGAATACTCCAAAACAATGTGGGCTACAATGCTGAGATGGGCGGAGGTTAATCATCAAATAGGGAGCTGGGAAGAGGAGATCGCATGGATAGCAAAAGTAGCTGTAAACAGAATCAAGGGTGAAATCTTAATTTTCTTATTTACAGCAGTGGTTTATCATGTATGGAATGAAAGGAACAACAGACGATTCCAAGGAAAGGAGATATTATGCAGCAAGAGAATCAAAGAGATTGTTCAAATGTTACACATAAGAGGAAAGTGTGTAGTAAACTGGAAGAAAGAATTAAAAAAACTCAACAATTATCCTAGCTAGTTAGTCTGTAATTAGCAAGCTAGGTATTGATAGATTAAGTGTTTTCTCTTATGTTTTGTTTACAGCTTATAGAAAATGATGTATAGGAGCTAGCTCTAAAGTCCAAACGAGCTAGGGGGATGTAAATATTATACTTGGTTAAATAAAATTTTGCTTTTAACCAAAAAAAAAAAAAGAAACAAAAGGCCTACATGGCTTTAATCTAGTAATGAGAGCGCAATGCATGATGTGTGAGTTAGATGCATGTCATGGTATTGAACTTTTCTCTATACAAAAATATGATAATAAGTGAAAATAATAAAGGGGTGAATATTATTCATCGAGTTTTGAACCTTTCGACACTTGCCTAGAGTATTTCTCAGTTAAAAAAGATGAGATACAAATGAACTTTCTTTATGATATATGGATCAATTAAATGAGACAAAAAAGACATAACTAATTAGAATTTGAGTTGAACTTTTAAAGGTAAAATCGCAAGAAATATGAAAAAGAGAGTATACATAAAAGAAGAAAAATAAAATTACGTAAATATATTGTTTAAAGTTAATGTGAAAAAAATTTATTAACTCACTCAATCTTTAACTTTAAATCCATACTAAAATTTAAATATATTTTGGGCCTTAAATAGGTACCTAACGCAGTGACTTCACCTGCCTGAACCCTAGAGCCGCTTCTCAACACACAACAGCAGATCAGCAAAAATGGCTTCTCTGTGTCGTTTCAAACCGAAAAAACTCTCACCAAGATCAACATCCTTCTTCTACAGTTCCGAATCCCCCAACAACCCGGACCCGAGGACCCGAATTCCGACAACTCACAATCCTAAAACCCCAGAAAAAGTAGAAGATCTCATTTGCAGAATGATGTCTACTCGCGTGTGGACTACACGCCTTCAGAACTCAATTAGGAATCTTGTTCCTTCATTTGACCATGAACTTGTTTACAATGTGTTACACAATGCAAAAAACTCTGAACACGCGTTACAGTTCTTTAGATGGGTAGAAAGATCCGGTCTTTTTAGGCATGACAGAGAAACCCATTTCAAGATTATTCAGATTCTTGGTAGGTCTGAGAAGCTTAATCATGCTAGGTGTATACTTCTTGATATGCCTAATAAGGGTGTTGATTGGGATGAGGATTTATGGGTTTTGATGATTGATAGTTATGGTAAAGCTGGGATTGTTCAAGAGAGTGTCAAATTGTTTCAGAAAATGGAAGAGTTAGGTGTCGAAAGGACCGTTAAATCGTATAATGCTTTGTTTAATGTGATAACGCGTCGAGGGCGATATATGATGGCCAAGAGGTATTTCAATAAGATGGTTAATGAGGGTATTGAGCCGACTACGCACACGTATAATCTGTTGATTTGGGGTTTCTTTTTATCGTCTAAGCTGGATACTGCGATTAGGTTCTTTGAGGCTATGAAGAGTAGGGAGATTAATCCTGATGTAGTGACTTATAATACTATGATTAATGGCTATAACCGGGCTAAGAAAATTGAAGAGGCCGAGAAGTACTTTGTGGAAATGAAGGCGAGGAATATAGAACCGAATGTGATCAGTTATACCACCCTGATAAAAGGATATAGTTTGGTTGGGCGAGTAGATGATGCATTGAGATTGTTTGAAGAGATGAAGAGTTTTGGTATTAAACCGAATGCCATTACGTACTCAACACTGTTGCCTAGTCTATGTGAGGGACGGAAAATGTCTGAAGCTAGGATGATTTTGAAGGAGATGGAAGAGAAGTATATTGCACCAAAGGATAACTCTTTATTCATAAGATTAATCTCTGGACAGTGTGAGGCAGGTGATTTGGATGCTGCAGCTGATGTTCTGAAAGCTATGATCAGGTTGAGTGTTCCCACCGAGGCTGGGCATTATGGTGTCTTAATTGAGAATTTCTGCAAGGCCGGTGTCTACGATCGAGCTGTTAAATTGCTGGATAAGCTTATTGAGAAAGAAATCATCTTGAGTAGTAGTTTGCCTATGGAACCAAGTGCATATAATCTGATTATTGATTATCTATGCAATAATGGCCAGACAAGTAAGGCTGAAACTCTATTTAGACAGTTGATGAAAATTGGGATTCAAGATCCTGTTGCCTTTAACAATCTCGTCTGTGGGCACTCAAGAGAAGAGGCTCCTGATTCGGCCTTTGAAATATTGAAGATTATGGGCAGGAGAAAGGTTCTTTCTGATGGTATTGCTCACAAGTCACTTGTTGAGAGCTATCTGAAGAAAGGGGAGCCTGCTGATGCTAAAGCTGCTTTGGACAATATGCTTGAACAGGGACATGAACCCGACTCATTGTTGTATAGATCAGTGATGGAGAGCCTGATGGGAGATGGAAGGGTTCAAACAGCAAGTCGAGTGATGAAGATTATGTTGGAGAAGGGAGTCAAAGAACACATGGATTTAATTTCTACTATCTTGGAAGCCCTCCTAATGAGGGGCCATGTTGAGGAGGGCCTTGGAAGAATTGAATTGTTGTTACACAGCGGTCTCTCACCTGATATTGACGGTCTCTTGTCCGCTTTATGTGACAAAGGAAAAACAGCTGCTGCTCTAAAGCTGTTAGATTTTGGTTTAGAGAGAGATTGTACCATTGACTTTTCAAGCTATGATAAGGTGCTGGATTCTCTTGTAGCTGCTGGGAAGACACTTAATGCTTATTCTATGTTGTGCAAGATGATGGAAAAAGGAGGAGTTAAAGATCACAAGAGTTGTGAGGAGTTGATTAAGAGCCTCAATCAAGAGGGTAACACAAAGCAAGCAGATATTCTAAGAAGAATGATCATCGGAAAGGATACAACTCTTGACAGCAAGAAAGCGAAGAAAAAGACAGCCGTTGCTACCTGATTCCGAGAAGTTTTAGGTGAGAATTTCTGAAACAAATTATCTGAAAGATGATGATGAGAATTTTGTTTTTAGCAGAATAATATGAGAGATGCCATTTGGTATTTTCCCCTTTCTAAGTTTTCGCATTCTGGAATCAGTGATCATATTTTTTATTACATGTTTCTTATTTCGATTATTAAATTTGTCTTCTACAAGTTTCATTTGCCTATAACAATTAGTTATCTGGTACATATAAGGGAACGTGGTTTGCGGTCTGGTGACATATATATTCTGATGGTAAAATTGGTTCCCGTTTTCATTCAAAAACCGATTATCCAATGACAGGCAATTATTTATTTAACTTTTTGGGGGAGGCCAGAGACCTCTGTTTGATTTCTTGGTGCCTTAGTTGCAAGTTCGGCACACAAATGTTTTATCTCTTCTTTTTTTCCCCCTGAAATATAACTAGTTTTTGATTTGTTCTATCCTCTTCAATATTTTACTAAATATTGTGTTTGTTATATCTTCACTAAAACAAATAGAACGAAACCAATGTTATGGTGAATGCCTAAGACCCATGAGTCAACCTCTTCCTCTTGTTTTTCTCTTCTTTTAATTGGTTATGTTCTCAATCTAACGTTATTTTCCCATTTGGAGTTCCAAGTGGCAAGTGTCTTATTTTATTCCAGGGATTACTATTTGCCCCTGGTTGTAGTTAAATGATATCTAATGAAACCTTTTGACTTATCCAAAAAAAAGCCTTTGCATTACTCCTGTTTGTTCAGTGATCTGTTATGCGTCAGAGAAATTGTAAAGAGCTCATGTTATGCCTCCTGTTCTACATAAATATATGATAAACCAACCTATCTTAAACCAATTTCTTTTCCTGAATTTAATTTTCCATTAGCTTCTTTGCTGTCATAGTTTTTTTTTTTGTTTTGTGTGTGTTCTTTTTTTTTTTTTGGGTTTAATCATCGGTGTCTGCAACCCGCAAGGCCAACCAATTTAGATTTGTGCCATAGAAAACCCACTATTGAGGGGTTGCAAGGCCAACCAATTTAGATTTGTGCCATAGAAAACCACTATTGAGGTTTTAGCGCTCCCTACCGAAAGATGACTCTATTCCCAGGGCTGGAACTCGAGAACTCTGATTAAGGATCAAGGTACCTTTACCATTCCACCACACCCTTTGATGATTTCTTTGCCGCCATAGTTAATAGAGCATTCCTATGTTTGAAGTTCATTCTCTTTGTTCATTTCTTTCCTTCTTTTATGACGATTTCCCTTATAACATGGTTCACTATCCTCCTGCTATTTACAAAATATCTGTCTCTTGCCCTTTCCTCGTCTGATTCCCATGAGAGGCCTACAAAGTTCCTTGTTAGTCTGTAGACCTTTAAGATCTGAAACCAACCCTTCTCCTTCATGTATAATGCTGGTAAATACAAGAAACATTGTGACAAAGAAAAGTAAAGAAAACAAAAAAGATTCAAATAAAAAGAAGAGGAAAAGGAAAGAATGAAATCTTCTTGATGGATTGATCTCTTATGCTAACTAACTGCATATAGCTTTTAGATATAAAGCAAATGAAAGAAACCTGAATCAACAACCTGGATTGCAGTTTGTTTATGAAATGAGCTTTATTATAACAGCCAATCTATGTCTATGAAGTATGACATGATTTTAGTTGTTTATGGTTAGCCTGTCTGTTACACCCACGTTATGTAGCTTAAACTAAAGGCTCCAAAATCTGTTGCTGTTGTTGCAAATTTACACTAGTATATCATTATAAGACTCCATATCTAAAAGAAATAAAACAATCAGTCCTGCAACCCTGCCATTAGCTTCAGCAAGTAGGGCATTTATGTGTCTTTTCTGTTGCACTTGTCTATTCGTTTTTTAACTTCCTTTTGTTGTGTTATATATGGTTTTCATCCTTCATCTCATTGATGTTGTTTATGTCAATGTCGGAATGATACTGGATGATGAAGGGTGACCATTATGATTGCTGTTTGTATAAACATGCTCTCGTTTAGTCAATGAGAATGTGTGCTTTAGTTGACGCTGGTTTGTTTTCATGAATGGAAACAGGTTATGCTTCAGCCAAACCATCTTGTAAGTGCGCTGAGCTTTCCTTGGCAATTTAAATGTGGAAACTGTTATTATCCAAAAGTTGACAACTTGTTTTCAGAAGTGAACTTCCTTCATTTCCATTGCAAACTTCAACTCAATCAGCGTAAGATACTAGTCAGAGTTGGTTTATCTGGGCGTTACTCACGGGTGGAGGTTACAATGGGATGGGCATCATGGTCAAGTATAAACAGCGATGGGCGTTTGCTTTTTTTCTTGGTTGGCCCGTAAAATGGTTTTCTTATTTAGCTTTTCTGAGGAGTAACTCATGTTTAACTCATAGGAACACAGAGCCAATCTCTCTGAACTTTGCTGCTTGATTCGAATTGAATTTGGTTACGGAATGGCAAACATCTACCCGAAGTTTGGGCAGATAAATGTGAGTTTTGCTAACTATTCAACATCATTTTCCGTTCTATTTGTTCCTTGTGTTGAATCTGAGCTGTAGTTCTCCATTCTTAAGCTTTTGCCCCGATTTTGGAAGGGTTCCTTTAGTCAATAGGAGCACTACTTCTCTCTTTCCAGACCTCATCACTTCAATTCAAGAGCTAAGTAATTTCCCAGTTACCGGGCTGAGCACATCCGTTTGGGATTATTGCACTTCGAGCTAATGATATAGCAATCTGAATCCTCTTCACTAAAAAATTATACATGTATATATAATAAATGAATTCTTATATAAATGGTTCTATCCTATTATTAGAAAAGAGCCATTTTTTGTACTCCCTCAACGAAATTTGTGTACCTGCCGCTGCTTGTTCCTACCATTAGATCTGCTATTTCGAGTATGCTAAAACCTTGAAGGGATACAGATGAATACTAAAGTTTAAAATAGAGTTTATCTTTTTCTCTCTTTTAATTTTACATAAGAAAGTGCATTTGGCGTCTTGTGTGATAATAAAGTGCCACTGAGACTTAAAGGTAAGTTCTACAGAGTGGTTGTTAGATCAATTATGTTGTATGGGTGTGTGGAGTCTTGGCCAATTAAAACCTCTCATGTGCAGAAGATGAAAGTAGCAGAAATTAGAATGATGAGATGGATATATTGGCATACTAGGAGAGATATGATTAAGAATGAAGATATTTGGAATATGGTGAGAGTGACTTCTATGGTAGACAAGATGCGAGAAGCGCGACAGAGATGGTTTGGGCATGTGAAGAGGAGAGACATAAATGCCCCAGTAAAGAGGTTTGAGAGGCTGGCTATGGTGGGGCCAAGGAGAGGTAGAGGTAGGCCAAAAAAGTATTGGGGAGAGGTGATTAGGCAGGACTTGACACATCTTCAGCTTGCTGGGGACATGACCCTTGATAGGAGGGTGTGGAGATTGAAAATTAGGATAGTATATTAGACAATCATCAAGCATAATTCTTTTTCGTACCTGAATTGCTTTTCTATACCTGTAGTACTAGTGTATTGGGGAGAGGTGATTAGGCAGCACATGACACATCTTCAGCTTGGTGAGGACATGACCCTTGATAGGAAGGCGTGGAGATTGAAGATTAGGGTAGTAGGTTAGACAATCATCAAGCATAATTCTTTTTCGTACCTGTATTGTTTTTCTATACCTTTAGTACTAGTGTATTCTCGTATTTTCATTTCTTAAATTTCTAATGCTATATGATATTTCTTTTGCTTCGGTTATCTTTTTTCTGACCGTGTTTACTGTTTCTCTTTACATGGATTCTCCTTTGTCGTATTTTCTTATCCTATTTGCAGTGATTATGCGTTTCTTGAGTCGGGGGTCTATCAGAAATAATCTCTCTAGCTTTTTAAGGTAGGGATAAGGTCTGCGTACTTCTTCTTCAACTCAGTTTCTCCCTCCGGCCCAAATTATTTAATTTAGTGTTTTTTCCTTTTAATAAGTTGTGTTTTACATAATTAAAAAAAACGTATCAATTTTATGTTTCTAAATTACCCTGGACTGTTCATGCTTTGAACATGAAAAATACAAATCACTATACTATTTATACTTATCAACTTAGAAAAATACAAATTTAATTAAGGTAATGTACTCAAAATCCATCTTAATTTCTAAGAGGTAGTTTTTTAAGAGATGTACAAAAAACGTCAAATAATATGAATCAGAGGGAGTATAGTTTTATTACTGTAACAAATTTAGCTTTTGATGTATTTGACACGAAAGTGAAAAAATGATTTGGTTGAAATTTGAAAAAATGAATTTTTGAAGATGAGATGAGAAATGATTTTTGAAATTTAAAATTACCTTTGGACATGCATTTTACTTGAAAAGAATTTAAAATTTGTGAGTAGAAAACTTCAAAAATTTCAAAAACTACTCTAGAACTTCTTTTGGGATTTGAAAATTTTGTTTTCAAAATCCGTCAAAAAAAATGGTTAAAATATATAAACAAATAGATATTTGAAAACAAAATTTAAAAAAAGAGAAACGTACTGAGCCGTAGCCATCTTATCAAACGGGGTATATACTCTTCAATGTTAATTAGCAATGGCCTACTTGCCATAAAAAAACGTTTTGTTTTTCGATATTATCCACAGAGACAGACGAATAGAGAGAAAAGGTGAAAATGGCAGGAGGAGAGGAAGTAGTAGTAAACAAGAAGCAAGTGATATTAAGGAAGTACGTCGCTGGCTAATTTCCTAAAGAATGAGACATGGAAGTTAGGACTATCACCACTAAGGTGAAGAATATATACTTATACATGAGAAATCGCATGTAATTAGCTTTTTCAGCCAATTACTGGATAGGAAGAATACAGTATTATTGCAGCTGCCGACACGACACTCTTACTAAAATTGGAAGTACAGAATTTCCACTTTCCTATTATATAGGAGTCTTAGGTAAGTGAATCCACCATGGAATCTATTTCTCCTCTTCTTTTATAGGGTTGACTGCTTATATATGTTGGTTTCTTCTCCAAAGAAAGGAGAGACAGTTTTTGTTTCAGCTATGTTGTTGGAAGTGCTGGAACCAAACAAAAGGTTTGTAAACTATAGTAGCCTGCTGCTTTTATTTTGTGCAGCATTACTTATAATCAGCGGCGGAGCCACCTTCAACCAAGTAGTGCCTGCCATCCTCACAAAAGAATTTCTTTTAATTAAACACATATTACAAGTACTTCTTAAAATAATATAATATATACACACACAAAATAGATTGACACCACTTGAAAGATAATGCAAAATAAACATCAATTAATGTGAGATAAGATAGGAAGTAAAGCCTTAAACCCCAGTGCCCCAAATCCAAACCCCTGTACAAGTCGAATTGTGACAAGAGACTGACATTGCTTGCACAAAACCTTGCATACACTGTATACGGTTAAAATCGGGCTTGCCCAATTTTACTATTTAATCGAGACCAGATGATCATATCGAGGGTCAGCCTCGTAATGGATCAAGCTACAACACGAAGACGAGGTGTCGAGTCCAAGAATCGAAGTGTCCGTCGAGACCGAGGCCAACAGTAATCGAGACCGAGTATGACCGACTTCGAGTGAAGTGCAATAACGCAAAGGCGTGGTATCCGTAATCGGTCGGAGATCACGGCGGAATTCTCGGAACAGACCAAATCAAGGGTGATTATTTGTATCAATCATGGGATTTACTTCCGCAATTAGAATTGTACCTCAATTAGGATTCCTCTAGTATATAAAGAGGGATCCCCATTATTTGTAGACACCTTACATTCATACAGATCAAGGCAATATAATATTTCTTTCTTCTCATCAGCTTACTGCTCTTTAATTATTGTTCTTCAACTGTTGTTCTTTAACTGTTCTTGCTTTATTACTCTCGAGGGTTCATCGGCTCGAGGATACCGTCCAAGCGTCGGTTTGTTCTATATTCTTATCAATTTCGTCACTTATCTCTAAATTAACCAATTGGTATTAAGTGAAATCACGTATCCTTAAAACCATATTACAAGTTTAATTGTTACTCGATTTTTAGAGTAAACAGTTTGGCGCCCACCGTGGGGCTAAGGATAATAGTGACCGCTTAATATTTTAGCCTTCATAACACACACTGCTTTTACGCCTGTTCTTGTGAGTATTTTTTGATTTAAGGAATCAACATGTCAAACTCTCAAGAAGTACCCACTCACACTGACACCGACCTTGGCCTTCACGACGAAAACGAGCACGTAGTCGCCCGGAGAAACGGAGTACCTCCAATCAATCCCGATGCACCACAGGCCGTGGATCCGGTTGATGTCAATTCTCATGTCACCATTCGTGGAGATTTAGGCGCCGACCCTAAAAACAGCATCCGCAGAGACACTCCAGCAGCAGATCGGAACACACAAAATGGTGAAGAAGGCAGAATTAGCCTTCGAATGATATTTGACATGCTACAAACTCAGCAGGCTGCAATAGCACAACTCCAGAATCGGGCACCAAACAGAATCGAACTCGATACATCGCAAGAAGTTGTTCATAGGGCCAAACCAGTACAGGAGAAATTGAACGATAGTGGATCGGGGACTGATCCCGCCATCATGAAGATGCCCGAGGAGCTCACTAAACGGATAGAATCAGGTGAAAAGAAAATTGAGGCCAATGACAAAAAGGTAGAGACTTACAACTCACGAGTTGACCAGATACCGGGGGCACCCCCGATCTAAAGGGTTTGGATTCGAAAAAGTTCGTGCAGAAGCCTTTTCCTCAAAGTGCGGCTCCAAAGCCCATTCCTAAGAAGTTCCGTATACCGTACATACCTAAGTACAACGGGATCACCGATCCTAATGAACACATCACTTCGCACAGATGTAGATTAAAGGAAAATGACTTGGAAGATGATGAAATCGAATCCATTTTGTTGAAAAAATTTGGGGACACTTTATCAAAGGGGGCAATGATATGGTACCACAATTTGCTGCCCAACTCCATCGACTCTTTCGCCATGCTCACTGATTCGTTCGTAAAAGCGCACGCCGGAGCAATGAAGGTCGCGACCAGAAAGTCGGACCTCTTCAAAGTGAGACAGAAGGACAATGAAATGCTAAGGGAGTTCGTATCTCGATTTCAGATGGAACGCATGGACCTACCCCCGGTTACTGATGATTGGGTTGTCCAAGCCTTCACTCAAGCTTTGAACGATCGAAGTTCGGTAGCATCACGTCAACTAAAGCAAAATTTGATCGAATATCCGGTGGTGAACTGGGCCGATGTGTATAATCGGTACCAATCAAAGATCAGGGTCGAGGATGATCAGTTGGGAGCTCCATCCGGTTCCGTTTACCCATACAGGACCGAAGGCAGGATTCAAAGGGACATCGACAGAGAGCACCGATCAAACAGAGATCGATATCAACCATATAGCGCAGATCGAAGGAACAATGGACCGGGATGTAATCCCGTTCAAAATGATCGAGGTCAAAATTCTCGAGGGCTCATGAGTAAAAATGGCTTCGATAAACACGTCGAGCCTAAGGAAGCACCACAGTTATCGGAGTACAACTTCAGCATCGATGCTTCAGGTATTGTGTCAGCCATTGGGCGGATCAAGGATACTAGATGGACCAGACCCCTACAGACCGATCCAGCTCAAAGGAGTCCAAATAAAATGTGCAAGTACCATGGAACCCACGGTCATAGAACCGAAGACTGTAGACAGTTAAGGGAAGAGGTAGCTCGCTTATTCAACGAGGGTCATCTTCAAGAGTTCTCGAGCAAAAAATCACTTCAGAGACATGGATGCGAACAGGAAGAACGAATAGGAGGAACCGTAGCACGTGATTCATATGATCGTCGGTGGGGTCGATATCTATCAGGGTCCGACATTTAAACGCACCAAAGTCACGATCACAAGGGAGAAACGTACCCGAGATTACTTACCAGAAGATACCTTATCCTTCAACGACGAGGATGCAGAAGGGATCGAACAGTCTCACAACGACGCACTGGTAATTTCTATCCTTATGAATAAAATTCAAGTTAAACATGTGTTGGTTGATCCAGGTAGCTCGGCGAATATTATTCGATCGAGGGTCGTGGAGCAACTCAGCCTTCAGGATCAGATCATGCCTGCAACTCGAGTGCTCAACAGTTTCAACATGGCGAGTGAAACCACTAAAGGGGAAATCATGTTGCCAGTAAACGTGGTCGGAACTATCCAAGAAACAAAGTTCCACGTGATCGAAGGAGATATGAGGTATAATGCACTGCTCGGAAGACCTTGGATCCATAATATGAGGGAATTACCTTCAACACTTCATCAAGTCTTGAAATTTCCAACATCGGAAGGAGTCAAAATGGTGTACGGTGAGCAAACAGCAGCCAAAGAAATGTTTGCAATCGATGAGGTGATACCCGTGTCAACTCCAACATCAACAAAGGGACCAGAGTCAAAGGAAAAACAGAAAGTCAAATAGCAACAAAAGTCGCCAGCTTCGACCAGATCATAATAGCAGGAAATTATCGAGGACGATGATTGCATGATACCTCGAACCTTCGTAACCCCTGATGATTCCGATGCCACGAAGTCAACGGTCGAAAAGCTGGAACAAGTCATATTGATCTGCTCGATCGAAAGGTATACCTGGGCACGGGGTTAACTCCCGAGATCAAGGAAAAACTCATTAAATTCCTTATTAAAAATATGGATTGTTTTGCTTGGTCCCACCTTGACATGACAGCGATCCCACCGGAGATCACCACTCATCGACTGAGTTTGGACCCGAAGTTCAGACCGATAAAGCAAAAGAGAAGGCCACGGTCTGAGGTAAAGCATGCATTCATCAAGGACGAGGTAACCAAACTTCTCAAAATAGGGTCCATCCGGGAAGTAAAATATCCTGAATGGTTAACAAACGTAGTTGTAGTCCCCAAGAAGGGGAATAATCTTAGAATGTGTTTAGATTATAAAGACTTAAACAAAGCATGCCCTAAAGACTCTTTTCCATTGCCCAATATCGATCGCATAATCGATGCCACGGCCGGCCATGAGATCCTCAGCTTTCTCGATGCCTACTCTGGGTACAACCAAATACAATGAACCCGGAGGATCAGGAAAAGACCTCATTTATCACTAAGTACGATACTTATTGCTATAATGTAATGCCGTTTGGGCTAAAAAATGTTGGTGCTACTTATCAACGCCTAGTAAATAAAATGTTCGAAGAACAGATAGATAAGTCAATGGAAGTATATATTGATGACATGCTAGTTAAATCTCTACGTGCAGAGGACCATTTGACCCATTTGCAGGAAATATTCGAGATACTGAGAAGATACAACATGAAGCTCAACCCCGAGAAGTGCGCTTTAGGGGTCGGTTCGGGCAAGTTCCTTGGCTTCATGGTGTTGAATCGGGGCATCGAGATCAACCTTGATAAAATCAAGGCTATCAAAGACATCACCGTCGTGGACAACGTTAAAGTCGTGCAAAGGCTGACAGGGCGGATAGCTGCCTTAGGCCGATTCATCTCGAGATCGTCGGATCAGAGTCGTAGATTCTTCTCTCTACTCAAAAAGAAGAACGATTTCGCCTAGACCCCGGAATGCCAACAGGCGCTAGAGGAATTGAAGCGATACCTCTCGAGCCCGCCGTTGCTTCATACTACAAAGGTAGATGAAAAACTCTACTTGTACTTGGCACTCTCAGAGATCGCGGTAAGTGGTGTCCTGGTTCGAGAAGAGCAAGGTACGCAATTCCCTGTTTATTATGTAAGTCGAACTCTAGGAGAAGCAGAAAGTAGATACCCACACTTAGAGAAATTGGCACTTGCACTGATAAACGCCTCTAGAAAGCTAAAACCATATTTTCAATGTCACCCCACATGTGTATTAACCACTTACCTGCTTCGAAATGTTTTGCATAAGCCCGGACTGTCGGGCCGATTGGCAAAATGGGCTGTCGAACTCAGTGGGTACAATATCGAATATCAACCCCGAACGGCCATCAAGTCTCAAATTTTAGCAGACTTCGTGGCCGACTTTACACCAACCCTCGTGCCCGAGGTCGAAAAGGAGTTATTGCTAAAATCGAGAACATCCTTGGGGGTGTAGACCCTTTTCACAGACGGTGCTTTGAATGTGAAGGGTTCGGGCTAGGCATCGTTCTGAAGCCACCCACAAGCAATACGATTAGACAATCTATCAAAACCCCTAAGTTGACTAACAATGAGGCCGAATATGAGGCCATGCTTGCAGCTCTCGAGCTGGCTAAATGTTTGGGAGCTGAGGTCATCGAGGCCAAATGTGATTCCCAGCTCGTGGTTAACCAGGTCAACAAAACTTTCGAAGTTCGAGAAGATCGAATGCAAATGTACTTGGATAAATTGCAGGTAACCTTACACCGGTTCAAAGAATGGACCCTACAGCATGTACCTCGAGAACAGAATGGTGAGGCAGACGCCCTTGCAAAATCAGGGTCATCAGTCGAAGATGATGAAATTAGCTCGTGGACTGTTTTACATCTTTCAAAGTCGGTGGTCGAAGAAGGCCACGTCGAAATAAACTCCACGAGCCTAACTTAGGATTGGAGGAATAAATATATCGAGTACTTGAAAAACAGAAAGCACCCATCGGACCCTAAAGAATCGAGGGCCTTATGAACAAAAGTTGCTTGATTCACATTGGCTGAAGATGGAACATTGTAAAGAAGAACGTTCGACGGACCATTAGCAGTATGTTTGGGACTAGGAGACACCGATTATGTTCTGCGGGAAGTCTATGAAGGTACTTGTGGGAACCACTCCGGTGCCAAATCACTAGTTCACAAAATCATTAGAGCAGGATATTATTGGGATAGTATGGAAAAAGATACTAAGGAGTTTGATCGAAAATGTGATAAATGACAAAGGTATGCACCAATGATCCATCAGCTTGGAGAACAACTTCATTCGGTCCTATCCCCATGGCCATTCATGAAATGGGGGATAGATATCGTCGGCCCTCTACCATCGGCCCCAAGTAAAGCTAAGTTCATTTTATTTTTGGCTGACTATTTCTCTAATGGGTTGAAGCACAAGCTTTTGAGAAAGTCAGAGAGAAAGAAGTTATAGACTTCATCTGGGATCACATCGTGTGCCGATTCAGGATACCCGCCGAGATAGTGTGCGACAATGGAAAACAATTCATCGATAGCAAAGTAACAAAGTTCCTCGAAGATCACAAAATAAAAATGATATTATCGACACCATATCATCCTAGTGGGAACGGGCAGGCCGAATCAACAAACAAGACCATCATTCAAAACCTAAAGTAAAGGTTGAGCGATACTAAGGGGAAATGGAGAGAAATTTTGCCCAAAGTCCTTTGGGCATATCGGACAATGACAAAATCCAGCACGGGGGCAACGCCGTTCTCCTTAGTATATGGCGCCGAAGCTCTGATCCCGGTCGAATTCGGGGAACCCAGCGTTAGGTTTCGATACACAACGGAAGAATCAATTCACGAGGCTATGAGCACAAGCCTCAAATTGTTAGACGAAAAAAGGGAAGCTGCCCTCGTTCGAATGGCCACCCAGAAACAGCGAATCGAAAGATATTATAATCGAAGAGCCAATCTTCGACACTTTAAAATAGGGGACTTAGTTCTGAGGAAAGTCACCCTCAGCACTCGAGACCCAAATGAAGGGAAACTCGGCCCAAATTGGGAAGGGCCATATCAGGTCCTCGATGTCATCGGAAAGGGATCTTACAAACTTAGCACAATGGAGGGCGAACATTTGCCAAACAATTGGAACATATCACTCCTCAAACGATATTATTGCTAAGGTATGACTTTCTCCCTTTTCGTTTATATTTTATACTAAGTTATCGCAGGTGTTCGGACGAAGACGTCGAGAAGCTCTTCAGCACGAAGACCTTAGGTTTTAAGGCACGCGTTGCACTCTTTTTACCTTAGACCGGTTTTTATCCCAAATGGTTTTTTCCGACGAGGTTTTTAACGAGGCAACAATTATATGTGCTACCTGGGGACAATTCAACAGTGTCCGAGGCTTATGTGCAATCAACCTCGAATACTGGGGGGAATCACCCTCGGATGTTATGCTTTCAAGGAAGATGCTTCGTGTCAACAGGGTCTCGATAGGAATATTTTATAAAGGGCCAAACGGACAAACGAATCGCGCCCATGTAGACTGCCCGAGCCCTAATGACAAAACATGTACGCATAAATAATCTATTGAAAGTACTTTTTCCTTATTAGATATTCCATGCCTTAGTGAAATTTCTACTTTACAATTTTGTGCTTACGATATTTTGCGGAAACTGGCTCAAGAGCCAATCACAACTAAAGCTCGAGCAATTAACTCCGTTCTCGGGGACTACCGTCCGAACATCGACCTTCTTGAATTACTAAACTTCGAAATCATATGACCTTATAAAGGCAACTCTTGATTTTACAGGCCACGGCCATCCCACTCAGGGACCGGTACTTCGAACAAGTTCGAAGTACTGTTGAGAAACAAGCCCAAAGGGCAAATCTCAAGTTTAAGGCTACGGCCAAACAAATACGGTTTGGAGATGTCCGAACTCCGTAATCAAAAAGGCCTTCAAATATTCTCATAAAACCGGTTTAAAAAGGGCTACCCTCGGCAAATTTACAAAGGGTTTCGATAATATCAACCCTCAAAAACCTTAAGGGGTACCAAATTGTTCGAACTCTCGAACAAACTTATGCTAAGGCATAACAAAGTTTTTCGATAACTCTAAACCTTGCGAATCCTGATGGGTACAGAGTTACCTCGCGCTAAGGCATAATAAATTCTTATATGATTAAAAAATTTAAGCCGAAAGGGGAAGAAGCCACTCTTTTGAGGCCATATCGGCCCAATGCAAAGAGCCTAAGGGCCACTATATTTTTGGGTTCGAAAATTCACCCTCGTTCAATCGAAACCTAAGGGTTTTTTCTACTCCGAGTTCGAGCTAGTACTCATTCGATTATAGAGACTATACTAGTCCGATTTTGATCAAACTACTCAAGCCTCACACTTGTGAAAATTTTCGAGACATGGTCGGAAAAAAATTTGTATGAGGCAGAAATTGAAATAAAGCAAGTCAAAATGAAACAAGGGAAATTCAGAAAGGGAAATTTTTATACCAAAAATTTTCTTACAAGCACTATTGGTCTGATCTAAACTTTATACAAAGGCCAGGGGTAGCCGTAAAAGAAATACTACTAATCCTAAGGGCCTAGCTTTCTCTGGACGCAGTTCCTTCGCCCTTAGAATCTTCTCTACCAGATCCGCTCACGTCCTCAGAATCCTCATCAAGGAACAATAACTTCCGAGCCGTTGCTTCCTCAGCCTAGGCGATCCCAAGCTCAGCGGATATGTCGACACTATGAACTAGGATTTCTTCGAGAACCTCCCTTCGAGTCTGCCACTTCGAATGATTAACCATGCCCCTAGCCTGCTCGAGGGTGGCCTCAACATCAACTTTGTATTGATCTGCGATAGCCTGGGCCTTATTATTGGCCGGAGCCACCTCGATTCTGGCGACATCAAGTTCCTCGGCCAACTTGGATAGGTTGGCTTCAAGTTCCTCAGCTTTCTTCACTTGGGCCGAGGCTTTGTCCTTTGCCTGACGAAGTTGCGACTTGGCAGAATCTAGCTCTGCCTGTACGGTCTCCTTTTGTGCAGCCAGGATGTCCATACACCCCTTAAACCGCTCGGCCTCAGCTTGCACTTCGTCTATATGCCCCTGAAAGCCTTTGACCTGTTCGAGCCTCTGTCGAGCCTGCAGAATGGGTTTGTTAGTCGTTATCTCCAATTCGTCCGCACTATCATGAAGAATTCGGAATACCTGCTCAACCATCTCCTCATGTGCGTTCTGGGCCTACAGGTCCACCTGAAGCTTCTCACTGAGAATTTTATAAGTGTTTCACTTCTCAACAAGGCCTTGAACCTCGACCTTGTGTTCCTTTCGGGTTCGAAGAAAGGCCTCGTGATGCAACACCGAAGCCTGCAAGAAAAAAAGTAATGTTAGGAATATTTACGAGACAAAAATCATTTAAAGACAATGACCCTTGGACTTACTTGATTCAGGGCATGCTGGGCCTCATTGAACAAGCAGGCAGCATCCACTGCGTCAATTTTGGCTTGGTCTCTTCAGTGACCGGACATCGAAGGTAACTTGCTACCCCTACGGGGGCAGAAAAAACTTGTGTATCATCCAGTATCGAGATGATAAGGGGCCATTTTCGGTCTGGATCGACGCTGGGAGCCTGGAACTGATTGATCTATATACATCTCCAAGAAGCCTCATTCGAGCTTTTCTTTGGTACGACCAAACCGCCCAAACCAGTGACGTCTTCCACGTCGGCAAAATAGCCACGAAAAAAGTCTTCCTCACCTCGGGCCCCCTGTCCGTGACAAGTCTCCGCAGCATGGACATCACGAATCATCGAATTCGGGATTGGGGGGAATGAGGAGGAATCCCCGGCTACTATCGCCCCAAGTGGACCTTTGGAGGCATCACCTTCATTCTGGGGAACCTCGAGCTCGGTTTCTGCCCCAGTCTCAACTGCTCCTCGATGGCCTCTCTATCTTGAGGTGAGGCATCCTCACTCTCGTTGACTTAGTAGGCCAGGGCAAAGCGTCTTCGACCCCCGCCTCTTCAATGGTTCTTTGAACCTCGATGTTGGCCCGCACACGACGCACCAAACCGGAACCTTCTTCTTCATCCTCGTCTTCGGTCTCATCTGCTAATTGGTGAACGGACTCTAGAGTCAAGGGGATGACCTCACCCTTTGGTTTGCGGGGCCTTCTAGCTGGTTTTTTCTTCTCCGGGCTTGAGGATCTCGGAGCCTCTTTTCTTTTCTTCTCCTTGCCCTGCTTCGGGACAGACGCAGAAAGTAGCCCATTTCTTCAGCAGAAGGGGGCCTCATCGGCACATCCTTACCAAGACCTGCAAAATGAGAAAAATTAATAAATACAGAAATAAATCACGAATGGAAACTTTGAAAGGAAAAAATTACCATGGTTTGAGCCTCCCATCGGCCTCTCGACAACTCCATCCAGGCGCGCTCGGAGTAGACTTTTTGAGACACCAACCCCTCGACCCATTGCCTCAAGTCGGGGATCACTTCCGGCACAATAGCCTTGGCTGCAACATAAAAAAAATTAAATGAGGGGAAGAGAAGAAAGCAGGAATGGCAAAAATAAGTACTCGGAAGGCCAAGCAAACACTTACGTTCCATGTTCCACCTCTCGGGGAACGACATATCTCCGGCAGGGATCAGGTCCGAGGTCCTTATTCGCACGAACCTGCCCATCCAACCTCGGTCTCGAGTCTCGTCTGTACTTGAGAATGGGGGTTTGGTATCTCTACGATAAAGCTTGATCATGCCTCCTCGATAGAGCCGAGGGGCGTAGAGGCGCATGAGATGATCGAGGGTAAAAAGATGTCCCTCGATCTTACTTTCGAAGAATCGGAGAAGGAGAACGATCCTCCAAAATGATGGATGGATATGGCCCAGAGTGACGTCGTACCTTTTGCAGAAGGCAACGATGATAGGGTCCAAGGGACTTATTGTGAAGGGGTAGGTGTAGACGGTCAAATACCCCTCCTTGTAAGTAGTGATGGATTCTTCAGCGCTAGGCACTACAACATCCTTGCCGACCCAGTTGCACTTGTCTTTTACCTTCTCGAGGAGGCGCTCAGTAATTGTACACATGTACCTCGACATGGGCTCACACCGCCCCGGTGTCGAGGGCGTGTTTTCCACCTTAAAATCGGAGGCAGTCGCACACTTCGTCGGAACGAAGTCAGTAAGAGGATATTCCGCCGTGCCGGCAGCACCGGCCGGTTTTGATGAAGAGGTGTTTTCTTTATGAGGGACAGTTTTGGAAGTCTTAGCCATTTTTCTAGAACGGGTAATAATCGGTAATGGGAGATTTGGAATATTAAGAAGAGATTAGACAATTTATAGAAGAAGAACTTGGGAGATGCAAAGAAATATTGGAGATTAGAGCGGAAGAGATTGAAGGTAAAAGTCGAAAAATGGAAAAAGGATTATGGGTTTCACGGCGACGGTTCAAGGTTGCTAATGGCCGACCACCAACTGACACTCATTAATGGTTTTGGGAACTGTACCCACACGATGCTTCAGTCGCTTCCATCGCCTACGTCACAAGGATGACGTCATGGTAATCAAAGACTCAATTCGTTTCTCCTCATTACAGTCCAAGAAACGAGGGGACTATCTATATACGGTTAAAATCGGGCTTGCACGATTTTGCTATTTAATCGAGACTAGAGGATCATAACGAGGGTCATCCTCGTAATGGATCGAGCTACAACACGAAGACGAGGTGTCGAGTCCAAGAATCAAAGTGTCCGTCGAGACCGAGGCCAACAGTAATCAAGACTACGTATGACTGACTTTGAGTGAAGTACAATAACGGAAAGGCGTGGTATCCGTAACCGGTCGAAGATCACGGCGGAATTCTCGGGACAGACCAAATGAAGGGCGGCTATTTGTATCAGTCATGGGATTTACTTCTGTAATTAGAATTGTACCTCAATTAGGATTCCTGTAGTATATAAAGAGGGATACCCATCATTTGTAGACACCTTACATTCATACAGATCAAGGCAATATAATATTTCTTTCTTCTCATCAGCTTACTGCTCTTTAATTATTATTCTTCAACTGTTGTTCTTTAACTGTTCTTGCTTTATTACTCTCGAGGGTTCATCGGCTCGAGGATACCGTCCAAGCGTCGGTTTGTTCTATATTCTTATCAATTTCGTCACTTATCTCTAAATTAACCAATTGGTATTAAGTGAAATCACGTATCCTTAAAACCACATTACAAGTTTAATTGTTACTCGATTTTTAGAGTAAACATACACTACTACTGCCTATGAAGATAAGCAGAAAATAAGGAAGGAAAAGAGTAAGAAGGCCGTAATCCTGAGCAAAATTATTTTATAAAGCTCCTTTCCCTTGCATACATGGTTTTCAAGTAACAAACTTGGAAAGCTCCTTCACGTTATAACAGTCTCAATTTTGTGCCTGTCATATTTGGAGTTCCAATTATTTTATAGAATTTGGAAGTCTGACGAAAAAACTGCAAGTTATGTATAAATTTATTCTATATGAAAATTAATTAGCTGTCCAGTTTCTTAGAAACTGCTGCCTACAAATTCAGTTTCTTATATGTGACGTATGTAAAGGATCCGAATGGAATGATTTTTGGTTCATGATTACATTCATCTTTTGGAGACAGTTCTACCATACATTAAGGATATATGGGAAAATTGTGTACACAGCTCAAGGCATTCAAAGTGCTCCAGCTGCTCTTATTGCTCTATTCTCTTGTTGGGAAGCAAATTGTGTTTGTCTCCCGCGATTAAAATTCTTGTTCTTTCTTCATTACGTATCATGATCTTTTCTTCTTGAGCATGTATCAGTGAAGCTATTTGGATTTATTTTTTTTCTACTAGTAACAATTCCCGTTGGTACTCCAAAATGCCATGAAATTTTAAATTTTCAGATTCTGATAATTCCGCGAAACGAAGCTTTGGCACGATAATTAAGAGTTGTTATCCTATGATGAATTCAAGACAAGACACATTGATGGAATATCCTTTTTGTTACAATCGAATCAGAAAAAGTCTTCCAAAAATTCTCTCTCTAAGCGTCTTCTTTCTCCATTGACGATCTTCTCCAAACAGCGGTTACGTTTGGCGGGGAAAGCGGTTGTCAATGGCGAGGGGCAAGGGTAATAGACCAGGAAGACCAAGGAAGACGCCAATTCTAGTTCTAGGAAGCTCACTTACATCGAATTCATCTCCATCAACACCAATAATCTCACAGAAATCACAAATGACGACAACGGTGGTAGCATCAGTGGTAGAAACGAATGGTAACATCTCTACTGTGAATAATTCTATGAATTCAGAAGTAGTTGAGGAAAATAGAATGAGTAAGGATGATAATGGCAAGAGTAAAATTCACAATGATTGTGTGCCTTCATCTTCGAATGTAACGATCATAGAAAAAGCTCAATCAATTGCACATGCAAATGAAAATTCACAGAAATTGGAAGCTGATAAGGATCCAGTAGCTCCGGTGTGGGCTAATTTGTTTGCTAGGAATCGGGTGGCATCTAATGGCCTTGCTCTATCTTACATTCCACCGACGATAGTGGATGGAAGTGTAGTTATTCAATTAGATCCAACGGAGACGGCGAAGGAAGCTGATAAGTGGAAACATTCTCTGATTGTTGCTGTTATTAGTGAAATACCCGGGTACAATCATATGAAGAGATTCATAAGTCAAAACTGGACTATCGCATGCTCTGAATAAGAGTTGTGCTGTTTGGAATTCAGTCTTATTGGTCGCAAATGTTTCTGATACCAGCCAAGGTGATCAAAACTATTGAAGCCTATTGCAGGAGCTTTATGTGGTCGGGGACTAATATAATAACCAAACGAGCTTTGATATCTTGGGAGAAGGTATGCAAACCAAAGAGTGCAGGACGTTTAAATATTCTAAACCTTAAGCAATGGAACAGAGCAGCCATTATCAGACTACAATGGGATCTAACATCAAAAGCTGACAGACTGTGGATCAAATGGGTACACATGTACCATATAAAGGGGCAGCCTATATCGAACATCAAAGAGGCTAAACAAGCAAGTTGGATGGTACAAAAGATTTTGACTATTAAAGGGCCAAGTCCACAGGTTCAAAGGCAAGGAAACAAAGGCAGTGTCATCAAGCAGATATATTTGCAGCAGCTGGGAACACTACAAAAGGTGGAATGGAAAGCAATTATGTTCAGAAACTTAGCTAGACCCAAAGCAGTATTCTCTATGTGGCTGATCATACAGGAAAGAATGCTGACTGCTGACAGACTAAGTAAATGGAGCATGACCGTGGATACTACATGTGTATTCTGCAATTGCCAGCCAGAGGATCATCACCATCTATTCTATAATTGTAATATCATCAGGGAGATATGGAATGACATATTCAAATGGATGCAAATACAAGTGCCAGTAAATACATGGAGACAATTAATATGCTGGTTTGTGGAAAAAGCAAAGAAGAAATCAACTGAAGGGCAGCTGCTGAGAATGATTCTAGCTGAAACATTGTATAGCATATGGGTGGAGAGAAATCATAGAGTTTTTGAGAAGATTCACAGGGATAGGCAAAGCATTGTTAGGGAAATTATCTACGTTTGTAACATTAGAGCTGTTGGTAAACTCAAAAAAGTATTACAATACAAGTTCATATAGGAGGAGGGAAGTAGTAGTACTATCATGCATGAAAGGTCAAAGAGGAGGGGAGGATAGAAGAGATGCATATAGCAGTGATTCACATACAGGCTGAATTAGCCTTATACATTGTAATTTGTTACTTTGAAAATTAATAATATTTGAATTACCAAAAAAAAAAAAGATGAATTCAAGACGTAAAAAATATTCTTTTTTTTTTCTTCTGATAAGTAAGCCGTAAAAAATATTCTTGCAGAAATCTAAATTAAGAGCGTAAACAAACCCAATAAGATTTGGCTCTTCTCGAGATTTTGAGCTTCGCGCATCTAACTACCCTTTTACTCTTGATACTACCATGTGGCACGTCATTAAACCATATAGGATCTGTTCCATCGGCTCATACCATATAGTATTGGCCAATCAAAATAGGGCATGAATAACAAGTTAACAACCATGACCGCTAGGTCGTGCAGCCATATGGGATCCTTCTCTGGCCTACTCCAAAGGCTTGAGAATCTTATGACAGTATAACAGACTCAACCTTTTACGTCGAATGGTGAAATTTCACCTAATATATAGGCTGATAATACAAGTATTAGTAGAAAGAGTAGCCGTATAAAATGTGTGCAGTTCAAACTTTAAAATATTACAGCCTGGGAGGATCTATGCCTTTTTCCATAAATAAAAGGAAAAAGAACAAGTGCACGTATCTAGATGTTTCATATCACTTTCAGATTTAAAAACCAAAAATGCTAGTCATATTTTACTTGTCATTCAGATGACGATGTCAATCATTTTCAGTGAAGCTTATTGAAGAACCATCTCAGCTAAAGACTAAAGGTGAAAAGAAAAGAGCTGAAAACTCATTGTATCTTCAAGACTAGGTCCGTCCTTGTTCAAAGAATGGTCTAAATGTACCCTATTCATTTTCATAAACTTGCAACTACCTAAAGCTAAAAGCCATGAAGCATGTACTGTTATGAAAGCAAACTTGACTTGAAAGCCGCAGCGTCACAGCCAGGCAGGAGACCATCTCCGTATCAAGCAACTTGATTCAGCCATCCATGTTCACACACATTCCGCAAAGAGCAGGCATTTTCCTTAGGTTCGGGGACTTTAGACTACAAAGGGTATGAATATCCTCGCAAGTACTTCGAATCCACACCTGATTCACGCACCAGCGCCAGACGTCCTGTTCGCGCCACCTGTTGGATGTATATCAGGACAGAAAGCTTAGCCTCAAAAAACACAACCAGAAGGAAATTGCAAATGAAAATTAGAGGTTTCATGTGGGGCTGATGAACATATATCTTCTGGGAAATATACAGAAACTTTGGTAGTACGATATGCACCTTTTTAGCCACTGTATGAACTTTGTCATTATTAGTCATTTGGTGGGCTAAATAAGGAAACACAATATCATCTGTTTCCCTATGGGTTGTGGATCTGAAAGTTACTTATCAGTATAGCATTAAACTCCATTTATTTTATTTCCCGTTTATGAGAGAATAGTTTTATCCTCTATATAGCCATATGGTGGCCAAATTATCACTCACATCCCTTTCTCCCCTTCTCATGTTTCCCACTTCAAATCTCCTCCTTTTGTCCCTTTCTGGTGTTTACTCAATGTCTAACGACCTTATTTTTGCTCAATTTAATGCAAAAATTTCATTCTTAATAGGTGGTGTTAAAAATCTCGTCAAGAAAAATTTACAGATTATATAATACATTTAGGTCAATGGCGCCTCTTCACAAAGGTTCAATTCTTATTGCCTTCACTTCATGAACTGAATCATAAGCTGGAATCCTTACGTTGATCCCAGTTCCCTTAAATCTCATGAACCAACCAAATGAGTGATGCACTGTAGTAAAAACCAGTCATTGCAGTGACCCTTTACATCACAATCCCTGTACTTACCAACTCATTTTGTGCAAGCTGCACTGCATAATATTGGATAATAATTTTGATATAGAAACAATATTATTGCAGTAACTGACCTCACAAATACCATAAGGCTCTAGTAGCCGCTGCAAAGCAACCATCTTATGCAAATCTCCTGTAAGCTGGAAAAAGCAAAGAAAGTAATAGTTCATTATAATGGCCAAGAGAAGCTTCATCCAACATTAGATAAAATTAAAGGTCCGCCTGGTTGGTTCATAAACTGCAATTGAAGTGCATAAAGAGCTCTCATCCAGGCTTTTTTCTTCTTCAGGACAAAGCTTAAGAGTGCTACTCTGTACAACATAAAGAACCAAGAAACTGATCCATCATCTTATAGTTGATCCACAATCACCCACAGTAGCTAGAGGGATCAAATTGGAAATGGTGAAATAAAAGCAATAGTTGGTTCATGTCAACTTTATTGAAGTGCAAAACCTTGTATAAGTGATCAAGCATCAGCCCTGAATGATGTATACATGTCCTGTTAAACTAACAAGGTGGGAATTGGAGGATGAAGCAGGCACATTTGAGAGACCAAAACGGAAGATCAGAAATTTAAAAAATACAATGTTTCTTGCATTAACCACTAGGCATACCATACACCCATTACCAAAGACAACCCGCTAAATCAAGTCCAGAGAGGACAAACTAAAAATACTAGTGTCAACGAATCTTTACCTCAAGAGTTATGGTGTGGTCAGACACATCAACAGCTTTTGCTCTGAAAATGCTGGCAATGTCAAGAACATTGCGGCGTGCTGCAGCATTCACAGCAATCTTTATCAACATTAGTTCTCTTTCCGCAAATGGGTGGTGAGTAATATCCCGAACCTGAAAGGATGCAATAAATCAAAACCGTTTATCACTTTCTGCTCGTTTGCATGCAAATTAACATCGCAATCTTAGATCGATAGGATATCGTAACAAGTTATTGCATGGACCTGGACACCAGTATTGGGTTAAGACAGTTATACGGATTACTTGGCTCTTGGCTTGGAAAACAATTATCTTTATTTGTTTGGTTTTGGTTTGGACAACAAATGTTTGGATCTGGTTATGGAATTTTTTTTTTTTTTTAGAAAAAAAAAAGATACATAGGATTAAGAATTTTTAAAAAGTCTAGAAAAAAATGCGCTTGCTCTTCTAAAAAAATTATAAGAATCAGCTATTGCATTTTGACTAGAGGAAGTAGGTCCAGATAAGAACCAAAAAATAGTTTTCTGTTGTCTGAGAAACTACTTCAAATCATATTTGTTTTAAAAATTATACAAATTGGTCCCTTGTTAGACATGAATAATTTCAAAATTAAGCGATATGGCATGATAAGGTGCATGCCACTGTATTTCTACATGCACCTTTTTGTTTAGCCCCAACCACACAAAAAGAAGTAGAAGGGGTAAAGGTCATTCAATTGATATATTCTGAAAATAATAGTCATTAAACATCACAACGCATAAAATCACTCAGAATACTAAAAGGAATAACATGCACATCAAATCTACAGCATACACATTAAGCTTTATAATATGAATGATTACATATACATCAACTGTTAAATAAATTCATGGGCAGTTCAATACTTGAGGAACAATTTCTGGAAGCCACACCAAAAAGAGGAAAAAGAAAAAGAAAACACTGCAGTGCTTAACCAGGTGAACATAATAATCTATAAAATTCATACTCAATTTGGAAAACTGTTTTCCAATATTAAACATATTCTGTCACAATTTTGTGGAAAAAAAATGACCAATAAAAAATCACCATTCTTACACCACCGCACTTCCCTGCCTCTCAGGAAATTCTATAGTGGACAGCAATTTTTAAATTGAAACAGTACAAAATCTTCCATCGGATTGGATGTTGTTGAGCAAGAGCTCATGATAGATGACTACTTACCTCATGAATATCAACCAACTTATATAGTTGCTGCACCAACTTGCTAACTGACTCATCTGTGCCAGGAACAACCGTTGTAATACGAGAAAGCCCGTCAACTTCAGCATGTCCAACAGCTAAACTCTGGAGAGGATAATTCAATACATTTAAGTACAAAAAAAAACCCTACAAATGAAAGACAAAAGGACGAGGAAACTTGGGTTCTGTTAAAAGAAGCTTAAATATTTGAACATACTTGGATGTTATACCCTCGTCGAGCAAAAACTCCGGTGACTATGTTGAGAACTCCAGGAGTGTCATTCACAAGCATCGACAAAGTATGTGAGCGAAGCCCACTTGTCTGGAAGAATTAAGCCAAGGGCTAACGTAAGCATCACTTGTAAGCAGTTTCCAATTTAATGAACTAATCGTCAAGACATGAAATTCAAGAATGAAAAGACTAGCAAAAGCTGTTCTCAATCTGGAACATCCTTAGAATTTGCAGCATATTATGGGCCATTTCCCCATGGAAATTATTCAAGCAAATATCAAGAAAAAGACAACTGCGACAAAATCTACATCAATAGAAAATGCAATCAGTGAGAAATTAAGGAGGCAAAGCTGTAGTTTTTTTTTTAAACAGTCAAATACAAGTTGTACAGATGACATTTCATATATGGTGCTTAAAATCTGATCAACTTATTTTATTTTAGCCCCGCTGGGGTAATATTAAAACTTCCCCAGATGCATTTCAGGCCATCCTAGTCTCAGTGGTGGCAAAGATGAAGAGATCAAATTATTCCTTCCTTTGGTTCTTTTATTATAGAGAGCAAAAGCAATAAGCCAGCCATATAAAATACAAGGAAAATGCAATATAACAAAAGGATTTTCAATAAAGCAGGCAAAATTTAGATCTCAGACCAGCCCTCATAAATTGCACAATTAAGTTCATATCTTTTACAGGCTATAGAGAAACAATCATGTGATTTATTTGCATCTAATGTCAGGCAAGATGGTCTAATTCGATCTACTCAGATGACAAATTCCCTGGAAATACTGAATAAAAGAGGATGTAACGTCAAAACCTTCAAAAATATGGAAAAAAAATCATCTAGAATGGAACAAAGGCACCTTTGAGTAACAGTTAACAATTTCTTACATCTTCATCATTGAGAACACCCCAGTGAGCATCAAGAACTTGACTGACTCCAGAGTTGTCATCTGTCTCAACAGGATAGACATCTCCCTTCATTTTGGCAAAAAGAAAGAAAGTGCATCCAAAGTCAGATATTAAGGCTATTTTTTCGGTTTTGGGGGGGGGGGGGGGGTAGGGGGGAAAGAGAATAGAGTTTTTCCATAGGGAAAAAGGTAAATCTCAAAACACATTGAAGGCCATGCATCGACGGTATGCACCATGTTAGGTTTTAATATCATATTTTGGACCTTGCTCATAGAGGCCCAATTAAATGACTCCCCAATCCATTAGTGAATGACTAATAATATTATCCTCTAGCTGTTTTAAACCATACAACTAGTTACAAAGATGCATTTTGCGAACCATCTTTTCTCCAAACAATTTATAGTGTATGCTTCCTGTATAAGGGACCATGATGCACTAAAAAGTTACTTATAGAAAAGGAAGTTACTAAGCTCCAACAATTCACAAAAGTACACATAAATCAAACGGATAAATTAAATTCCTTTAAAAGTTATTGAGCATATTAAGATTCACGTCTTGCAATCTTGACTATTTCTTTTGTAAGCTTATCAAAAACATAAACTGAATTCTAATGATTGAAAGAAAATGGATCACATAATTATTCATCTCTGAGTAAAATAATTCCCGAGTTGCTGACAAATGACAATTACCAACTAGCAATTGCCTGTGTATGAGGTAACTTGTAAGTTCAGGAAAGAAACAAATTATATATTGCTACAAAGAAACAGGCACAATCCATGTAACTTGCATACCTCAGCCATAGACATAGATTCTCCATTAGGGGTCCTCTTGATTGTACTCGAAATAGTACCAGCAGACATTGCACCTTCAAGATCTGGGTATGATGCTGCTGAAAACCGCCAAAAAGGAGCAGATTCCCCCATTTTTTCCCTTCTCAAGGCAATCTATGTTCAAATCAATCATGTGACGGTGATTACTTGAGACACAAATTTAAGAAGCAAATCTAGAAAAAAATATGCAACTCAAAAATTATAATGATTTCCTTCCAAGATACCTTCCCAGTACGAGCAATTTCTCTAATTCCAAATTTACTTAAGTTCCTCTGAACAGCCACCATCTTCCCTGGATCTCCAGTTACCTGTTTAAATGATAAGCATCAGAAAGACTGGATCGACTTTGGGTCAAATATACTTTAACTGTTCAACCATGTCATGCAGGAAAGTTGAATGCTACTCGCAACAACTAAAAGCATGAGAAAACCATAATTTGTCAGTTCTGAAGCGTGTTTAGCAAAATACAACCTCAACGCTTATTGAGACGACAAATAGGATATCTTGGTAAAACTGCAGGTATTGCTGCAGTTTACTCAGCCATGAGTAAACACCATTGACATACATTGATAAACTAAAGAAATTCATTTGGGCAAAGGCAAAGGAGGATTGCACGTTTGGTAGATTAGGTCATGATTTTTCTTTTTCCCTAATTCTGTCTTCAGGTAACTAGAAAACTTAGTTTCATCTTTCGCTTGTTTGGTACAATAATACTATCTTGAGAAATAAAATATACGACACATTGTTTTTCATTACTATCTTGGGATATAAGATGTGCAAAAACATTGTTTTCCACGATTTGCGTTGATATTAGCCCTCTGTGCATGTCCTGATTTTCACCTCTTTTTGCAGCAGAGTTGAAAGTCTCCACACTCGTAGAAATTTGCGGTGCTTAGAGAAGCACTACTACCAACTTCATCAATGGAAATACATGATTGACCACATGACCACTGCTGGAATTATGGCACAAGATGTTGGAAAAGCATAAGAGAATCAAAGGACCCCACTGCGATTTCTCCTATATGCCAAAGCCTCGATGGCAGAATTAACCAGTACATGTATTGCGGATCCAGGTACCAGGTGGAATGGTCGAAGTGCAAACTAGCGTGGCGCAGATAACACTACAACAACAGCATACCCAGTATGATCCCACAAGTGGGGTCTGGGAAGGGTGGGGTGTAGTTCGATCTTACCCCTACACAAGGTAGAGAGACGGTTTCCTATAGACCTTCGGCTCAAAAAAAGCTGGCCCAGATATTACTGTTACTGGAAAAAGAAACCATTAGTAGATATGACAGGAGACTGACATACGATCTAATAGTCAATGTGAGATGCTTTTTGCTTCATAAGAATGAAACTTACCGCTATCAAATGAAAATCAGTTTCACAAAAATTTCCTTGATCATCAGAAACCATTTGGAAAAAAAAGAAGGAAAAAGTCACAGCTCCGAGATATGACCTATTTGTCGAGAATAGAACAGAAAATAATCTTATCTTAGATGGAGTACAAGATTTTATCTGATCTTATCCCCCTGTTTGTTTTCCTGAACGGTGATTTTATCTAGTTTTATCTTTTAGTTAGAGATCAAATTTTATCTACTAGTTTGAGGTAGTCTTTTTCTTTAGTTACAAATACAGCTTTATCTATTCTAGGAGTTCTGACTATTTACCATTCCTACTCTATATATAAGACCCTTACATACTTTGTTGGGAATAGACTTGAATAATACTGATGAATTGATATTGGTAAAATATCGCTCGCTATTCTCTCTTATTCTTATTCTGTCTCTTCTTTTTGTCTCTCTCACTCTTTTCTCTCTATTTATTTTTTCTTTTTTCTCTAACTGTATTCTCTCGTTGTTCCTATTTTCCTAATCTTCTCCCTTCTCTCATCTAGCCCGCATTACAAAATCTTTAACATTATAGTTGTATAATTACCAAATACCAGTGTTTGTATCTATGCAACAAAAAACATGTCAGACATTTGGTATGTTCACAAGCATCGAGTTCAAGAAAAAAAAAAGATGGATTCTGATCTATGTCATCAAACCTCACCTCAATAGTCAGAGAATGATCAGATATATCCACAATTTTTGCCCTGAAAACGTCCACCAACCACATAACCTAGTAATGATCAAAAGATTTGGACCCATCATAACATAATAGTAAAATGGTAATACGGACAATGTAACTCCAATACTCCAATAAGAACCTCTGTGCGGTATTTTGGATCGGCGCTGATTTTAATAAGCATTAATTCACGTTCAACTTGTGGCTCCTTGGATAGATCTTCAACCTGACCATCAACTTTTACAGATTAAATCAAAAGTATCAAACACAAAAAGAAAAGTCAAAAAGGAGCGGAAGGAAGAAAACCATAACTGCGTGACCAGCTAAAGCTTGACATTATAAAGGCTCTTTGAGTAATAATTTAAGCTCTTTTATCAAATTCACTTAAACCCATCTGATTGAATCATGAATTAGTTAAAAGTACTAAAGACCGTATTTATAACCATAGCTGAGATCATTTGCATGGTTTTGAGCATTAAACATATTTCAGCTTTTGAACATCATTTTCAGAAAAAGGAGCAATGGCATGTCCATTCAATTGACACAAATCTATAGACCAGAAAAAAGGTTATTCGAACATTAATGACATCACTTTAATTTACACGCCACACAAACTAGTAATTTATCTAATACTCATTACCAAAAAGGTAGGTTTTGCTAAATCAAAAATTGGTAACACACCATACTAACACCTCAATCAAAACATACAAGGAAGATGTTAATTTGGTTGCAAACTAACTGTATGGAAACTACACATCCAAGAGATTAATTCACCAAACAAGCAGCTATAAATGCATATTCAATTTATTACCCACAGATTTTTTAATTCTCATGTTACAACCGAAGCACATAATATTTTTTCATGCATCAAACAACCACTAAATGGTTGACACTACTATTTCTAACAGCTTATAGATTAAAATACCATATGCAAACCAAAGTAATCACCTTGATCACATTTACAAGCTTTTGCAACTGTTCCATAACTTGCTGTAACACCCTTTCAGTTCCAGAAACAACTATAGTAAAAAGAGCCTTGTCCTTGTTTAGACCAACAGCAAGAGACTCAATGTTGTACCCTCTTCGAGCAAAGACTCCCGCAATACGATTGATCATTCCACTTTCATCACCAACAAACACTTGAATCGTATGGCGCCTACTCCTGTAATCACATCTCACATGCATTTACACCAGCATAACTTCTTAATACTTGCACTCACTTTCAGCTTTTGAAAGACTTATTTTCCCTCCAGTCCATTTTGTGCGATACCATTTGACTGGAGTCTAAGACATGATTTAGACTTAGGTTGTATAAGTAATAGCAAAAGAAAATATTAGACAAATGACAAAAAAGAAAAAAATATTAACATTGAAATCATTGTATGGAGGTTAAATTTGATTAAATTATTATTACTTGTGAAAACAGTAGTTTAAATATCTAACATCTTAAAACAATTTTCAAAAAGATTATCATATCAGTTGAAAATAGAAAAATTTAACCACGATTTTCTGTTTGTAGTTTCCAATCGTTATAACAGTTTTTCTGCTCAGACATTGACAAATGCAAGCTAAAGAAAAACTTACTTTTGTCTGATGGAAGAGTCGAAAGTTGTGAGAGAGTCGTCTTCATTTGCATATGTTCCATCAGCTTTGGCGGCAGAAATTACAACTGTTTTGGGGTTTGAAAGGAGAAATTTTGGTTTCAAAGTTGGAAATTGAACAACTTGAGAGAAACCCAAATGGGGAATAGAGGAATAGAGAGAAAGGAAGGGTTTATTTAGAGAGCTGTTGAAGGGAGTTGAAACAGCCGCCATTAGCAACAGAGTTTCGTTGATTCTAATATAGAGAGGTTAGAGGATGAATCGTTTTCGTTGATTCTAATTTGGTGAAAATGAAAAGATAATTCCAATTTATTTAACTTCCCTTTGTTTAATAGGTAGGGTCACAGTCAACTATACTGTAAATTTTGATTAATATTTAATGTTTTTTACGGGTTTTTTTTTTTTTTTTATGTTTTTTTGTTTGTTGGGAAATAGCAATTTTGATCCTCGAGATATTGCTTTATTCAGAATTTAGTCCCTAGGTTATCCAACTGAATACATTCGTCCTTCAGTTGATTCAAGTGTGTGATTTTGATCCTTGAAACTATTTAAAGTTTAACAGAATCATAATTTATATTTATATCTATACCTATATATTAGAATATATGTTTATTGTAAAAACACGAATGTCAAAACACAAAATGTTGAGTAACAAAAATATTTCAAGAACTTTTAGCAAATTTTTATGCCCTTTGAGTTCTAAATTATCCATGCCACTAGGTCGTGATGACACCTAATTCAATCCTTTAGGCAAACCAACCAACATAAAACACAACCCAAACGGAAGATCATCAAGTAAAATGCAAAATTTTAATATAAACTACCCCAAGAACTGGTGTCACAAGTCATGAACAACTAAGAATAGGAATACAATACTGATATGAAGAAAATACATCATCTGTTTGAATATACATAAATAGAAATACAGGATTTTAGGCTACTATGGATGAATGACAACTAATAACTGAAATGCTTATATATCTTCAATGCTCACTTTTGAATTCCATAACAACTTAGCTCCAAAATCTGCTCACAAGGCGCAAAAATGTAGTATGAGTTTAACTGACGCCATGTACTCCATGAATATCAAGGCTAACCTCAAGAAAGTAGTGGCTATATTTTTGTCAAAAGATACTCATTTTATACAATTTGTACAGTTCATAAGCATATACAATAACATAAAAATAACCAAGAAATGACAGATATCAATAATAAGGTACACAGTCAAAGAAAAAGATAATAAACATAGTTTTTAGATAACAAGATCAAAGCATAAAGAAATGCACCAGCTCCGCATGTAAAGAAGATAAGCAACAAGTAGCATTGATTTAAATGCTTCTACAAGAGTCTAGGATGTTTATGCATGATAAAGACTTAATATTTACATTAACCGGTACCTCTAAGTGTCCAACATCTTGCTAATAAGTCTCGTGCATGTGTATAATGTACAAATATGCATATGTAGATGATATACATGAATATTTCTACATGATTCTAGAATGTACATGCATGATAAAGACTCAAGCTTTACAACAAGCAACACCTCTCTGGTGTCTAATAATACTGTGCATTTACGCCCTAACGTAAAATGGGTAATCACGTGACTCTGAAGAGATGAATCAAAATTTCATACGCCCGAGCATTATAGCTCCAAAATCAATCATCAAGTCGTGCAAAATAAATCATCGTGCCATAATCATAACAACCGTACAGAATATCCCATCGTGCCAACATCAGTCTATATTAAAGAACCATATGAAGTGATGTGTGTGTGTGTCTATATATATACACACACACACACATACATTAAGAGATAAGTATATGTGATGCATATGGATAGAGAGATAAAGATGCAGAGATGTATGCATATATATGATGTATGACTATGTCCACAATATGTAATCCAACATACAAGTTGCCATCACGTCAAAATACGATATCAAAGCCTAGATATGGTCTTTAGCATGATGTAAAAATGCTTATGTAGTCATACAGATAAGTAAAGCATATCACAAATAGAACATGTACCAATTAAGACATAAAGAAGCCTAAAATTTATCCCAATATACAACCTTGGTATTCGCATATACGTTTCTCACCTCGTATATATATTATCCCCAAGCACGTAGCATGTAGCACATAAGTCTATTCTTTGAAAAAATTCCCTGAAGTCAAGATTAAGAAAGATACTTATCTTTACCCTGGGCTAGCTCTGTTTTCTAAAATATGTATGTTCTAGATGCAAATCCATCAAATGAGCCCGATCTAGCCCAAATAATGTCAAGAAAATCAAATAAAGCTATAAAAATCAATTTCAAATGATAAAGCTTCGTTATTTAATAAAATCTTAACAGTCAACAAAAAGTCAACCCCGAACCCTTATAGTCAAAACCAGTAACGAGAGACAAATCCCGATGACTTATAACATTCATGTTCAAATATGTGATTAGTTTTTAAATCTGAATCCAATCAGTATTCAAAATTCCAAAATACACTTTCTTATATTTTGGACAGAAACTCCAAATGCTCTTATTTAAATCTATATTTTGATGTTGATCTAGTAATAGATTAATATATAAACTATAGATCCAAGTTTGGATTACATAACCTAATGAAGTAGATGACAATTCTCTCAAAAGTCACTTCAATCCGAGCTCCCTAGCTCCCAAAATGATAAAATAGACTGAATGAAGACGATATTCGGTAGAGATTTCGTAGCTCCAAAGTTATAAGTGTGGTGCACCACACATGGACGCCCTTCGAACATTCCTTAGATTATGCTAGGAACTAACTCATGGGGAAATGGCAAATTTTGTGGAATGTGTTTTCAAATAATTAATGAGCAACTCAAATGATTTACGAATTTTATTAGTCTAGCAGAGCTGAAAAGAGGATCCTTAACTTGCTTATGAGTTTGATGTCTCTCATTAACGATTTGCTACAGTTTGCTGCTTAGAGATGGTTCCACGTTGGGATGCTTGATCTGCAAAGGTAGAAACATAAATAAGCATGTCGAATGCAGTTGTTAAGGCAATGATATAACAAATAAAGCAGAGATAGAGAAAGGAAAGTCTATGAGCGACGTCTGGCTGGTTGGCATGACCTTCACTGAAATTAACAGTCTCCGAGGTAAAAAGGTTTTTGGAATTAGTGGGCCTCCGGACTGCGAAGGGCTTGTGTTAGTTGACCTCCGGGCTGCAAAGAGATGTGAAGTTAGTGAGCCTTCGGGCTGTGAAGGGCTTTGAGGTTAGTGGGCCTTTGGGCTACGAAGAGCTTTAAAGTTAATGGGCCTGTGAGCTGCGAAGGGATTTGAAGTTAGTGTGTCTCCGGGCGCTTTGAAGTCAGTGGGCCTTCGGGTTGCAGAGGGCTTGATGTTAGTATAAAGGTACATGTACAGTGTGAAGTAAATAAATTGCATCGAGTTTGTAAATAAGGTAAAGAAAGCGTGGAAGGGAAACTCCTGGTTGTTAGCGAGATTCCTATTTGAATATGGTGATAGAGTGAGCAACACAACAAAATTGCATTTTTAGTTGGCGGAGTTAGAGGCAAAAATGATGATCCGAATTGAGTTCTCCAATTGGTGGAGTATTCAGTGTGATTGTTCAATAGACTCCGGTTGATGGAGCAGGCGATGCAAATTGTATAATGGACTCCAATTAGCGGAGTAGACAGTGCGATTGTACAATAGACTCCGATTGGTAGAGCAGATGGTGTAACTATACAATGAACTCTGATTGGCAGAATAGATAGTGCAACTATATAATAGACTCCGACTGGCAGAGCAAAAACGTACTGTACAACGGACTCCGATTGGCAGAGCAGACAGTGTATTGTACAATGGACTCCGATTGGTAGAGTTGCTGAAGAAGAGCAAAATTGTTTGACTTCATACTGAAAGGGTCACCCCCTTTTATGTTCGACTATCGGTTCTGACCCCTAGAAGTACCTGCACAGTTAGAGTAAACTTTTGGAGAAATGCGGTTAACATAAATACGATAAAGTAGAAATAGAATAGAAGGAGGTCAAAAGCTTGTGAGATTGCGGCTGCTTCGGTGGCATCTTGCTGGATCGATTTTGCGCTATCTATTTGGCTTTTTCCATCCCTGTATTTCAAAGAAAAATTCTTAGCTTGGGAGGGGATGTTGAATTTAATTGATTTCATATCCTATCCTCGTCATTTGTATCCTCTCTGCTCCTGATTGCTATAGTAATCCCTGCTGAAGACTCGATTGGTGAAAAAATAAAAGATATGTTTTGAAAGAAAGTTTTGAAATTTTCAGATATATTCTATATACTACGTGCTTATATGGTAAAGTCCTTGCTTTCAGATCATGACATATTCAGAAACCCATTGAACTTTTCTATTTCGATGACTGCATGCGAACAGTGGTTACTTTGTAGTATATATTGCTAACAAAGACTTCTTCAAAACTGCCCTAGACGACGTAGTAATTATAATGAGATCACTTCCTAATTTTAGAAAGTACAAATGAAATGGCAAGGTTTCCCTTGGATAGGTGATCGAACCTTTTAGGTTGCATAATTATTCCAATAGGAATCATGTCTGAATGTAGTTCGACGGTACAAAGAAAAGAAAATAAACAAAATTGATATGACCAAGCCTGACTCAGGCTACTACGTATCCAAATAAAACCAAGTCAAAACGTGGTTCATTAGAAAGAAAGGGAGAAAATGTAAAAAGTAACATGATATGACCGAGTCTGACTCAAACTACCTACGTATCCTACCAAGGGAAGTCAGGTCAAAGAATAGTTCTTTACATTGAGAATGCAACAAAAAAATGTCTAACCTAGATATATTTAAATGTAGAATCTCTTGACCGCGTCTGAATTGATGGGCTTTTTACTCACTCTGCCATCCATTTCTGCGAGAATTAATGCTCCTTCCGCAAGTACCCAATGAACCACATATGGACCTTGCCATTTTGGCGCCAATTTTCTTTTAAATTCGTCACGGTGAAGAAATATTCTTTTGAGTACCAACTGCCTAGTGTAAATTGATTCGGTATCACTTTCTTGTTTAACACTTTGATCATTATATTATGATAAAGAGCATGACAGACTGCATCCATCATCTTTTTGATGAGCATCACTATTCATGTCTATTACGTGTCCATTCTGCATCATCTAGATGGACCTCTTGAAAAATACTCAAGGAAAGTATCTCGACCTCTTCAGATGCAACGACCCGATCAATAATTTTGTGTAAGTTAGCCCCATTACCCTATTTGATGTTCTCCGTGTTTGATGATTTGTGGGGATGGTTGGGATTGGTTTCGGGAAGGCTTTGGAGAGAATTGAGATACTTAGTCTCATTTTGGAAGCTTAAGTTGTGAGAGTTGACCAAGGTATGACTTTTGTGTAAACAACCTCAGATTCGTGCTTGAATAGTTCCAATAGGTTCATATGGTAATTTTGGACTTAATCATATGTACGGATTTGGTTTAGAAGTTCCAAGTTAATTTGGCCATCTAATAACCTCACCTGGATCATATCCTGTATATTCATGCGGGCCCCCTCTAGAATTCCATGGTTGTGTACTCCCTTACCCTTCAAGGGGTATATCTCTATCGGGCACTTTCAGGTGGCACAAGCCTGTGAGGCAACCAACTTCGTCAATACATGTACTAACCTCCTCACATCCTGATCAGATGTAGCTGATAGTGGAACTGGAAAAACGGGAGGTGTTGTAGCTTCTCTCTGCTTCTCTAGTATTGATGGAATCGGAGCAATCCGATAAAGTGACATACCCTGGTCTTCAGACAAACTCGGTCTCAATAGAGGGTGTACGTCTCGTAACTTCCTCACTCTAGGCCTCAGATGGATGTGTCTCAACAGAGGGCATACATCTTGTACCCTCTCCAAACCTTCTGTATCATTCTGGCCCACAGTAGTTCTTTTAGACAAAGTCATCGCTGCACTGCCTACATCAATGTATACGTTAATCTGAATTCTCTAAAACTTAGCTCTATCGCATGATCTAGAACATGAAAGGAAGGTGACCATCCTAAACGCCTCGCAGCCTACTATTTATAAGTGTGGCGCACAACACACCCATAAGCAAGACTCTACTAGACACGGCTTGTAGAGATCCCTAGGATAGACTTGCTCTGATACCAAGTCTGTCAGGACCCAAATCGGAGGGCCACGACGGGATCCCGAGCCTTACTTGCCTAACACCAACATAATGTGCCTCTGTAACCACACCATCATGCATAAATGGTCCAGAAGGGCCATCATAAAACAATCTGAATAAAACATAAGGGAATAATCGACATAGGACAACCCAACGTGATATACAAACTTATACATGTGACATACAGGCCTATAAGGACAACATGACCATTTGTACACTCAGATTATAGGCCGACAAGTCCATACAAGCATCCACATATGTCTACAAGCCTCTAAGAGTACATAAACGTCATAAAGGTCGGCACAGGACCCCGCCATATCAATCAATACATGTACCAAAGCATATTGACCAAAAAGGCAACTTCGGAGCAAGTGAAGTGCACCAAACACCTTCTGCTGAGCTGATAGCCTACTATGAGGACCGCCAACCTGTCAATCAAAACCTGCAGGCATGACGCAGCGTCCCAGGGCAAAACAGACATCAACAGGAATAAAGTACTGAGTATGTAAGGCAGGAAAACATAAATAAGAACAATACTGTAAAGAGAGATAGGAAAGATACAACCCGTAACATCTGAGTGCCTCTGAGGGCGACGAAATGAAATGCATGATATATATATATATATATATACATACACATACACACACACACACACACACTCTTTTAGAAACATACGCCTCTGTGCGCATCATCATCATCATCATCATAGCATACCCGTCCATAATAGGCTCGGTAAAAACATACCCGGCCATTATAAGGTTCGGTAGAATAGTACCCGGCCACGTGGAGCTTGGTAAAACCCAATCGATCAGTGGTTACACAATTGGTGCCATACTCGGCCTACTATAGCGCATATCGGTAGAGTAAAATAGGTATATATA
>NC_031994.1:34258200-34341524 GCF_001879085.1 Nicotiana attenuata
TACCTTACTTACTACGCACTAAAACACACACACACACACACACACACACACACACACATATATATATATATATATATATATATATATATATCTAACAAAAGATAACAACACCTCTTCCCCTTTCAAGTGCTATCTTATAATCTTTCACTCCAACACCACAACCAACATGCAATTAACTTTAAACACAACCAAAAGGATGTCAAACTACCATAGTAAGTAGATACAATACAAACCCTAAGATTAAATTAGCTCACCATCATCCTTATCCACCTCACAACACTATAGAGGAGTTATTCTTCACCTTTGGCTAATTTGATATTGGATTATAGTGTATATTTTTTGGAATTTGTTTGGAACCTTGGGGGAACTATTAGGGAGAGATTGGAGAGTGTGAGGATGGAAGGCGTAGGAAAAAGGAGAAAATATCATCCCAAAAACGATATAAAAATAGGTGAAGGTTTGCCATCGGCCAAGTGGGTCCCAAAGGGGCTGCCTGCGTAGTCTCGCGAAAATGCAAATATCTCTCTACTCTAATGTCATAATCGACGAACAATTTAATACGTCCGAAACTAGACTCGTAGATATTCAATTTAGCGGGTGGATCACTGATCGAAGCCAACCCTACACCACAATAGAGTGGCAAGAGCGGTCGATGTAGCTTTTACCCGATAAGTCGGGATCGAATCCACAGAGAGCTAAGAAAGGTTTGGAATTGGATTCCTATCTAATCTAGCAATGTGCAATATTCTTAATTGCACTTCCAATCATTCTTGTTTGTTCACTATTCTATTTTTATACTAATGATGCAAGTAATTAGACTAAGTATGATATTTTTGTAAGGTTTTCTTAAAAAGGCACTAGGGAAGTGACTTACTCCTAGGTGAGTATCTAACGGGATCTAAAACTTAGGGCAAAATTGTTATAGCTGGGATCGTGATATAGCCAATGCACGAAGCTACTCACTCTATACCTCTCGGTAGTTCGAGTGACTTTGCCCTAATTGGCTTTCTCAAGTCCAATTGGGTGTTCAAATTTGTGCAAGCAAAATTGGCTCAAGTCGGGAATTACTATCTCTAGGATTAACCCTTTAATTGGGGCTATCAATCTCTTGAATGAGATAGAATGCACCCAATTCCTTGTTGGCCTGAATTTCCTAAACTTGGGCTCTCTTTCTCAAGAAGAGCCCAAGTCAAAAAGGCACAAATTAGTGTTTGCAACCACCAATTCAACATTAAAAGCATAAAACAGGCCAAATATCATTCACCCATAAACATTAAAGCCCTAAAATAGAAGACCCATTAAATACCCACACTAGGGTTGAGCTCAACCCTAGCTAATAGGTCTAGCTACTCATAATAACTGAAGAAATCAAAGATTGAGATGAATAATAACCCATAAAAAGTAATAACAAGATGAAAATCTAAGATTAATTGCTAAACTAGCTATAAAATTACTCAAAAAGGCAAAAGTAGGCGGTTCACGTGCTCATCTAAACAACAGATGACCTAAAAATCTGAAAAAGAAGTATTTATACACAGCTAAATTTTCCAGACAAAAATGCCCCTACGGAGGTACCACTGACAGCGGAAAATGGACCGATGTCGCGGTGAGGCTACCGCGACCGCATAAAACCAAGCGCGGACCGCGGTCTTCTAGTTTTAGCTTCAATTTTTGGCTCTCTGAATCTCTCCACCGCTGAGGGCGGTAATGGCACCGCGGCCGCACTGGATCCAACGCTGCCGCGAAAAATCACCGCGGTCAGCGGTGACTTGTAAAGCCCAAATTTACATCTCTTTGATTCTTGTTGCCGCGGACCGCGATAAATGCTCCGCTGTCGCGGTAGAGGCACAACTGCCGCATAAAAGCACCGTGGTCAGCGGTGACTTGCAATCCTAAAAGTGCATCTCTTTGAACCTTGCCACTGTGGACCGTGAGATCAAGACCGCCTCAGCGGTGGACCCTCCGTGTCCGCGGTTGATTTTCCGTTGTAGCGCTCAGTTGACTCAACTTTGCACTTGTGCAGGTTTTCACTCCTTTTTGAGCTGGTTTTTGACTTCCTTGTCTCTTTTTGACCAAATACTGCAACAAACATAACATGTTAGCTTTCGAGATTACTTGTATACACTTTTTATCCAAAACTTAAGCAAAAATGAGTGTAAAATAGACTAGAATCCCTAGTTATCAACTTCCCCAAACTTAAGCTTTTGCTTGTCCTCAAGCTAACAATGTAATTCCCACCCCCTTAAGATAAGAGAAAAGAAAATTCAGTAAGTGACCTCATCTAGCATCAATTGGGACTAACAATTGCCCTCAACTCAAATGCATCATTAACAACACTCAACCTGTTTTAAGCACCATGGATTTAGTGCGACACAAAAGCATCAAGAGTTGACTCAACTCATAAAGGAAACTCTTTTTACTACTTTGGTCATTGTGGAACCCAAACTCATACTCCTCAACTCTCCATGAGCAAAACCTCACTTTTAGATTGCAGCACTCGGAACGAGGATTGTGGAACTCATCTCTCTCAAAGGAAGGTCACAAGTCCGGCTCTAAGTACCATAAGCTTGCCCCTCATGTGAGTCACCACTAATGTAAGCTCACTCAACTCAAGATCATGTAGGACTTTGTGGGGATGTAATGAAGGCTTTTGGTTCAGGGTGGGATATATATATATATATATATATATATATATATATATATATATATATATATATATATATATGTCTAAGAAGGTTTCATCTTCCCTTAAGCAATTCATTTGCTTCATTTTGGCACATATTTTCTTGACTCTTTGAGTCATTTACTACTTCTTTAGGGGCTAGAGAGACACACTGTCACTCTTTCTTGTTCATTTCAATTCCTTTTCTCCTTTCTAGTCTTTCCAAGCCTTTCATTTTTGCTTTTATTGACTCCCTTCATTTTTTTTTATTGTTCACTTTCTTTTTGACTTTTTTTTGGCTTTTCTTTCTTTTTCTTTTTGCCTTTACTTTTCTTCATTTTGCACCTTTTATCACTTTTGCATCCTCATCTCTCCCCCCAAACTTATGATTTTGCCTTGTGCTAAGGAAATATCGGGTGCCAAGAGAGGATCATTTTAGAACGGATAAAGGTTTGTATCATGGTTTTTAAAAGAATAAGGTCTATGGCTCAATAGGATTGACTAGGGATATCATCATTGGTGGGCTATGGATGTTCTCAAGTCTCAATTAGGATCAAGGAGAGCCTATAATCACTTCTCAAGTCGAGCTACACNCTCATTGAACATGAACTTTGCATCTTTTTCCAATAGTTTGCACAAAGGATTCACTACCTTAGAAAAGTCTTTGATGAATCTTCGGTAGAAACCTGCATGTCCAAGAAAACTCCTAACCCCATGACTGAAGTAGGAGGAGGAAGCCTTGAAATCACTTCAATCGTAGCCTTGTCTACCTCTATTCCTTTCTTTGAGATCTTATGGCCGAGGACAATGCCCTCCTCGACCATGAAGTGGAACTTTTCCCAATTGAGAACAAGATTTGTCTCTTCACACAGAGCCAACACTTTGTCAAAATTCTTCAAACACTCATCAAAGGAGTCACCCACAACACTGAAATCATCCATGAACACTTCCAAGAAATCCTCTACCATATCAGTAAATATAGCCATCATGTACCGCTGGAAGGTGGCCGGTGCATTGCACAAACTGAAAGGCATCTTGGAAAATGCAAAGGTCCCGTATGGGCATGTGAATGTGGTTTTCTCCTGATCTTCCGGGGCAATCAATATCTGGTTGTAACCTAACTACCCGTCCACAAAATAATAGAAGGCACGCCCAGCAAGTCTATCTAGCATTTGGTCAAGAAAGGGTAATGGAAAATGTCCTTTCCGATCACTTTATTCAGCCTGTGGTAGTCCATCCACACCCCCATCTAGTGACAATCCTGGTTGGAATCAATTCGTTCTGCTCGTTGGTAACTACCGTCATACCACCCTTCTTCGGTACACATTGCACCGGTGAAGTCCAAGAACTATCTGAGATGGGGCACACAACCCCTGCATCAAGCCTCTTGATCACCTCCTTGACAACCTCTTGCATAGCCTCGTTCAACCTCCTTTGATGTTCCAAGGAGGGCTTTGCATCATTCAAGTATAATCTTGTACATGCAAAAGGCAGGGCTTATTCCCCGAATATCAGCTAGAGTCCATCCAATTGCCTTCTTTCGTCTTTGGAGCACCGCCAACGTGGTATCTACCTGCATGTTAGTAAGACAAGAAGAAAGAATAACAGGAAAAGTTGAACTAGGGCCCAAAAATTCATACCTGAGGTGTGAAGGCAAAGGCTTCAGCTCCAGAATGGGAGGTTCCTCAATTGAGGGCTTTGTTTGGGGAGTTTTTCTGTTCTCAAGATCCAAAGAGAGCTTACAGGGCTCATAAGAATAAGAGCCCATACCATGCAAAGCATTGACACATTCCACCCTTCATTTATCCTCATTCACATCAAGGTTGAACAATACCGCTTCTAAAGGATCCTCCACATTGATCATGGCACTAGTATCATTAACTATCACCTCCGTGACAAGGTCCACAAAAGAGCACACTTCAGTACTATTCGGCTGCCTCATTGATTTGCACATATGAAAGACCACTTTCTCATCACCCACCCGGAAGGTGAGTTCCCCTACTTCCACATCAACCAATGCCTTCCCAGTTGCAAGGAAAGGTCTTCCCAAAATTATAGGCACCTCATAGTCGACTTCGCAGTCAAGAATCACAAAATCAGCAGGCAAGATAAATTTATCCACCCGGACAAGAACATCATCAATAATACCAAGCGGCCTCTTCATAGTTCTATCCGCCATTTGCAATCTCATTGAAGTAGCCCTCGGTTGACCAATACCCAAAGTTTTGAAAACGGAGTAAGGCATCAAATTGATACTTGCTCCCAAATCGCACAATGCCTTTGCAAAATTTGCCTTCCCAATGGTACATGGAATGGTGAAAGCGTCGGGATCTTCAAGCTTTGGAGCCATCGAGTGCACAATTGCACTTACTTGGTGAGTCATTTTGATGGTCTCACAATTCATAGATCTCTTTTTGGTCACCAAGTCTTTCATGAACTTGGCGTAACCCGGCATTTGCTCAAGAGCTTCCACCAAAGGAACATTTATTGACAAGTTTTTCATCATCTCAATAAACTTCTTAAACTGGTTTTCATTCTTCTGCTTTGCAAGTCTTTGAGGGTAAGGTGGAGGAGGCCTTGGCAAGGGAGCCTTATCCTTGGGCACAACCATTTTCGGCATGTCTATTACGTGTTCCCTAGACGGGTTCATGTCATTTTGAGTCTCCACCTCATTATCGTGAATATCAATTCTCACTTTCGCATTTAAGTTCTCTTCACTCACTTGCTCATCAACTATATGGATAACATCATCTTGCACCTCAACTTCATCACTCACAATTTCCTTTTGCTTGGAGGCATTCACATCACCACCTCGACTGCTTCTTGTAATCACCGCCATTGAATGCTCAGCGTTGTTCCCACCCTTCGGGTTTACTACCGTATCACTAGGTAGAGCCCCCTTAGGGCGAGTATTCAAAGATTGAAAAATCTAGCCAAGTTGAACCTCCAAGTTTCGGATTGAAGTATTGTGGGATGCCAACTGAGCATCAGAGTTGGCGTTCTTTTTCATCATTTGTTCAAACATCATCTCGATCCTCCCCATCACATTGTTCGACGAGCTAGGACCTTGGGATGGAAATGGGGGTGGGTTATTTGGTTGTTGATACATCGAACGCCTCTGAAAGCCTTGCCCCCGATTTCCTTGATTGCCATTATTCCAACCACCCAGATTGTTGTTTCCCCCCCAATTGTTGTTGTTGCCATTCCGGTTGCCCTGGTTGTTCTGGTTGCCCCAATTCTGATTGTTGTTCCCCCAGTTTCTATTCCCTTGTTGGTTTTAATTCCCCCATTGCCTTGGGATCTCTATTGTTGTTGTTGGTTAGGACCATTGCCCCTTTGTCCTTGATAATTGTTCACGTACTGCACTTCTTCACTTTGCTCATCATACCCATCATCTTGGTTGAACCCACCATTACCTTGCTCATATTGATCCAAGCTACCTTGACCTTGTTGACCTCTTTGTTGCCTCTTGTTGACCAACATGTTGACATCTTCCATAGCATTTACTTGTCGTGGTGCTTGAACTTGCTGCAATTGAGCCTTTGCCAACTGGTTCATTGTTATGGTTAACTCTACTATTGCCTGACCATGGTTGTGGAGCTCTTTGTGCAGGTGAATGACTGTGGGATCAACTTGTGGCACATTAGCTCGACTCAACCAAGCTGAGGAAGTGTCTGCCATCTCATCCAAAATCTCACACGCCTCAGCATAAGGTATGTTCATAAAATTTCCCCCTACTAGCTGGTTCACCACACACTGATTGGTCGTGATGCCACGGTAGAAAGTTTGCTGGATCATTGCTTCGGTCATGTCATTGTTCGGACATTCTTTCACCATTGTGCGATACCTTTCCCAGATTTCATGAAGTGGTTCATTAGGTTCCTGTTTGAAGGACAAAATCTCGTCTCTCAAGGTCGTCATATACCCGGCGAGAAAAAATTTGCTATAAACTTGTCCGCCAACTCATCCTAAGTATGAATGGAATGGTTGGGAAGTCTTTCGAGCCAGTCCAAAGCTTTCCCTCGAAGTGAGAAAGGTAACAATCTCAATATTAGAGCATCTTCTGACACATTCGTCTGCTTGCTTCCCCAACAGGTATCCACGAAGCCTTTAAGATGTTTATATGCATTCTGATAGGGAGCACCTGTGAAGTACCCTCGTTGCTCCAATAAGGTCAACATCACATTTGTTATTTGAAAATTGCTCGCCCGGATGCGGGGTGGGACAATTGCACTTGCGTAGCCCTCATTTGGAAGCACCCGAGGAGCAACTCTTGGAGGAGGTGGGGGAGGGTCTGGAATGTTGTCAATGGCCTGGCGGCCTCTTCTTTGACCTTGAGGTACTAGAGGCACCCCATCGAATCCACAGAGAGCTAAGAAAGGTTAGGAATTGGATTCCTATCTAATACAGAAATGTGCAATGTTCTTAATTGCACTTCCAATCATTCTTGTTTGTTCACTATTCTATTTTTATACTAATAATGCAAGTAATTAGACTAATTATGATATTTTTGTAAGGTTTTCTTAAAAAGGCACTAGGGAAGTGACTTACTCCTAGGTGAGTATCTAACGGGATCTAAAACTTAGGGAAAAATTGTTATAGCTGGGATCGTGATATAGCCAATGCACGAAGCTACTCACTCTATACCTCTCGGTAGTTCGAGTGACTTTGCCCTAATTGTCTTTCTCAAGTCCAATTGGGTGTTCAAATTTGTGCAAGCAAAATTGGCTCAAGTCGGGTATTACTATCTCTAGGATTAACCCTTTAATTGGGGCTATCAATCTCTTGAATGAGATAGAATGCACCCAATTCCTTGTTGGCCTGAATTTCCTAAACTTGGGTTCTCTTTCTCAAGAAGAGCCCAAGTCAAAAAGGCACAAATTAGTGTTTGCAACCACCAATTCAACATTAAAAGCATAAAACAAGCCAAATATCATTCACCCATAAACATTAAAGCCCTAAAATAGAAGACCCATTAAATACCCACACTAGGGTTGAGCTCAACCCTAGCTAATGGGTCTAGTTACTCATAATAACTGAAGAAATCAAAGATTGAGATGAATAATAACCCATAAAAAGTAATTACAAGATGAAAATCTAAGATTAATTGCTAAACTAGCTATAAAATTACTCAAAAAGGCAAAAGTAGGCGGTTCACGGCTCATCTAAACAACAGATGACCTAAAAATCTGAAAAAGAAGTATTTATACACAGCTAAATTTTCCAGACAAAAATGCCCCTACGGAGGTACCACTGACAGCGGAAAATGGACCGATGTCGCGGTGAGGCTACCGCGACCGCATAAAACCAAGCGCGGACCGCGGTCTTCTAGCTTTAGCTTCAATTTTTGGCTCTCTGAATCTCTCCTCCGCTGAGGGCGGTAATGGCACCGCGGCCGCACTGGATCCAACGCTGCTGCGAAAAATCACCGCGGTCAGCGGTGACTTGTAAAGCCCAAATTTACATCTCTTTGATTCTTGTTACCGCGGACCGCAATAAATGCTCTGATGTCGCGGTAGAGGCACCACTGCTGCGTAAAAGCTCCGCGGTCAGCGGTGACTTGCAATCCTAAAAGTGCATCTCTCTGAACCTTGCCACCGTGGACCGCGAGATCAAGACCGCCTCAGCGGTGGACCCTCCGCGTCCGCGGTTGATTTTCTGTTGTAGTGCTCAGTTGACTCAGCTTTGCACTTGTGCAGGTTTTCACTCCTTTTTGAGCTGGTTTTTGACTTCCTTGTCTCTTTTTGACCAAACACTGCAAACAAGCATAACATGTTAGCTTTCGGGATTACTTGTATACACTTTTATTCCAAAACTTAATCAAAAAAGAGTGTAAAATAGACTAGAATCCCTAGTTATCAATCACCCCTTAAATCAAAGTACATTGGGGAGAAAAGCTTAGTGATATTAGACCCAAATTTTAGTAGAATTATGAACGTAACTTGCGACAGCTTTTGCCGACTTTTGTTTTACAAATTATTTGACTTCTAAACGTAACATATGAATATTAAATGACTAAAATAACTCATAAAATAGCCTTCTTATCATTTTAAGCACCATAGTATTACCCTAAAAGTACGGGTTATAATTCCCAACTTGTCGACTTTTGACGAAACTTATTTTGTTCAATTCATTTAGCTTCTAAACTTTCCAAACCTCTTGGTACTTGTGTTCATGATCTTAAATATTTTCTACCTCTAAGGTAGCATGATTATGTTACTTTATATACTTTCAAAGATGATCTCATTTTTGAGCTTACATCAATTGACTTACGACGTACTTTTACGCACGAAAACACGGGGTATAACAGGTCGCTATTAGGGTTTGTTGATTAGAGAGAGGTGGATGATATATATATGTGTGTGTGTGTGTGTGTGTGTGTGTGTGTATAAAGAGAGAGAGAGAGGGGAACAAAAGGCAGCGGTTTGGTGGATAAATAAGGGATTAGGGTTTGGGTCTTAGATAAAAAGGGTTTAATGACCGGGTGAAGGAGAACCGTTGATTATTTTTGATCAACGATTGAGGTTTTCTGGATATATATATATATATATATATATATATATATATATATATATATATATATATAGAGAGAGAGAGAGAGAGAGAGATATTTTGATATGTGAGATTAATTGAGGGACATTGGATCATTTTGATCCAACAATTGGGATTAAGTTTGAAGGAAATGGGGTAAGAGGATTGATCCGGACCGTCTGATGGAATTAATGAACGGCCCAATAAAGTATATTTTCTTTGTGAAAGGCTGATGTATTATTTCTTTGACAGAGATTGATGACATGGCAGACATTGATTGGTGGAGAGGGAGAGACTATGATTGTTGAGTGGGATTGGGGATCAGGTTTCGGACCGGGTAAGGGGTTTTGGACCGATTTTCTTTGGGCCATTTTTGGCTGAAATTTGAATTTAAGATTTGGCCCTTTAGTTGAACAATTGAAGCATTTTCTAGGATAGCCATTTTGTTGTTAGCCCCTTCTAACATAATTAATTTAATTAACTTCCTCAATCTTAACAATTTGAAATAAATTATACTATTATTTTGTAAACATAAAATTAATAATTTACTACTTATCCAATTATTTATGGATGAACTTTATAATCTTAATAGCATTAATGATATAAATGTACTAAAATTGTGTAAATAGCCAAATGAGTTTTAAAAAATAATGGTGATATAACCATATTTACCAAATGTTATCTATGATAAAGAATAATTTTTTAATATTAATATCTGTACTTTTTCAGAAAAATACAATGATTTTCTTTTACATATTTATTAAAAATAGGTTACATATAACTTATTAAATTATTATCTACCAGGAAGCATAATAAATTAGTTGAGAAAAGGGAGGACTTAAATTGATCGTCAACAACATGGAAGCTGGAATCTTCAAGATTCAAAAGCTTGGTTTGAGACTTGATTTTTAATTGTAGTATTTGCCTTTGTATTTTGAGTATTTGGATATGTTCATAGGGGATATTTGGACTAGCCGAGATAGCTTGGAGGAGTCATGAGGTCTTGAGTGAGGTTTAGGTTTTATAGGGTTAATTTTGGGAAAAAGATGCACCAGATAGAAGCTGGGCAGACTCGGTTAGGAAAGTACTAGACCGGGCGTGTTTGGAGGTGTGTCGCACCTCGGGTCGCGCCTGGCCTGTGTGATGTATCAGTCGCAGTGCACATGGTTGTTTCAATGTGAATTTTGCCCTTTCTTGCATGTATATACCCATGTGAAGATATAAGTGCTATGCATAATGATTTGGGGTAAGAATATGTTAACTATATGTTCAAAAGTGACTTACGAGATATTTGAGGACTATGTTCCTAAGCGGGGTAGAATGCAATGATCCAAAGGAATTTCACAAACTTTTAAGTTATTAAGTGTGCTTGCGGGTTTTGGATACATTATTTTGTATAAAAACAATGGCTTTGGATGAGAATGATATCATTTGAATAAATGAATATGGTTATAACATGGTTCGGAAGGTCATAAGGATACTAAAGTGTGCGGAGGAGTAGCTTCGAGTAGATTGGAAAGAGGTAAAGGAAAGGAATGTTCAAATAAAACAAGATATGCTTTAGAAGAGTATTGCTCCCAATCTATAAAGAACTTGGATGTGATATTAGGATGAAAGTTGTAGCCTTTGAGTCGAATTTTCATCGATTTATATCATTCATCCTTTGGATATTTGTACAAGGAGTTACAACATTATGGATTACATATATATGTTAGATCATATGATTTTATGGATTAGTTATACACCGTTCATATGTATACTCTCCTACAAATATAATTCACATTGGTATGTGTCATTTGGCATGTGAGTTGTCTGTACGAATTCAGATATACGTTTTGATTTTTCCAAATTTTGATGATCGAGCTTAAGGCCCCGATATGGTGTGTGGATTGAATATATCTCTCATGATTCACTATTACCCGATTATTACAATCATTATACGTGTAGGTTTGTGATGCGATTGCTGATTTATGGTTAAAGTTTGAATCATTATCATGCATTTGATTTATGTATTCTTGCTGATACATTTTATATAAATAATTAACTTATGGATATTTAAATATGTTGTTTCTACACTTTTGTTACTGTTATTGTCATAAAAATATTGCAGAACTTTATGTAAGTAAGTATTTTCAATACAACATTCTCCACTACTTTGTAAAGAACGATCAATGGTACTTACTGGGTACTTCCCGTCCTCACGCCATATTTCTATATTGTGTGCGCGAATTCGAACCCGGATACCAGTGTCCCTCACAAAGGAGTTTAGGAAATCGTCTACTGGTGAGCTTCTTGCTTAGCTCATAGTAGCTTGGAGACTCTTTTATCCTCTATTATTGTATTTTATTCAAAAGAATGATGTATTATTTTGAGACAATTGTATTAACTCTTTCTTAGTTCACTCATAACTTGTATCACCAATTCATATGATAGTGTTGGCTTTAGACTTTCACAATATGTTAGATATTTTATTACACTTTACGATATTACTTTACTAGACTTGATATCTTTTTGGCTTTTGAGGATTAACGGATTATAGTTTGTTTGCTTAATAAGTAGTTGGGTGCCATCGCGGCTTTATGTGATCTGGATCGTAATAGAGCTCTTTAGAAAAACTATAATTGGAGGGACCAAGTTAAGTACATCATCCAAGAGAAACTATGGGAAGCATGCTCCTTGATTTGGACAAGTGAAGGATGTAAAATACCAAATCAAGTAATTTAACTTTGCTTCCTTTGCTTATGGAAAGAGAAACTCCAACATCTTTCTAAAAAACCTCTAAACTTCTAAAAAACTTTGTTCACATCCCTCCGCCTAGTATGGACGCTGATACAGAGATGACTTTGATTCCACCCAAACCACCGGACATTATCAACAATTGTACTGCCCGATTGCCTAGTAATCTACAAACCTCTTTTAAAGATAAATTAATTATGGGAGGGGAAGGGTTGGATATCATCACTGATTTCACCACACCCATAGTCAACTCCGTCGATATCACTTCCTCAATGATACCCCTTGAATCAACCTTTGAAGAAAAGAAAATTTCTCTTTCACAAGAGGATAAAAATCGGATGTACATGCCCTGAAAATTCTCCATCATTATTAAGTTACAAGGAAAAAGAATACTCCACCAAATCCTCAAGAAAAAAGTCCAGGAGCTTTGGAAAGTATCTGAAAATTTTCCCCTAATAGACTTAGGTTCAGATTACTACATAGCTAAATTTCAAAATCAAGAAAGCATGATCTCAATTCTACAAAATGGTCAGTGGTTCATCTTTGGCCATTTTCTCTCATGTCAAAGGTGGGAACCAAATTTCGTAGCATCTAACGCCAAACAAATCCACACAGCTGTGTGGATCCGTCTACCAAATTTACCTACTGAGTTTTATGATGGGATCATTCTTCAAAAAATTGGGAACTCGATTGGTAGACTTCTTAAAATAGATGATTGTACCTCCTCTACCCTAAGAGGTCATTATGCCCGTCTCTGTGTGAAATTACCTATGGACAAACCAGTTGAAAATCTATTCAAATTGAAAAATACAAGCAACTAATTGAATATGAAGGAGAAAAAATATTATGCAAGAGCTGTGAACAACTAGGGCACACAATACACCATTGCCCTATGGCTGGAATACCATCAATCCAAGCAAAAAGTAATAAGGAGGAGAAAGTAGAAGAACATCAGGGGAAAGCAAGGAATGAAGAACAGCAAAAAATCACAAAGGAAGACAAAGAGAACACTGCAGATGCAGGTATAGATGTAAAAATCCTTAATGTTGCGACAGGTAAGTATATTCATACTCAAAAGCTGAAATTTGTCCATAAGGATAATTCTTCATTGTCTTCAATACAGTATAATTCTCGATCAGCAAAATCCACCAATACAAGTATGGGAAACAAGTTAGAAAATATCGATCAAAAAAACGTTTCTTTACTTTGAGTGAGGAGCACACTGTTTCGGAAAACCACTCCCCTCAAAATAACTTATTATAATATTAACATGCATGCTTATCTAGAAGACCTAAAAAAGACAAAATTGGCTAATAACCTTATTAACCCTAATGATCCTACTATTCACGCGCCTAACCAATTGAATGCAGAAAACCTATCAGAAACAAATGAATTAACCCCCTCCCCCATCGTGTGATACTACTACACTAAACTACCCCCCTAAACAAGATAATTCCAATAACCCCCAAAACCCATTCGCAAAAGACAAAACGAGCTCCCTATTTAATTCACACTTGTCCACTATTACGCTGGACGGTGAACAAATGGAAGCATGCATGGTGTTGATACCCAATTTTTTCCTATAATATTTTTAAAATGCATGTATGCCTTCAAAACTATGCATTAACATCAATTGACATTTTTTCATAATTTCTACATTCTTAGGGATTTTTAATTAATTTGTCCCAGCATTTTTATTTATATAAACAATCACTAATTGCATCACAAATAGTTTTATAATAATTTTGTGGCTTAATTTTATCATTTGCATTTGTACTAAGTTTTAATTATTTCACAAATAGCCGCATTTGTATTTTTGGTGTTATAATTGCAATTACTTTACAATTATAGCCATGCATGCATTATACATTATTTTACCAGAAAATAGCCTTTTTAAAATATTAAGTAATTATTTTAAAATATTTCAAGGCATGAAAGTCATTTTTATAATTTATTGACTGTTTTTAAAAATTATTTTAGCAATTAAATGGGTATTTAACAAATGACCCCTTTTATTTTCGGACCTAGCCTAAATTAAATAGCCCAAACCCTAACCCACTAAGACCAGCCCAAACCAACTACCCCTAGCCCAATTAAATCCTACCCGGCCCCCAAACCCTCTAAATCTTGACCGTTGATCATAGAGATCAACGGCCACCATCACTTCTTACCATTTTTATCCAAATGACCCCTCTAAACCCTAGCCAGTATTCACAAACGGCCGCCCTAGAATCCCTGATCCTCTTCGTCTGTCTGAGACCTAAACCTAACCCTAGCCGCTGCCACCCAAAACCAGCCCTAATCCCTTTGATTCATGTTCGATTCATGAATTTCCATGGCCGTTTGAGGCTCCTACTGATCTTCTACGTCTCCTGGTTGCTCGTTCTTATGGTTTCCTGGAAAGATCTCGAAGAGATCTAACCAGATCTGGTTCAAGACTCTCTGATAGTCCGTCTATGGTTGTGAGTGTTACTATTTCGATGCTTTACGGTTCAAATCTCTTGTTTGAGACTGGATTCTCTTTACCCTTTCATTCTTTCTTCAAAACCCTCATTTCAAACACGAATCCATCTAGATCTTTGTAGATCCGGAAAGTTTCTGAGTTCGTCGTCGATTTTTCTTTAAAGAGTTTCTTGTTTCTTCACTATTAACCGATTTTTAGCACTACGCTACTTTAGGTTTTTGATTTCTCTGATTTCTGTTATTCGAATCTCTGTATGTTTGAAGTGCTTTCTATTTCCATGGCTATTTCTTTAAAGTTATCCTAATCTTCCTACTACTAATCAACCCTAAGTATCTTTCTAATTATTAGGGGTTTCCACTTCCGTTTTTGCAAAAGGTTTTCTGAAGTTTTTATGTTTCATTTGATCTTTCTCGCATGGTTATGTTTCTGGTCCAATTGTTTGACTATTCAGTGTTTGATTTCAACCTCTTGTCCGTTATTGTTTGAATAATTGAATTATTAGCCTAATTATCTAGGGTTTTATTTGTTTACTAAACTAATTTACTGATCTCTAATTGTTTTCCTTAATCTTGAGTTCTTAATTGACATCTCTTGTCTATCTATGGGTTGATTGACCCTTTGATTGGTCTCTTATTACCCGTTTTGCCTTATTTATGAAACTGATTAATTGATTTAAGGGTTCTAATCCTAATTGACTGTTAAACCTACTTCTTGCCTTATTTGAAATTCAATTAGAGTTATTTATAGTATAATTCCCTAATTTCCTATCCCCAATCAAGCTTGATTGATTATTTGATTACTTCCTTACCTTATTTTTGCAATGTCAATTTGTCTTGCCTTATTTACCTACACTATTCGACTTATATATATATATATATATATATATATATATATATATATATATATATATATATATATATATATATATATATATTGCTCATGTCTAAGGTAGAAGTTTATATATATATATATATATATATATATAAAATTCTACCTTAGACATGAGCAATAGTTCACACACACACAAAAACTTTCCTCTCATCTCTCTCTCTGCTACTTGTGATCATTGCTTGACTAGCCGGCTGAAAGCCACGGCTAGGCTGTTGAATCCTATCTACTTTACCTTCTGTTTCTGCTTCCTTAACTGGTATGCCTCTACTATTTTCATTCAATTAATTTGTGCGTTTATCAGCATGTTTACTTTTGTTTAAATCCATGTATTTACCAGCATGCTTACCCCTGTTTAATCCATGTGTTTGCTAGCATGACTGTTTCTGTCCAATCTATGTGGCTACTTCTGTTCAAACTATATATTCAATAGCATGTCTGACTATGTGTTTCCTAACATGTCTATTAATGTTCAATATATGTGTTTATGTCCACTCCTGGCCAATACATGCGTTTACCACAATAGCATATTGACTCATGTTTTCTAATTAAAACTATGTGTTCTGCCTTCAGCAAGTTTGCATGTTTACTTATGTCTAAGATTAGGTCTATGCCTTGCCTACTCCCCTACTAAGCATGGCCCCCTATCTGGATACTTTGCTCCCCAATCCCTATTACCCCTTACATATGGCTGCTTGATTTTCAGCATGCCTTGCTTCCGTATTTGGTCACTTAGTAACAACCAATAAGCTTAAGCAATCCTATTTCTAAATGCTGCTTGTTTGGATGGAGCCTTTGCCTAGGTTCCAAGAACTGAATGATTCTGTATACTTCTGATTTCCTGAAAGTCTGAAACTGCTTTTTCCTCAAAACTATTCTTGCAAATTGTTCACGCTCAACTGAGTCTCACAAAAGACTATGCGGGCATTGCAAATATAATCTGAGTATTATTACCCAGAGTCGAACCACAGGGAACTAACCTATCAATCACTACTGTTAGATTTACTAAATTCACACATTCTGTTTTCCCAAACTTTTTGATTCACAATGGTTGATTTTCTAACAACTGAAAGCAGCGGAAAATTAACTAAACTTGATGTGTAAACAGTAGAAATAATGTCTAAGGCAATGGTTTTCCCCGCTGGTACTTTCCTTGGTTGTATATGTCTTATAACTACGATTTAGTTGTCTCTAACAATCATGAATGCTCAAGCTATCATAACTCTTTCTCAAGTAATTATCATAATCTACTAGACGCACTCTCTCAAGCTACGCTAGCTAATTTCACAATACAATTCACTTAAATTGCACTCGGGGTTTCGTTATCTCTAATCCAACCCCTAAACCCTCGGTTATGACTCTCGTCTATACTCGTTCATACAATCACCTAAATATGCACTCTCTCTCAAGTAGATACATAATAAATAGGAACGGATAATTGCGGGCCCTTTCAACTAATCCACAATCAAAACATAGATGAACAATTAGAGATTAACAATCAAATACAATTATATTAATAAAACAACCAAGTCATCTCTAACGGGTTCCACCAAAACCTTAGATTAAGGTTTTTAGCTACTCATGACAATGGGAAAATAAACTACTAAAAGATTCATAATCATAAATTGCAAGAAAAATAAAGAAGAATAAGAGTAATGATGTTTTGGGTGATCTCTCACACTTGTTTTCCTTGCCAAAGTACTCTCTAAAAACATTACATGCCTCCCTTGGGCGAGTTCTATTGTTTAAATAGGGTTTTTGGGCTAAGAATTTCGTGTTTTGCACTTCAGTCCCTCAATTTTACGCCTCCTGCCGCGGTCCTACCGCGGTTATGCTAGGACCGCGGCCAAATGACCTCTCTGAATCTGCAATAGCTTCTCGCCGCGGTCCGACCGCGGTTACGCCGGGACCGCGACAGTTCATCTCCAGTTCTGGTTTGTGCATTTCACATGGTGCACTTGGCGGATATTATGCGATTGGCCTCTTTTTCCTCCATAATTGATCCAAAAAGTACTCCATAGCCTTCTTTTATAGTATGTAACCTGCAAAACATGAAATGCACTAATAAAAGCATTTTGTTATCACTTTTACCATAAAAACTCTACAAGAAAGTGGTTCTTTTAGGGCTTAATCATAGTTCAATTCACCTATTATCAACACCCCACACTTAAATCTTTGCTCGTCCTCGAGCAAGTTGAACCACACTTCTAGGCCTAATCGTTCGATGCATTACCTAGTTTTATGTCACACCCGCCATTATGAAAGAACAACCTAAGCAGTGCAACAGCCACACCTCAGATGAAGACTCTAATGCCATGCCACACACGTGCTTACTCTAGTTACTCTAAACAGAGGTGAAAACTTGCTTTTTCTTCCCGAGTCACATGCCCTCACATCACATTTTTGAGAGAAGTCCACATATATAAAATCAAGCACAAGGAACTATAGATAGAAAGAATTTACTCACTCTCAGCAAAGAACATTCACATGCCACACAGATACACCATAAGCTTGCCCTTAGTGTAATATTCTACTAATCGAGTTGTTTTAGTCTAAGATCAAGAGATCTTTATTTGGTTGTAATGTAGGCTAAGGGACGGGTAGGATATATTTGGATATAGTGACTAACCTCTCTAAGCACTTTTAATACATTTTTCCTTTATTCCGATTTCCATGTTCAGCCCAGTCATCCTTCCACACTTGTTTCATGAGCTACCCCCGCTTTTCTAGGTGCAACTGGCTTTTCTTGCCATTCACTACTTTAGGACCACCTATTTGCAAGGTCCTTCTTCTATATTTCAATATATTTATTTATTTATTTATTTTCAACTACCATTGCACCATTCAAGTATTTTCCTGATTCCCCTTTTCCTACTCCCTTATCACCCCGCACTTTGACTTTTACATGATCTTTACCAGTTCAAGTGCTTCTAGGAGGCAAAGGGTCAAACAGTCAAGCTATTCAACACATGGATGTAGGTTATTGCAAGGTTATCAAAGAAACAGGCTTTAGGCTCAAAGGGGTTAACTATGGTGATACGTAAAGGTGGATTCATAATTAGACCGGCTACACAAAGAAATGCCTCAATCATCTCTAAGACCAAACGACTTCTATTTCGCTTTGCAAACACACCAGGCAAGTTCTAGGTATCGCATGCAAGCACAGAATACAGGTATTTCCTCACACACACTTGGCATGTAACTCATTCCGAATTAGTTTGTCAACACACTCACATGAGTGTTCAAGCAAGACAAGGTGTGCACAATTAAGGCATAATTTACGAGTCTACAAACGAGCCTAGACGTCGCACCCTCAAGTTTGTTTAGTTATCAGCAGGTGTGTACATTATAGGTTGCATTCCTGCCCTTACCCATCTTAGTCCAAGAGAGTCTTCAGGGTCCTAAAAATATCAAAGAAAAATCTACCTAACCCGGTTCAAGAAAAGCCCTTGGAAAAGAACCGTGGTCAAAAGAAAAACCAAGGGGGAATTACTACACTACCTAAAAAATAAAAAAAAATAAAAAAATCTAAATGGACTACTTCCCTCAAGAGTACTTGTCCAAGTGGTCCGTCCTCAGGAAGAGTCCCCTACCTTTTCTAAAAAAAATTTTTTATCCGACTTTGACCCTCAAGAGACCCGTCGACAAGTGTCCGTTGTTGGGCCAAGTCAGTTACTTGTAAGATGAGTACATTCAATTATATAACACAACAAAGATNGCCCCTCAAATCGGCCTCCACGCGCGTCGAAGTCTAACCAAAATCAGAGCGAATACATCACAATATGCTAAGGGAACAATACTCAATCGAAAACAATCGAAAAATAGCAAAGATCTCAAAACTAGCAAAACCCGAGCCCCGGGCCCACTTCTGGAAAAATTACAAAATTCACATCATCGGATTCCTTATCTCGCCACGAGTCTAACCATACAAAAATTATCCAATTCCCATAACATTTCGACCCTCAAATCCATGATTCTATCCAAGAGGGTTTTCTATACTTTCCAACAAAATTCGCGGACTAAACACCAAAACTAGTGATAGATTCAAGTTATACAACCAAAATTGAGTTAAGAATACTTACCCCGTTGTTCTCTCCAAAAATCTCCCAAAAAATCGCCTTATCCGAGCTCCAAATCATCAAAAATGGCAAATGGGACGAAGTTTGGACTTTATTCTGCTGCCCAGGGATTTGTTCTTCGCGTTCGCGGTCCTCCTCTCGCGTTCGCGAAGAACAAAGTTCCAAAAATTCATTTTCCAAACTCTGCTCGGACAGCCAATAGTGTAATGGTCATAACTTTTTACACACAACTCCAAATGACTATTATAATATGTTTCTGGAAACTAGATTCAAAGAGCTACAACTTTTGTTTTTGAATCATCTCCAAGTTCATTGTAGATTGAGAGATACGAGCCTCCAAAGTAAGACCTGCGCAATAGAATTGCCTCTTCTTCGCAAACGCTAGTCTATCTTCGCGAACGCGAAGAACAAAACCCCAGAAGCCAAATCCTTCTTCGCGAACGCGAGGGGACCCTCGCGAACGCGAAGAACAATACCAGATACCAGCTTCAGCCATTGAAAAACAGCCCGAAATGATCCGAAACCACCCCGAAACACACCCGAGGCCCTCGGGACCTCAACCAAACACGCCAACATATCCCATAACATTATTCAAACTTGTTCCAACCTTCGGAATGCTCAAAACAGCATTAAAGCACCAAATTTGCATCGGATTCAAGCCTAACAATTTCAAGAACTTCCAAATTCCATTTTTGATCAAAAACCAAACCAAACCACGTCCGAATGACATGAAATTTTGCAGACAAGTCTAAAATGACATAACGAAGCTACAGCAACTCTCAGAATTCCATTCCGACCCTCGGATCAAAATCTCACCTATCAACCGAAATTCGCCAAAATACTAACTTCGCCAATTCAAGCCTAATTCTACATCGGACCTCCAAAATCAATTCCGATCACACTCCTAAGTCACAAATCACCTCCCAAAGCTAACCGAATCACCGGAAATCACCTCCGAGCCCTCTAACTCATAAGTCAACGTCCGGTTGACTTTTTCCAACTTAAGCCTTCCTTAAAGAGACTAAGCGTCTCATTTCTTATCAAAACCTATCCAAATCAACTCTAACACACCAAATACCGATAACGAAACATGAAGAAGCATAAAATGTTGGAAACGGAGCGGTAACTCATGAGACGACGGGTCGGGTCGTCACACTACTAATCGAGTTTTTTTAGTCTAAGATCAAGAGGTCTTTATTTGGTTGTAATGTAGGCTAAGGGACGGGTAGGATATATTTGAATATAGTGACTAACCTCCCTAAGCACTTTTAATACATTTTTCCTTTATTCTGATTTCCACGTTCAACCCAGTCATCCTTCCACACTTGTTTCATAAGCTACCCCCGCTTTTCTAGGTGCAACTGGCTTTTCTTGCCATTCACTACTTTAGGACCACCTATTTGCAAGGTCCTTCTTCTATATTTCAATATATTTATTTTTTTTTTAATTTTTTTTTCAACTACCATTGCACCATTCAAGTATTTTCCTGATTCCCCTTTTCCTACTCCCTTATCACCCCACACTTTGACGTTAACATGATCTTTAACAGTTCAAGTGCTTCTAGGAGGCAAAGGGTCAAACAGTCAAGCTATTCAACACATGGATGTAGGTTATTGCAAGGTTATCAAAGAAACAGGCTTTAGGCTCAAAGGGGTTAACTATGGTGATACGTACATGTGGATTCATAATTAGACCGGCTACACAAAGAAATGCCTCAATCATCTCTAAGACCAAACAACTTCTATTTCGCTTTGCAAACACACCGGGCAAGTTCTAGGTATCGCATGCAAGCACAGAATACAGGTATTTCCTCACATAGACTTGGCATGTAACTCATTCCGAATTAGTTTGTCAACACACTCACATGAGTGTTCAATCAAGACAAGGTGTGCACAATTAAGGCATAATTTACGAGTCTACAAACGAGCCTAGACGTCGCACCCTCAAGTTTGTTTAGTTATTAGCAGGTGTGTACTTTATAGGTTGCATTCCTGCCCTTACCCATCTTAGTCCAAGAGAGTCTTCAGGGTCCTAAAAATATCAATGAAAAATCTACCTAACCCGGTTCAAGAAAAGCCCTTGGAAAAGAACCGTGGTAAAAAGAAAAACCAAGGGGGAATTACTACACTACCTAAAAAATAAAAAAATAAAAAATCTAAATGGACTACTTCCCTAAAGAGTACTTGTCCAAGTGGTCCGTCCTCAGGAAGAGTCCCCTACCTTTTCTAAAAAAAATTTTATCCGACTTTGACCCTCAAGAGACCCGTCGACAAGTGTCCGTCGTTGGGCCAAGTCAGTTACTTGTAAGATGAGTACATCCAATTATATACAACAACAAAGATACAGAACTACAACATACTCAATGTATATGTACACTAACAATACACCACTAAAGCACGTCTCCCACCCCACACACAAAATGATGGCATGTCCCCATGTCATATCACAAATAAAGAGCAAAAGGGTAAGAAGACTTCCCTGAGCATCAGTCGGAGTCGGAGACTTGGGGTCCACATGACAAGCCCTCCCCAAAGCACGGAACCAAGCCATAACCCGGTTCTCAGACCTGGCCTGCCGCTGAGACATGGTATCCATATGCACATGTAGGCCATCAACGGAGGTGTGAAGATCTGCTACCTCTTCCTCCATAGAATGCAACATTGGCCGGCTGGACTGTGATCGAGAGAACCCTGCCCCAGTATGGGGTCGCCGAGAGGATCCGGCTCCCTCATAGGATCTCCTGGAAGGTGCCATGGGTGTTGTGGCATCATCCTCATCATCAATATCAATTGTTGTGGGTGCATCTCTGCCCACTGTGATCCTAGAAACTCGAAATGGTGTTTTTGCGGGCAAAGCTCCATCTATAGGACTGGTGGGGACACCTTTTAGCAGACACAATCTCGTCACCAGTGAGGGGAAGTAAAACCCCATAGATAGCAAAGATGACCGAAGGATCATTTCATCACCAATAATTCTCGCTGCATCAAAGTCCCTCTTAGTGACGAAGCACCACACAGTAGAGCCCGTAGGTGGTTCACATCTGTCGTGTTGCTTGTGGGCAAGAACCGGCTGCAAATGATGGTGAACCAGCACTTGGCCTCATGTGTGAACGACTTGGAGTGGAGGGTAATGTTTTCCTGTATCCAGATTGGTTGACCCTCTGCGCAGATTGTCGCAATTATCGTGTCCCAAGAGACCCCTTGGGCATCATGGTAATGATCAATGTCACCAGTAAACTAGGGCAACTGCAAGACCTGGCGAATCTTCCGAATTGAGGCATCCACTACCCTGCCCCGCACAATCACCTCCCGGCCCAAATGTTCCGGGCAGTTCCCGTAGAACTCCCTGACTATCATCGGGTTTGCCGTCTCAGGATCATCAAACAAGAACTCCATCTCCCTCTTTCGGATTTCCTCATACATGTCTGCACTTTCCATACGGAGGGCAGCCCGGTCAACGGCAATCTCAGGGACAAAGGTTTTGGTGGCCTTAGCATGAAATGCGTCCTCTGCCCCCTGAGACTGGAACCTGGTTTCATCATATGTCGGCACGAGGGAAGTGCTTGCCGAGCCTCTTTGCCTTTTTCGGGCCATATTACCTGCAAACAATTCAGGGCAACTATCAGATGGATCCTAAAATGTGCCATGGTTACTCAGACTTCGCCACCCGATGGCACCAAACAGTTTCCATTAGCCAATCAATGCCAGGATACCCAATTAGTAAGTTGCCCCAAATGGCCAACCTCTACTACTACCTCACACCACTATCAATTTGACAGTTCCTCCAAATAATACCCCACACTTTCTCCAACAAGTGAATCCCTGCAAATGCTACCCCTATCACAAAACAAGAAAGGCACAAAGTGCTCCAAAATTTTACAACACACCCCAATTTTTGGCCATTGAAGCCCCTCCACCAAGCTTCACCCTAAAAATTTTGTTTAGGCCTCCAAACATTCTAAAAATCTCCCACAAGTTCAGCACGATGAAAACCCAACCATTTAAGCATCAATCATGGCCAAAAGAAGCAAATAATGGAGAAAAAGAAAGCAAAGAAAGAAAAAAATAAGAATTTACACTAGGGCTTAATTGAAACTACATTACACTAAGTTATGTGAAGAAAAGAGAAGAGAATACAGAAGCTTACCTTGAGGATGAATGGAGTGAGTGGAAGAAGAAGAAAGTTGGTGATTTGTTTTGGGGATTTAAGGTTTTGGTGGTGAGGAAGATGAAAGAAGAGGGGAAGAGAGAGATGAGAGAAAAGAAAGGGAATGGGGGGGTTTAGTCGTGTGTTTTGGGGGAAAAGGAGGGGATAGGGTAGTTAAGAAGGGGGGGGAGAAAAGAAAAAGAAAGGAGAAAAGAAAAAAAAATTTAAACATTTTCGGAACTTACCTGGCCTGGGCCCGATCTGGGCTGCCGCGGTCCTGCCGTGGTTACGCTGGGACCGCGGTAGACCAGATTCAGAGGGGGTGTTTGACCGCGGTCCGACCGCGGTTACGCTGGGACCGCGGTAGAGAACTTCAGAGAGGGTCCTGGACCGCGGTCCTACCGCGGTTACGCTGGGACCGCGGTCTGGGCGTGTTCCTGCTACTAAATGTTTTTTTTATGAAGTTATGCATTACACTTACAACAAATTCGTGGGTTGCCTCCCACGCAGCGCCTGATTTAACATCGCGGCACGACGCAAGTAGTTGAGCTCTTACTCCTCATTCTCGTATTGGGGTTCTTTTAAATTGGTCACCATTGTCTCCCCTTTTTCTGCAGCTATTCCAAGGTAATGTTTCAACCTTTGTCCATTGACGGAGAATTTGTTTGTCCCGTCTTCCGACTCAATCTCAACAGCTCCACTTGCAAACATTTGCACCACTCTAAATGGCCCAGACCATCGGGATTTTAACTTACCCGGAAACAATCTCAACCGTGAATTATACAATAGTACCATGTCACCGGGTTTAAAGTCTCTGTCCACGATGTGCTTGTCATGCATTTTCTTCATTCGTTCCTTGTAGAGCCTCGTGCTTTCAAAGGCTTGATACCTAAATTCTTCCAGCTCATGCAGCTCCGTGAGTCGATTTTGTTTAGCTGCTTCAGGATCCATGTTCAATTGTTTTAGCGCCCACCAAGCACAATGTTCTAACTNTAGTTAAGAGGGGGGGGGGGAGAAAAAGAAAGGAGAAAAGAAAAAAAAAATTAAAAATTTTCGGAACTTACCTGGCCTGGGCCCGATCTGGGCTGCCGCGGTCCTACCGCGGTTACGCTGGGACCGCGGTAGACCAGATTCAGAGGGGGTGTTTTACCGCGGTCCTACCGCGGTTACGCTGGGACCGCGGTAGAAAGCTTCAAAGAGGGTCCTGGACCGCGGTCCTACCGCGGTTACGCTGGGACCGCGGTAGAAAACTTCAGAGGGGGTGTGTGACCGCGGTTACGCTGGGACCGCGGTCTGGGCGTGTTCCTGCTACTAAATGTTTTTTATTTTTTTTATTTTTTTTATGAAGTTATGCATTACACTTACAACAAATTCGTGGGTTGCCTCCCACGCAGCGCCTGATTTAACGTCGCGGCACGACGCAAGTAGTTGAGCTCTTACTCCTCATTCTCGTATTGGGGTTCTTTTAAATTGGTCACCATTGTCTCCCCTTTTTCTGCAGCTATTCCAAGGTAATGTTTCAACCTTTGTCTATTGACGGAGAATTTGTTTGTCCCGACTTCTGACTCAATCTCAACGGCTCCACTTGCAAACATTTGCACCACTCTAAATGGCCCAGACCATCGGGATTTTAACTTACCCGGAAACAATCTCAACCGTGAATTATACAATAGTACCATGTCACCGGGTTTAAAGTCTCTGTCCACGATGTGCTTGTCATGCATTTTCTTGATTCGTTCCTTGTAGAGCCTCGTGATTTCAAAGGCTTAATACCTAAATTCTTCCAGCTCATGCAGCTCCGTGAGTCGATTTTGTCCAGCTGCTTCAAGATCCATGTTCAATTGTTTCAGCGCCCACCAAGCACGATGTTCTAACTCCACAGGTAGGTGACAGGCCTTCCCAAATACCAACTTGTATGGTGACATACCTATTGGTGTTTTGAACGCAGTTCTATAAGCCCAGAGTGCGTCATCAAGCTTCTTTGCCCAATCAGTTCGAGTGGCATTCACAGTCTTCGTTAGTACACTCTTTTATCTCCCTGTTGGACACTTCAACTTGCCCACTGGTCTGTGGATGGTAACGAGTAGCCACCTTGTGGTGCACATCATACTTAGCAAGTAATTTCTCGAAGGCTCTATTGCAGAAGTGAGTGCCTCCGTCATTGATGATCGCTCTTGGTATCCCAAACCGGGTGAATATGTTCTTTTTCAAAAATCCGACCACCACTCTTGCATCATTGGTGGGCAAGGCTGCATCTTCCACCCATTTAGACACGTAATCCACCGCAACAAGTATGTACTTATTTCCAAATGAGATGACGAAGGGACCCATGAAGTAAATCCCCCACACATCAAACACCTCTACTTCTTGAATTGGTTTTATTGGCATCTCATGGCGACGGGAAATGTTTCCCGTCCTCTGGCATTCATTGCAGCCCTTTACCCAGAGATGTGCATCTCTAAACACGGTTGGCCAAAAGAATCCGGCCTCCAGCACTTTCACAGCTGCTCTAACCCCTCCAAGATGTCCTCCATATGCTGATGCGTGATAAGCCTGCAAAATTAAAGATTGTTCTATCTCGGGGAAACACCTCCGGATAATATTATCAACACATATTCGAAACAAATGAGGTTCATCCCAATAATACATGCGGCAATCACGAAAGAACTTTTTCTTTTGGTCAGGTGAAAGGTCATAGGGAACAATACCGCAGGCCAGGTAGTTTGCAAAATCTGCATACCATGGCGCATCCTCAAGACTGGCTGCGAGCAGCTGCTCGTCTGGAAAGGTTTCCATAATCTCTTCGACCTCGACTGATATTTCAGCTCCTTCAAGTCGTGATAGATGATCAGCGACTTGATTTTCAGTGCCCTTACGGTCATGAATTTCGAGGTCGAATTCTTGCAATAGCAGCACCCAACGAATTAGGCACGACTTAGACTCTTTTTTCTCAATGAGGTACCTGAGAGCTGCATGGTTAGTATACACAATTACCTTAGAACCAATCAGATATGATTGGAACTTGTCAAAAGCAAACACAACTGCCAACATCTCCTTCTCCGTCACTGTGTAGTTGAGCTGTGCACCGCTTAGCGTTCTGTTTGCGTAGTAAATCGGGTGCATCAGCTTATCTTTTCGCTGCCCCAAGACTGCTCCTATAGCATAGTCGCTGGCATCACACATGAGCTCAAATGGTTGCTCCCAGTTGGGAGCAACAATGATGGGTGCAGTTATCAACTTCTTCTTCAATTCCTCAAATGCCAACCTGCAATCATTAGAAAACACAAAGGGCTGATCCTTTTCAAGGAGTTTACATAATGGGTTAGCAATTTTGGAAAAGTCTTTTATGAAACGCCGGGAGAACCCAGCGTGACCAAGGAAACTTCTCACCACCTTGACTGAAGTGGGCGGTGGTAACTTCTCAATCACATCAACCTTAGCATGGTCGACCTCAATTCCTTTTCTGGACATTCGATATCCCAAGACTATCCCTTCTTGTACCATAAAATGGCACTTCTCCCAGTTTAACACTAAGTTTGTCTCCACATATCTTTTGAGCACTCTGCTTAAGTTGTGAAGACAGTCTTCGAGGAATCTCCCACCACGGAGAAATCATCCATAAAGACCTCCATAATATCCTCCACCATATCTGTGAAAATGGCTAGCATGCACCGTTGAAAAGTCGCTGGTGCATTGCAAAGCCCAAAGGGCATTCTCCGAAAGGCAAAGATGCCATACGGACAGGTGAAGGATGTTTTCTCTCTATCTTCGGGGGCTATCGATATCTGATTATACCCCGAATATCCATCAAGGAAACAAAAGTGCGATCTTCCAGCCAGCCTGTCCAACATTTGGTCAATGAAGGGCAAGGGAAAGTGGACCTTTCGGGTGGCGGTGTTCAATTTCCGGTAATCCATGTAGATTCGCCACCCTGTGACTGTACGAGTTGAGATCAACTCATTGTTGTCATTTTTCACAACAGTCATTCCCCCTTTTTTCGGAACACATTGGACAGGGCTGACCCAATTACTATCAGAGATGGGGAAAATGATTCCCGCATCTAACCATTTGATCACCTCTTTCTTTACAACCTCTTTCATGTTAGGGTTCAACATTTGCTGATGTTCCCTGGAAGGTCTGTGCCCCTCTTCCAGGAGAATCTTATGCATACAGAAGGCTGGGCTGATACCCTTTATGTCTGCCATGGTCCAACCAATGGCAGTCTTGTTATCCTTAAGTACCTGTAAGAGCTTCTCTACCTGTACATCTAGCAAACAGGATGATATAATAACAGGTAAGGTCGAATCAGGGCCTAGGAATGCATACCTGAGGTGATCTAGGAGTGGCTTCATCTCTAGCTTAGGTGGTTCCTCTATTAATGGCTTGGCTGGAGGAGTGACCCTTTTCTCCAGCTCAAGGGACTCGAACTGAGGTTCCCTTGACCAAAACCCTCGGCCTTCCAATTCCATCACTCATTCAGCTAATCCCTCACCATCCATTTCTTCTAAATTTGTCAGGCATGCCTCCAATGGATCTCTCACAGTTAGGGTCCTATCATCTTCTTGCAGAATTACATCCACTGCATCCACTAGAGAGCAATTCACATATTCGCTGGGTCTCCTCATTGATTACTGAACATTGAATATGACTTCTTCATCGTTCAATCTCATTTTAAGTTCCCCAGTCTCACAGTCTATCAGTGCTCTCCCAGTGGCCGAAAATGGTCTCCCTAAAATAAGAGGTATCTCCTCATTCACCTGACAATCCAGAATCACAAAGTCTGCAGGGAACACGAACTTCCCCACTTGCACCAGCACATCATCAAGAATACCAGTTGGTCTTTTCACAGTGCGATCAGCCAGCTGGAGCAGCATAGAAGTCGGCCTGGCTCTGCCGATGCCCAATTTGGTGTACACTGCCAGCGGCATCAGATTTATGCTGGCTCCCAAATCACATAACGCCTTTGCAAAGGCATAACTCCCAATGGTGCATGGAATAGTAAAGCTACCTGGATCGGACATCTTTTGGGCCATCGGTTTTGCCACTACTGCGCTGCAGGTCTGTGTCAGAGTTACTGTGGATAGATCCTGAAAATCAAACTTCCTTGACATTAAATCTTTCATCATCTTGGCATAACCGGGCATCTCCCTCAAGGCATCCATCAATGGAATATTCAACTGGATTTGACGCAGCATCTCCATGAACTTTTTGTATTGGTCTGCCTTCTTTTGCTTGACCAGTCTCTGAGGAAGGGTGCAGGTATCACCCTTTGTGCATTGCTGGCTGGCTTCTCTCTGTTAGGAGTTTCTGGCTCAAGAGGTGCCACCTGTTCTGCAACTTGCTCGGTCTCCTTTTCTTTGCCTTTTTCCTCCTGACTCTGCTCAACCACTACTTCAGTGAGTTCTGTTGGTTCTTCTACCTCTAATTGAACTGGAGTAGCTGGTGTAGTATTCTTGCTGGCTTGTGCAATTTCCTACTCTCTATCTAAATTTCTACCATTCCTGAGACTGACTGCCATCAGCTGATTTGGGTTTTGCTCCTTGGGATTTATGTTTGTATCTGCAGGTAAAGTTCCCGGAGGACGGTTGTTCAAGGCCATGGACAGCTGACCCAGCTGCGTTTCAATATTCTTTATAGCTGAATCATGTACTGCCAATTTTTCCTGCACTTTATTATTTTTCCTAATGAGTTGTTGAAGCATACCCCTGATCTCTACCATGTTGTTATCTTGCTGCTGAGGGGGTGGCTGATAAACCAATTGCTGCTGATTCTGCTGTGGATAACCCTGTGGTTTCTGATAAGGCACTGGCACTAATTGGTTTTGAGGGCGGATACCCCCAGGCTGCTGCATATTAGGCCTGTACTGCTGATTTTGCTGCGGTCTCCACTGTTGTGCTCCTTGTCTCTGACCCCCATAGTTGTTGACATAATTCATATCTTCCCGGACCCCTTGATTTTCACCTTCTCCGCTCCACGAACACGCATAGTGTCACACCTCCTTTTTCACTACTACACCCCGTGAAGGGTATAATAAAAGGAGTTTTTCCAATTAAAGGACAATCGAAACGGGATTCGTTTATTAAGAGATTCAGAGTCGCCACTTGGGAGATTTATGGTGTCCCAAGTCACCAGTTTGAATCCCGAATCGAGGAAAAGGTTTGACTCTGTTTAACAGTCGCGAACCAGAAATCCGGGTAAGGAGTTCTATTAACCCGGGAGAAGGTGTTAGGCATTCCCGAGTTCCGTGGTTCTAGCACGATCGCTCAACTGCTATATTTGGGCTAAAATCTGATTTTAATACATTTATGTTAAAACCTATAGTGCAATTTTAGAATTATTTACCGCTTTTAGTCAATCTTTAAGGAAGTGAACGTCGTTTGAAAACGTGTTTTTGGATCACGTCACATGAAATGCACCCGGATCCTCGACACATTTTATTCGACGTTTTGGGATTTGGATTTGGGTCGCATGAAATGCACACCCGAATTTAGGGAGGTAAAATTATTAAAGAACGCGCCTAAAGTGGCTAACGGGTTATTATCTTTACGGAGGGCCGTGAAATTCGCTAAACGACACGCCCCGAATTCTAAGTATTTTAATATAAGCATTTAATGAGGGCCCCGCAATTTATGCATTTTGTTTGGCGAGGCTCATCTCGTTTTATTATTTACAGGCCAACCTAAAGCAAACTACGATTCTCTATTTATTTTTTGTCTCTTAAAGGGCCTAATTAATTAACATTATTAATTGCTATTAAAAGTAATCAAGGAAAATGGGCCTCAAGTTCAAGTCCACATTTGAACAAAAGGTAACACCTCTTAGCTCAAGTGTGCTACTTAACTCAAAGGCCCCAAACCTATGATTCAGTTTTTAAGTCATCTAAGCCCAACAACTTTAGTAAGTGAACAATAGAATTTTAGCAAATTATTCGAAGCAGCCCAATGGGAAAGGAGTGACATTTTAGTTTTGTTCAAAACAGGCCCAGATGTCATTTATGAAAAGCCGGACAGCCTNAGGACTGATTAATACACGGTGTACATACTCCTCCATTCGTTGTATCAACGATGTGCACCTATTTTGTACCCATCTCATCAATCTTCTTTGTCAGTAGACTCATCTGGGTCAGGAGTGTGGCCATGTTCTCTTCCTGCGAATTATTAGGATCAAGTGGAACTGAATGCACTATGGGTGCCAGTGTTGCACTTCTAGTCATCCACCCCGCATTTTGTGACATCTTATCGAGGAGAATTTTGCACTCGGTGAATGTTTTGCTTAAGAAACCACCTCCAGCTGAAGCATCCACATTTGCTTTCAAGTTGTCAGCTAGACCCATGTAGAATCTCTGGCCGAGCATCTGGTCTGGATGCCATGATGAGGACACTTCACAAGCATCCCTTTAAATCTCTCCCAAGTTTCTTGCAAGGAATCCGTGGACTGCTGCCTAAACTGTAATATGGCATCAATTTCCTATGCAGTCTTGTTAGGCGGATAGAACTTGTTCAGAAACTGCTTAACTAATTCCTCCCAAGTGGTAATAGAGTTGATAGGGAGCGAATTTAACCAAGTCTGAGCTGCCCCGATTACTGAGAATGGGAACAAGAGCAGTTTGATAGCTTCAGGGGTTACATTGGGTTGCCTTTGGGTCATGCAAATTGACAGAAAATTTTTCAAGTGTTGTTGCGGGTCTTTAATGCTTGACCCGGAGAACAGTCCCTTATTTTGCAGCAGATGCAGCATGTTGTTGGTGATCTGGAATGTCTCCGCTTGAATTGCGGGCACAGCTATGGCAGTGGCCAGATTGTCAGCTGTAGGCTGTGTCCAGTCATAAAGTGCAGCCTCAGGCACAAGAGGTGCCACTCCTCTGACATTTAAGTCAGCTCTCCCTGATGTTTCCGTTGACGTTATCTACGTCACCCATGTCAATTTCGAGTTGGTGTGTTGGTTGAAGTTGTTGAAGTCCTTTGTTGGCACGGTTCAATGCCCTGAATATTCTCTCGGGGTCTGAGAATCCTTCTAGTAGTTCTCCAGTCCTCGAAGAATTTCTAGGCATACACCTGCTTTCCACAAGATTTCAAACGTTAGAATTTCAATGAAAAGATTGGTATAGAGAAAACTGATTACACTTAGAATTTTTGTATTTCTTTCAATTGTAATTGATAACATCGTTAAGTCCCCGACAACGGCGCCAAAATTTGATCACGCTCAACTGAGTCTCACAAAAGACTATGTGGGCGTTGCAAATATAATCTGAGTATTATTGCCCAGAGTCGAACCACAGGGAACTAACCTATCAATCACTACTGTCAGATTTACTAAATTCACACAATCTGTTTTCCCAAACTTTTTGATTCACAATGGTTGATTTTCTAACAACCAAAGACTGAAAGTAATTAACAGCGGAAAATTAACTAAACTTGATGTGTAAACAGTAGAAATAATGTCTAAGGCAATGGTTTCCCCCGTTGGTACTTTCCTTGGTTGTATATGTCTTATAACTACGATTTAGTTGTCTCTAACAATCATGAACGCTCAAGCTATCATAACTCTTTCTCAAGTAATTATGATAATCTACTAGACACACTCTCTCAAGCTACGCTAGCTAATTTCACAATACAATTCGCTTAGATTACACTCGGGGTTTCGTTATCTCTAATCCAACCCCTAAACCCTCGGTTATGACTCTCATCTATACTCGTTCATACAATCACCTAAATATGCACTCTCTCTCAAGTAGATACATAATAAATAGGAACGGATAATTGCAGGCCCTTTCAACTAATCCACAATCAAAACATAGATGAACAATTAGAGATTAACAACCAAATTCAATTATATTAATAAAACAACCAAGTCATCCCCAACGGGTTCCACCAAAACCTTAGATTAAGGTTTTTAGCTACTCATTACAATAGGGAAATAAACTACTAAAAGATTCATAATCATAAATTGTAAGAAAATAAAGAAGAATAAGAGTAATGATGTTTTGGGTGATCTCTCACACTTGTTTTCCTTGCCAAAGTACTCTCCAAAAACATTACATGCCTCCCTTGGGCGAGTTCTATTGTTTAAATAGGGTTTTTGGGCTAAGAATTCCGTGTTTTGCACTTCAGTCCCTCAATTTTACGCCTCCTGCCGCGGTCCTGCCGCGGTTACGCTAGTACCGCAGCCAAATGACCTCTCTGAATCTGCAATAGCTTCTCGCCGCGGTCCAACCGCGGTTACGCCGGGACCGCGGCAGCTCATCTCCAGTTCTAGTTTGTGCATTTCACATGGTGCACTTGGCGGATATTATGCGATTGGCCTCTTTTTCCTCCATAATTGATCCCAAAAGTATTCCATAGCCTTCTTTTATTGTATGTAACCTGCAAAACATGAAAAGCACTAATAAGAGCATTTTGTTATCACTTTTACCATAAAAACTCTACAAGAAAGTGGTTCTTTTAGGGCTTAATCATAGTTCAATTCACCTATTATCACAAATCACTATCACTTCAATTCCTAGAATACTTAGGTTCCTGCCCCTCCAGTGTGAGCATTGCTTTGGAGTCCATGAGACTCCTCTGAACTTTGACACACTGGGGCTGGCTATTCCACACTGCACAAGCTATTTAGCCTTTAAGGAGGCCTTGGTGTTAGCACTGCCCTGGGTCCGAGGCCCTTTTGAACTTTGACAGACTAAGATACCCTCCCTGGCGCTATGAGTTGTGGCAATTGAGACTGTTTGAAGGCATGGTTCCCCAGATATTGGGGAAATTAGTAAACTGGGAGGGATTATTATACATATTTTGTTGGGGAATGGGTAGATATCATGCCTATAGGATTTAAAATCAGTGTTTACATTCCTAGAAACCATACCTATAGGACATTGCAATGTTCATCACTTGTATGCATTATAAAGATCATGTCTACAGGTTTCAAACCAAACTTCTGCAATCGGAAATCATTGCGTTGTTTGATTGTTTTGCATGTATTCTAGATACCATGCCTATAGGTTAAAAATCAATCTTGCACTTTTAGATATCACGCCTATAGGTAAAAAAACAATTTCTGCACTTAGGAGTCATGATAAATGGGTTCAGCATGTTCAATATTTAGAAACCATGCCTATAGGGTAAAATTAATCTTACATTCTCGAGACTATGTTTGTGGTTTTAAAATCAGCCTACGCATGCCAATTCGGCTTTAAAATTATTGCCTTTAGTTTCCGTTGTTTAAAATGAGTCATTGCAGCTAGACAGCATGGCTATAGGACCTAAACTGCCTGAAATTGTTTACTGTTTCATTATACTTCTGAATAACGACTAGATATCATGCTCATAGGATGTCATTGATACATGCCTAGGCAAGCCTGTAGGATGATTAAAAATCCTGTAAACTGCAAAAACTGTGCTTCTATTAACTGTCCAGATTCAACCCCTCTAAAATCAGTAGGCAAACTGATTAGGTATTGGTTTCCGCTTTAATGAAGCTTTGCATATGTTCTGATTTGTGCTCACCTAGATATCCTGTCATTAGGACTCTTTTCAAATGTCTAAAACACTGCTGTATGAGACGTGCATTTGTTTGTTCTATTTGTGGAGGTAAAATGTGAGCCCCCTTAATTGTACTTTACTTGACAGTCCTAGTTGTTTTGGTTGTCGCCTAGATTTTTCTCCTTTAAGTACCTTAAGATAGTCTAGAACTACCTAAATTAGAGGTCCTAAATACCTCCAGGGAACCAAGTAAAGGGACGGGTAATGCACGCATAGGATATATTCTGAAGGTTTTTAGAACGCTTTAGGCTATGACCAAGGGGAGGGTAATTGGGTAGTAAAGGATATGATGACCTGTGCGCTAATGCCACGTGTAACCCCTCTATTTGAGGAAGGCTTACCGGGTATTGTACAGATGCGATCCTATAGGCCAACAAACCTAGGACCCCCCTTCTCCCCGTTTAAATAAACTTTATGTGTTTATGTGCTTTGTTAATAACTAATTCACATAATTTGATTTCGGTCGGGACCCACCGTTGTGGACCGCGAGGGGTGCCTAATACCTTCCCCTCAAGGTTATTTCGAGCCCTTACCCAAATCTCTGGCAATGCAAACTGATTTTATGAGTTATCTGCTCTAGGTGCCCTAACTTACCTTAATCCGTTAGGTGGTGACTCTTCAAATTCAAATACCCAATTCCCAAAAGGAAATGAGTTGTTCCCCATGAATGTCGAAACCCGGGCTCCGCGAGGAAAAACGGGGCGCGACAGCATGGCGACTCTGCTGGGGATATTTTAGGCTCTTACCATAACAAACTTGTTTTTGTGAATTAGTCCCAAGCATGCCTTATTTTGTTGATACAACCTTTCCCGTCCCCCTTATTTGGATTTAATTGCTTATTTTCAAGCATTTATGATTTCTTTTATTTCCTAAAACTGACTTGTTTCCTTGTTTTTCTTTTATAACTGTCTTTCAATTATTAAAATACCGCATTTATCATTTTTAACGTGCAAATACTTGACAACATGCTATTTATTGTTGCATAAATCATGCTCAACATCATATTCCACTCGTGCGTAATCAATCATATAGCAACGCTTGATGAGTGTTTGTGCTCTTCCTATATATCACCCTTTTAAATTCGGAAAGGCATATTTGCGGTAAAACTAGTCGATCAGCGGTGCGTTCGACGGTTCCATGCCTTTCCCCCTCAAGTTGTCCGCTTGAGGGTCCCAGTCTAGACCTCTATAGTAACCTTAGTCTGATCAATTGTGCATGCATCATGGTCAAACCTAGCTGGGTTAATATGTTGTCCGCATAATGACCCTTTAAGACAAGACTCACCCAAAAGTCCATCGGGTTTACCATAATCCCAACGGACGCAACCATGATTGTGTGCATTAATTTGGAGAAGTAAGTGCCAATATTCTAATTATTGTTGTATAAATAGACAAACCTGGAGGGGGAAAGGGCCTAACCATCTTTTGTTTTGCAGAAAATGAGGCACGAAGTCCCCCAATTCGGCATGGTCGGTAGCATACCTTCACTTTTGCTAGATTGGTGGAGGGATCTTCCTTCAAGTGACCAAAATCAGGTGAAACGAGTCCTAAGAAATTTGCCTTCTTTGTTGGATCTTCAGCCAAACAAAATGTTGATCGAGGCTGCCACCATGTTTTAGGACAAAGAAAGGGCAGTATTCCACTTCGGAAATATAGAAATGATGCCTCTTTTGGAAGAAATAGGGGGATTTGCTGGGCTACCTTGGGATAGCCCTGGTTTATTGGCACCAGAAACCGCACCACTAGGGGATTCTTGAAGATGATGGGGTTAAAGAAGAATGATGACTTAGAGTGCCTGAAAAACTCTTACATACCTTTCGATTTCCTATATGAGCGATACGGTCACAACAAGTCTTACCGTATCTTCGATGATGAATTCTCCATCACCTCTTTGGGTTGGATTCATCGTAGGGTCTTTGTGTTCATTGTGTGTTTCTTGGGCATGCTAGTGTTCCCAATCCAAGGGGACAGAATCCACACCAGGCTGGCCATGGTGGCCAAAACTTTGATGGACGGGATCGAGGGGCAGACATATACCATTGTCCCTATGATCATCGCAGATATGTACCGGGCCTTGGAACGCTGTCAAAAGGGGTTTAAATTCTTCGAGGGTTGCAATTTGCTGCTGCAAGTTTGGCTGCTAGAACATCTCCAAAGGGGTCAATACCGTCAAGAGTTTTCCACGAAGACCGTGGAATGATCATATAGCCTTCCACCATACCAAGAAAATGACATATATTCCGAACGTGTTTGCTCAACCAAAGGACGCTATAGGATGGGTGCAGCTTTTCAACAATCTGACTGAGGACCAGGCTCAATGGATGTTCGAATGGTTCCCTACCGACGAGTTCATCATCAGATCCATGGATGTTCCCCACTTGGTACTGATTGGGTTAAGGGGCATATACCCTTACGCCCCCCTCAGGGTTATGAGATAGGCAGGCAAGAGACAAGTCGTACCGCGAGTCGCTAAGATGAGTCACTTCGTAGCCGATTTTCAGGGCGACGCCATCCCATATAAGACAGAAACACAACATATGTGGAGCTTGAAGATTATTGCGGAAAAGGATACCATCGAGCTGGATCGATTGTCACGACCCAAACCGAAGGGGCCACGACGGGCACCCGGTGCCTTACTCAACCGAGTACCAACATAACATATTTTTCTTATCATACTATCATGGGTAAATGAGCCAGAAAACTCGTCATGAGATAACAAGAATAAAACATAAGGGAATACTTAATATATGATGACCCAACATGATATATAAACTTATACATGTGACATACGGACCTATAAGGACGACATGACCATTTGTAAACTCAAAACATAGGCCGACACGGCCATACAAGTATCCATACACCTGACATCTGTCTACAAGCCTCTAAGAGTACATAAAATCATAAAGGTCGAGACACGACCCCGCCATACCAATCAATACATATCCAAAGCATACTGACCAAATAGGCAACTTCGGAGGAGGTGGAGTGCACCAACACCTTCCGCTGAGCTGATAGCCTACTTGCAGGACTATCAACCTATCAATCGGGACCTGCGATCATAAAACACAGCGTCTCCAGGCAAAAGGGACGTCAGTACGAATAAAGTACCGAGTATGTAAGGCAGGAAAAACATAAACAAGAACAGTAATGTAAAGAGGATAAAGGAGATACAACCTGTAACATCTGAGTGCCTCTGGGGATACTGACATGAAATGCATAATACATATATATACATAAATTTTTAAAAACATATGCCTCTGCGGGCATCATCATCATCATATCGTACCCAGCCTCAAAGAGAACTCGGTAAAAACGTACCCGGCCATCATAAGGCTCGGTAGAATCATACCCGGCCACGTGAAGCTCGGTAAACCCAACTGATCAGTGGTTTCACAATAGGTGCCGTACCCGGTCGACTATAGCGCGGATTGGTAGAGTAAAATAGATACATATATATATAATGCATGCTAGACTCATGGAATCATGCTCTAAACCTTTCGGAGTGACGTAAGGTCGTTGCACCTTCGATTAACATTATGGACATCATACCATCAATATGAACTTTTATAGGATTCAAGGATCATACATACTTGCTTAGAATAACTTAATAGGGAAGAATAACATGGGCAACCTTAGTTGCTAGGAGTAGATCCGTTATGAAATAGCGTATTCATTTCACTTTAGATCATGCCAAAAGAAAGAAGAAAGTGCCTTAACATACCTTTGAAATCTTCTATCCAATCTTTAAGCAAGATCAATATGATCTTCTTACGTCTACAATGAGTAAACCGACTTCGTCGTCATCATATAAGTGTTGTAACTCTCGTATTTGGAAACCAATATTCTACAAGAAAACGGACAGCACCTCCCCTATTTGTAATACATCCTGTATGTTACCAAAAGTCACCAAACAGCCCAAACAACAACAATATAATTCACAATAAGCTCTCCGATTTGTTCAACAACCATTTTGAGCAGCAAGCTCGATTTACGATTAACAAAATATTGTTTGAATCCAATTCCTTTTCCATGAATCTGCCTAATATATAACATCATACTTATGCTTACCATATTATTTTCAACCCAAAACATCATAAGCGTAATCTTCAAATATAGTCCACACACCTAGCACCTTAACCTTTATCGTCAACATCTTATTTTTCATGTTATCTTCTTCAATCCACTGAATTAGTACATAGATAAGCTTAACAATAGAAGAAACAACATAATAAAACTATTTATAACAATTTCCAGCCACAACAAACCATATATATAGCCTCAATACAGCCCACAAAAAAGATAACAATTCCTTATGCCATGTCAATTACTATCTTGTAGATTTTCACTCAAACAACTCAACCAACACATGATTGACCTTAAGCACAACCAAGAACATGATTTACTTACCTTATGCAGTAGATAAAACTTGAAATCCCCAGCTGGTGTAGCTCACAACAACCCTCAATCACATCACAACACTATAGGAGTTGTATTCTCTTCTTGAATCAACTTTTGTGTTCATGTTGGCGTGTAAACACTTGTATTTCGCCTTGAAACTCTAATATACATGAAGGAGGTACTGATCCTTAGCTTAATCATAAAGAACAACACGAAATCTGAGATTACTTACCTTTGAAGAACCCTCCAAAACAACCACAAGATGAAGAACTACGATCTAGCAAGCACCACAAGATTTGTAGTGTTGGATTCATGTTTTTATCTAGGTTTTCACCCTAGAATCATGGAGGAACCCTTGGAGAGCATTTAGGAGGGTTTAGGAACTGTTGTAGATGAGAAAAATGAGTTAAAACGACATATAAATGACTTAAATACAAGTTGAAGTTTAAACCGACTTTGTGGGTCCCATGGGAGCTGCTTGCGCAGTCTTGCGAAAACGCGAATATCTCTCTAGTCCGATGTTGTATCGACGATCAGTTTAATGCGTTAAAAACTAGACTCGTAGATATTCAATTTGATATGTATATCATCCCTTGATTCCAAGTATATTGGGAGAAAAGTTCAGCTACATTTGACCTAAATTTCAGCACATTATGAATGCAACTTGTGATGACCTTTGGCAACTTTTGTTCCACAACTTGCTTGACTTAAAAACATAACACACGACTATCATACGACTAAAATAACTCATAAATTAACCTCCTAATCATGTTAATCACCCTAGTCTCACCCCAAAAGTATATGTTATAACATTCCAAACTTGTCGACTTTTGTCGAAACTTATTTTCTTCAATTCGTTTAGCGTCTAAGCTTTCCAACCCTTTTGGTACTTGTTATTCATGATCTTAAAGATTTGTAACCTCCAAGATAACATGATGAACTTACGTTATGTACTTTCAAAAATGATCTCATTTTCGAGCTTACATCAATTGGCTTACGACGTACTCTCACGTACGAAAACATGGGATGTAACATCGATATCATGCGGGTCATACATACTTTTACCACTCATGGTTGGATGATAACATAGCGGGGATCTTCGAGCCAAGGATTGGTCCAGTAAACAGGGTTATAGATGAAGTTGCCGAAGCACAGGTGAAGTACAACAAATTGCACAAGAGAGTTCGTGAGTCTGAAACTGAGCATATGGAGCAGCATAAGGCTGACATGGAAATGATCAATGAGTGGAAAGAAAGGGCTGTTAAATCCAGTGAAAGGTTGGAGTATCTGGATTACAGTCTAATGAAACTGGAAGGGAAAATGAGGAAGAGAGTCACCGATTGCCAAAACGCTGAGGGAAATGAAGGAGGGCATTTGGCAAGGGCATTCTTACTGCAGAACCTGCGCGAACTGGGCGAATTGATCGACAAGAGCATCCAGTCTGGAGAAGGTCCTTCTAGGACCAAATATATTAGGTTTACTTGCTTTTCAAATGCAATAAGACCAAGTGCCATTAGTGACATTATCTTATTTAGTATCATTTTGGGTTGAGGCAATTATTGGCACTAAATTTTTCCAAATCTATTTGTCGCTAGGCCTACCTCGGGCACGACGGGGATCCCAAATTAGGACGCGAATTCATATTCCTGCAATATGTGTTTAAATAACTGTAAACGTTTCAGAATCATTACTGACTTGGCTACCTTTCGTTTTTCTTTTTTTCTTTTTTATTATTCCCATTCCCCAAAGGCTGGTTCGTGCATGCTGGCATCATCAGCTTATCACATGTGATCCAGGGGCCCTCCACCTTCTCATCCTCCTAGTCCACCAAAAGGCAAGGGAAAAGCAAAAATGGAAGATTTGAACGGCACCAGAAAGGAAAACAACACACAGGTCGAACATGCAGAAACTTCTGATGGTCGGGGTACTCAGGCCCCAAATGAAGTAGTTTCACGGCTCGAACAAAAAATAATGAAACTCCAGGGTGAGCTTGAGCATGTCCGGAATGTGGCAAACCTATCTTCTCACTCAGCGTCCCAGACATCAGTCATCCAAACACTCAGAACCCCGCACCACCTCAAAACACACCCAACAAGCGCCCACAGAATCCTCCCGTACCTCACCATTATACAAATCCACCACTAGATCAAACTATCCCACCACAATACCAGCCAAACGCCTACCATACTCCACAAAATACTCCACCAGTCATTCATGAACCCCAGAATCCCACCAATGATCACCACTATACTCAGATTCCAGGTCACCAAAACAACCCTATATATGTGGAGACCCTACCTCACTCCACTCAGCCCATCTCTTATGCACCGGAATCTATTGAGAAGGACATGCTCATTAAGAACCTAGCTGAGGAGCTCAAGAAGTTGACCAGCCGAGTTCAAGGCGTAGAAGGAGGCAAGGGGATAGAAGGTCTGAACTATGAAGACCTTGCATACAGCCGAATGTAGAACTGCTAGAGGGTTACAAACCTCCCAAGTTCGAAATGTTTGACGGTACAGTGATCCCAAGGTTCATCTAAGGACCTATTGTGACAAGCTTGTCGGGGTCGAAAAAGATGAAAAGATTCGGATGAAGCGTTTTATGAGGAGTCTTACGGGAGATGCCTTGTCTTGGTACATCAGCCAGGATCCTAAGAAATGGTCCAACTGGGTGAGTATGGCGTCTGATTTCATAGACCGATTCAGGTTTAACACAGAGAATGCACCAGATGTATTCTACATTCAGAACCTCAAGAAGAAGCCCACCGAGACTTTCTGCGAGTATGCTACTCGTTGGAGGTCAGAAGCGGCCAAAGTCAGGCTAGCGTTGGATGAGGAACAGATGAACAAGTTCTTCGTCAGAGCACAGGATCCGCAGTACTATGAAAGGTTGATGGTTAATGAAAACCATAAGTTCTCTGATATCATCAAACTTGGTGAAAGGATCGAAGAAGGCATCAAGAGCGGGAGGGTAATGAACTTTGAGGCATTGCAGACCACTAATAAAGCATTACAGTCAAGGGGTATATCTAAGAAGAAGGACGTGGGAGCAGTAATGGTCGCCCAAGGACCCAAAACTCCATTCGTATACCGAACCTCCCCACTTGCATATCAACCACCTCCACCCACATATAAAGCACCTACACCCACCTATCAACCGTCGCCCCTACCTACATATTAACCCTCACCCCCTAGATATTCCCAACCAGCCACTGCCTATCATACCTATAATTCCTAACCATCTCACTTTCAGTCACCTCCAACTCGTCAAAACTACCCAAGACTGCGACCCAATTTTGACCGCGGACTACCCAAACAATACACTGCCATTGCTGAACCCATCGACCAGCTATATGAAAGGTTGAAGGCTGCTGGTTGTGTCACTCCCATCCCTGTTGTGGCCACGGAGAACTCATCACAATTGGTTAACCCGAATAAGACTTGTGCGTACCATTCCGGTATGAAAGGGCACACCATCGACGAATGTCGCACATTGAAGGACCAAATCCAGGCTTTGATTGACAACAAGACCATCCAAGCAAAGGAGGCCACGCCTAATGTCCGCAATAACCCCCTCCCAGATCACAGGGGTGAAGGTGTCAATGTGATAGAGATGGATGAAGAATGGAATCCGGAGGGATCAATCAGACTTATTAAAGAGGGTAACGATTCCAAGAAACCCGTAGTCACCATAACCCCATTATAGTGCAGGTGCAGCCGCTAGTGGAGGTCGAGGTAACAACATTAGTCCCATTTGAAGTTGAGGTAGCACCCCCTGCAGTTGCACCTATTCCATTTGAGGTGAAAGTAGCCACACCATTTATGGTGACAGTATCAACAACACCGCCTTTCAGCACCGAGGATGTACTATGGGATTATGTGGCCGAAGCTAGAAGAAAAGGAAAAACCAAGATGGGGGAATCTGGTGCTGCACAAGGGATGACTAGGACTGGAAGGGTCTATACACCTGAGCATTTGGGAGAGTCCAGTAAACAGACCTCCCGTTATTGAAACAGGTCCAGATGACCTCTGGAGGAAAGTACAAGCAAGGGAGTATTCAGTCATCGACCGTCTGAACAAGACTCCTGCTCAAATATCTATCCTATCGCTGCTACAAAATTCAGAAGCACACAGGAACACTCTGATGAAAGTATTGAACGAAGCATATATGCCCAATAACATCACGAGCGGAGAAATGACTAACATGGTGGGACAGGTATTGGAAAGTCACAAAATCACTTTCCACGAGGATGAGTTGCCGCCTGAGGGTTTGAATCACAATAAGGCACTGCATATCACAGTGCAATGCGAATACTACTTCATCACTAAGGTCCTGATTGATGGAGGATACAGTCTCAATATTTGCCCATTGACAACACTGAAGAGGTTGGGCAAAAGCCTATACGAGATACGAGAAAGGACCATGAACGTAAAGGCATTTGATGGGTCTTAGAGAGCTACCATCGGGGAAATTATCTTTGTCTGCAAATGGGGCCTACGTGGTTTGATGTCGAGTTTCAGGTGCTGGACATATCTGCATCCTACAATCTGCTGTTGGGACGACCATGGATACACGCCGCTGGGGTTGTGGCATCAACTTTGCATCAGGCAGTGAAATTTGAGTGGAGCCATCAGGAGGTGATTATCCATGGAGATGGGAGCAACCCCATTTACACCCGTCAGAATATTTCGATGGTCGAGAATAGGAGAAAGCTAGGCGGAGAAACTTATCATCATATCAAGCGGGTCAATGCAATCGACAAAGATAAGTGGTGGGATAGCAAGATAGCAAGCATGATGAACTAGGGAGGGTATGAGCTTGGCAAGGGTCTTAGTGATGCCCTGAAGATTTTTACCCGACGAGTACCGGGGTAGCGAGGCTGAACAACATTGTTTTGTTTATTTTCTAAGAAAATGATTTCCCTTTTTGGAATTTTGTTTTAAATAATATTTCCAATGTTCCGAAACATTGTCTAAATTATCGAAAATTGCTTTTATGCTTCAATGAATCAATATTTATTATTACCATTTTTTCTCTCATACTATACAACATTACCATTTCCTGTTTCGAGGAACCAACAATTGTGACATGTAATGAGACTACGCAACAAAAGGATAGTGATTCGGAAGAAGAAGATGTCATACCTGAGGAAATTGTCAGAGAAGTAGAAGACTTTGAGAACAAGCCTAAGTCCAATCTGGACGAAACATAAATAATCAACTTGGGAGACTCTGAAACTGTCAAGGAAACCTGCATCAGCATCCACTTGTCGCCATCGGAAAAAGAAGAGTACACACAGTTCTAGAAAGGGTATGAGGACATCTTTGCATGGTCATATAATGATTTGACCGGGTCAAGTACATCCATTGTGGCTCACAAGTTGCCCACAAACCTAGTGTGTCCACCAGTAAAACAGAAACTCAGAAAATTCAAGCCTGACATGAGTCTGAAAATCAAGGAGGAGGTTACTAAGCATATCAAGACAAGGTCCTCAAGGTGGTCAAATACCCAACTTGGCTAGCCAACATCGTGCCAGTTCCAAAGAAGGATGGGAAGGTCAGGGTCTGTGTTGATTATCGGGATCTCAATAGGGCCAGCCCAAAGGATGATTTCCCACTCTCAAACATACACATCCTAATCGACAATTGTGCTAAGCATGAACTCCAGTTGTTTGTGGATTGTTTTGCCGGTTACCATCAGATCTGGATGGACGAAGAGGACATTGAGAAAACGGCTTTCATTACACTATGGGGAGTATACTGTTATAAGATGATGCCATTCGGTCTAAAGAATGCTGGGGCCACCTACATGAGGGCTATGGCTAACATTTTTCATGACATGATACATAAGGAAATCGAGGTATATGTGGACGACGCCATCATCAAATCCAAGAAAGCCACAGATTATATAGCCAATCTGAGGAAGTTTTTCGATAGACTGCGGAGATACAACTTGAAACTAAACCACGCAAAATGTGCATTCGGGATTCCTTCCGAAAAGTTACTTGGGTTCATTGTCAGCGCCGAGGGATAGAATTGGATCCGTCAAAAGTCAAAGCCATCTAGAAGCTACTGCCGCCGAAGAGTAAGAAAGATGTAATGAGTTTTCTAGGACGGCTGAACTACATCAACCGGTTCATAGCCCAGTCCACAGTTATATGTGAGCCTATTTTCAAGATGTTGAAGAAAGATGCTGCAACCAGTTGGACGGAAAATTGTCAAAAGGCTTTCAACAAGATCAAGGAGTACTTATCGACACCACCAGTCTTGGTCCCGCCAGAGCCAGGTAGACCCTTGCTACTCTACCATGCAGTATTAGATGGAGCCTTTGGCTGCATTCTGGGGCAGCACGATGAGACAGGGAAAAAGGAACAAGCTATATATTACTTGAGTAAGAAGTTCACTCCATGTGAAGCGCGGTACTCTATATTGGAACGTACCTACTGCGCTCTGACCTGGATAGCTCAGAAGCTGAGGCATTACTTCTGTGCCTACACAAAATACCTCATATCAAGGATGGATCCCTTGAAATATATCTTTCAGAAACCCATGCCCACTGACAAGCTGGCTAAGCGGCAAATCTTGTTGAGCGAGTTTGACATTGTTTATGTGAGTCAGAAAGCAGTCCAGAGACAGGCACTGCCAGATCATCTTGCTGAGAACCCCGTGGAAGGAGAATACGAATCCCTGAAAATGTATTTTCCCGATGAAGAGGTGCTATTCATAGGAGAAGATATTGCTAAGTCCTACGACGGTTGGAGAATGTTCTTTGATGGAGCGGCAAATTTCAAGGGAGTCGGCATTGGAGCCGTCTTGGTATCAGAAACTGGCCAACATTATCCGGTATCTGCTAAAATCAGATTTCCTTGCACCAACAACATGGCAGAGTATGAAGCCTGCATACTAGGGCTCAACATGGCCATCGACATGAATATTCAGGAGTTACTGGTAATCGGTGATTCAAATTTGCTTGTGCACCAGGTACAAGGAGAAAGGGCCACCAAGAATTCCAAGATATTGCCATATCAGCAACATGTACAGGAATTGAGAAAGAGGTTTACGAAGATATAGTTTCGGCATGTTCCCAGAATTCAGGACGAGTTAGCCGATGCATTGGCCACTTTGTCATCCATGATACAGCATCCCGATTCCCGACAAGAACTTCATCGATCCCATCCCAGTAAGGATCCATAGCCATCCGGCGTGTTATGCCCATGTTGAAGAAAAAACAGACGGAAAGCCTTGGTTTCACGATATCAAAGAATATTTGGCAAAAGGAGAATATCCGAAGCATGCAAATCATACTCAGAAACGTACGCTTCGGAGGTTGTCCAATAATTTCTTCCATAGTAGAGGAACCTTGTACAGAAGAACTCCTGATTTGGGATCGCTAAAGTGTGTCGACGCAAAAGAAGCATCTAAGCTAATTGAGGAGATACATGCTGGGACCTACGGCCCGCATATGAATGGCTTTGTCTTGGCCAAGAAGATACTTAGGGCCGGTTATTTCTGGATGACCATGGAGACAGATGTCCAGTATGTCCGAAAATGCTACCAATGTCAAGTACATGCCGATATGATAAAAGTGCGGCCAAATAAGCTCAATGCAACAAGCTCACCTTGGCCATTCGCTGCCTGGGGAATGGATGTCATTGGTCCAATCGAGCCCACCGCCTCAAATGGGCATCGATTCATCTTGGTAGCTATTGATTACTTTACTAAATGGGTCGAAGCAGCAACTTACAAGGCAGTAACTAAGAAGGTGTTAGCAGATTTTGTCCGCGACCTGATTGTTTGCCAATTTGGAGTTCCAGAATCAATCATCACTAACAATGCCTCCAATCTCAACAGTGATCTGATGAAGACCATATGTGAGACTTTCAAAATCAAGCACAAGAATTCCACAACCTATAAACCTCAGATGAACGGAGCTGTAGAAGCCGCTAATAAGAATATCAAGAAGATACTGAGAAAGATGGTAGAAAAGCACAAACAATGGCACGAGAAGCTGCCATTCGCTTTGTTGGAATATCGTACCACAGACTGCACATCAACTGGGGCAACTCCCTACTTATTGGTTTATGGTACTGAAGATATTATTCCCGTTGAAGTGGAGATCCCTTCCCTAAGAATCATACAAGAAGCTGAGCTCAGCACCGCGGAATGGATAAGGAGTCGTTATGAGCAGCTAGCCCTCATAGACGGAAAAAGGATGAATACAGTGTGTCATGGGCAACTCTATCAGAACAGAATGTCCAGAGCCTTCAACAAACGAGTCAAGTAGAGGCAATTCGCACCGGGGCAGCTGGTGTTGAAGAAGATCTTCCCGCATTAGGATGAAGCCAATGGGAAATTCTCTCCCAACTGGCAAGGCCCCTACATGGTTCATAGAGTATTGACAGGAGGAGCCCTCATACTAGCAGAAATAGACGGAGAAGTCTGGCAAAAACCGATCAACTCAGATGCAGTCAAACGATACTATGTGTAACTATTTATGTTTTCACAAAATGATGTAAATTGAACTATGCTTGATCTGATTCCCGTTTAAGAGGGGATACGTAGGCAGCCCTGTGGGTTGGTCATATCATAATAAAATTTTCATTTCCCCCCATAACCAGAAACATGGGCAAAATTTTGAGGAGGACCCTCAAAATTCCGAAGCCAGTCCAGCCAACACCATCATATGCCAGAAAGTCAGAAATCGATTAGAAACTGGGGCAGAATTTTGAGGAGGACCCTCAAAATTTTATAGTATGAGAGGTTGCGATGTCTCGGATCGTGTCACAGTCACTAGTTCATCTAACCAATTTCTAAAAATAATATATTTTTATTACATCTTTGAAACTAGCATACTTGCTTGTAAAATGACTCTGTATAGACAACGCTACCCTCCAATGATTTGAACAGGACCTTCGGACTAAGCGAAGCAAGCCAAGCAAGCTGATGGAGGCACAAACTGACCTCCCCTTTACAGAACTTACGATTTTTCTTTGGATGCAGGAGTAGAGAATGTACATGATCCAAACCACAATCTTCGTAACAACCGCGATACTGAAATCTATTATCAGCTAAGAAAACTCTACTATCACCTGCTATTTATTCTATTTTTGCATGGGACTAAGCCCTGTCCCAAACCATGCATGAGGCTGAGCCCTGCCTCCATTTTGCATAAGGCTAAGCTCTACCTTCCATTTGCATGGGACTAAGCCCTGTCCTGAATCTTGAATAAGACTAAGCGTTGTCTCCATCTGCATGAGGCTAAGCCCTACCTCCACATCTGCATAAGGCTAAGCTTTGCCTTCCATTTGAATGGGACTAAGCCCTGTCCCGAATCTTGCAAGAGACTAAGCTTTTTCTCCATCTGCATGAGGCTAAGCCCTGCCTCCACATCTGCATAAGGCTAAGCTCTGCCTTCCATTTGCATGGGACTAAGCCCTGTCCCAAATCTTGCATGAGACTAAGCTCTGTCTCGATCTGCATGAGGCTAAGCCTTGCCTCTACATCTGCATAAGGCTAAGCTCTGCCTTCCATTTGCATGGGACTAATCCTTGTCCCGAATCTTGCATGAGACTAAGCTCTATCTCTATCTGCATGAGGCTAAGCCCTGCCTCCACATCTGCATAAGGCTAAGCTCTGCCTTCCATTTGCATGGGACTAAGCCATGTCCCGTATCTTGCATGAGACTAAGCTCTGTCTCCATCTGCATGAGGCTAAGCCCTGCCTCCACATCTGCATAAGGCTAAGCTCTGCCTTCCATTTGCATGGGACTAAGCCCTGTCCCGAATCTTGCATGAGACTAAGCTCTGTCTCCATCTACATGAGGCTGAGCCCTGCCTCCACATCTGCATAAGGCTAAGCTCTGCCTTCCATCTGCATGGGACTAAGCCTTGTCTCGAATCTTACATGAGGCAAAGCTCTGCCTCCTATTTGCATAAGGCCAATCGTCGCCTTTATTTACCTAGACTAGGCTCTGTCTCTCCGGCACTATCTATTTGCTCCTCTTTCAAGCTAAGCTCTGCCCTCAATCTCACAAGACTAAGCCTTGTCTTGTCGGTTTTAGCATTATATTATTGCATCTCATGGGCTGAAATATTGCCAACTTGTCCAAAGGCGTCATTGTCTAAAGGCATCATCCTCATAGCCAGAAGACACCATGCCATGGCCTGAGGATCTCTCAAATTTGCATATCATTAGTCAAAGGCGTCATGATTCGGAGGCACCATTTTCATGGCCCGAGAACATTATTCATGGCCTGCGAATCTCCTATCTCATAATCCATGGCCCAGGACATCATAGTCTAAGGACGTCATCCGCACCGTCCAAAGGCAATCTTTCATGGTCCAAAGGGAATTTGCATCACGTTTAAATTCTTGCAGTAATCTATGTACTTACATGAATCGTATTTTGAGTTTTGTAGGCGATTCCAAAGGTAACCATTTTTCAAATAGGAGCAGCCTTCGCTCCGATTTCCGCTCGTACCATTTTTCACTTTGCCATTCATAACCGGTTCTCATCAGTTACCCATCCTACTCCGTGATTTCCAGCTATCTACCCTATAATACATCTGATACATTCCGGATTCGCAACCATAACTCTATGTGACCTCACCCTTCACAAAAAGGACCTTTTTGATGAAACTAGGTATCGTTCCTATAACAACTCCATTGGCTTCATTCACCGGTGGGTCCAAAACTACACACAGCCTGATTCCTATAAAGCTAGGGATATGTAGGTAGCTTAGAGACCAGGGTTCGACCTCTATTTTTCAAAACATCCCGATCGGTCAAATTGGCCATCATTTCTTTACCCAAAAACTCTTTCATCCTTCCCGGGTAAAGAGGGACAACTGTTGATACCCAATTTTTCCCTATAATATTTTTAAAATGCATGTATGCCTTCAAAATTATGCATTAGCATCAATTGACATTTTTCCATAATTTCTACATTCTTAGGCATTTTTAATTAATTTGTCCCAGCATTTTTATTTATATAAACAATCACTAATTGCATCATGTTTACCGTGAAAATGGTAATAACAATTAAATTTGATTATGCGATTCTAAAAGTACGTGATTTATTTTTATGCTAGTTGTTAAGCAGTTGATGCTATGTGTAAGACTTAAAAGCGAGATAAGAGCTCAAAAACCAGAGATTAACCAAACCGAATCACTGTCAATCGGGGCCTCGAGCTTACTTGTTCGGGGCTTCGAGGTCGAGTCTGAGGCTCGGCTGGGAGCTATCGGGGGTAATCGATGAGCGAGTAACAGTTAGAATAAGATCAATGACAACTCTTTATGGCCAATAATAAGCAATAAATGATGAACAATGAATAGAACACAATGAATGCAAGCAATAAATGAAGTAAAGAACTCAAGAGAATGTGTTGGGGAGCAGAGAGAATGTTCTTGTATATTTTAGTGTGGGACAACATGACTATACAAAATGACAAGGAATCCTTCATATATGAGGAAAAATCCCAATATAGTACAAAATCATTAATTACAAAGATATGGCTGACATAGCCATTTAATGCCTTGATTCGCCTTTTTACTAGCCCACTAGACTTGACAAGCTATATGTGTGCACCTTAGGAACTTCACCTTGGTCCTCCGAGACCACTAATTTACAATGCCTCGGGGCCGTTCAGTACTTATACTATCTCGAAATCAACCATCGAGAATTCTCGGAGTCGATCGCAGGAAACCCTAGAGACGCCTTGATGCTCGTGAAATCGAACCGTCGATTTCTACCTTACACAGATAGTCCCTACGTTTCCTAGAGCAAAGTGATAGGAAACGAATTTGAACTCCTACTCCGTAAGCATCATCGTCATGACGTCAGCACACCAGAGCATTAAATGCCATACTCAAAATACCGCACACGGGTCGCTATCAAACACGACTATCGAGAAGCCCACGAACCGCTATTGGTTCATCCTTTCCGCTGCCCACATGGCTCCTATAAATGTATCAATTGTTTGATAATTCACACTTTCACACAATACCTTCAAATTTTCAAGGCTAAATCTTTAGCTTCTAGAGTGGAATCCGATGACGAGGGCGATGATGGACATGATGCTCCTTTGGCCCGAAGGAGAAAGTCGGCCATATAATCCCCCCAAGTGTCTGCACCGAAGGGCACCGAGTCGGGGACAGCTGAATCGGCTCGAGCCCATGCCTCGGAGGGCCTCGAAGAGGGCACGGGTGCGACCCTTGAGCCCCCGTTTGGTCGTGGCGCAACCCCGCTGAGGAGACTGTTGCTGGTAGTTCCAAAGGGTCTAGGCCAGGAGCTTTTCGGGGGCCGAATTTGCCCCTCGGTGACATCGATGCCCTGGGAGGCCCTAATTTGGGCCCTCAGGTCTCATCAGGGGAGTTAAGGGACGCTCAGGATCCGAATGCCGCCAACGCGAGGGGTCCTCTCAAGGGGGGAGGTACGTTTGGCGACTTCCTTGATGATATTGACGATGTTAGCGAGGATACTGATCTCGACGCTCCCAGCACCGTCAAGGCAGCGGAGAGGTTCCAGCGGCAGGTGATAGCTGTTCATGTATACCTTTTTATTCTCACGTATTTTTTCTTGTTTTTCTTAATCTTCTATTCTGTCGTAGTCTAAGGAGATGTACGATCATGCCCTCTCTAGACTCCGAGAGGAGCTTTCATGCCGTGAAAAGGAGCTCGAGAAACTCACCTCGTGACTGCAGGAATCGGAGGCCTCCTCTTCCCGAAAGGAGATGGAATTAGGTGAGCTTCGGGCGACTTTGGAGGGAGTGCTCCGAGAAAAGGCTGATCTTGCTGAGCAGGTTTTTTGTCATTCGTAACTTCGTTCATCGTTCTCATAATTCAGTATTCATTTACTTATCTTTTCCTTTGCAGGTCGGGCAGAAGAATGTAGAGGTCCTCGAGATGAGGAAGCGAAATGAGGTAGTGCCTCAGAATTGGCATCGACCTAGGGTCTCCTCCAAGATGCTCGAAAAGAGATTGCTGCACTATCTGTGGCCAAGTCCGAGGTCGAAGAAAAAGTCGCTACCTATCTAAAGGACATCGTTACTGCGAATCAAATAGCCCGAAATATATCGGTGGAGGCTGAGCAAAAATCGGTTCGGGCTGTTACTCATGCTAGTGCAAAGGTGAGGAGGCAAGCCTTAGAGGAAGCCAGTGCTAAAGGTGTCGCTCTCTCAGCTGAGATCGAGGAGGCCCGAGAGTTGGAGGAAGAAAAGGCATTCTTAGTTGCTTTGGACGAAGGTCCCATAGGTGGTTCGGAGGATAGCGGAGATGAAGAGTAGACCTACGCCGACTTAGCTTCTCTTTTTTCTTTTTGTGTACGTATCCCCGGGGAAACAAGTCTTGTAAAGATGGCCCCTTGTAAATATATTTTTTGGCAATTGCTAAAGAATTTTTTCTGCTTCAAGTCTTGCCATTTTTTATATTCTAGAATTCATGCGGAGTTAATCTTTGAATTTTGATGTTGGCTCTTTGAAGCCCATACTTGGAGTAATCGTGGTCCTCGAGATCGGGTATCATCTCGCAATTGGGCCGAAAGCTCTTTTGGAGCCGATGCTCGTGATAGCAGGGACCCTCGGGGTCCAAATTCCTCCTGGACTTCGCGTGATAGCAGCATTCATACGACCTAATAGTGGGACCCCCGGGATGGTCCTGCTAGTACATTTCTCGAAAAGGGTGACGCTGTCATGGCCAGGATTAATTGGTCCTCTAGGTAGGTGAGAAGTCATCGCTTACCACTATATATTCAATTGCTTACTTCTCAAATAGAGATTCTGCTACTCTGAGTAATTATTTCTTTCATAGAACTTTGCTCTTTGTGCTAGTTCTCCTATCGTTTCAACTCAAAACCTTCGCCCAGGTCTTCATCTTCTTCTCTCTATATATCGTAGCCATGGCTGCTACGCCAGCATCTGTCCATCAAGGAGAGGGGAGTTCTGCCTCTGTTCCGTGTCTGATCGGTGGTACACCACCGACACCCGGTGAGCAGGTCTCGAGGTGCTTTGTCTCGGGGAGAGATTTTATGTTGGAGAGACCTCTCAACGTCCAAGGGCATCGGGAGCATGCATCGAGGTTCATCTCTTCAATAAGGGAGGAACACCTCGAGATGATTAGGAAAGACTGCGGATGGGGAGGAGTGGCCCTGCAGGTACCTTCCCCGGAGGAGAGCATCATGACCCATGTTGAGGGGTTTTTGAGTGTGTACACATATCTTTTACGTCAGGTCCCCCCGACAGGGTCGTGCTTGAATTCTGTAGGAGATATAAGGTTACCCTGGCGCAGGCTCACCCATCCCTTTGGAAGATAGTGCTGACGATAAGCAACTTTGTGGATAAGGCGGGGCTCGAATTCACCCTCAACCATATCGTTAAGTTATATCGGCCTCTGCATTACTAGGGCTTGATTGCTCTGCGGCATCGATCCACTCGGTCCCCTGCCATTAATAATAAAGAGGACGAGGATCGGGGGTAGATGAGCCAGTTCGTTCGAGCGCGGACAGTCAATATTATTCCTGGAGAGTTTTTGCCATTTCCTGAGAAATGGAATTTACAGGTAAGTGGCATACCTGCATTTTTATCGCTTTGTCCGTAGTGGAGGCGCGCTCCATAAAGGCATCTTTATATTTCATTCTTTGTAGCGATTCCTTGGTTGCCGAACGAGGTCTCTGATCTGGATGAATGGTCCCGTAAGCTAGCAACTTGTTCGACCTCTGACAAACGCAAGTGGCGAGACCTGTCCAAGGGGAGATGGGAGGCAAAGCATCACGATAGGTGTTTTAGTGGCTTATTTCCTCAGAAATGTACTTTCTTTTTAGCGCACTAACTTTGCCGCCGCAGGAGTTGGAGGTTTTCCCGAGATGAGGTCATGCCCCCTGGGGGAGGAGGAGAGATTATTGGCCTCAGGGTCGAGAGTTGATAAAAAACGGAAAGAATCTCCGAGGCATGATAATGCTCGCGGCGGGGTGAGTCCTTCTCTGAGGTTCAAAAGAGGCGAGTCGGCCGATCTCCCGGCTTCGGAGGCCCCTGTTTTTGAAAGAACACTTCCTGCTCCCGTCGAAGGTACTTCGTGGGACAAGGGTCATGCGGCACATTCCTCTTTTCCTACCGAAGGCACTTCGGGGAACGCTATGCCATCGGACGTTGGCTCGGCCTTTGGTGAGGCTCAGCGGCTAGGCTTTATGGTAAGCTTTGACAGCCGGTATGGGCTTATCCCGGTTTCACGCCCTCCCTTTCTTATTGAGTTTTCTTTTGTAGGCTCTTGACAAGCTTAAGTTCGAGCTGCTTCGCTATGAGGCCAGGCTGCGGAAAGCGTTGGATAGGGAGAAATCACTTGGGCTCCTATGTACGAGAAAGGAAGGTGAGCTGGTGTATCTGCGGTGTGAGGCGGATTGAAGTCGGAACCGCAAGAGCCGTGTCGAAAGACAGGTAACCTGCCTTTCTTGTTGTTGTATGCTCCCCCTTTCATTTTCGGAGATTAACGTTTTGATATTTCAGCTGGAGAGCAGAACGGAGGAGCTGGAATGACTTTGGGCCGAAGTTATCCGGGTCAAGCGTGAGTTCAATGAGTTAAAGGTTCAGGTAGATGCCCAAGTTGCGGCCAATGAGGATGCCTTGGCTAAGGCTTCTACCCTCGAGGTGCAAATTCGGAACGCTCGTGCGAACGATTCTGTCCGAGCAAATATGATCACGAGGCTCGAGTCCGAGCTTTTGAAGGAGAAGGCCGAGGTTGTGAATGCTCGGGCTGAGGCTGTAATGAGCCGCACTAAGGCTGACCAGAAAATGGCGGCCTATTTGAAGGGTGCTGCTTGCACTAGAGCTGAGCTGAGGGAGGCCCTTGATCGTGAGAGCAGTAATAAAGAGTACATGAGGTGTAAGTGTTGGAGGGAAACCCTCGAGGAAGTTCATGCCAAGGGCTTCGACCTCTCAGAAGAGATCGAGCAAGCGAAGGCGAAAAAACACGATGCTAAATTCCTTCTGTCCGATGCCGAGGATGTCGAGGACGGGGTCGTCCGGCCATAGTCCCCGAGGGGGACGTATATTTCACTTTCTATTTCTGTGTATAGTACTTTCAAAGTATGCTGTAAACGGAGCTCGTATTTTTTCGCATGTGAATATAAAGGGGAAGCCTCACAGTTTTGTTTCTCCTGCATTTCTTTTTGCCTTGATTTTGGCTAGGTGAACTGGTCTTTGAGTTGAGAGGAGTCCTTAGATTCGTGGTATGGCCCCGAGGCTCGTTAGGCTAGCCCGTAGGCTTTTACGTACTTGGTCGATGCGACCTTTTAATGTAAGCTGGCGACAATGGCTCTCATGCTTTTACTCTTAGGCAGATTTAGTTAACTGTTTTGGGTTCAGTCTCCGAATCGGGTTTCAACTCGAGCTCATGCGACCCTCAAGTTTTTGAATTTAAAGTTGGCCCTTAGGCTCTTACGCGTTAGGTCCGTACGACCTTTCATGTGGGCTGGCGATAATGGCTCTTACGCCTTGGGTCGATGAGACCTTTTATGTGGGCTGGCGATAATGGCTCTTACGCCTTGGTTCGATGAGACCTTTTATGTGGGTTGGCGACAATGGCTCTTACGCCTTCGGTCAATGAGACCTTTTATGTGGGCTGGCGATAATGACTCTTATGCCTTGGGTCGATGTGACCTTTTATGTGGTCTTTATTTTTCACTCGATAAGGATTTTTTGGAAGTGTTTGCCTGACTCTTCGACGGTTTAATAAAAAACCTCAATTGCGAGTCGTTATATGGCGATGATCGAGTACCTCGGGAGGTTTAGCTCGGAGGCTGAGTATCTCGAAGCCGGTGTTTGGGAGCTGACATGGTCGAAGCTCTTTTGCCTATGTCAAGGGTAGCCTATTTAACCAGTTCTTTTCGAAGTTGATTCGAAGTATTTGAAGGCCTGTGATTTTGTGGCGACGGTCGGGCGTCCCCAAGTCGCGTTAGTTTGGCTGGTACAGCCTTGCGACTGTAGTCATTTGTGTTCGGCCGGAGCCTTTAAGTCTCGAGTGAAGTAGTTTCGGCGTCTATATCGAGGGTATGCCTTTTAGGGTTCTTACAAGTTCGATATATAGCCTTAACTTTGAGATAAGGTTTATGCCTTTAGTAAGGTCTTACAAGTTTCACATGCCTTTGAGTCTTACAGTTTGGATACTTGGTACAAGTATGGTTCATGCCTTGCTTGAGGTCTTACAGATATTGTTATTTCCTTATGTAGGTCTTGCGAGACCGAGTCTGCCCGCTCGAGGTCTTATGGCCTTAGGTTTTTTATAGGTGGCGATTGGCGACAGTCCCCGAGTTGTGGAGGATTTTTCAGCTCGAGAGCCATTGCGATGGAGATGGTGATTGATGGCAGTCATGTGGCTTTGAGTTTTCGACGCCAGTCCCCGAGTGTTCGTGACACTTGTGGTTCTGGAGTTGTTTTGTGATCTACATGTCGCCTCATTGAGGACTTACGAGTTAGGAGCTCCGACCCGGGGGTCATTCAAGCAGTCCCCAAGGGTTCAGACGTTTTTTATAGAGGAGTCGTTTTTGCAAAAAATACTGAGCTTCTTTAAAACACAAAATGCTTCTTGAAATCATTCTTCGATTGCTTGAGCATACATGTCTTTGCTGTTGAGGGCTCGGTTATTCTATGCGGGCACGGTTCGTTCGACCGTTTGGCCCGGTACATTCTATTTCCTAATCGAGACCCTGTTCAGCATATCTTAGCTTCTCCGAGAAGGTGATCTTCCGGGGGGATGCCCCCCAGTATTCGAGCTTGATTTGTAAGAGAAGCCCTGACTACTAGTTAAGTTTTCCTTAGGTAGCATAAAGGTGTTGCCTCGTTAAAAACCTTGCCGGTAAAACCCTTATTGGGATAAAAACCGGGCGAAGGAAAAGAGTGCAACGCATGCTTTTGAAACCTAAGGCCTTCGAGAAGTGCTTCAGTCGTTTTAATTGGATACCTGCACTCAGGTTAGCGTAGAGTAAAATTGACAGAATCGGGAGGCAGTCATACCTTAGTGTACAATGTGTCGGCGATGTTTCGAGCCTTGATATGTTTCAGTCGCTTGTGATGAGGATGTGGTACGGTGTTCTGCTTTGTTTAGTCGGGCTTAACCGAAGATGCAGTTTGCTATCGCTATTTCACTATTAATTTATCCTTCAGCCCCCTTGACGGCGGAGATACCGGTGTTTCGGGTCGTGCAGCCATATTGATCGATACGGCGGTTTCCTTTTTCATTGCTTTGTTTGCCCAGTTGGGTCCATTCAGGACTTCGAAAGGCGGGCATAATTTGGTTAAGCAATCCGAGCTGCTCTGTCACCTTCGACCTGATAATATTGTCCGAGCTACCTGGATTCACAAGCATATGTCTGATTTGAAATGTGTTTACAAGAAAAGAAATTACCAGTGCCCCGTAGCGGAGCCGAGATAGGGCCTCGAGTTTGCTTTTTCCTGGCCGGGGGTTCCTACAGGGCGTCACTACCTCAAAAGATCGTATGGATGACACATTGCGGCTCATCTATTTTGCTCTTTTTCGTCACCTCTCTTTCCCAGAACTGATTTTTGGCTCAGTCGCTGAGGAATTCCCGGAGGTGGCCTTTGTTGAGTAATCGTGCCACTTCTTCCCAGAGTTGTCGGCAATCTTCGGTCCTGTGCCCGTACGTGTTGTGAAATTCACACACTAAGTTATGGTTCCTTTGTGAGGGGTCTGATTATACGGGCCTGGGCCACCTGGCGTCTCTGATTTTACTGATGGCGAACACGATGTCTGATACATCAATGTTGAAGTTGTATTCTGACAAGCGAGGTGCCTCCGTTGGCCCTGTGTGCCTATCAAACCCGGCTCTGTTGACGAGTCCCCGAGGATTCTGTCCTCGGTCCATCCTTCGATCATTGCGGGGTATGTTGCGCCTCGGGGCATTTCTCCTGTCTTCGATGTATGGCCGGTACCTTTCTTTGTTTGGTTTTGGCTCCTTTGCTAGAAGCCTACTTGGATATACCGAGGCCAAGGGGGCCCTCAGTTGGTCGTCCTCAACCCTGATTTTTGACTGGTATCGGTTGTGAACGTCCGACCAGATCACGGTGGGATATTCAACCAGATTCTGTTTCAACTGCTTTGAAGCCACCGAGCTTCGCTCATTCAGACCTTGAGTAAAAGCCTTCACTGCCCAGTCGTCGGAGACTAGTGGTAGTTCCATTCGCTCCATTTGAAAGCGAGATATGAACTCTCGCAGCATCTCATTATCCCTCTGCTTAATCTTGAAGACGTCGGATTTCCTTGTTGCTACCTTGATGGCACCAGCATGTGCCTTCATGAAAGAATTCGCCAGCATGGTAAATGAATCTATCGAGTTTGGGGCCAGGTTGTGATACCGCATCATTGCCCCTGTAGAGAGTGTTTCCCCGAACTTTTTCAGCAGGACGAACTCGATCTCATCATCCCTTCGGTCGTTGCCCTTTACTGCACAAGTGTAGGCAGTGACGTGCTCATTGGGGTCCGACGTTCCGTTATACTTTGGAAGGTCGGTCATTCTGAACTTCTTTGGAATGGGTTTCGGAGTCGTTTCCTATGGGAACGGCTTTTGCACGAACTTCTTTGAATCCACACCTTTCAGGATCGTGGGTGCTCCCGAAATCTGGCCGACCCTAGAATTATAGGTCTTGACCTTTTTGTCGTTCGCCTCTATCTTCTTCTCGCCCGATTCAATCCTCCTCGTGAGGTCCTCGAGCATCTTTATGATGGCGGGGTCAGCTGCCGACCCGCTGTTGCTCGATCTTTCTGGTACCTGCTCGGCTGGGGGAGCCGTCCCCGATGCTACCATGTTAGGAGTTTTCTGGTGACTTTGCAGCCGAGCAATAGCCAGCTGTTGTGCCTGCAACATTTCAAAAATAACATGAAGGCTAACCTCCCGTTCTTCCCGAGCTGGGGTTTTCTGGGCTTCTTATTGGTCGCCTTGGTGTATGCTCCTGTTGGTGTGGGAGCTTATTTCGACGTGTTGAGCGTCGCGTGAAACCGCGTCCATGGGAATCGATTCTCCTGCGTCCTCAGGGTTTCGTGGTGGTACACCAACACTAGGGACGTCAACACCATTTTCTCCATGGTCTTTAAGGTTGATGTTTTCACGTGCGTTTACTGAGTTAGACATTTTGACCTGAAATCAAAGATCTTGGACAAAAAAAAGTGTGAAAGATAACTTGCGTTACGTGGTTAAACCAGCAAGAAAATAATCACTATTATTTTTAGCCCCACAGTGGGCGCCAAACTGTTTACTGTGAAAATGGTAATAACAATTAAATTTGATTATGGTATTCTAAAAATACGTGATCTATTTTTATGCCAGTTGTTAAGCAGTTGATGCTATGTGTAAAACCTAAAAGCGAGATAAGAGCTCAAAAACCAGAGATTAACCAAACCGAATCACTATCAATCGGGGCCTCGAGATTACTTGTTCGGGGCTTCGAGGTCGAGTCTGAGGCTCGGCTGGGAGCTATCGGGGGTAATCGATGAGCGAGTAACAGTTAGAATAAGATCAATGACGGCTCTTTATGGCCAATAATAAGCAATAAATGATGAACAATGAATAGAACATAATGAATGCAATCAATAAATGAAGTAAAGAACTCGAGAGAATGTGTTAGAGAACAGAGAGAATGTTCTTGTATATTTTAGTGTGGGGCAACAGGACTCTACAAAATGACAAGGATCTCCTTTATATATGAGGGGGAATCCCAATATAGTACAAAAACATTAATTACAAAGATATGGGCTGACATAGCCATTTAATGCCTTGATTCGCCTTTTTATTGGCCCACTAGACTTGACAAGCTATATGTGCGCCCCTTGGGAACTTCACTTTGGTCCTCCGAGACCACTAATTTACGTTGCCTCGGGGCCGGTCAGTATTTATACTATCCCGAAGTCAACCATCGAGAATTCTCGGAGTCGATCGCAGGAAACCCTAGAGACGCCTTGATGCTCGTGAAATCGAACCGTCGATTTCTACCGTACACACATCACAAATAGTTTTATAATAATTTTGTGGCTTAATTTTGTCATTTGCATTTGTACTAAGTTTTAGTTATTTCACAAATAGCCGCATTTGTATTTTTGGGGTTATAATTGCAATTACTTTACAATTATAGCCCATGCATGCATTATTATATTATTTTACCAGAAAATAGCCTTTTTAAAATATTAAGTAATTATTTTAAAACATTTCTAGTCATGAAAGTCATTTTTATATTTTATTTACTGTTTTTAAAAATTGTTTTAGCAATTAAATGGGTGTTTAACAAATGACCCCTTTTATTTTCGGACCTAGCCTAAATTAAACAGCCCAAATCCCTAACCCACTAAGACCAGGCCCAGACCAACTACCCCTAGCCCAATTAAATCCTACCCGGCCCCCAAACCCTCTAAATCCTGGCCGTTGATTATAGAGATCAACGGCCACCATCACTTCTTACCATTTTTAACCAAACGACCCCCCCTAAACCCTAGCCATTATTCACAAACGGCCACCCTAGAATCCTTAATCCTCTCCGTCTCTCTGAGACCTAAACCTAACCCTAGTCGCCACCACCCAAAACCAGCCCTAATCCCTTTGATTCCTGTTCGAATCATGAATTTCCATGGTCGTTTGAGGCTCCTACTGATCTTCTACTTCTCTTGGTTGGTCGTTCTTATGATTTCTTGGAAAGATCTCGAAGATATCTAACCAGATCTGGTTCAAGACTCTCTGAGAGACCGTCTATGGTTGTGAGTGTTACTATTTCGATGCTTTACGGTTCAAATCTCTTGTTTGAGACTAGATTCTCTTTACCCTTTCATTCTTTCTTCAAAACCCTCATTTCAAACACGAATCCATCCAGATCTTTGTAGATCCGAAAGGTTTCTGAGTTCGTCGTCGATTTTTCTTTAAAGAGTTTCTTGTTTCTTCACTATTAACCGATATTTAGCACTACGCTACTTTAGGTTTTTGATTTCTCTGATTTCTGTTATTCGGATCTATGTATGTTTGAAGTGCTTTCTGTTTCCATGGCCATTTCTTTAATGTTCTCCTAATCTTCCTGCTACTAATCAACCCTGAGTATCTTTCTAATTATCTAGGGTTTCCACTTCCGTTTTTGCAAAAGTTTTTCTGAAGTTTTTATGTTTCATTTGATCTTTCTCGCATGGTTATGTTTCTGGTCCGATTGTTTGACTATTCAATGTTTGATTTCAACCTCTTGTCCGTTATTGTTTGAATGATTAGCCTAATTATCTAGGGTTTCATTTATTTACTAAACTAATTTACTGATCTCTGATTGTTTTCCTTAATCCTGAGTTCTTAATTGACATCTCTTGTCTATCTATGGGTTGATTGACCCTTTGATTGATCTCTGATTACCCGTGTTGCCTTATTTGTGAAACCGATTACTTGATTTAAGGGCTCTAACCCTAATTGACTGTTAAACCTACTTCTTGCCTTATTTGAAATTCAATTAGAGTTATTTATAGTATAATTCCCTAATTTCCTATCTCCAATCAAGCTTGATTGATTATTTGATTACTTTCTTACCTTATTTTTGCAATGTCAACTTGCCTTGCCTTATTTACTTACATTATTCGACTCCTATATATATATATATATATATATATATATATATATATATATATATATATATATATATACATACCTTAGACACGAGCAATAGTTCACACACACACACAAAAAAACTTTCCTCTCATCTCTCTCTCTGCTACTTGTAATCACTGCTTGACTAGCCGGCTGAAAGCCACAGGTAGGCTATTGAATCCTGTCTACTTTACCTTCTATTTCTGCCTCCTTAACTGGTATGCCTCTACTATTGTCATTCAATTAATTTGTGCGTTTATCAGCATGTTTACTTCTGTTAAATTTGTATGTTCATCAGCATGTTTACTTTTGTTTAAAACCATGTATTTACCAGCATGCTTACCCCTGTTTAATCCATGTGCTTGCTAGCATGACTATTTCTGTCCAATCTGTGTGGCTACTTCTGTTCAAACTATATATTCAATAGCATGTATGACGATATGTTTCCTAACATGTCTATTAATGTTCAATCTATGTGTTTATGTCCACTCCTGGCCAATACATGTGTTTGCCACAATAGCATGTTGACTCCTGTTTTTTAATTAGAACTATGTGTTCTGCCTTCAGCAAGTTTGCATGTTTATTTATGTCTAAGATTAGATCTATGTCTTGCCTACTCCCCTACTAAGCATGACCCGCCCCCTATCTGGATACTTTGCTCCCCAATCCCTATTACCCCTTACATGTAGCTGCTTGATTTTCAGCATGCCTTGCTTCCGTATTTGGTCACTTAGTAACAGCCAATAAGCTTAAGTAATCCTATTTCTGAATGCTGCTTGTTTGGCTGGAGCCTTTGCCTAGGTTCCAGGAACTGAATGATTATGTTTACTTTTGATTTCCTGAAAGTCTGTAACTGCTTTTTCCTCAAAACTATTCTTGCAAATCATTATCACTTCAATTCCTAAAATACTTAGGTTCCTGCCCCTCCAGTGTGAGCATTGCTTTAGAGTCCATGAAACTCCTTTGAACTTTGACACACTAGGTTGGCTGTTCCACACTGCACAAGCTGTTTAGCCTTTAAGGAGGCCTTGGTGTGAGCACTGCCCTGGGTCCTGGAGGCCCTTGGGAACTTTGACACACTAAGGTACCCTCCATGGCGCTATAAGATGTGGCAATTGAGACTGTTTGAAGGCCTGGTTCCCCAGGTTTTGCTTTGGGGCCTATCAAGGCTCCCTATAGTATAGTGTTATCATTCCTGTAATTCATTCTACACTTGGTTTGGAATATTATTTACTTTGTAAACAGATATTGGGGAAATTAGTAAACTGGGAGGGATTATTATACACATTTTGTTGGGGAATGGGTACATATCATGCCTGTAGGATTTAAAATCAGTGTTTACATTCCTAGAAAACATACCTATAGGACATTGCAATGTTCATCACTTGTATGCATTATAGAGAGCATGTCTATAGGGTTCAAACCAAACTTTTGCAATCGAAAATCATTGCGTTGTTTGATTGTTTTCCATGTATTCTAGATACCATGCCTATAGGTTAAAAATCAATCTTGCACTTTTAGATATCATGCCTATAGGTAAAAAAAACAATCAATTTCTGCACTTAGGAGTCATGATAAATAGGTTCAGCATGTTCAATATTTAGAAACCATGCCTATAGGGTAAAATTAATCTTACATTCTGGAGACTACGTTTGTGGTTTTAAAATCAGTCTCCGCATGCCAATCCGGCTTTAAAATTGCTGCATTTAGTTTCCGTTGTTTAAAATCAGTCATTGCACCTAGACATCATTCCTATAGGACCTAAACTGCCTGAAATTGTTTACTGTTTCATTATACTTCTGAATAACGACTAGATATCATGCTCATAGAATGTCATTGATACACGCCTAGGCAAGCCTGTAGGGCGATTAAAAATCATGTAAACTGCAAAAACTGTGCTTCTGTTAACTGTCCAGATTCAGCCCCTCTAAAATTAGTAGGCAAACTGATTAGGTATTGGTTCCCGCTTTAATAAAGCTTTCCATATGTTCTGATTTGTGCTCACCTTGATATCGTGTCATTAGGACTCTTTTCGAATGTCTAAAACACTGCTGTCTGAGACGTGCATTTGTTTGTTCTATTTGTGGAGGTAAAATGTGAGCCCCCTTAATTGTTCTTTACTTGACAGTCCTAATTATTTTGGTTATCGCCTAGATTTTTCTCCTTTAAGTACCTTAAGATAGTCTAGAACTGCCTAAATTAGAGGTCCTATATACCTCCAGGGCCACAAGTAAAAGGACGGGTAATGCACGCATAAGATACATTCTGAAGGTTGTTAGAACGCTTTAGGCTATGACCAAGGGGAGGGTAATTGGGTAGTAAAGGATATGATGACCTATGCGCTAATTCCACGTGTAACCCCTCTATTTAAGGAAGGCTTACCGGGTATTGTACAGATGTGATCCTATAGGCCAACAAACCTAGGAACCCCTTCTCCCCATTTAAATAAACTTTATGTGTTTATGTGCTTTGTTAATGACTAATTCACATAATTTGAGTTCGGCTGGGACCCACCATTGTGGATCGCGAGGAGTGCCTAACACATTCCCCTCAAGGTTATTTCGAGCCCATACCCAAATCTCTGGTAATGTAAACTGGTTTTATGAGTTATCTGCTCTAGGTGCCTTAACACACCTTAATCCGTTAGGTGGCGACTCTTCAAATTCAAATACCCAATTCCAAAAAGAAAATGAGTTGTTCCCCATGAATGTCGAAACCCGGATTCCGCGAGGAAAAACGGGGCGCGACACATGGGACATGTGGCCAAATCTCCCCATGCAAAATCTTTAAAATCTTCAAATAAATCCTACACGCTAAACCCTCCAATTGCATGCATGTAGATGCAATCATTCCCTATTCTACAACTCCTACCAATTTAAATACTACTAACATCCTCAGGAATGCCAAGAATCACATTAACCAACCGAATGAGATATTGGTTGATCCAAATCCCTCGCAACCATCCCCCCTTGAACATGGCAAACCTTCCTCCTCTTCCTCAACAACTCCCAAACAACCCCATTATCTATGTCCAACCACCACTGCCCCAGGATCACCAACCCCTATCCTGGTTAAAGTTAGGGCTAATGGGGAGGGGTCTCATGTTCAATGCAACAATCAATGGTCAGGAGAGTGTAATTTTAATTCAAAATCCTCGCTACCTAGCACAACTAGTATCCGAAGGTCTTCATCTTGCCATGAACAACTATCTGAATCATGTATGGGTGAACAATATCCTTCAACCTCTAGCTCCATCTCTGAACCCAAACTTAGTGCAAGAAATGAGAGGTCAATGGAACCTACCCCATCACTTTAACCCAGTCCCAGTACTACCACAAAACCTAGGTCTAGATCTCCCATTCTTCCCACCAGAAGCCCAAATAGCCCTGAACCCAATCCTAATGCAATGGGAGGTTCCACAACCACCACAATATCCTCCACCTCCAAACATGCAAATGAACATGGAAAATATCAACCCAAATCCTCCAATTATTCCAAACATGGGAAACCCAGTGGAAGAAGAAATGAACGATCCAATAGACTTGATTGGAGAATCAGTGGTGGAATTGGGAAGCCTACACGAAGTAAAGGTCTTCTTGTTCAAAGAAGCTCAAGAGAAGAGGAATATTCTTAGTTGTCCTCCAAATCTCTACAAGTGTGCAATGGACATACGCCCACCTCATGATCCAACGGTGGGGAACAGAGCAATGATCTTAGTCCCATCTCTGAGGAGAGGCTCACATCTGTCCATGGAGAATGGACACAACCCAACCCCAACTGCTAATATGTCTAGCCCTATAAACTTTATTGTATGGAATATTAGAGGTGGGAATAATGAGAACTTTAGAAGAAATTTTAGGGATCCTATGGTAACCCATAGGCCATGCATGGTTGCATTACTAGAAACTAGAATGCATGCTCATGGCTCTCTTATGAATGACTTTGGGTTCTTGGAGCTGATTGAGGTGCTTGTTGAGGGCCAAGTTGGTGGTATCGTCGTTCTTTGGGATCATACCAAAGTGAACGTGCATAACTTTGTTCGTCGCAACCATGAAATCCATGCAACTATTGAGGTACGACCTACTAACTTTAGCTGGCTTTTTTCATCTATCTACGCTAGTACAAATCCTGTTATTAGAGATAAAATGTGGGAAAATATTAAAAATATTGCGGATAATCACAACGGTCTCTGGTTAGTTGGTGGTGATTTTAATGATGTCTTTACTACTAATGAAAAACTAGGGGGAAGATCTATAAATCGAAGGCGTGTCCTTAAGCTTTTGTCTTACTTAAACTATTGTAATCTCTTAGACCCAGGGTTCAAGGGTAGCAAATATACATGGTCAAATCGTAGATTTGCAAATAACAAGCTTATTATGGAACGGCTTGATAAGGTATTTAGTAATGATCTATGGATTCAAAAATTTCCTAATGCTCCCATAATCCACCTCCTCAAAACTCATTCGGATCATAATCCTTTACTTATCAACCTCACTCCAAAACAGTGTGCCCCCTATCCTAAGCCTTTTAGACTTGAACCTTTTTGGTGTAAACATCCCCAATTTCATAATGTGGTAGAAAATTCCTGGGGAAATAATACCTTCATAGAGGCCACTGCCATCTTCAGAAATAATGTCACCACTTGGAAAAATAACACTTTTGGTGACATCTTTAAAAATAAAAGAAGAATTCTAGCTAGACTTAATGGTATCCAAAACTCGGTTAACTATTATACTAGTCCTTTCCTTCAAACACTAGAAAACACTTTAAGACTTGAATATACTAACCTCTTAAAACTAGAAGAAGACTACTGGAAGCTTCGTTCAAGAATTCTCTGGTTAAATGAGGGAGATGCTAATACTAAGTTTTACCAAATAATGGCTACCAATAGAAAAAGGAAAAACAAAATTGTTTTCTTAAAAAATGACCAAGACAGGTGGATTAGTGATCCCGATGAGATTATTGTCCATACTAGTGACTATTTCAAAACAGTTTATACTACTTCTCACACATCTAGTAATTGGGATAGCATTAGAAATGACCCTCAATCGTTTACTAGTATAGACCTAACCTCTCTAGACAAACAAATTCTAAAATAATGAAAGCTTGCTTTTCTTTTAATCCCTTCAAAGCACCTGGACCAGATGGGCTCCACCCTTCCCCCCCCCCCCCAAAATACTGGGAAAATTATAGGCAACTCAGTTACCAACCTTTGCAGGGAAGCTTTCAATAGTGGAACTATTCCTGAAGGTATTAATGATACTTTCCTTTGTGTAATTCCTAAAATTCCTAATACAAATAATTTAAAAATCTTTAGGCCGATTGGCCTTTACAATACTATATACAAAATTATCACTAAGGTCATTAGCAACCGTCTAAAACCTTTCCTAGATAATCTTATTAGCCCCTATCAAGCTAGCTTCCTTAAAAATAGGAAAGCCTGTGACAATGCGATTATTATTCAAGAATTGATCTTAAAAATGAATAAGTATTGTGATAGACATCATAATATGATTTTAAAAATAGATTTAGAAAAAGTGTTTGATCGTCTAGAATGGTCTTTTATCTACAAAGCCCTAATCTTCTTTAAATTCCTTCCTAAAATGATTAAGCTTATTATGAATTGTATAACAACCACCAAAATAGCCATCTTGGTGAATGGTGCTAGAACTGGTTACTTTACGCCTAGTAGGGCATAAGACAGAGTGATCCTATGTCCCCGTACATATTCATTCTCTGCATGGAAATGCTTTCCACCTTAATTAACCATAAGGTAGATTTAGGTGTCTGGAGCCCAATTACGATCGGTAAAAATAACCACCAACTGTCCCACCTTTTCTACGCAGATGATCTTACTCTAATGTCCAAGATTAATGATAAATCCATAAGATCCAGTAAGCAGTGTTGCTTAGAGCAGTTTTGTAACTTGTCTGGTCAGTCAATCAACAAATCTAAGTCAAAAACTATTATTTCAAAACATTGTCCCACACATATTGGTACCAATTTTTTAGCAAATACTTTCAATATAAATATTAGTAATTCGTTTGGAAAATACTTAGGTTTTTCAATTACTAATACGAAGCCTAGAGCAAAAGATTTTCAACATGTACTCGATAATATGCTTGCTAGACTAGGAACTTCGAAATCTAACTGCCTAAATATGGCAGGTAGAACTGTACGGGCCACCTCTTGCCTTAATTCCCTCCCTAGCCATATTATGAATTACACTTTGTTGCCTAGCAAAATCTTTAGTACAGTTGATAAGATTCAAAGAAACTTTATTTGGGGATCTAATGCAACCTCAAAAAAACTCCATCTTATTAACTGGGATAATATTACTAGACACAAGAAAGAGGGTGGGCTAGGAATTCATAAAGCAAAGAGTATAAATTTAGCAAGCCTAGCAAATCTCTCTTGGAGACTTTTTACCAACACTTGCTCTCCTTGCGCAAAAATAATCATACAACTTCATGGTTATAGGAAAATCGCTATTAATTCCTCCTTCATATGGAACAGTATCTTGAAAGGGTGGGAAATTTGTAATAAGGGCATTGCATGGATCCCTCATAAGTCCTCAATCCTTAGTGTTTGGAATAGTCGTCGGATTCACAACACTCCTCCTCTTCGCCAGTGTATTTCTGGCCCCTTGACCCAAGCAGATAACTTTCTTACTATAAAAGATATTTGGAGTAATAAGAAATGGGATCTTTCAAAAATCTCCATGGGTCTTGAAGCAACCATAATTAACAAAATAAAGGTTATAATTCCCAATGCCAGCAATTGTGACACGCCTTCTTGGTCGCTTAATACCAATGAGCTATTTACTACCAAATCTTGCTATATCCTAATTGAAAACCACACTATCAATGAAATAGACTACATGTGGATTTTGGAATGTAAAGTGCCCTAATAAACTAAAGTTCTCACTTTGGAAATGTCTTCATAATAGACTGCCTGCTAGAAGCCATTTAAATTATATTGGTATTAACATCGATCCAGTATGCTCTTACTGTAAATTCGATAAGGAAACTATTAATCACGTCTATTTAGACTGCCTAGCAGTAAGGGATTTATAGCTTCAACTCGGATTGGACATGAGCAGTAGGAATTTTAGTAATAATTGGGTAACTAATCTTAGGGACCATAATATACCATTTGAGAATAGTATTATCACATGGACTGATCTTTTTCCTTTCATTATATGGTCTATTTGGACCAATAGGAATAATAATCTCTTTAACAATACCACAAATAAGCCGGCTCTCCATCATGCCCTTAACCAAGCGGTGCAATACAAGCTTCTCACACAAAATGAAGAAATAACTCATAAACTTATCCCTATCACTGTTAACTGGATTAAGCCTCCAACAAACACCATTAAGCTTAACACTGATGGTTCGTTTATGGAAGCAAGTTCTCTATGTGGCTTTGGTGGTATTTTCAGAGATAGTAGGGGTCACTGGATAGTTGGCTTCTATGGGGCCTCTCCAGGCTTATCATCCCTACAGGTAGAGCTATTGGCTTTAAAAACAGGCTTCCAAATAGCAAAAGAGCAAGGCTTAACCAATTTAGAAGTGGAAACGGACTCTACTGATGCCATTAATTGTTTGGAAAATGGAATGACTATTTTTAATAATATCATCTTTGAGTGCAGGTCGTCAATGAACCAGGTGAAGGTTCAGGGAATCCACCACATTTTCAGGGAAGCCAATAAGCTGGCACACATGATTGCTAGGAGAACACTGTGTGACAACAAAGGCAGCGATCTTACTATTCTCTACTACCCCCCACATTTTGCAAGTAACGTCTTAAGATCGGACTCTGAAGGCGCTACTCATCTTATTAAAAATATTAGGAAAGATGTTTGTTCAAGACTAGCTTATTTTGGGAACAAAAATGTCTTTCGAGACATGTTATGTAATAGCCAAGTAGTAAATGTTCCACCGGACAATTATGCATGTATGAATTCTACTATTATGTGATATCTAAATAAGATCCCTGTTATTAAAAAAAAAAGTAATTTAACTTTAACAATAAATATTAAAGTGAGAATGCATATCACTTCTATGCTTAAGTATTCAATATACATGTATTGCCAATGGCAAACCTATGTTATAGGTTCTGAGTGCTCAAGCACACATTATTTTGGGAGCCAAATATTATTATTTATAATAAAAAATAGTAATTCGTGCAAATATATTAACTGAGCATGTAATCTTGGTAATAACTTAACAGTAAAAGTAGTTAATCACCATAATTTAGGTCCATCACTATATTTTGTATTTATTCGTTTGATTTTGAAAATTAAGGTAGTAAATTTTTATCCCCTCCCTAGACTCTTCAATTGGCTAAGTCAAAGCCACATTGATTGTAATATTGATTAACAACTACTTGTTCAGAAAAAAGAAAAATGAAAAAAACTAAATGACACAAGAAAAAATTTAGGGTGTGTTTGGTACGAAGGAAAATGTTTTCCTAAAAATATTCTAGAAAATATTTTCATGAAAAATGATTGATTTTATCATTTATTTTCCCTTGTTTGGTTGGTGAGTGGAAAATATTTTCTGGAAAATACCTTTTAGTGTTTGGTTTGAGAGTAGAAAATAATTTTTTATGCTACTCTCCTCCTCCCTCCCCCTTCCCCCAAGTCTCTAAAAATTCATACAAACCCAAAGAAACTAATGTGCTGATTTACTTTTTTACGCAGAAATAATGTTGAAATTTGTGTTCCATAAATATAAAAAAAAATTCTCTTTTTTAGTTGAAAAAGAAAGTACTCTTTCTACAACATGAATAAAGTACTCATGTTATTGAAATAAAAGAAAATACTTATTCTACATCATGTAAAGAAAATACTCATTTTGTTGAAATGAAAAAAATTTTTTTTTTTTACATCATGAAAAAAAAATATTTTTGTTAAAATAAAAAAAAATTCTACATGAAAAAAAAGTATTTTGTTTGTTAAAGTAAAAATAATACTTTTTTATATCATGAAAAGGCATATTCATTTGTTGAAATGAAAAAAAATATATCTATAATATGAAAAGAAGTACTATTAATAATATTTTTATTTAGGGTGGGGAGTGAGGTGGGGTGGGTAGGTGGGGCTAAGGCGGGGTGGGATATGGGGTGGGTTAGGGTGGGGAAGGTTGAAAAGGAGTTTTGGAAAATATTTTTCCTTTTTTTTTTATAGGGAAAATATTTTTGAGTTCATCATAAAACTAATTTCCAAAATATTTAGGCTAACCAAGCATGAAAAAATTAGAAAATATTTTCCGAAAAATATTTTACTTGGTACAAAATAACACCCTTAATTTAAAAAAAAGTAAATATCTAGGCAAGTGATTTATTTTTATTTTTCGGAAACTTATCTTGATTATCAGTTATTTTGCCTGCTTTGTTTGTCACTCAAGGGGGGAAAAAGAGTACTTGCAAAGATTAAAGAAGAGAACGCCGAGTAGAGACTTCAGTGTGTGCGACTCCCAGTGAGAGAGAAACAAGAGGATGTTAGGAAAAGAAGAATCGAACACGGTGTTGACGTTGCTCAAAGCCGGAGATCATCGGCCCTTCGATCAGATCGTCGCCGACTTCGTCTCCAGCTTCCCTCCCCCTCGCCAATTTTCTGCTTGCATCTCTCTCGCCTTAATCCTTGACGTAAATCTCCCTCTCTCTCTCTCTCTCTCTGTGTTTCTCTATCTATATATCTTTCTAAATGAGTAGAAGAGCAGTTCAATTGAAAAAATTAGGGTTTTGAATAAGTATATGATGCTAGACAAGGATTTTTGCTGCCCATTTTAGGGTTTTCATAGTTGGTGTATGCTGTGAGTATATTTTGACATCCCCATTTCGGTAAAGTTGAATATAACAGTTCATGCATTTCGAGCTAAGAATGGGTTTTCGATTTGGAGAAGAGGAGGCAATAAATTTTTGACCTTCAGAGCAATCCAGTTTTTCAATTACCAATTACAAGTTTTGAATATTCTTGAATCTAGCTGCTCTTTTCTTAAAACAGAAAGGAAAAAGAGCAAAAATAATATTACTATTAGATTTGTGGTTCGTTGGCCCCCGACGGTTGGTTGAACCGGGCGATAGCTTCGGGATCGATAGCTCAGTGAGGTATATCAAAAAAAAAAAAGGGCTGCAATTCTGATAGAAAACTGAGTTCTGATTGTAGTCCAAGCACAAAGTTTTGATTTGCAAGGTTTTTAAAAGCAAAAATAATTAATTTTTCTTAGATTTGTGTGAGGAATTTAAGTATTCAACTATTTGAAGAAATTGCCATCGGGATCCCCCGATGGGTGACCTAGTGGTCGAGAGTTAAAATAACAACCTTTGAATAGCAGAAGCTAAAGTACATGAATCCATACCATATGCCTAAGAGCTGGTGGAGAGAGTTTTCTGGTATCTGTGCTAGCGAAAAGTAGTAGGTAACTAGTGGATTAGTCGAGATGCCCACAAACTGCCTTGTACACCAGTGTGCAAGGCAAGGGGTTTGACTCGGATATAGGATTTCCGAAAAGACATTGCAATCAAGGTTTTTCTTGTTGGAGGGAATTGTCTTCCATTCTTTGGAACTTGGAAAAAGCAAGGGGTTTGATTCGGAAATAGGATTTCCTATGGTCCTTGTTTTCCACATTCAGACTTCATACTTTCTTTTTGGGTTCTTGAAGTGATAATCAAAAGTTGCTTGAGAATCTTTGTATTTCCTTTGTAACTTATCAAAAACAAAATAAAAAATCCATGTAATTCCTTTGTACCTTAGTCTTTCGCATCACACCTAGAAGTTTTCTTATATTGGACATCTATATCTCGTAGACGAGAAAAGTTTGGCAACTTGCAGCTATTAACAGCCTGGTATACCATCTTCTCTGCAGGGAAAACTTCTTAAACCAGCACAGAGATTAGTTGCTTTTGCAATTCTTCAGCAGGTTTATTCCTCACAAGAGCCTTCTTCAAACCCGTTCATTTCGTTGCTAGTAAATGTAAGTGCAGATTATTAATGTTCATCATGATTCCATTTGCTAATATTTTGTGTCCTGCAAATTGAATGGCTGTGAAGCCCTGTAACATGCAAAATGTTTTCAATGCAATATTAAAGTATATTCTCTGAAAGATTTGTGCTAAGAATTCTCCTTTTTTCTTGTGGAATTTAATAAATTATAGAACTGTACTCATGCTCGACTTTGTAATGTTAGGATGTCCAACAGTGTATAGCGTCTCATGCATTTACATCTTCAGCACTTTTGGTTGCTACTCGTGGTTCTTTTTCTTAATTAAGCAGAAGTATAGTAGAAACTGCTTTCTAGTTTCCACAGACTAAGGTTTGTACATCACGGTGATGGAAGGTATCGAGTTGAAAAAATGGGTAGTTGCAGGTCGGAAGAAATTTAGAGGTTCCCTTACTTTTAGGTATATCTTGACTCTTGAGGGAGGTGCAGGATGGGGCTACAAAGTTATTTATAGACATTACTAAGAGATGGCAGAAAGGCATTCATGAAGAAAAGGAACTAAAGGGAAGTGTAATGAACGTGAAATAAGTTGAAAAGTAAAGTGCAGCAAGTAGAAATGGTGAGGATGGCAAAGAAAGTGCAAGTGAAAGGGAAAGCTGTTGTAACTTCTGACTCTAGCTTTTATGATCTTGATTTAAGTAGAATAATACTCCTTTTGCCTCTTGTTATTTGTAGCTTCTATAACTGTCTAAATCCTAGAAAACCAACTCTAGCATGATGCTTTCCAGCAAAAGAAGAAAACCTGCAATATATACTAAGCTGATGCTTTCAACCTTTAGCGCAAGAAAGTGATGGAAGAAAACCCAAGAATTATTGCAGCGCTGTAAAACATATAAGATCTATCATGCATACAGGTAGAGTGCATCATTAATGCTTTTTTTTTTTTGGATAAGGTAAAGGAAGTGCATCATTAATGCTTAGCTGAGTGTAAAGAAACCTTTTTATGTGTCTATCCATATGTAGACTATCTCCGGTACACAATTGGGAAGTTTTCACTGTTCTTCGAACACATAAAAGAGGATGTAAAAACTCTGAGGCAGATTGAGACAGTTATGGAAGCTTTGTGGTAAAAGCAGGATCAGTTAATGAAATTTCGAGAAAATTAGCGGGATCAGTACCTTAAATTGTTGGACGAAGAAACTGGTTAATCAAGCTTAGTCGCTGATGAGATATATTCTTGGAAGCTGAGCAGATTCAGGATTTTCATTCTAACCAGCCTTTGGACTCAATAACAACAACAACAACAAACCCAGTATGTTGTTCCCAACAGGTGGGGTCTGGGGAGGGTAGTCTGTACACAGACCTTACCCCTACCTAGGCAGGTAGAGAGGTTGTTTCCAATAGACCCTCGGCTCGGAAAGGGTGAGAAGAAGAAGAAGAAAAGCAAGAAAGGAAGAGAGAAGGAAGAGAGAGGAAAAAGATGGAGATAAAGGATAAGTAGTACCAAAAAATATCAACAGGGAATACAATACCTGAGGCGGATAAGCCCACATAACGCAATAAAAATCTAAGAATATGAAGGGACAGCCCTTCGACTCACTAAAGTTTATATTATGATTTGGATATTTAGGTGCATGCAACTTGCTAACAGTGTTCAAGGGAAGGGGTAGTATAAATAGTTATATGTGGGGGTAAATTTTAATTGTAAGACTGGAAATTGTAAGTCTCTTGACATGAAAAAGCAAAAATAACATGACTTTCTGTGAGCTGTGCACGAATACAGAGAGTCTTATACTGCTTTGGTAGCTGATCTTTTGTAGTATTCACGAACTATCTATCTCATAATACTCTCTCCCTTCACATGCACCTCAAACCACACACTTAACAATGAGCTTTCATTCACTATGAATTTAGTATATCACTTTCTTTACCTGTAAGTTATAGCTCTTAAAAGTGATTTATATGACACATTCTTGCTTAAATTCCTTGATAGTTGTGATTAGATGACCTTTATGTCTTAGCTTTAATTATTTGTTTTGCTTATTTGCAGGCAGCCTGTGACGAAGAAGCTGAACGATGTGAAAGAGCTTTTATTCTTCAGTTGTTGGGCTCAGCCAGCTCAACCAGTAGCAGAGAGGTTTAACTATTGGTTTCCTGTTGTGTGTATAACGGTCATGTTTAGAGGGTAAAAAGGCCCTGGTTTTGTGCTCTTGCTTCTGATGTTTAAAGCTTAAAACAAACGGTATTTTGTGTAAGATCAGTTGTAAATTAAGGGCTATAGTTGTCTGTGATGGATTTCTTCAATCACAAGAGAATATAATACTAAACTATTTCAGCTTGTTATGATGATAAAATTGGTCATTTACTTTTTAAAAAAAAAAAAGAGAATAGGTCCATTGCTGCAGAATAACTGTTCATCCACCCAGATGGCTTACTGGGTATTGTGGTCACCTGTATGATAGATTGCTAAATAGAGTTTATTGTGTAGGCGAAATAGAGCTTTTTGTCATGGTCTTGTGAGTAGTACAACAGCTGCACTGAACTGATGGAAATGTTTCATCATTGAGATGGGGGAAAGACAGAATAGCCAAACCTTACTATACCTGCAGTATTAAAATGCAATTCCGTTCTAAGATGCAAAAGACACTTTGAATATGCTATATCAACATAATTTTTCTGTCTTTGCGCCTTTCCAATTTTAAGCTTGTCAGAAGTCGAAAATGCATTTTATGCCCTGTCCCGCTCAACCCCCAGACCAGGAAAGGGAAAAAAAAGTATATTAAGTCTGGTCAGTGTTATTTGGTTTATAATTCTGCTCAGTATGTTTTAAAGCATCTTAGTTTGTAACTCTAGTCAAAATTATTTGGTTTCCTTTACCCCGAGTGCTTATTTTTGAAGTTATGCCATATTAGAACTGTTTCAGAAGTAATACCTCATTGCAGGTTCTTAAGCAATCAGCAACAGATTACATGAAAATGTTTGATCCTTCACAACATGTAAGTGACCAATACTCTCATGTCATCTTTTTCATTACTGGTGGTTACATGTACGTTAACTTATCCTCTTTCATCTCAATTTTGAACTTCACTAGTCTTTCCCCCAACGAGAGCAGTTGCAACAGCAATATGGTAGCAAAGCTCTACCAGAACAGCTTCATTGCTTGTTCAGGAACAATTACGTGAAAAATAGCATTCCTGACCCTGATGTACCTCGTGGCTGTGATAGCAATTCATCAGAGTATGACTCCATGCTTTTATTTCTTGGTATTCTGTTTAGGTTACTACTTTATCACCAAAGACCCCAGTTCCCCCCTCTTTGTTTCTCCTTCACTGACCCACAACTGGAGAAGTTTTTTTTCCCTGTGAATTTTCCATCCTGGTATCTTAGTCTTGCATTGATAACTCAAGTCGGTCAATGATTTCTTATTCTTGGACATTATTTAATATTTAGCATTGGGAAATTTCAGGTTTGATCTTCTCCCTGGATCTAAACCTAAGATTGGATCTGGGGATGTTGATGAGACGATAACTGGATTGTTATCAAATTTGTCATTGGAAGGATTAGGACCTCAATGGATAAGGCCTCATCCTCCCAGGCTTCTTGTATTGGATGGAGAGGTAAGGACTACGTGCTGTTATGTCAACGGAATAAATTGATCAATTTCTGGAGTATGTTAGATAACCCTCATATCTGCTGCAGCTAGTGTGGCTAAACCCTGATTACAATTATGAGCTTCTATGGGATCATGGGATGTGTGCCGATACTAGCAGAGGAGCTGCAGTCAGGGATTTGATTGCAAAAGCTCTAAAAGGTCCACTTGCACCTGCTCAGCAAGAGGTGCATATGCTTCCTGTTGGATATTCCACTACATACTTGATCAAGTTCTATTATTATTATTATTATTATTATTATTATCCAAATGACTGATTCACGAAATAAAGGCTTTTTTTCCTGATAAGTAGGTCAATCTTGGCCTTTTTTCTTGGATTTCTATGGCCATTCCTTGTGGATATAATTTCATGATTGACCTTTATGAGAAAAATGTAGGGTTGCATACCAATGAGAAAAGTGACAAGGTGGAGCATATCCAAAGAAGGTCAAGTTTGCTTATTCGTATTTATTGAACCTCGGTTTTCTGGTTCTACTTCTCCACGAAACCCCAAAAAACAAACAAACAAAAAAAAAGATCTGGTGGTTCAACTACATACCTGGTGGAATGTTGTCTAGACTTTGCTAGTTTTGCAATTGACCATGCCGACTTTGAATGTTGGCAACGCTGGGCAAATAGCTGCTCTAGTAGATCCTAAGTAGGATAGATAAAGACTGGTACTAAGTTGGAGCTGCAGTATATAATTCTCTAAGGAACTGATGAAGTCTCATAGATGTTCAGCCTAATCTACATGCTCATCCTACACCAGAAAGTAAGCAAAAGTATACTAGTGCATTTGATCTTCAAATGAGTCAGCTTTATGTTCAAAAACGTATGTGATTCTTTTCTTTTATAATGTCCACCAGATGCATGCTGGGATAGTATTCCATATTCTTCTTTGGTTCCACCCAGACCTTTCCTGTTCTAGCTCCTTGGTGGTTCTTAGCATGACCAATCTGAGACCCAAAAGGTTTAGACAATACGCCATAACTGGGATGCTGGGCAATCCCAGCCTCTTCCCTATGTGGGTAGCTTTTGCTGCAGATTTGCAATCCTTGTTCAGAAGATTGTCTTGTCAAACAGGTTTCATAAGCCACTACGAAGAGTTAAACCATCTTATATGGTGCTTTTTTGGAGATCCGTTTTCAGCGCTAGGATGAGAGATTTCTGACCATATCCTGCAAGTAAGCAGAGAGTTGTAGCAAGATTCACAGTGAAGACCCTATTGCTCTGTATTGTCCAATTTAGCCTGTCTGCTTTGAGGTGAGACCGTGAAAGCCAGTAAATTGAGAAACTATACTATCCTTTTCAATTCCCAATAACTCCTGAAGACAATGTTCCTGCCATATTTACTTCTGCAATATCCAACTCTATTTCTGTATTCTGGAAAACGGTCAAAGGATCAATGAATCGTTGTTTGAGCTCCAGTTATCATGCGAGAAGGTATCCTGCAGCATCACTTGCCTTGCAGCAGATTCTGTCAACTAAACCATTCCAATTTCCTTGATATGTTTCCTGTTTCCATACCCCTAACTGATGAGGAGTTGTCACGCCAAGCATTCTGCATCCCATACTTTTCTTTCATTACTTTCTTCATTAGGGCCTATTTAAAGACTCATCTCCCGAAAACCACTTTCTTGGAGCCTTGGGCTATTCCTTCTCATTGGCTGTGACAGAGCTCCACCTCTCCAGCTGATACGCCCTCTTGTTCCTTAGTAGAACCAGATATCTCCTATGGTTAACCCGTCTCCTCTATTCTTTGCTGGCATAAGGAACAAGAACATGACATATCTTGGCAGATAGTCTAGTACATTGTTGATGAGGATCAGTCGACCCACCAAAGAAAAGTATTGCCTCTTCCAACATGCCAGCTTCCTTTCACATTTCTGCCCCATCCCTTGCCAAATGCCTCCAGATTTGTGCTTTTATCCTGAAGGGAACCCTAAAGATGTTGCAGGTGAGCTTCCTACCTTACAAGTTACAACCAAGTACTTTAGCCAAGTCCCTAATGTTTGGGAGTATCATTAGCTGATTATGTTATGCTCTTCATCCAGCTGTTTTTAGTATGCATCATACCTAACAAAAAAATTAATATCAACCTTAGATATCTCAGCTGCTCTACTATAACACATAGAATCAGTGTGTTGAAATGGCTAAGGTGTCCTGCCCATCACAAGTAGTTTTAAAAATCCTATCTTCATGCAGTACTGGTTTTGATCATTCTTCTAAAACCTTGCATAATAAATGTGAAACAAGAAAGGGAATACAGGTTTCCCCTGTCTCTGTCCATTTATGAAGAAAGAAAAAAAAACCCTTTAGGTCACCCAGTAGTAAAGAAAGAGAGTGTCATTGTGATGATAATAGAAACTTATCCAATTAATCCGCGTTTCGCCAATTCCCATATCTCTTGGCATATTCATAAAAACTCCAAATTTACATGACCATATGCTTTTTGTATGTGTAGTTAGGAAATAGGCCAAGTTTTTTCTCCGTATGTCAAGACATTCATTTGCTACTAAAATTGCATTCATCATTTCTCTCTCGCTGATGTATGCAATTTCTGTTTTAGTTTCTAATTTATTGACAACCCTTTTTAACCTCGATGTAAGTTGCTTTGCATTGATATTGTAAAGCTCGCAACCTGGCTTTTTCATCTGAAATTCTTTTAACTCCATGGAATATGAGATGCATTTAAGCTTTTCTCGAAAACCTCATGGAGATGGAAATCATTTATGGCCCTCGTTATGTCATCCTTCAACACTTTCTAGCAACTCTAAACGAAACTCATTTATTACCCATCTGGACTAGGAGTTCCTTCATCAGTTTCTTAGTAATATTTATATTATGAAACAGTACGGGAAAAAAGATTTTTTCCTTATATGATCGGATTAAAAAGTAACTTTGGGATTGTTGAATCACGGAGAAAAAAAAGAAAGAAAAAATAAACATATAACGCAATGAAACCGTCAATAGTATTTTTTAACTCCTCCGGAAGGAAGGATGGCAATTTGATCCTTTACTCATATGTGTAATGTTGAAGATTTTAAGAAAAGAAGAACTTCTTCTATTTCTATGTGTCTAGTTATATCTCAAGAACAAGCTACTTCTACAAGGATCCTATGACCTATTCAAATCAAGTAAATATCTAAAATATGGCTTATTCAAATGAAATAAGTCAAAGCTGTTACAGATAACACGAAACAAGGAAACAATATATAACTTATTCTAAACCCTATGGTTCACATCGGTTGCCCTTAGAATTCAGGTTGGGTAGGGGAAAGCCTCTCAATCCCTATTTGAAGGCGAAGATGATCGGTTCTCTTTTTCGAAGGGAATTAAAGCCTAAGGAGATAGGGCTCTTTCCAGACGAGCCGGTGTTCGATGGTGAACGAGAGATAGAGGAGCGCACTCTTCTAGGCCAATGGGTAGATCAGTGGTTGCGATGGCTCTCTTGGTATCACACCTCGGCATGGTCGGGCATGGAACATGTTCACAAGGATCTTGGCATGATGGAAGGCCTAGGAGTATCGTGGGAGCACGAGGGTGCATGTGGAAGAGTGGCCAAGACAATGCCAAGAACACGTCAGGCCATGGAAGCACAATCTTGCGCTATGGAAGGTTCTAGAAGGTTTCGGAGTGATCTAGGAGTTGGTGGAAGCTCCATGGAAGCACAAAGGAGTGGTGGCATCTTAGAGGACTCTAGAGAGTCATAGGAAGCTGCCTAGGTCGGCCAAAGGGGCTGCCATACAAGCTACAAGAAGCTAGCATTCTATAGAAGGTTCTAGAATGGCCTAGCGTGGCCTTGCCCTTGGGCAATAGGGGCTGTCCAATGCCCCACCGACTTAGGGGCCTATTCTACCGACTTTAAGGCTTCAAGAACTCTCCTATAAAAAGAAGGATAGACGAACAAAAGAGAAAGGTTGGAACCCTCGTCCAACCAAGATAATATCGATTGCTCGCCCGGCATCCGCCTCTTCACCCACCGGGGTGGAACGACTCTTAACGAGGTCGATGGACTTGACTTTTTCTTTAGCCTCTCGGCTTCTCGAAGCCGTGGGCCCAGTAGTGCTTTCTTAAAGCCGGTAACCTGATCGACGTAAAAACCGATCTCAAGCTGGATGAGAAGGCAAATAAAGACTAGTGAGAATAGCCGTAATTCAACGAGGCCTTGAATCAGTGGTTTATAGAGACAAGTAGTCATCTGCTTACGGCTAATCTGCTCTTCGAATCATATCTTAGAAACATTCCCCCTCAAGTTGGTTCGAAGATGTCACACATGCCCAACTTGCAAACTAGTGTGTGAAAGGATTTTTTGTTGACCCTTTTTGTAAACATATCAGCTAGTTGTTTCTCTGATGACACATAAGCAAGTCAAGACACCACTTATGATCTTTTGTTTTGATGAAGTATCTATCAATTTCAACATGTTTCATTCGGTCTATGTTGAACAGGATTATGAGCTATACTGATTGCAGCCTTGTTATCACAACACAAAGCAAAGTTTACCTTTTTTAGACAATCTCAATTCCTCTAGTTCCTTTTGTAGCCATAGAAGTTCATAAACACCCTGGGCCAAAGCTCTATATTCTGCCTCTGCACTTAATTTAGCAACTACACTTTGCTTCTTGCTTCTCCAAGTAACTAAGTTCTCTCCTACGAGTGTATAGTAACCGGATGTAGATTTTCTCTCAGCTAGAGATCCATCCTAGTCCGCATCTGTATAGGTTTCTACTTGGAGGTGGTCATGTTTGGAGAAAATGAGACCTTTGCCTAGAGTAGACTTCAAAAACCGCAAAATATGAAAACAACTTGCATATTAGAATCCCGAGATCATGCATTAGCTGATTTACCAAGTTGCCTGAATAAGCTATATCTGGTCTAGTGTGGGAGAGATAATGAGTCTTCCAACCAATCTCTGATATCTCTATTTATTAACTAACTCTCCCGTTCTTATTTGTAACTTCTGATTGCTTCCAATGGGCGGTTCTGCCGGTTTGCAACATGTCGTACCAGTTTCTTTCAAGAGATCCAGAATATATTTCCTTTGAGAAATAAAGGTTCCTCTTTTTTATCTAGCAACCTCAATTCCCAAGAAGTACTGCAATTATACTAGATACTTATTCTAAATTCTTGTGACAAAGACTTCTTTAATCGGGTCATCTCCTCTTTGTCATCTCTTGTCATTACTTTGTCATCAACATAAACTATGAGATGAGGGTGTGATCAATATTGCTTTGTTTGTTGCCGAAGGAGATCATTGCTTTGCAGAATCCGTCAAACCAAGCTCTAGGGGATTGCTTCAATTTATACAAGGCTTTCTTCAGTTTGCACACCTTTCCTTGACTTTGTTCAATATCAAATCCAAAAGGAATCTCCATATACACCCCTCTTCTTCTAAGTCTCCATGAAGAAATGCATCCCTTACATCAAACTGTTGTAAGTCCCATCAAGATTAGCTGCATGAGAGAGAAGAATTTTGATAGCGTTCATTTTAGCAACAAGGGCAATTGTCTCTTGATAATTCATTCCCCAAGCAATCATGCTTTGAATCTTTTGATTGAGCCATCATCTTTGTGTTTCACATGGAAGATCCATTTGCAGCCAACTGGCTTCTTGTCTGGTGGTGAAGTGATAAGTTCCCAAATTGTATTTTTTGACAAGGCTTTCGTTTTTTGAATCATAGCTTGCTTTCCGTTAGGATCTGCAAAAGCTTCCCACCAATTCTAGGGAAGAGACACAGAAGAAATAGACAACGTAAAGGCCCTATTAGGAGGAAGACAGAATTATAGGAGACTAAATTAGATAAAGGGTGTTTAGTGGTGCACGATCTGACTCCTTTTCTATTAGCTATGAGCAAATCTGACTCATTAAGAAGTGTAAATAACTAAACAATATAAGAAGGTTCATCTTCAGTACATCGCATGATGGTTTCTTTCTATTTCACTATGAGTAAGTTTTCAAATCAGGCTTATCCACAGCGTACCCCGGGAAGAAAATCATCCAGAAAAAATTGCTAAAATGTTGTCTACTCGCCGGCACGTGAGGCTGACGGTTGCCGTGAGTTGGACTTCTGGAGGTGCATGGGGCAGTCTTTGTCGAAGCTGCTTGTTGGGGTTTTGTTGCTGTAGAGAGAGAGAGGGAGCCTGTGGTGGTATTAGTTTCCCCACAGGCCACAGCACAACAGAAAGCTCAAAAATTATTGTGACACTAGGCGATGGAGAGAAACTCGACCTCTTTTTTCAATAATATTGAACCCTAGTGCTGCAAGGGAGAAAAACTCACCTCAAAAGACAACAATGGCTCTGATACCACGAAGATTTTAAAAAAAGAAAAAGAACTTCTTGTATTTCTAGTGTCTATTTACATCTCAAGAACAGGCTACTGAAACAAGGTTCCAATGACTGACCTATTCAAATCAAGTAAAAATCTAATCTAATATTTATTCAAATGAATAAGTCGAAGCCGTTACAAATAACAGGCAACAAGGAAACACTATAGGACTCTATTAATCTATGACTTATTCAGGAAACAATATTCCTAAAAATCCTCCTACAATCAACAAATTTTGCCTCGAAGGGTTTTTGAAGTTGTTCGCTTTCTTCTTCAGTTATCTTTGGAGTGTCTCTTATATAAATATACAGTCTCCACTTTGTTTCTGTTTGTATATAATTCTGTAGAATTCTACTATCGTCCGTCTTAATGTCATCTTGATCTCCTTAATTACTTGATTCACTTGTAACTTTTCAATAGGGTCGTAGCTTCCATGTTTATTAGTAATCCTCTGATATAACTAGTTTTTTTTTTCCTTTCTAACGAAAGATATGTAGAAGTATGTCTCAGCGAATTGGCTTTCTCGCACATGGCAATCTCCTTCAATTCTATCTGCAGATGCAGGAGTTATTTGTCTACAAGTTTCCTTTTCTTCTTTACTTTATCCAGATTTAGGATTTGTCGTATTAGGTCTGATTTTCTCTTTTCTCAGTTGCAAAGGGACGTGTGCTCCATTACTTCAGCTTGAGAAGCATTTTCAGTTTTTTTTTGCCTGAACATAATCTGGTATCCTTGGTTCCCTTCTACCTCAAACAAGCTCTGCCAACTTTGGACCATGTGTATGAAACTCTAAACCTTCATTCACAGGTTTACCAACTTCAATTGGGAGCTAATGTTTTCCTGGTGATAACAGTGAGCATAAGGGCAGTGTGATCTGATGATAGTCCAATGGAGCTGATTTTTTAATTAAATTCATTATCCCACTTAGTGGAAAAAGAAATCTATCAATCCTTGATGCTACTCTTGCATTGTCTCCTTTTTGTTAGGTAATTTTTTCACCAGATAAAGAAGGGTCAACCAATTCCAATCTTCTACCATTTCGAGAATTCAGCCATTGTGCTGTATGTCCTATTGTTGTTGTTCTTTCAGTTGCCTACTTGGTGGTATTATTATTGAGGTCCAACACACAGCCTCTGGCATTTGACATCTCAAATAAAAAATCCACCCTCTTTTTTCTAATAATGTTAGAAGTTAGAACTATATACTCTAGTAGGTGCCTGTCAACATTCTGGAACAAGCTTGACAACATAACACTAACGCTATAGTGGCCACTCGCCATAATTTCACCTGCCTATGCTATTTTATGCCATAAAAAAATTTAACATATCGGCCTACTTGATGCACCAAGATTACATCC